>NC_134381.1:3967500-4586607 GCF_035582795.1 Mycteria americana | reverse complement strand
ACAGCGTCTTGAACTTCTGAGGCCCTTTTCGTGACACCATAAACTTCTCCTTGGAAGCACAGTATGATGTCAGAGGATGTAACAGTACAAGAGGTGAAGAGGAAAGCTGTGGGAGCATTCAAATAACTTTTTCTGGCCTAAAAAAAAATAAAATAAAAACTGGAGTTTGATCCAAGAACATTTTGTTCATTTGCTATACAGGGGTGCCTTTTGTATGAGCACAGACTGTTTTGTGGACTCTGGTCCTCTGTAGTCACCATGAAACGGAAAATATACAATGAAGCTAGTGATGTGTTATCATCTAAGATTTCTATGAATGCTATTTCTGTCTTATGTTCACAGTGACTGCTGGTCAAACGTTCATCCACTACAACTTGATAAAAACAGGAGTTTTAACGAATTATCACAGATATTTATAGGTTATTTTCTTTTCTCTCTTATCTTGTCTGCACAGTTGGCATGATAATGCTCATTAGTGTTCAGGTTTAAGTGAATCTTCCAAAGTAAATAGCATTTTTTAAAGCTACTGGTTTCTCACACATTCATCAGGGTTAAAAATATCCTTATTTTTAATACATACATACACTTTGATATCATCCAGGTAATCCAAACAAGTTTTACGCACTCATAACTGAACTGCTGTATCTGTCACCTTCAGACTTGACTTGTGCCATAGTTCCAACAGATTTAATGAACGAGTTAAATTTAATGCAAACTTTCAGAAGTTTCGCAGCTCTAATCAGCAAAATAAAAGTGTGCTAGATAATTACTAGAGTGTTAAGCTGATATTTATCTCTGTAATCCCCCAGATGAAAGAACTAGATTTCACAAGAACAGTCCTTCTATTTAATACCGTATGCAAAAAAAAAAAAAACCCACATTATAGCACTGATTGAAGGCAAGCATCAAGATGTTAATGAACACCAGACTGTTTGCACCTTCAGCCCTGCTTAGCCCCTGTGAAACGCTTCTCTTACATGACCACATTGGCTGTCACCAGGATCAGGCTAAGGGCTAGCAATGCGCACGTATTCCTCTCCCCCTCCTTCAGCACTCCGCTTTCCCCCACCATTTATTTATTCAACACTCTTCAACCTCCGTTCTCTCATTTCACAGCCTTTTCTGCTGGAAATCATCATTTTAGCAAGCAAGAGCTCACAAATAGCAGCATGTACCTACACTGCTGAAAAAGGCCTACTACCCACTCAGACGGGGCACTGGCACTAAGATAGAAAACCATGCCCATCAGCTGAAGTAGCCTCCATCAACACCTCTTCATAGGCCTGTGTTTGGTTTCAGCCCCACGTTGACAAGGCTGAAGCTGCATGTGTTCATACATCTGCAGGACAAAGCTCCCATCTCCAGGACCTTCCTGGACCATCCTGGACAGCTCCAGGACCATCCTGCAGGACCCATCTCCAGGACCTTCTACCTATTTCAAGTACTCCAACACCCTAAAGTTAAAAATATATTTTTAAATATGGGCAAAACATTCATCTCCATTCATACGTCAAACAGATCAGCTGTCTCAAGACTCCAGAAAGATATCAGTCTGCAGTTAGCATATAGCACTTACCCAAATGACTACTACTTCAGCAAATTTATTAGCCTCTGAACACAAGATAGCATTACTAACAGTATTGAACAACCTTAAAAGGAGCTGATGCTATTATTTTTACTCAGTTTAATCTTGCAGTTTCAAAAACTCACTAAAAACAAAGCCCCAGAGGTGGTGAATACATTTTGGACATTTCAAACTTTTTTTAAAACCCCAGGTAGAGCGTAGCTGTTCATCACATCAGCTTTATCAACTATCTTCCATTGTATCATTACATTGATATTCACACCTACACAGACACACTAATACTTGTGATTAAAAAATTAAATACAAATAAAACAAAACAAACATCTCAGGAAGAATATGTGGACTTCAGTGGTAGAACATGCTTCCATATGCCAAAGGAAGAAAAGGAGAGAACAGATGGCTTTCTTGCTTTGTCTTCATACTGCTTTCATACTTATACTACTTCATACTTTGGGTTAATATTTTTATCCAAATTCACAGTGATTAACAATAAAGAGAGACAGACAGAAGATTGTATTTCACTCTGTAATTAGGCAGACACAATGAGGTGAGTTCTCAGCGTGGTACAGAGGAAAATAAAGCATCCGTAGCTCCCTTAGTGATACTTCCTATGCACAGGGGAATAACTTTTATTCCAATACGTGCAATAGAGATGAGAATTTTAAAAACCCTCAGACCCATAGAAACCAGGGTTTACGGTGTTATTAATGAAACAATACCACAAGGCCTTCTTTCAGGACAAGACTGAACTCTTCCTTCCTTTACTTTAAGCACATGCTTATGTGCCTGATCACTTGGAGAATGAAGAAATGGACAATGTCCTATTTCAATGCTAGAAATAACAATGGACTTGCTCTTTTTAAACACTCTAGGTAAAAAAGCTGCCATAAACCTAGTTTGAGTCAGACCTCAACATCCTTCATGAATGTTTTGTGCAACCGAAGCATCACTGGATGAGTGCTGACTCCATCTACACCCACAGTGAGCCTGGGCACATGGAACAGAGGACACCATACATCATGAGATCCCAGTAACAGACTCATAGGTAATCAAACATTGAAAATAAAAGGAACACAGCTTGGGTAAAGACATGAGGCTCTGCAAACAGGGCACAATCCAGGGGCCGATCTGCTGAGATTCCCAGGCCATGCACAGAACAGTCTGCCTACCAACACTGGGAGAACATTTTGCTTCTATGGGTTTGCTCGTGACTGAGGTGCTGTCACATGAATGGGTCAGAAAAGGTTGGTTTCTGGCAAAACACTTGAGACTAAATTACACATGCAGCAAAAAAGATCATTTACCACGGTAATGAAAATATTTGTAGTTTCAGACCTGAAGGTAAGAGCACATGCTTGTATGACCTAGTTCAAGAGACTTGGTACACACAAAGGCTGTACAGAAGTGACCACTCTGGTCACTCGTACTCAGTTTAATAACCGATACGGAACTAGGATCAAGAAAAACAACCCATGAAAGGGTCTACAAGACTCTAGTCCCATCAGAGTCTCCACACTGATGTTGGGGCAGTGTCTTGGTAAGCTATGCATGCATCTCACCTGCTTTCCATGATGTTTTTGCTCTTAAACATCTGTGCAGGTTGTGCTTTACAAATGACAGCAGAATGGCGGCTAACTTATTATTGCTAATACAAAAAAAAATACAAAGCAGGTGCCAAAAATAACATGAGGTCTGTTGTGCTCAATGCAAGTAGCAGGACCCACAGCCAAAGTCTGAACAGCCATGGCAGAGGGGGACAGCCAGCAGCCTGGACAGGGTGTATTCGAGGCGCGCAGGACAAGATCTGATGATTCACCTCTTCCAACAAACTCACTCTGCTCTATTTACAGCAAAGCACAGCAAAGTACAACAGCCTCTCACGTCCCTTCCTCTCCCCTCTTAGAAGCATAGGAATTGCCATGGTGACTGACTAGTGGCCCAACAAATTTAATACCCTGCTGTCAACAGTAGCTGGTACTTGGTGCTACAAAGGAAAAATACAACAGCTCTGCAGCAGGCAGTTACAGAACAGCTAGTCAAGAGGGAAAGTTTCCTCCTAATCCCCTTGCCATTTGATCTTGGCTTATGGCTTCAGTAGCAGCACACTCAGACCCTGCATGAGGAAGTATTTGAACACAAACATAGCATTAAACATGGGCTTATAGGCACATGCTCAAATCCACAGACTTCAATGAACGGAGTGTTTCCCTGCACGGAGCCATGCTCCTGAACTGCAGTGTAGAGGTTTAAGTCACAGGGGCTTGCTCTTTCCCTGCAAGAAACACAGCTCTTCTGTGAATAACACCAGTTCCTCACATCAAAAAAGATCTGGCCCATAATGACAACACAGATTCAAATGCAACTCTTAGACTGCCTTAGACAGAGACACAAATCTGCTCTGAAGAGGTCCACAGATTTCCTGGGAGCTGTCGCAGTCCAGATCTTAAATGGGTATCTCTGCACATATGCTCCTTGCAGAAGCAGGTAACCCAATCAAGAAGATATTTAAAACTGGCATGGCCTGGGCGTAGAATTCAACGCAATTATCACTGACTTTAGCCAGACTTCAAGGGCTCAGCCAGTTGGGGGTCCAACTGGGTCAAATTTTCCAAAGGACTCAACACCCATCACTACCAGAGCTCTGGTCTCTCTTGGAAACCTGGAATTGCCTCTGTATACTAACACCACAGAGTGACGGACAGCACTGGCCCAGACAGATATCAGAGGTACCTGACAGTCTTTTACAAAACTATTCCAGACCAAGACTTCTTTTCCAGTTGTGATGGAGAACTCTCTCAGTCAAATAAAGCAGCATATGGAAAACCCCCAGCACTGCATGTTCTCATAATTTTTGGAACACTGTAAATATTTGAGTCAGTAGATCTTAATCCATAAACACAGCTGGACTCAAGAAACAATGATGGTAACTTATTATAATTTAAACAATTGTGTAACAAAACAAACCAATGATAATCACTTTGGTTTTCTAAGGACAATAGGCGCAACCTTTTCACAAAGTTAACATGATGGTACATATAATTACATAAAAAATAAACTTACATATGCTAAGATAAATTATTTTCAGCTTTTAAAGAGTACTGTAGAAAAATGACAGTGGAGGAGAAAAGCTGTATGGTGCAAAGCCAGCATTTCATATAATGTACAGAGCTGGAATAGTAACTGCCAGCCAAAGGACATCCCTTTTCCCTTCTATCCTCTTCCAGAACATATTAGTTTAATTGCTTTACGACCAGGAACATCGTTCCCCCAAGTTCACCCTCAGTGTAAGCCCTTGTGCACACAGTTTACATACAAAGAACTAGTGACCGATCTCTGCTGTGATTAAGGAGAGGAACATTTATCCAAACTGCATAAGAACAGAACTGGGCAGTCAACTCACATTTTAAATAAGTTAAAGGGATTTTAAGTTCTTTCCTGAAAGTTCAAATAAGTTCACTTCCTTCTTATTTGCATTGCTTCTTTGCATTTTCACAAGTGTTTGCATTCAGCAATATAACCTAGAAACAGAAGTAAACACAATATGGTTCAAATCCATTTCAGAATTGTCCTTAGCAGGGTGCTATTCTGAAGTTTTTAATCAGAGATGTAAAGTGGATTCAACTAACACCAAAACGCACAGCCAAGACAAAAACTGTGCAAAAACAAAATAGGATTTAAATGCACACACTTTTTTAAGCAAAATCCTGATTATGGCTGTAAACCCTTTATTACTTTGGTGACACCAACACAAAAGAACTTTCCTATTTTACATCCAATTTTCAAGAGATAAGATTCCTACCCAAACTTCTAGAATCCAGAGACCAAATGAAAACTGCAAATAAGGAAGGCTAAAGCTCTTTAGTCAAGCACTCTAAAAGTTGTGATGTTCCAGAATTGCAATATCCGTACTAACAGAATTTGGCCCCCTTGTGTGTACCCCTTAGAAATTATGGTGGATAAGCCTGTAAACAAGCTACATATATGCTATCAGCCCAAACTTCCAGCTTTTGGTGAGATCACCAGTGCCACATAAAATGAGAAAGCTGACATCTGAACTAATTTCTTATACAAGGAAAATTCCTAGTTCTAAAATTGCTAGTTCAAAAAGGAGCACATGAGCAAACCAGCATATTTTCCAGCTCCCTCCCTTGCACTGAGACACAGATGAGCCATATTAACTACAACTTGCAAAAAAAAAAAATCAAATATGGAAAACGTCAATCCCACAGTACCAGTCTGGCAAAGTTATAATCAACTAAAATCAGGATCTTATAATAGGAACTGACAGAGAAATTCTAGCTACTTGTGCTGCTTATAAATGCTAACATTATCTGGCAAAGGGATGAAGCCACAAAGCTGAGATCCAGTTCTGGACGAGAACTTCTCCAAGTTTTCAGGAAACTTTGATAATGGAGTTCAGTTCGGTCCAGGTGGAAGTGTACGTAAGTCTTTCAGAAATAAATAATTAGAAGGTCTGAGAATGGTTAAAGGTTCAAAGGAACTCTTTCCATTCAGATTAAAACTCTTTTTTCAATAAAGAAAAACACAATACAGGACGGTAATTTCAGTGCCTGACATGTGACCCTAAGTCAGTATGCTGCACTTCACACTAGAAAATATTGCCTCTGCTCCGTTTGAATATGTAAGAGCATTCTTTAAAAAAGGGAATAATAAATCTAGAACAATGACCACATTAATCCAGACCCTATGTGGCTGGGTCTGCCAAACAACCATTAACAGCCATTTATGCAAGTTCCTAAATGGGAGATCATTCATTGACTTGCAAATGATGTCACTCTCCAAATGATGGAATATTTTTTTCCTTTTGTGGCTTTGCCACCCTATTTCTGCAAGGCTGCCAGGCAGGTAAACAGAATTCCATTTAATCTGTCTGCAGTTTAAAAAAAAACAAAACCCCAACCTACAGTTTGTCCACTGAGGCCAGCATTTTCAAAGATGAGTGCTTAACATTGGCAACCTAAGTCCAAATTTAGGAACATAAATAAGTACCCTGTTTTTTTAAAGCCTTTAAATAAGTATCTTACGTTCCACAGCGTTTTCCTATTCCATGCTGTTCTTCAGTAAGGACCTCGAGGGGAGGGCAGAGAAGGGGGACATTGTGCTATCTAGATTTATTATCTCCCAGACTTCAGTCTACTTGCATAGCAGGACTGGTTAGAGAACAACAATTCTGCTCCACTAAACCCTCCAGCGTTTTGAAATTTAGCTTCATTCCACATCACTGGTGTAGTACAAGGAGAACAGTTCTGCAAGGGATTTAGGGGGAAGGTGAGAGAGTGACTGACATGGTTGAGAACAGAGACTTCAATCTGCTTTAATCAGAAAAGCAATTGCACCTTATCCATCTTCCCAAGCTAACAACTCTGTCACAGAGCTGCCCTGAACCTGAGGAAACTTCCTGATGAGTATTTCAGGAAAACTTATTACTCCAACTGGCTTAATGCTTTCCACAAACAGGAGACTTCAAACAGTAAACAAATTTTTAATCAAACCATTCTTGGCCATCTCTATTTATAGGACAAGTAGTTTTCCTAGTAGATAAGTTTGCAAATGCAAGCTGGGACCTGACAACATGACAGCACGGCTCCAGCACTACCACCATTAACAAGAAGTCAGACGCAGGAACATTTTCTCATCATTTTCTTCACAACAGACCCGTGGTGAGGGCTCAAGGGAAAAGAAAGGAAGTGGCTTGAACTTTGAGAGTGGGAATGTCAGAAGTACTCACCCTACTCCCACTGGGGTCAGCAGCAGGAGAGTGGGCCAAAACTTTCAAAAAATTTTTGCCTTATATGTATCAATTTCAGGAGTCAAGAGACTGAGGAGCGATCAAAAGATGTCTCTTCACCAAGCAACAGTACCTAGTCCCTTGTAGAGGCTGCTTCTCTATTGCCTGTCTAGGATGGTGATGAGCTGCAGACCACTCTTCAGCTTCTGACCACCTTGGCACAGATCTGCATTCATCTTACCTAAGGTACCACATGGAGCCATGTAGCACCTTAGACCCCTTTATTTGTCCGTGTGGGGGCAAAACATCTTCCAAAGGGATCTTCTATAGTGTCGGAATACATACACCTACCTGTGTGCCACTCATCTATAGTAGGATGCCAAGGCAACTGTCACCCAGGGTCAGTGAAGTAACTGCCGGAAGATAAATGGAGTTAATGAAGATATTGAAGTCTCTTCTCCCTCTACCACATCATAATAAACATTTTTGAATTGATATCATCAGCAGGACCTTGCAAGCACTGGCTCAATTTTATGTGGACAGGCATATAGCAATGGGGATGTTGCTACTGTCTTCGGTAGGATGAGATTTAGGCCAAGACTAAAATTCAAACAAGAGTTAATTGGGCTACATTAGGTTCAAAGTTTGAGCCAAAGTACTCTCAAGCCAGTCTTTCCTCACTTTGTGGTTTAAATGTTTAAGTTGCCTAAACCCATAGACATTGCAAATTGCAAACAGTTCCAGTTGAACCTAACTTTTGGATTCCTGCTTTTCAGTTCTTGTACTTCTCCCCTTATTTAGTCTTCCCTCATTACTATTTTTGTAAATTATTCACATCAGAAATAGTGAGTCACAAAAGAGTACAGAAATAGCTACTTATTTTACAGGACAGAATCCCTCAATATTTTCAATCTCCTAAATGACTGATTGCTGGGTCTCTCAATTTGTTACTTCCAGAGTGCACCCACCCTGCATCCAAGGCCAAGGAGGTTTTGGGGGTGGGAGGGCGTTGTTTTTTACTGAAAATAATCCAAAGCAGAACTTAGTAAAAAGAAAAAAACTTGAGACAGTGTAAAATTACAGATTTTCCAGGAATTCAGATAATAAGATGCCATTAAAGAAATAAAGTGAGCACCAAACAATCCAGGTAAATTTGAAAGTCTCAGGCTGGGTATCTGAAAACAAGCTAGTTTCAGCTAATTCAGTCCATACTCAGCACATTTGCAGTATTTTTGTTGGGTTTTTTTCCTGAAACACATGCACAGCAACCTGTGTGTAACAATTTCTCCATATTTCTGTGCTTAAATAGGTCACTGAAAGGCAATGAGCATGGTGATCTATGCCTTTGTAGTCCCCAAATCCTACTTTGGCATTTCATCTCTGCTTAGCTGAGCCTTGATGTCATGCATAGCTTGTTTGCAGCAAGTCTTATCAGCCTGAAGTTGACCATGCACTTCGGAGTTCATTTGTATTTTATGTTCTGAATTCATACACAGAGCGTTTTGACCCCGATTTCCACAGAAGCAGACTCGGGAAGGCTGCTGTTCCTAACAGGATGGTCCAATGCGAGGGGTGTGCAACTCGGATCCCAAACAGGGGTTACTTCATCTCCTGCTTCTTTGGGGACTGCATTTACCTGACAAAGTCAGTCTGCCTCTTCTAAGGCTGAAGTGAGATCAGCTGGCCAGGCTGTGGGCATCACATCAGCCACACATCCTTTCCCATCTACTCTGAGGATAATTTGTTGGATACGACTCCTAGGCTAAAATCAGAGGTGCCATGTCCCCCAGAGACACGGATGGGATGGGATCGCAGTGCAGTCCTCCAGTACCCAACAGGATTATATTCTGACTCTGAAGAGCTCCTTCCCCTTAATGCTTATTCCAAAATGATTTACAGATTTTTATAGAAGTGCAGTGGAGATGAAAACTAAGCATTACCAAAGGAAAAAAAAAAAAAGTGAAAAAAACCCCACATTTTCAGTTGAATTTTGAAAAGTCAATGAGACAACAAAATATGGAAAAGTTGTTCCAGATGGCAGGAACGTACTTGAGGAATTTCATTTAATCACATTCTTGCAAGATGTTTTGATTCAGATGACATATATCAATTGCATACTTAAATTAACAGTCCTTCCTACTGAAGTACATGTACAGCTCCCAGGAGCAGGAAAGGGTCTCAGTGCTTTTACTTTAAGTGCAAGTACAGTATGTATGGAGCTGACAGCCTTTTTGCTGTTCTCTTGAGAAAAAGCAATGATTTATCAAGACACTCTGCACGAATGTGTCCATTTTGAAAGCAGCCTCAAAGCTATTTGCCCACCTGTGTCCTCAGTTCTCTGCCCACTGAGCTACCAAGACAATTCCCACCTCCCATGCCCTACCTAATAGGTAGGCTGGCCAGGTCCCAAATGTCTTGAAAGTAAGAGTGATGGACAGAGAGATAAGGAACCCTAGAAAAATATGAAGGTTCCAGCTCCTATAATCCGATTCCCATTCAGCAAGCCCCAGGGCTCTTGCCCCAAGGTAATTCACCAAATGGATGCTCCGGAGGTGTGTCGCTAAGACAGCCCAAGCCACTCAGCTCTCCTCAAGTAGATGGGCAGGGTGTACAAAAGGCTCCTCCAAAGCCTCTCCAAAGAGTCAAACAAAACAATGAGGGTCCAGCTGGAAGGGAAATTTCATGTTCCACCCAGGTTTTCCCCACGCTGCAGTCATTTAACCCACCTTCCAGAAAAACCTAATGGTTCCAAGATGACCATTTCATGTTATTTTTATATATATAAATTTTATATATATATATCTCTATATCTGCATCCCCATAAGAGACAGGTGAGGTTCCAAAGAGCCTACTTGAGTTAATAATTTCATTTATAAAAGCCTGGGAAGGAAGCACAGGTAAGATGACCTAGCACATGAAAGTGTCGGTATCAGAACTATAGCACAGATTTTCTACATTGCAAATAGAAAATTTTCTATCTTTGAGGCCATAACACCTCTCAAATAGAACATTAAAAGTAGAATATTTATTTACAGAGGAGTTTTCATTATGAGTTGAAACTCAGTTTACACCTAAAGTGCACATCAAAGTTTTTAAAGATGTGGAGAATTTCAGTCACCTCCAAAAAACTGCAAATGCAAACTATCTTTTTGCACAGCTTCTTCCTGCAGCTGTACTCTGAAGGGAGATATACATATACATACAGGTATGTATATTAGTTATTACTAGAATAACTGTAATAAGGCCTTTTGTTTGGCGACTGTCTATTTCTAAGAAGTGAAGCATGATGAGATTTAGCTTGCCAGCTGCACATTTCACTTTCCCATATCCCCAAACAGAGATTTAAAATAGCCTGTTTATCAGATGTGTATCTAACTCATATTCCACTGTGAGGTCTAAAAAGGAATTTCCATTCTTAAAAATGTCCCCCCTGTGGGACATTACCGTCTGTTCCGATCATTGCAAAGGGTCCCTCTTTCCTTCTAGTCCAAAACCCACTGAAGCATTTCTTTAATGACTATAAAACAAAAGGCTAGAGGCTTTCTTGCCTTAATTTATATACAAATACACTGCCAATTAAAAGGTAACTGTGAAGAATAGAGCTGATAATGGAATGCCTTCTGCAGCCTGAACTGTAGCATTGCTACCATGACGTTATAATAATTAGTTCATCTACCCTCTAATTTGTCTCAATTTGCATTGGCAGACTAGAAGCTGCTGTCTACATGATTTCTCATTGAAAACTGTGGTAGGAGAAAGGGAAAAAAAAAAAAGACAAGGTTTTTTCCATCACCCACCCATTCTGTGCATAATCTTTCCCCTCTTCTCTCCACCAGCACTGTAAATCTGGAATACATCTCCATTAAGACAATTGGCATTATACTCCAGATCCCCTATGAAAGTAGAATTTGGCTTAGTACCACTGAAATACAAACTCAGGCATTCAAAAATGCCTTATCATTGCAGGCAGCCTGCTGCCTATGCTCTTGTTCCACCGCCAGGTTTAGCTCAGTGAAGTTTGCAGCAAACTTCTCTGTTGAATGGAGGCCTTTCTCTTTCCCTTCTATGCAACACCACCCCTGCTTGCAAAGGGTTTGTCATAAGTTCATAAATTCCCCGATTATTCCTCTTGCTATTCAAAATAACAAAGGCAGATCCTCCCTTCTCACCTAAGCCGCTCAGATGGATGGCACATCTGTGCATCACAAACACAGGCGGTGAAGAGGAGTTCAAGGCAAAAGTCTGTACTTCAGTAATGCCCTTGTACGACTTAGATGGACATTTCTTTCCATCAGGAATCAGCTATTCTGCTACCACACCTGTGCAGCCAGATGTCATACAACAGTAACTCAAGCCATTAGAAAGACATTTTAGCATCTGTATGCTTAAAAAAAGGCAAGGAGAGAAAAACTGATAAAGATTTTTTCCAATTAGTTCAAGACACAGACAAAATACAACTTGCCTTTTCAGGAGTTATATTTACCTATATGCACAACATTTGTGTTATCCCTTACTTCTCAAATCAAGCTCCATTTTGATTGCTTCCATAAGATGAAACCCACCACTATCTAAAAAAACAAGTACAAAGTGTACAACTCATAGCAAGCATTTGCCAAAATGTTAGCCTTCAGCACTTCTTTTTAAACAAACATAAGGAAATGAGATGACCTTTAAATCGCTTCTTGACATGTACTAAATCTACAGAAATTAGGAAGATTCTCTGGAAAGGGCTGTATAATTTTAGTACTCACAGTATATTTTTAGCATATGCTAAGAATATTTTGTATACTAAAAGAATGCTGTATGCAGTAAAACTTCAGGGATTTTGTCAAGCTTTGAAACTCTAGTGTTTAGGTTAAAGGGCAGTAGAAGTAGTAGGTGGATGGCTTGAAGCAAGCAGGAAATAACCACCATAAGCTAATCAAAGCTTGCATCACCTGGGCAACACCCTTTTATTACCCCCATCATCTTATCCTTTAAAAGCAGAGCCTGGGGATTCATTAGTAAGCAAATTCCTTCTCGCACTCATCCCCTTCTGCTCCCAAGACACAGAAAGTAAGGGGCAAGCGACGAGTCTGATCTGCAGGCTGCACAGGTAGATTGGAGCAGGCAGGCGAATCAGAGCCCTCACCCAGGATGAGCTCAGTCCTCCAGTGTTCCCTTTTTCCAGCGAGACGAATTCTGTATCCAAATGGAAGGTGGGTGGCAGAAGAACAAGTGTCACAGGAACTGCTGATGCTGCGAACAGCATAAGGAAGGAACACAGGCAATGCAGCTGCTGCCTAGCGAGAACCCCAAGAGACCTTTTGCACGTATGGGGTGCATAAGTTGAAGCGTATGCACAGTCATGTAGCAGAGGATTTGCTAAAGACCTCTGCTTAGTGTAACCAGTTTGCCTCAAAGGGGAGATTTGTTTCATTGGGAGGGAAAGGATTGCAGCTAGTTGTTCCAGTCTGAATGCAAAGAGCATTCTTTTTCCTCCTGTCTCACTGATGAAGTGCGATGAGCAGCAAGCTTCGCAGGGCAAACGCAGCCCGGCCTAGCTCCATATGGTTTCACAGAGCTGCACCCATTTGCACCATCACCAAATTTGGTCACAGCACCACATAAGCTGTTTGTGAGACAGGTATAGAGGGGCATCTTGTACTACAGTCTGAGACATGATGGTGTAAAAACATCGTGGACTTCCACACAAAAGGCTGATGGAAACTGGATCCAGTAGATATGGGTGACTGCAAGTATTTGTTTCCCATCACAAAAGTGCCAGCTCAGACTAAACCAGATAGGCTTAATACCACATCTAAATCAAAAAGACAGAGCAGTGCAAGCCTGCCTGTGAAGGAAGAGCAGACAAGGACTAAGTAAAACACAAAGAGAATTTGAAAGAGGTTACATTTCCTGGACCATGACAACAATTCCAGAGAACTAAGGGGCACAATTAGCAACTTTCCAGCTATTGAGTATATCACTTAAGAAACCCAGCACCGTGAAGACTGAGGCAAAGTCAGAAGGGTTAGATGCCATTCACTGAATATACCATTCTTAGTGATAAGAAATGAAGAACGGCCAACACATCTCTCCCTATTTCTCACTCACATGTGCATGCATTCCCTGAAAAACTCATACAAGCCAAGTTTTCAGTGTTTGGAGAGGCAGGCTGCACCGTCATTTGTTCTTGACTAAATCAAAGAATTGCTCTCTTCTGTTTTCTAAGAGCAGAAGTGCTGACCAGAGATACATGCATATTTAGTAATGCCCAATTCAGTCTGTGGCAGCTACAAGTTCAGTGTCTTCATTTTTTTCCCCCCCTCCCCAAGGCAATTCCTACTAGGAAATACCAGCAGCTCCCAACTCCCTGTACTAGTTTCCATGGATCCTCCTGTGGAATACCTCTCCCCTGTGCACTACACTTAGGAATTTAACTTCATAGCAAGATGCATAAGAGTAGGTCATTGCAATAGGCAAACCGCATAGGCAAAAACACCAGGAAAAATGAAGAGCAGAAACAAGGACTTAAATTACACATGACTTGATCTTCCAGCCCTGCAGTTTGTGAAGTCACTTGCATTGAAAGTAAATACTTCAAGCATAATGACAGAAGTTTCATGTCTCTGTTTTTGTCCTGTGTAACAGACCCCGTAACAGGCAGGATGACAGAAAATCCCATCCCAAGCATCTAGTTCAATACCAGCATTTCAGAACAGATCCAGCTCTCATAGCAAGTACCGCCTCTTCAGGAGACATCAGTGCTGCACAGAGTCATGAAGTTAAGGCAGAGAAAGTTTTGATTGTTAATTCAAGATGCTCTCAGAGCTCTGTGGTGACCCAGCTGGTCATTCCTGCTCTTGTTTGTCCGAGCAGCAGAACAGTCCACAGATCACGGTGGTTATGAGTAAGCCAGCATGTATGCATTTCTGTTGACAGCATCTTCCCAGAAATGATCACAGAGCCCGACTGGTATGCATAAGGTCTTTAGACTTTTTTCAAATGTTATACCTATATAAAAATAAATCTCATTTCAGATTAAAGCCTGAAATGAGATTTATTTTCCTAGCCTTTTGATAACTTCCTGTAGACAAAGACGTACAGAAGCTGCTGCTTAGCACAGGGCGCGCTTATTGCACGTATTTAACGATTGCAAGTAAGTGTTCCTTAGCCAAATAGTTCCACCCACAGGGTGATGTGTTTACATACCCTGTGGTACATGATCAGCAGTTACTTGGGATATAGTGTGCCTCTAATGTTTGAAACCTAGCATGCCACATGCTGGGAATCAGGTAGCCTCAAACTGTTTGACTTCACTGAGAAACACCACTCCAGATGTGAAAGAGCGTTATCTTCCCTTTTTAGAGATGACTTCCCCCATGATTCCCTCTTTCCCCTACCTAGAAATCTGAAAACTAAAGTTAGCAGAGGCATAGTTCTAGCATTTCTTCTAGAAATAGAAGAAAATATATAGCTTGCGCAATATGGAATACATTCAAACAAACCAGAAAAAAGCTACCAAAGTAACTACAAAATTTGCAGTTCTCTGGAAAGATAAGGGCTCATTTTTCAGAGCATGGGGATGGACCAACGCATTCCTAATACACAGGGATGCCCAAAGATGGAAGAGTGTAAGTTTAGATTGCTCTGGCCCTCCCAACCCCTGTAATTCTAAGCCTTCGGTGAGACAGAACAAGAGACATTCAGCTTGTACATTAGGGCTTGTGGGAGACCCAGCACACGAGGCAGAAAGTATTTCAGACAGAGCACTCTTGTGCTGTGAAGTCATTTGCTTCCACAGCAATATGGTGCTGTTCCTTTCCATCCATAGCACTTATACGTAGTCCACTGTCACTTATCCAGAACAGTATTTAACCATGCTTCGGTTCTGGGATAAAACTGACACCGACCCCAAATGACTTGCCCAACCCTACAGAGTTCACCTCTGTCATTCTTCCCCATCCTCTTTTCCTGCCAAAGCACACTTTTGGGCAGGCCACAGTTTTGCAATGTCAGCCATGCTGGTCTGTGAACATTAGCAGCAAAGGACAGGCTGTGTTCAGAATAAGGCACACTATGGGGACAAAGGCAATCAGGGTTTATGCGGCTTCTTGTCTCCATCACCTCTGGAGAGTCTTTTACAGTTTGTTCAAAAAGACATCTGCCTCCTTATGAAATCCTAGGCAGTTCAGGTACCAATGGGTCCTTATTACCTTACCTACATGTCTGAAGGGCCAAGATTGTAGTTTCTGACTATGTTCTGAAACAGATCTCAGCACATAGTATTTCTTAAATAATGCCTTGTTGGAGACTTGCACACATATCCTACACTTTAAAAATCACTGTTTACCTAAAAACTGGAGTATGTTGTCCACCACTCACCTTAATTGCTTAGAAAGGCTAGTGTTCCAAGCCAAGAGAACTGGCAATAGTCACAAGAAAGGATTTTGAGAGAACTTGATTCTTCAGGGAAGGCAGGAGCCTGGACCACCCCTTGCAATTGCTGCAAAACATTCAGGGACCTTTAAAAGGCAGCTCAGTCACTGCCGTGCTAAGGGAGAGCATAGCTACACGCTGGTTAGAGCTAATTAGGCAGAGAGGAGTTACTGCTGTTTCTATACAAGACACGAGTGGAAGCAATAGATCAAACTCAGATCTTGAACTCCTGTAGTAAACACAAAGCATATCAGGAGGAGCTGCTGGCAAGCCCAGCATCTGAGAAACATGGGAACGTGCTTGTGACCCCATCTGCAGGCATCCCAACAGCTTCTCTGAAATTTCACAAGCAGGGGGATGTCCTAGATAATGGATGGGAGCCCAGCTGCCCCCAGATGAGGGAGTTTCCTTTGTGCACGAGTCCCTAAGTTGTTTCAGCAGCATCTGGCAGTGACGCTCTTGTTAAGGCTGCTATTTATAAAGCCTGATTGTTCGTTCAGGGACAGCTCTTGGCATACAAGGCCTCAGGAGAGCTGGAGTGATCTGGTTAACAAAACATCCAGCAAGCTGGGAAATCAAGTCTGCTTTTGATTTATAATGCAGCAAACTAAAATTATGATTTGCCAGGCTCATTTTGGCACTCTCATAATTCAACTACAGTTCTGATTATCTAAAAAAATAATAATTAAAACCCCAGGTTTAATTAACATAATTATGGAAACACTCAGAGTGAAAAGGACTTGAAAATAATGAAGCAAACTCACACAGCTCTAACTCCACCAATTAACAGAATGTTAGGTTTGCGAGACAAGTCTCAGCAAAGAAAAACTTCTCCACTGGCACCATTGCAGGAGAAGGGACAAGCCCACCTCGTGCCTAGGTTTTATTACAAACCTATTGCACCCTCTTGTGCTGAGGGGTCAGAATTACTTTGGCTTGGCTGGCTTGAAACTAATTGCTCTGCAGCACTTGACCTTCAAATCAGCTCTCCTGCAGCAGGCTATGGCAAAGCGTACAGCATTGTAGCAGCAATATGTTGAGCGCTGCTACGAGCGTCCAAGCAATGAACTAATTTTCTGGGCAAGACGGAATATGACTGACTCCCAGGCTTTTGTGCATCCCCTGGATCTCTATTTTGCGTATGCGACCTCAGGTTTTTGTTGAACTCGAAATGGTATCGGATACTTTGTGGAGTCACTTGGTAGATACAGCATCCCACAAAGCTGCCTGGCCAGAGAGAGCTGAACTGCACCCTTTTGTGGGTTTCCTAGGAAGAGAAAAAAGCTAAACACCTATAAAGACAAAGGGGATTCCTGTAAAACATGAATATTTCTTCCCCTGCATTGGCTCAGGCCTCAGGTGGGGGTACCACATCCAGTGTTTGATGCTGCATTTTAAGCAAAGCACAGAACTGGAGCAAGTTCAGAGGAAATTAGTAAATAAGATGTCTAGAAAACACTGACTGAGAGACAAGGCTGAACGATCAGGGAGGGTCCTGGCTAGGAAAGATCAACGAGTTCCTCTCAGTCTTTTAACTAGGCAAGAGGGAACAAAAACAATTTTTTCTCTCTGCTCCTGGTTGATAGGACAAGGAATAACAACGCTGATTTGAACCATGGGAGATTAAGGTGAAATATTAGGAAGACAAAAATCTCCTCAATCAGTCTGTTAAAGTACTCCCTCACTGCAAATTAAAAGCAGATTAGGCAGGTATGTCAGGAATAACCTAGGTAGAACAAATCCTGCCTTGAAGCAGCAGGCTGAATTACATGATTTCTCGAGGTCCCTTCCAGGCTTGTTGCTATTGTGTTCAGCTCTGGAATTGTTCCTCTCTGATTAACACCGAGGTTTGTTTTCAGAGTATCACGCACAAGCTTGTACAACAGCTAAATACAAAAGTTCTTCTCTGGCAGTCACATACACAATCCCCAGCACTGTCTATCTCCTGCTGGTCACAGCAGCGGTAACGCTAATTTGCAGCTCCTGATCACTGTGAAAATAAAACATCTCTAAACATTTCACTGTCTTAACTGCAAATTTTAGTCTGAGTTAAAGCTGGTTCTGCTACAGCATGAAAAAATATTTCAGGTACAGAAAATCCACAAGTGCCTAAATCATAGACTAAATAGAAAGCAGGATCCTCCGCTGCTGCTATCAGCATAACGCCACAGCTTCCCTTAAGCCAGTTTTGGCCCATTCTTTCCTGAGGATGAAATCTAAAGAAAATACACTAAATAACAAAGCTCAAAAAAGAAAAAGGGACAAGATCACCATAAACGCCTTGCTTTAACAAGGATAACCTTCCCTACATCTTCTCCTCATGAAGGCACGCTGCTGCAGCAGGAGTGGGGGGATCTGTCAGGATTCGCCGAGTGCTGATGGGGGAGTTTCCAAAGCCTGGCTCAGGGGTGGGTAGGACAGGCCTGCAACAATTGAAACTAAATTGCATTCTAATCCATGAATCAAAGCGTTTGCAATTACCATTTCAAGGCAGGTGAAACAATAACAAATAATAAACAAAGATGTTTCAAGTCTTTGCTGATGCATTCTCCGTGCTCACCGCAGAAACTGCTAACTGGACACATTTTACCCAGAGCCAAGGTGATTGCCTGCAATAGCCCCAGTTAATCAAGTCTGAGAAAAATGAAAGTGTAATCTCCTGTATTGTAAAGTCGTATTTCAAACCTCCTCCAGCATGCACTCAATGTAGCTCTTATAGTCTTTGCTTAGATTTCAAATGGGAGAACAGAAACCACGTATGAATTGGGCCAAATTGCATGTTGGCTTAGAAACAGTGCAGCCTCTTGAACCCCACAGTATGGGTTAAAAAAACCACATAAGTAAGTAGCAAACCATACACATCCCACTTTACGTGGGTTTATAGTATACAACATGAAGCTCTCTGCATTGAAGACTTGACAGTTTTGACAAGAATTACATAAAAATTGATATTACAGACCCAGATGGTTAAAGTGGTTTTTTGTATTATTATTATTATTAAAGTTCCTAAAACACAGGTTTCTCCCCCGTAAAGCAGATATCTGCATACCGATGACAGGTTCCTCTAAAAATTTCTTAGCAACTCCTTAGAAGTGGTCACAAACCACAGGTTGAAAACCAGTGGTTTCAGTAATTTCCTAGTATGCTTTTCTTTGTCTCAATACATCTACCCTCTGGGCCACAGCCCATCTCTTGCAAATCAGCCATCTTTAACACTCAAACTTTCTCTTAGCAGCTCAAGAGATCCATATCTCAGAAGGAAGAAGTATTACCCACAGCCAGCATCACGGAGGCCTTTCAATATCAGTGGCAAAACCTCAAACTAGGCTCTGAAGTCAACAGAAAGGCAACACAGAGGAGCGGCTGAAGCACTCGGCTCCCTGGCACTCAGAGTTTCTACCCTCCGACTTACAGAAAGGAACTGAGGCACAGAAGGATGGGGGAACAATGAGTCAACCCAAACTGGGATGAAGGCTCTGAGATGCGAGTGGATCTTTTGCGGGCCTTCAGCTCCCAAAAACTGGCCCTATTTTTACTTTCAGGTGCGTTGCAAGGGCAAAGGTTGCTGCTTGCACCAGTGAGCTACTGCTGTTGCCCAACCCCACACAGCAACTCATTTTGAACAGTGCAGGCTATTTTGCAAGAATGACAATTTGTCCAAACTCTGTTTTTGTTATTGGACTGAATAGAAACAGCCTTAACTAACAGTGGGCTTTTGGCAGGACAGGTACAGAAACCCAGCGAGTGTTATTCAACCCCTGGTCCTCCCAGCTCAGCCTGCTATTAACACATATGCTAAATCCCCTATCAACAGTACTGGAAGCCATGTAGGTAAACTGAAAACAAAGCTGGCCCTTTCAGATGAGCTGATGGAATAGGAGTGCTTGCCTGCAGGAGAAGAGAAAGGGGAGGGGAACTAGCTAAGCCTCAGGCTCCAGGGAATCCATGGCTGGATGATTTCTGGGCACCCATCCTGCTCTTGTTCTCCTGGAGTCGTAGGGCATTAAGTTCACATCCATGTAGAGCTCACGCTGCTTTGGATCTGGTGACAGTGACGCCCCATCTAGCAGGGAGAGAGCTCCTCTGCTGACAAGCAGCTGGGTCAGGACCCAGCAATATCCCTGCTGCAGCCCCCACACCGGCTGTTTGCCTTGGCCAGGGCTGCAGGCAGCAGCTGAGCTCAGCAAGTTGCATTTCGAGCACAGCACCATTGCAGCTGGGGTTCTTTGCTGGCAATGTGACTCATGCTCCAAAGGTCACCTTCTCCTCCGTCCCCTGAGCCGGGGGAAAGAAAGAGGGGAAAAAGGAGGAGCAGAAAGAAAGGGAAGCTGATTCTCACCACAGCTGCAAGCTCCAACTCTAAACTGCTAACCCCTTTGCTCCTTGGAAAGCTGACTCCCAAATCCCTAGGTGTTTCATTATCTCTTCCACTCCCTCCCAGAGTTTCTCTCAGGTAATTGTTCCCACATAGCATCTGGTTCAATTTGAGCCAGCTTCCTCCTTCACTATAAGGTTTTTCAACATAAGCGAGATGATGGCTTTGCTTCGGCTCCCTCGTTCCCTGCATAAGCAGTAAAAAGTCTGAGAGGCAAATAAGCAAGTTTGTGCAGGGACAACACTCATACACAGTTAGAATGGGAACCGCCATCCCTAGGGAAAGCTATGTTTGCAATACTGAGAAACAGACTAAGCATAGAATCAGAAATAACCTTCTACCAGCCAGATAACGTGACCAGACACAGATGGACTTGCCTTTAGACCCCATC
The DNA here is from genome assembly GCF_035582795.1 of Mycteria americana. Lineage (NCBI taxonomy): Eukaryota > Metazoa > Chordata > Aves > Ciconiiformes > Ciconiidae > Mycteria > Mycteria americana. The sequence continues at coordinate 4,566,086 of NC_134381.1, read as the reverse complement.
CCGCTCACACACACGCTGGTAAGAGATTCCTCCACCTCCAGGAAGAACAAAGGAATTGTCATTCCCATGTCGCCGCTGATAAAGTGGTGGTTTTCAGAGAAGTCACCATTCCTGCTACAAACAACAGTCAAAAGGAGCCGCGAGAACTTGCATCTTTGGTCCTGGTTAGGTCATCATAACCCTCGCAAGACAAGTGAGGAATCATGAGCTCATCCCTTGGCAGGAAGGGACTGACTGTAGTTTGCAATATTCACAGTAATTTGTGTAATTTAATGCAGAGGGTGAAGTTCTCAGCCAGGGTAAATCAGAGCAATATCAATTTTGCACTATTGAAGCAGCTGGGTCAGCCTGTTAATAAAGAACTTAACTCTTTTTAAAAATTTCTTCTGTTCACCTTGAAGACGCCCCCTTAAACTATATACTGTTTTTAGGTTGCTGTAACTGTCAGCTAATTGCCAAGTGCTGTAAAAGGCAAAGTGCTCTCCATCATGGCTTTGTCTGATTGCATCTGGGTAAATGGAAAAAAGCAGAGAAAGCATGGTTCAAAGATATTTTAATCAAGGTGTTAGGATGCACATGGACAATCATGAATCTCAACAGGCAACTAATTATAAAAATAGTTCAGTCACTAGCTTTTTAAAGCATAACAATGTTCAATGGGCCAAATTCAATACTGCTGTAGATTCCTGGAAGCACCACAGTAGCAGAGGGGAGATGGTCTATCAGACATCTCCAGTTTTTCCCATTAATAGAGACTTAATAGCAGGCAGGAACACTTCTCATTGCTTTCTGTATTAAGCAAGGAGTATTACTAGAGAACAGGGCACTACAGCGGAGCACCGACGGCAGACCGGTTATGAACACTATTCAAAAAGGGCAAAGAGGAAGGAGACTGAGCAATGCAACACGTGTGCTGGTCCATGAATAAATCCTCCTGTTTGTCCATTCAGGCAACATTATTCCTATTAAAAGGCAACAGGCCAATCTGCAAAAACAGGCTCTGATCACAGGCATGTATGTGCCCATGAAGTTCCCCGAGTCTGGGTGCATATGACTAAATTTGGACTTCGGTCCCTATTGTTTTCTTCCCCACCTCCTTGCTTAAACAGGCTTCTATGGAAGCCAGAAGGGTTATTTCCTGACATGCAGGCCCAAGAAAGCCCACTGTTTCCTCCTAGGCTAGATTCTGGGAAGACCACGCTCTGGCTAACTCTCTTGTAGCAGCTTTAGTATCACCTCCCAGTAGAGGAAAGGGACACGATTCCTCCCCCCTTCAATCCTACATCAGCGGCACTCCAACCACGGCAAAATCACCCCAATTTACACACAAAAGTATCGGGTCCAAAGGTTTTATACTGAGCCCGAGGCTTATGGCCATGACCTACAGACACCACTGCGCCTGCGAGTAATTTGCTTTTGTATAAGCAGGCTTTTGGATCTGCTTTTAAACTGAAGTCCAGCAGCTGAGTAGGTGGCCACTTAATATCTCTGGGTACTTTCAGAGAAGATTAGGTGAAAGTCCAAATCCAGGTTGACATTCCCTCTCTCCGAGAAACAGGCCTGCAATAAATAAGGCTGCATGCAAGTTGTTGTTCCTGCTATACTGCTCTACTCAGCCACTTACTGCCAATATGTTCCTCATTAGCACTCTGGGAAGCTGTGAGTGCATAAGGCACTCTGTGCAGCCCCATTTTTATTCTGTTCTCAAACACATGGAAACACTTTAAAAGTAAGAGCCTTGGGACCTGTGCAAGGGCGACAAGTGACGAGATGAGGAGAGGAGACCAGAGCCAGCCCCTGACAAATTTGAACCATCCAGTCTTTAATCCACAACAACCAAAAAAATTGATGCTAAACAAACCTAGCCCTTTTCAGAAAGGAGATTACATGTGTAATGGAAAAATTACGGGTATAGGGAGTCTGGTCTACAAAAATTGGTAAAATTAAGAGCCTTCAGTTTGCTTTCCATGATTAATGGAACTTCCCCTACATACAACTCAGTCAACATTTCCACCCCCCTCGGAGCCTATTGAGAGCCCCCTATTTTTTTAATTTAAGGAAAATGGAATTTTAAGACTTCATAACATTTCCATAACTTACCGTGACCAGGTGATTAGCCATTTCCCCCCTTCAAACACCACCTCCCTCATGAGGCAGAGCTGGCAGCCAGGGGAATACAGGGGTATTGCCTTCATACCTCCTACTTGGGACGGCATTTTCCTTGTAGTGCCATTGTAGCAAGAGACGGGAGCAACGCTGTAATGCAAAGCACAGAGCTGACCCGGTTCTTAGAGAAGGTGGCATCCCTATACTGTTGGGCATGATGGATCATGGGGATGCCCAGTCCTCTCCATAAGTGAAAGGAGGCTTCACATAAGTGAATTCGTAATGAAAAAGTTGAGCCCTAGCACTAGACAAAACAGAAATAGGCCCTTAATGCCAACCCCACAGGACTTTAAGAGTTAAAGCTGTTGGAAGACATATTTGTGCTTGTGCTTTCATGCCAGTGGAAACATAAGAAAAAGCCTAAACTCTCTGCACTGGCACAGCAGGTTCAGCTTTGATCTCTCAGGAGGTTCATTTCCTTCATTAGGCTTTTCTTAAAATTCACTTTTATGAACCCTTTTAATTTCCCCCCTGTATTTCCCCCCCCATAAAAGCCTTTTTAGATTCATTCAACAAAGGGGCAGGGTGGGGGAGGAGAATCTCATTTAATTGCCACTAAACATTACCTGAAGCTGCTAGTCATGTACAGGCATGCTGGAGCTGTTCATTGTGCAAGCCACAGGAACCGAAGGAGGGAAAAACCCCACTAAGGCAATAATAAACCATTAAAAGGAACACAGGGAGGAGAGAGGGGAACAGAACCACAAAGCACTGACAAAGGGAAAGGTGAGGCAGTACAGGGAACAGCAGGGAGATCTCCAGCAGAACTTGGCTGGTCACTGCTGCAAAACAAGCAAGTACTTACAACTGCATCACCCACCGTCTCCCCTCTGTTTCATCTCTGTTGGTGCTGGATAGCTGATCAGACCAGAACCTTGCCCCATTTCAGGGGTCTGCTCTGTAAATACAGTACAATGACACAACCCCTTCCTCATAGCAGGGCTGCAAGGCTTAAAAATCCCAGACTAAAGGAGTTTAAAGGGGGTTCAACATCCCACTATCCAAGTTCCAGCACCAAGCTGATTACAGCATTTGAGCAGGTGATGTATAGCTGCTGCTCCTGTAAGGAGTAGCATGGGAACAGAGGGGTACCTTTCGAAATGCCTTCCTCTGCTGACTGCAGTAGGGAGAATTTGAACTCTGCATCTATTTCTGATAGACTCCTTGCAAAAAAAAAATAAAAAAATAAAATCATGTACACATCATCTTATCTGACCTGTATGCAAGCTACAGGGAACAGTGTTGAGTTCAATTCTCCAAATGGAGGTCGGGGTCCTTCTCAACAGCAAGCCACCCTGCACCACAAAAGCCTTTTAATAGCAAGGGATGGAAAGGTATTGGCGGGGTTGCTGAATACAGTCCCCCACTATTGTAGTCAACTGGACTGTATAATTCTATTCACAAGAAGCAGCTTCATTTTAACAGTAGTTTGTGGCTTTACCCCCACTATTCCTATTAAAAGCTTAACCTCTTATGATTAGCCAGTTACTTGGAGTAACTTAAACAATGAAACAATCAGAGCAAGTTGTAAGACTGTTCACCAGTTCATTCGTGTAGATGAACTTGCTTAAGTCCTTGGAAGCAGATATTGTTCTTAATGAGAAAACTGTGTCCAGATTCCTGCTTGGGCTGTAGCAAACCCTCAGGGGTTGTGTCCTCTGACACAAGGTAACAATCCCCATTTCGCTCTCTCAGCCTGCTTCTACTAGAGCAAGAAAGAAGATGCCGTTTCTAGACAATTTCCAAGGGACAGATTCTAACCTCAGACAAAGGAGCATGAAACGTGAATCCGCACAAGGACGGCTATTCGGTTATTCTAGTTTTAAGCCTGGTGTAGCAGAGATGAGGTTCTGCACTGCCTTTTCGTTTCTGATGTTCACTTAATTCACTGTAACGTGAACACAACTGGATTTAACAGGACTGAACAACTGCAATAGCTCACACTATTTCTTTAGTCCTGGAAACACAGGCCTGCTTTTCTGTTACATCAACCCCAGGCCTCCCCCCAGCCCAAACTCAATTTCAATTACATTTAACAAAGCTAGGTGGATGGGCAGCACGAAGTCAGATGAAGTTCAGTGCAGACAAATGCAAGGTAATGCACTTAGGAAAGGATAATTTGAACTACACAGGAAAAAAAAAAAAAACAGAATGCTTTTGTGAGATAATCATCTGCTGTGCACAGAGAGGTAGGGAACTGAAAAGACTATAATGGAAAGAGATGGCAAGTCCTTCCTTGGGAAGCTGTTCACCCCAGCTCGCAGTAATCTGAGCTCACCCTAACTCCTGCAGCACTGCAGTAACAGAAGAGCTCTGAGAGATCACAGAGAGACTTGCACGCAAGTAAAGCCTGAACGGAGTTTGAGTCTGGTGGAGCACAGGAAAGGATGCATGAAAGAGCAGCTCTTTGCCTGCCTTTGAGTCAGAGCAAGCCGGGGTGTTCTGGGTACCCAGCTGCAAACCCCAGGGCAGATAGACTTCTCCCCCAACAAAAACCCCAAGTTTTAGTGCAGATCTCCAGAAGTTATGAAGCCCTATGCAGACACAATACCCAGTGGTGAACAGGACCCATAACATGCTGTCATTTTACAGGACAGGATCCTGTGTTAAACAAATTTCACAATGACCCCAGATTCCAGAGATCCTCTGCACCCACACTGCCTTAACACATCAATTCTCCTTACACAACAGTGCAGGATCTAAGACCCAAACCCTCTATGTGCTGGGGAGACAAGCCAGGGTGGACATGGGCACACAGAACAACTACTCCAACCTACACTCAGCAAAACAAAAGCTAACCAGAACCTCAAGCTTCCTATAATGCCATCTGGATTTGCTGGAGAGCAGAAGCAACCGCACACGCAGCCTCTCCAAGCGAGCACTCCTGCTCCCCACTGCCACCAGCCTGCGTCCACACCCCACACACCCAGGGGAGAAGCTACATCGCCTGCTTACACCTACACAGTCCGGTGAAGGAGAGCAAGCCTGACTCCTTGCTCCCCATCCAGTGCTTTAAACACCAAGGTCTTCCCTTCCATACACCTTAGGAGGGCAAAAAGAGACAGCACAGATGTGGGAAATGCAGCAATGCCTGCTCAGGGCTTTGCTAGCCTTCCCCGACTGCCTGCAAGCCGTCACCCCACCAGGGAAAGGAGGGATTGCAGAGCCCATGGAGCATCTCCCAGGCTGGACCCTGGGCAGGGAGAGATTTCGTGAAGTGTGGGGCCATCTGATGGCAGGAGCGGGCAGCGCTAGTCGAAGCGTCCCAGATGCTGGACTGCTCTGCTCCATTCATCTTCAGTAATTGAATGCATGCCCTAGGGGGGTGCACTGTGCAGGGGCGAGAGGAAGGAGGGGGAACAGTATTTATATTTGTCTTCCCAGATTTAGTTTGTCTTTATCTCTAGCTATTTTGAATGTCATGGGGAGTTAATGAAGACATGTTGTGCATCTGCAACACATGGAACAACTTCTCTCCTGTCTCAGCATATTAAATTCTTTCTTACTTACACTAGGAGCTACAGGGAAAGAACAGACACAAACAAAAAGGGAAGAGAGATAAAAGAAAAGCAGCAAGAGATAAGACAGTAGCAGAAAAGCAGGAGGAAACTCCCTTTTTTAATTTCAGCTCTCAAAGTTGCATCACACAGCGTTTTCTAGCCCCTTCACCGTCTCTCTCTGTTGATTGGGCATGTCAACCCTGGAAGAACTGTCCCAGTCCATTTGGCAGGACATAGGAACAGCCTCTTAAACACCCCATTAAAAATCCCTTTGCTCCACAGTTCGCTCCACAGTTCACTCCCCACTACAAATGCAAGTCAGGGTAAGGGCACCCAGCAGAGCTGCATCCTCAGCTGTAGCACCCGGTGGCAATTGGCACATCCCCAAGCCCTGATGCAACATACCTGCAGCCACCAGATCTCCCTCCAGAAACTAGGAAGGACATGCCATGCAGCGAGACCTCAGGGCTCCCACCGCAGGCACAGATACTGCTCTGCAGCTGGATATTTTTAGTTGCTCTTCCTGTACTACAGACAGGAAACTGAGGCAGACAGCAAATACAGGCTCAGATCTATAAAGGCTTTCTGGCCTCCAACCTCTGTCTTAAGACAATCCCTGGCTTGGATCTCGCCAGTCATTTCCAAGAGAAGAGACAAGGCAGTGGCAGAGAAAAGCCCTTTCCCTAGGATATTCCTTCCTCAGCTCTCCTGTCTGGGAGAGGCAGGAGTACAGACTTTCCTTAATCATGGGGCTGTTCTCTTAGAAATTAAGATCTTCCCTTTCCTGGCACTTCCCAACCTCTCTCTTTCCCTGAGGCAAGATCTGGCACACCTTAGATGTTCTGGTTTGGCCTGAAGTTTTATTTAGACTGCTCCTTGCTTTGGGGATTCTCTGTTTATATCATTGGAGGGTGTTAATAAGGGCAGAATGGTTTCCAGATCCACACCAGCTGACTGGATTTCCTGAATCCACGCCATCTGTAAAAACAGAAATGTTCCCTTCTCCTTGTACACACAGATAAATGCATTAAGGCTAAACCTCCCGGGGCAGGAATACAGGAGAGGTTGCACTTCTGGCCAAGTGAAACCCAGCGACCTCTGGAACGAGGTACAGAGCCACCATTTTTAATATGGAGGCTCAGCTGAAGACATGAAAGATCTCATCACTCTGTGGAGCAGACAGAAGAGTTTGACATTTTAAAAGAGCACACTAAGGAGCTTCTGGCACCTCTCTCAGATGCATCTGGCACTGGCCACCCTCAGAGACACAGGAATATGCAAACGCAGGCCCTGGCTGGTATTGCAGCACTTGCATATCCCTATCATTCAGCTCTTCCATTTCAAGGCAAGCTTCTCCAGAGTCACTCGCTCAGCAGCCGCACACGGCAGGACAGCGCACTAATCCAGATCCCTCTCAATTATACAGAAAGGCAGCACAGCAAGAGAGATGCTTGGGAGATGGGACACACTTAGGGTCCCCGTGCCTGGGTGTGCAACAGTTTGCTGATAGCCTGGGGTCCGTCAGCAGGAAGGACTTATTTCTTGTAAGCCTGACACCAGTCTGATAAAAAATTCCTGGTTTGGAGTGACCTGTGCACACCAAACTGGGAACTGAAAATCTGATGTGTCAGCCAAGACTGCTGGCCTCTTTCACCCCGATGCTCATCAGGTTCACACAAAAACCCCAACATTATCTAGACACTGGCGTGCCGAGGTGAACACAGGGCTGAATCAGCTTAATGTTTCCACTATTTGTTCTCCCCATCTAGCACAGCTAAATGTTGCCCAGACTCTTAGGAAGGAAGTGACAGCTAGCAGTACAGCCAAAGAAATTCACTATTCTAATACACCAGCACAAAAATCACTCTCAAGTGAAAACAGGCTAAAGCATCAAAAAATTAGTCTGGCTGAAGTAACATCAGCAAGCAGCTTTGAAATACTCACCAAGAAGCAAGCCAAGGGGGGTGGGTCAAGGAGTTAAGTCCCTTATCCAGTGACTTGCACCCAGAACTAGTATGTCTACTGGGTTACCCCAAGAGAAAGAATTTTGTTAGTTCAGCAAATTGCATCAGTTCAACGCATCTGATGAGCTCTGCAAGGAAGGCGAGGGGTAGACTTTACAACCAGGAGCAAGAGCAAACCTACACAACCTACCCTCTTCCAGCAGGAATGAAGTGTCCCTCAGGCTCAGCCACAGCATGTCCCTTCCTTCACTCCAAGTTGTTCCTTTGATAAAACTAGTCCTGTCTCAAGAAGGGATGAAGATGCAGCACCTAAACTGCAATAGCAGTGAGTAGCCAATCTCCAAGACCTTAGGAGTGCTCCAAATCATGGGGACTCCTAACCAACAGAGGCATGTATCCCCCACCCCCTGCATCCCAACTACAGAACCAGGACACTTAGCGCACTTCTCTTTCCTCTTCCTATGCCAACAGAGCTCATGTCTTAAGTCTGATTTGGGGATGGATCTGGCCTTTACTGACCAGTTCAAAGTCACCTCGCAGGCAAGGGAGCACCTAAGGGAGCAACACCTCATGCCCAGATGGGGTTGTTTCACCCCCCAGTACTGTCTGCTCCATGAACGAGCAGCAGCTCTGACTACTGGATCTGACCACAACATACCTGCCTAAACCTTTTAGTTCCCAGACAGGCTTGACAGTGCAGACCATTTAATGTCAAGCCTCTTATTTAGTTGCAGTGGAAATGAGAATATTCCACTTTGGAAGCTTCCTCCCTGCCCCAGCTCATCGAAACCCAAACGCCTGGTTACTGTTTTCTCTCATGTGAATAAAAATGCTTCCTACAACATGTATCTCATACAGCTACAATACTGCAAAGCACAAGAAACATTAGCAGTCCAGCTCAGTCGAATTTTGTTACATTAAGCTATCCACACCCCAAAACGGACAGTCTGTGCACAGCAGCAGGCGCATCTTGCACGTGGCATCTATAGCAATCGCCAAACAGACTGCAAAGCTGCAGGCACCGTGCAACCCCACTGCATTTGGCAGTGGTGCTGCTGCCCGCCTGGGGAACAACAGGACACGAGAGCTGGCTCTCAGCTTGGCTCCCAAGTGGAGAGAGCCCCTGTGTGTTTAGAACAAATCCAGTCACCAATTTGGAGTTTCTGAGGAATTTTGCTTTGTGGTAGCATAAAGGCTGCAATACCGAGATTTTCAAGGTCTTCAATCCTTGATGTGTTCAGAACTGCAACTTGAACTGTAAAATAAAACGATACTGCTCACATTATGCCAACGCCTTGTTTAGCGCATGACAGCTATTTACCTCAATTAAAAGGAGCAATTTGCTACACAGTATTCTTCAAGTCACCAAGCTCCAGAAGAGCAGCCCTGCAAATGCTGGCCAGAATCCAAAAGCACTCCATTATAAACAATCTTACTCTAATACAGAACTATACTAATGCATATACATGAAGTTTCATAACTTAAATCCATATTCTGTAGCTTCCATCCCATCAAATTAGAGTTCCCAAATGCAATTATTTCAGATTCCAATGCAATACATGAACTTCATTATATCTGTATATTTTACCTTCCTTAACATGACCATCCAATTTGATTTCAAGAACTCTGAAATTCATGACATACAAAAATCCACTAATTTTGTGATAATTCAGCTCAGTTTTCTGCTCTATATTTTGTGTTCGTTGTAAAGTAATGAACTACATTCAATAGCAATGGACCATCTAATCCCCAAATCCTTTCTCAAACAATAGCCAAGAACAAGCATTCCCATTTTCAACTTCTTCATACTTTAGCCAGCCTCCCAAAAGTCACTTTATATGGTTTAACTGACATTTAAAAAGTATTCCCTTCTGAGGTTTTTATTTGTTGTTTTTTGGTTTTTTTTTTTTTTTTTTTTTAAAAAAAACCAACACTACCAAATTTATTGCATGGCTCAGAAGCTTCCTTACCCTGTTTTTATTCTTATACTAAAAAGTTTAATATTGCTATAGCAATATTATGACTTCATCTCTGCCTCAGTTTCCCTAACGCATAACACTTACTCAGGTGATCACACAGTAATTGCTGTGATGGCAGAAATAAGTCACTGTTCTAGCCATTAAAGCATTTCATCGTTTCACACCATCGATTTCTTCTCTAAAGTAATTAAGAGCATGAAAGACAGGAATGAGCCTCATTAGCTCCCACGAGTACAGGCATCCTCCAGCTCTTCCGTGAACCTTTCCAAGGAGCAACGGCTCACTGTATGTACACACAGGCATGTAAAACAGCAGAGGGTTATTTGCTGCAGGTTGCATCCCCTGCTCAGCCTTTCACATGCTGCGTAGCTCAGCAAGCTCATTGATCTCTCTGATGGCTGTCTTAACGTGCAGCACCAAGCACAACAGGCGTTACTTTTGTACTAAGCTCACTAGATGATATCCTGACAAAAATCCTGTGTTCCAACCTGTACAAATTGGAGATATTGGGAGAGAAATGCAGTGGAGAGAGCTACACAGAGCTATCAGCTCTAGCTTCTCTCCCTTGCCCTTAAAACCCATTGACAGTCTCTCAGAATAAAGTAAGCCATTTGCTGGGTCTCCCTTATCTTATTGTACATCAATTTGCTGAAACATTCATGGGATCACTACGCATTTCATTTACCCTTAAGGCCAACCCCTCTGCTTATTAAATTAAGAAGATGAATGAGAGATTTGCTCTCTTGCTAGCAGCCCAGGGGATTCATTAGTCAAGTAAATGATTGCACTTGCCTCAAGTTATGCTACTGCAATGTTTGTAATGTGTCCTCTGATCTCAGCTCCCCATGCACTTTTTGGAAACAAGGTTGGCTTTCAGACAGGTCACATTTAATTCCAGTCATTTGACTTCAGCAAATAGAAATAAAGGCTTCAAATTCGCTATCCTATTCCCTTCCTTTGCTCAGCCCTCCAAACGTTTCACAGAACAGACACACAAGGGGAATCAAGAGCTACATGTAAGCTACCAACATTCATCCCACTTATGTCTGTATCAAGCACAGTTACCATTTTAGCACTGACAAAGTACAGATTTGGGTACGTAGTGACACACCGCAGCAACAGAAGTGCACTGGGCAGAAGGGAGCATTTCCACCCCACCAAGTTAGACCATTAATTAAGCACGGAGGTAACTGTTTAACAAGCTCCCTTTTGCCTTCCAGAAAGGAACTGGCTCTAGGTAACTGCATCCAGAGGACATCAGCATTTCTGTATGGGATACTAGGAAAGCAGGAAGAAAATGGCACCTCAGAAAAAGGTTAAAATTCATATCCCAGTTAAACTGCATTGAAGTGTAGAGGGGAAGTGGTTTGGACCCAAACGAAGTCCAGGGAATAGTTGTCCGCAATTTTGCAGGACTATTCCACGAAAAGTAGAATCTGGATGAACAAGCCCCACCAGCACAGTTGGGTGAGCACTTCAGCAGTGTGATAAGCACCATAGAAGAGATACCCTCTGGCAAGCTACGAGAAGACAAGCAAATGGAAGACTGCACATCTTTAAGTCACTTACAGGTTGTGCTGTCTTGTATGTGAACTACTGGAAACACAGCCTGCCACCTTTAACACTAGGGAAGTGTTACAGCAAAAGGCACAGTTTCTGGATAATGGACCTGCAATGAAGCGTATTCCATTATTTAGCATTGACAATAGCAAGAACCACAGTACTTGTCACCCAATACAACTCCTAGAGATGCCCAGGTGACTGCACTCTGCTGCAAAGCTACACAAGTGAGGCTGAAACATGAGACATTGGGAAAACTGCCCAGTTTGCAAAAGTTCCCCAGCAAACCTGTACCCAACCAGAGATGAAAGATGAAGACTTTGGGGCTGCTCTCTTCCCAGCATTGCACCTAAGTAAAGCAGGGCAGCAGGCAAACACTCAGAAATGTTCGCTCCCACGAAATGCATCACAGCTGTAGTAGGAAAAGGATGCTCTCCACAGCCTGGGAAAGGAGAAGTGTGTGCACTGCACACCAGAGCTACAGATGAGCGTGCAAAAGGGAAGGACTAATCCAATAGCAACAGCGGTGAAAAGGGAATTAAGATGTCTGAGCTAACATACCTGTCCTCCCTCTCCTTGCCATTGCCCATGATGCAAGCGCTTATTTACCTCACAGCTTTGCCACAACTTTCTCACCTGACCTTCATCAAGTCATTTATCCCCTGTCTATAAATAGAGCAACACAGCAATTCTGCTGCATCTGCAGGGACTAAAGGTTTTAGCCAGGACTGATTTCACACAGTGAACATGTCCAGGGTTCACACAACACGAGGCATGTATTGAGGGTCCATTTGAAAAGTACAAAACAATGGAAGAGGCTTTTTTTCTGCTTTGCCATTAATTTCACATGAATTTTTGTCAAACTGTGGCCAGTCATCAGCTACTACTTAGATGAAAGCACGTACCAAGTTCCTCTAGGAATAAAGCTGCATTGGCTTAAAGCAGTACCAGGACACAGTCCACAACGAGGTGCCACTCCAGGGAAGGACAGGAGGCAAGTCTGATAAGTTATATATACACACAAGGTCTCCCAGTCACTAAGCAGCATAATCAGGACAAAGAATAACCTTGGAGTAGCCTGTTACACAGCAGAGAATTTTACGGTGGCCACAGATAGCTGCAAAACTCCCTCTCCCCTTACCACTGTCCGCTCGCTTTAAAGGAAATCGTGAATCCTACACCCTGCTTCTGGTGGTCGCATTAGCTGCTAAGAGCTCAGGCAACCCCACCCAGGAAAGGGCTCTTAGTCCTAAATAGGTGGATCTGCATGACAAAAGGCAAGAGACAGGAATTACCCAGCCTGTGTAGGGCTGGGATGTAATATTCCTTGCCCTAAACAGGTAGGAGTTAATTACACTGTCACAGATCAGGAATCTGTCCCCGAATCTACTTCCCAGTCTACCTTTGGATATTGCTGACATCTAAAAGACTGATTTTGAGCACAGCAAAGGTCTCAGCAACAGCAGCCAGAGCTGCTGAAGTATTCTGGCACACACGAGCTGCAAACCCAGGGAGGCTCCGACTCCGAACAGACCCCCGGCCTTTTTAGGTAGATGCAACGTTTACCCACATTTGATCCTATTTACAGGGCTTTCAGCTCTGCCAACCGCACATCAGCCACCTCACGGAGAGCACGGATCCCAGCGGGCATGACCACGCCGAAGCTCGGTCGGGGCCGGGGGGGTCGCGTGTGTGCAACGCGCTCGGCCGCGGGCTGGAGAGGCAGACGCGCAGCATTTATTAGCGGAATTACACATTCGAGGTCTTCACCCTCCCCCTGCTCTGAAGGGACCCCCCAGGGCAACGGTTGTTAATTGCGCCGACCCCTCTGGCAGGGGCTCCGGGGCTGTCCGCAGACCGCAGCCTGGGGATGCGGGAACGCGGGGCCGGCGGCGCTCCGCTCCCCACAGCCCCCGCCGCCGCCCGCGCCCAGGCGCAAGTTTAAGGAGCTGCCGCCACCTACTGGGCCTGACGCCCTCAGCCCTGCGCGGGCGGGCCGCGGCCTTCGCCCAGCCCGGGCAGGCACCGGAGCGCTTCGACACCCAACGGCTCAGGGGCGGCCCGCAGCCCCGGAACACCGGCACCACCCCCCGAGTGCCTCACCTCCAGGTTACAGCTCGGCTTTCCTCCAGCCTCACTCGAAGCCTTGTCCCGAAGCAGCGACCCTTTCCCGCGGGGAGCACCCGAGGAGGGACAGGCCGACCCAGGAGCTCACCTCACGGGGGCCCTTCACCCCCTCAAGCCACGGAGGTAGAAACCAGCATAACCTGCCAAGCCCGCCCTTAAATCCGTGCTGGAGCCACCTGAGCTGGCCCAGCATCGCCTGCAGCTGGGACTGAGCTAACTGCAGGGTCACATCAAGGGGCAGAGGAGGCATTTGGGGGTGCCCTGCCAGCAGCCGCCCACCCGCCATGCGCTAGCAGCCCCGCAGGGTCCCTCCCCGGGCCAGGGTAATGAGGTGCTGCGCAGGCTGCCCGCACCCCCTGCTCCTTGAAGGAGCAAACCTCCCTCTTCCCCTCGGTGAGGAAGCTGGGACATGCAGGATTCACTGTGGCCAAGGCCAGATTTTGATGGTAATGGTAAAAAGAGGAAGGTGAAGAAATTTTCTGCAGAGGCTAAGGAAGGGTGGTGAGTGCTCCTCTTTCCTGTTTCAGGGTTAAGTGCTAGATATGTTCCCAGGCTGATGGCTTGAGAAGGTGCAACAGGAAAAGCTGTGTCTTAGGAAAAGGCCGTGGGAGGCAATTGTGCTGCTCCTAAAATGTGGGACAAGACAGTATCCCCAAGAGTGTCTTTGATATCATAAGAGGAACCTGAACTCCAGGGCTGTATGGGTCACTTCAGCATGTCTGGTTGTCCTGGCTAAAGGGCGAGACAAAATTAAAAGTAGGAGCCAGGTCTGTATGTGGAAATGTAAAGGAAAGGCAGGTGCCATGAGAAAAATGGATGTAATTAAAAAGAGGCTGCTCTTGGTAGTAGGGTTTTGGAGAGAGCTGTGTGGACACACAGTGGAGGGAAAGTCAAAGATAAATGCAGCAGAATTATGACTGCATAAATATGTTACCTCTGCTACAAAAGCACTTACATGTTATTTCAGATAACAGCCTCTGTCTGCAGTTTTGTACAGAGTACATCTGCAAGGGCTCTTCTGTGTGCCTCTGCCTGAAATCTGCACAGCATGGGCTTATTCAAAAAGCTTTTGAGATTACTTTCTTATCCTGAGAACAAGGAAGAGATTCATTCCAGGTACAGAGCATTAGCTGCAAGTCACAAAATTCAGTAGCTAATATCACTAGGAATCAAAGTATTTTTAACAGGGTTGATGTTAGTAATTTTGGGGTGTCTTCTGAAGAGAGACATAAAAGGTACTACAAGGATTTAGACTAAATTCTCCTCTGCAGCTAGTGGAAAATTCCAAGAAATCTTCCTTTATGTTGAGTTTAATGTCTGCAATACAAAGCCTTGAACATGCCAGACATCACCTGGCTGAGAGCGCCCAGTCAGACAACCACTCAGATGGGGGACATCCAGGGAATTATCGAAGGAGGGAAGACCTGCAGATTGTGAGGTTGCTCTTCTGTGGTCTAATATGGGTTCACACGTCTCTCCTGGGACACTGATACTGGCTGGCAGTGGTGGTTTTGCTGCAGGCATCTATGCAATACTGCAGGGCAAGGTTGTTCTTTTGCCTCCATGTCATCTCTGTGACGGCGTTCAGCAGCAGTGACAGCAGTGCCACCAGGTCTAGTATCTCAAGAGTGGCCCTGATTTTGCTAGGCATGAAGTTAGCTTCAGTGTTGTGGTGGTCCAACAAGGCAAAGGGCCACCTTGATGCAAGGCCACTGCAGACAGTGAAATTACGAGTCGAAGAGCTGATGTTGCTCCAGGTGGTTACACTGCTGCATTTGCACGTGTTATATCCTGGGACTGAAGCTTGGTTTGTGGGATAAAACCCAGAAGCTGTCAGTCTTTTGCCTAGGGTTGCACCTTACCTCACACACCCTGCTAAAAGGTGAGTGATAACAGAAACTACCGGTGCATTATTAGCCAGACAACAATTTTGTGATGACAGAGGTTAAGGACAGCACTGGGAGACAGATACGCAATTCCTGATTACTTCAAAAAGGAAAAGCAACCTAGACCTGATGTAACACAGTGTACAGTAACAGCACTTGCATACTTCTCCCTAATTCAGGGTGTCCTGTGAGCCTCAAATGAGTTTTAAGCAGAACACACACACCTTTACTCCTGCTGGTCTCAGAGCCTTGCAGCATTATGCATGCTGGTTACTGTGAATCCCCAGCAAGGAGGGGGATGCTCAAATCGCCGTCTTGCCTGGAGACTCAGTTGTTGGAGGCTGATGCCACCTCACACCTTCAAATTGCCCTTAGAGTTCCCTCCCCTCACAGCTCTCTGAGCTCTGCCGGATGTGCCCTCAAGCTTTCTGCTATGTTTTTGGTAGGCAATTTGTACGGTCAAAAAGGTTGATCACACTGCCGTAATTAAGATGATGCCAATCTAGATTAAATGACTTTACTCATTTGCATGCCTGTTACAATCATCATCTTTGCTATAACAGTATTTGCCTCTGAAGCTGATGGAAGATCTTTATTACGGCTGAGCTGTCCTGGAAGGGGTGGGAAATTCTGATCCCGCTGAGGAGGCGGTGATGGCGGTTTATGCAATGTACCACCTTGCCGACACCAGCACATCTGCACACAGGCGAAAGCAGGAGGAAAGAATGCACCAAGCTTCAGGCAGCACTTGAAGGCTGCAGAAAGAGACGAGAGATTGAAGCCTTTCTCTGTGTCCCAAAGGTGATGCAGGGTTGCATGTCCCTGGTGACACAAAGTAGGTCTATTTGTATAAAAGTTGTCTTCCATTTCTCAAAGACAAATTTGTGGTTGCCGTTTGTTTGCACTGCACACACCAAGACGTGGCTCTTACGTGTACAAAGTCAAGAGCAAAGCACAGCAGCACTGTAGGCAGGAGGGGGATGAAACATCCTTCTGACCTTTTGCTCTTGAGGACAAATGTACCATCCCTGGATCTGAATGCAAATATCTAAAGCAATTTTTGCTACTGCACCGGGCTGGGATGGTGACAGAGGGGGAACTGAATTAATTTGAGTCGCCTGAACTGAGTTTCAGGCAGGTCAGGCTTAACAGGGCCAGAAAAGAAGTGATTTATAATGTTCAGAGGAATGAAATCGTAATACATAGGGATGCTGTTACATCCTGTATGATGCCTATACCTGCTTTTTAAAACAATGTCCAGGTACTAATATTTGGGAGAGATGCTGGATGCAGCATGTATGGGGTTTTGCAATTTCTGGCTCCAACGTACTCCAGCAAGAAAGTAAAAAGAATATTTGCTGGCAAAAATACAACCACCTCCTTGGTTTGTTGATCACTTTCTATTGCAGTTGTCTTCTTCAGTAGGAGCTGAAAGCTTTTTGAAGCTTGCAAGAGTACATAACTCTGACTTTATTTTGGAATAATATCCACATTTATAGCTCCTGTCACAGAAAGAATAGCCATGATTTCCTCTCCAGTAATGCACTGATGTTTAAATTGAGCCTTGGGTTTCATGTGGTATATCTGGGAGTAGTGTCTCTGTGGTAGCCGTGTCACTGCTCCCCAGAGCTGTCAACATGCAGTGTTGTCACTGATATCTGATATAGCTACAGAAACAAAATCTGTTTCCCTCTAGGCCTTTTTTCTGTGTTGAGAGTTGAGTTACTGGTGAATGTTGTGAAATTTCAATGAAAGGGTAGGATTGGAGAGCTGTACTGATCTTGGGGGTTTTGAGAGCTCTTGTTGTCCAGTCACACCAGTAAAGCTGTACTGAGACTGCACAAATGTCTGTTCAGACTCCCATCACAAATGATGGACTCATCTAAAAAACAGATAAATAAAGAAAAGGAAAAATATTTTACTTTGTATTTTGTTTTGCTTTGCTTTCAGGTAAAAAAACTGGCAGGCTCCCATCATCTGAGCAATATTATTTGCTACTAGGAGAAGGATTTGTCTATGGGCTAGTCCAGGAAAAGAAGCTCTGAGCAGCAGAGACCCTCCTCTAGCTCTAGCACACAGTGCCCATGGCTTACGTCCCGTCTTGAAGACCCACGGTTAGAGTCTATTATTATTACCATGGGATTTTGTTTTACTGTACCTATTTATTAAAAATTAAGATCAAACCTCTCAGTCTAGGATCACCAGAGCAGGTGCATTTTTACCCAGGTATGAAATCCATGGCTGGATTTCATGAGATGGATGGAGGCATACTAGCACATACTTGCACGTGCTATACCATCCCTTATTTTCACAAGCTCAGCAACATACGCAAACATAAAGGAAGAAAATGAGCACTCCAGCCTTTGTGAGGATGGATTAGAGTGCTGCACTATGCAGCTCACATTCCTTCTCCATCCATCTTTTTCCTTTTTCATCCCTAAAATTCGTACATGTACACTGGTACTTGCATATCTACTTTCAGCTGCTGGCTGGAGTTCCCTTTTTGTAGTTACTTTTTCTGTGGAAGACACAGTACTCTGCAATGTCCGGAAGGTGGCAAGCTTTCAATCCACATTGCTCTGTGCTTCCACTCGTTTCCCCAAAGCAAAGAATTTGAGGAAAGCTAGGACTATAGAGCCCTGTTTGTTCATGGGGTGAAAGCCTGTGTCCAAGTATATGCGTGTGAGACAGAGGGAGAATTGCCCGTGACTGATTAGCAGTGTCAATGACAGGGAAAGCAGTGTTCTGGTACAGACAGTCACAGATAGCAGGCCATTCGGCTTGTCATCCTCCAGGGCAAGGCACCCGGAGACAATAGTCAGAGAGAGACTTAGGCTGCAGCATTTTCCCAAGCTTTCTGAATACACTGATTTTGCCACCGCATTCTGCATCAAGAGGTGGGTCAAATCCATTCCTATCAAAAGAAAACAAAACCAAGATGGTTTTGAGAAAATCATGTTCTCCCTCTGCATGTTGGCATACATGCTTTTAATTTCCTCCATCCCATCCCGTTTAGCGGACGCAGTGTTTAGCCACACAGACACGTCCTTGCAGGGTGACAGCAGAAAATATGTGTTTCTGAGCACATGCAGCACTAAAGCAGGCACCCATGTATTGTGCACATATAGCTGGGTGCTGAGCTGAAGGACCCCACTTTGTTTTACAGAAGACCTACTCTAATCACCCTCCAAGTGATATATGAGCTATGGCTCTGGCAAGGGAGGCCAGGCAACCAGCTTTGTGAGCAGCTATACCAGGCCTGCCAGGCTGTTTTCCTTGACAAGGGCAGCTTCCCCTCCTGCTCTTTGCTTATTTAGGCTGTAACCTCTTTGGTTCAGGCACTGTCCCATATGATGTGCTTGTTTGTCACAGAGCCTGTGACATTCCAGTTCTGTTTCAAGGTTCTGAATGTCACTGGCAGGCAAGAGGGACCCCCGATGGCAGCAGAGCTTCATGGCAGGTTGGCATCTCCTCAGAGCCATGCCATCTCATGGGTGAATCCCTTCCCTACAGTGACAGCACGTGCTGCTCAGAAGGAAACCTTCAAAGTGATTTCTCAAGCTTTCCTGACACTGCAACACCGAAGGCAAAGGAGATGAAAAGAACTAATTTCTTCCAGACGAGCTTAAATTTAGAATATGTAAAGCCAAAAAAAAGTCCAGGTAAGCAAAAAAACCTCAGCTACCCATGTGACAGTAAGTAACACAGTAATTACTACTTGGGTCAGGTGTTAACTATTAATTTAGGATCAGCTTACAAGGAAGCCTTGGCACTTGCTCTGTTGCTCTTTCCTAGTGAAAGCAACTTTCAAGGTAGACAGTTAACAAAAATAAGACAAGCGTCATCCCTCCTCTGCTGGCACCGCAGCAGAATGAATTTCCCCTTACCTCACAGAATGAGTAGGTGTGGTGGTGTTTCAGGGCTTTTAGATTCAACTAATTTTTAGGCCACTGGTAAGAAACACATGGAGTGTAGCTCAGGCCACCTCAAACATGTCTTCAAGAAAAGCACCATGCCAAGAATTGCTTTTACACATCCCTGCTTCCTACATCATCCAAAATGAGAAATAAAATTCTCTTTCCATCTTTCTTCTGCCTCCAACCCACTGCAAACTGGTGGTGACATCACTAAACACAGAAGTGGAGCTGGAGACACTCAAAAATATTATTACAGTCTTTATGTGCACTTGGGGGCACATAATTGCGTGTAATACATGGTTAATAAAACCTACAGCCCAGTCTGTTCTTCCCTTTGCAGAGCCCTTCCTGCAGTACAGAATTTATTTTCCTTAGATCTTCATCCTTTCCCCAAAACTCTTCCCCTCACCCTATGAAATCTCTCCCAGTTGGAAAATGTATTTAAATATACTATTTGAAAAGATAAGCAAGGCAGTCCAAAAGAAATAGCTGCTAACAGGCAGGGAACTACCCTTCACATTGCTGAAAAACAACCCCTTGAAACCAGTGTGGGATGCCTTTGCAGAGTGGGGCAACTTTCACCAGAGCTACTTCCAACGGTCCCAGCCTGAGAGCACTGTTACTCATGGCAGCATTAAACTGGCTTCTGTTAATTGTGTCAAACCGAGCAGTAATAGACAACAGCTTCTCCTATTCAAGAGCTCTCCTTTGTGGAGAAATTTCTCTGCTTTTCAGGGCATATATGAGACGCTTGGGAGCAGCCCTGGCAACACTCCAGCAGCTCACAGATTGCCTTCTGTGCCTGGAGGGCTTTGTACTCCTGTCTCTTACCACTCCACAGAAGTGTGTGAGCTAGAGGGAATGGCATCACTGGGGGTGCTCTCAGTCTACCAGGGGTCCTCTTCTGCTACATGTTACCGGGAGCAGAAGTAATATCTCATCTCCTGGGTAGTCCCTCCATTGACAGTCACTGACTTGCTCTCCACTTTCCTATCTAGATAGCCTATAGAAGGTGGAGTTAGCCAAACTGGAGACATGAAGCCTAAATACTGTATAACCTAGTGGACAGACTTGCGAGAGCTATAAGATGAGCCCTGCTTTGGCAGAGGAGAGATGCAAACCCAGGCTTCCTATAGTCCCATTGCATTTGCTTGCCACTGAGATATTGGAAAAAAAAAGAGAAAGCACTGTGACTCCAGCCATGATGGTGCTCCTCCAGCCAGACCTCATCTGTGAATCCAGCCTGAATTAACAAGCAGCTTGGGGATCACTGAAACACATTTTTTGGCAAAATCACTATTTGACAATTAGAGTATGAAATGATCCATGCAGGTCTGACGTGTAGCTTCAGGCCTTCTGAGAATCATCCTGAGAGCCTAGATAATAGGGTAAAGACAGAAAAAAGACTCAGGCAGCTCTAAATTAAACTAGAGGCTGGACCTGTGTCAGTGCTGGAGTATAAAAGACGTCACTGCAGGTTACCTCTGTGAATTCACACAATCCTCAGCTTTGCTCTGCAACACTTCCCTGCAGTTTTGAACCTTGGCCAGACCTTCCGATTTCAACTTCTAAATGTTTGATTTAATATCAACAATATAGGAAGGACCTCAAATGTATAGTTTTGGAGAGACTTTAAAAATAATAGTTTCCTTGAAGCATAAAACCGATTACAGCAGTTATTCCACATTGACTTCTTCCCCTCTTGACAGTGCTTTATGCACTTAGATCTCTCTGACGGTAAATGCCCTCTGAACTACAGTAAAATGGCAAAATAGTCAATAAAAGGACATGGATTTCAGATCAACCAAGGTGATTTTAGCCATCCACTCTGAAATCTATTGACAAAAATCTTTGGCTCAGTCTCTCAAGCCATGCAAAGAGGAGCAGCTCCCATCATGCTAGTGGAACAGGCTTGGCTTAGCGGGAGCTTTGAGAGCAAATTGTGTTTTTACAAAGGTAGAACATTATTTCAACCATAGGGTTGCATTTGAAGAAAGGTAGGACCAGCTCCCAGTGTGGCTGGGGAAAAGGGATTCTGTCTCTTGCATCATCCCATGAGAAAGAAGCAAAACCAACAGCAGAAGGTAATAGCCCTTCAAATCCTCTCCCTAACCCACAGCGAGTCCAACCCCAAATAAAGCCACCACTCTGACTTTATCAGAAAGGGCTAGGCTGCAGATTTCAAGTTTTATATACAAAGGGAGACAAGATTTGCGAAGAGCTTATTTGTCATTTTGGCCTCTCAGTAGTTTCAAAGTCAGATTTCAGATGAATTCAGAAACTGCCTGTGAAATGTTAGAAATGGGAGCTCCTGGGGTCTGACTGCTTGGCCTAGGCTTGAACCTCTGTTGAAAAATCTGCTCCTCCATGTTACTCAGCAGAGAATTAAAACACATAATCTGTCCTTTTTCCTCTAGGTTCCTAGGTAAACCTTGGCAGCAGGGCTGGAGTTCATCCAACAACTGGCACAGAGCACAGGCTGCTGAATGTGCCTTTCCCTGCAAATAACTGTGAATTTAGGATGGACCTGAAGGAGCAGGGCTGGTGGGACTCTGGCCTGGTATCACTTGAGAGTGTCTGCACTTCTGTCATGTGGTCTGGCTCTCTGCCTGGAGGAAATGAACTCGGAGCTTTTTCCCAATAGACATGCAACTGATCCAAGTACCAGCATCAATTACTGACAGACTCATCAGGGATATCAACAAGTGTGATTGCCGTCAGAATTAATCGTCCTCACTGAGAAAGCAGTCCAGCCAGACTGTCCGAGGGAAGCCAGCACTGCCTATTTATAGAGAATGAAAAATTTGGACAGACCTAGATAGAGAACTTTGACTGTGTGGCTTAAATGTAGCAGCTGAAAGGTTACCCTGTGTCTGGGAAAGCCCAGATACATATGCTTTCTCTGCCTCAACATTTGTCCAGGCACAATGGCACTGGCTGACTTTCCAAGATTTCTACATAACTCACAGCTCAGGCAGGGCAGTAGCTCAGACCAGCCTGTGAGTATCTGGAAATCCTGGAGAAATGCCCACAGTGCCTAGTCAGATCAACCAGGGCTTTTGTGCGAGGGGAGGTCACTGCTCTGTGCTCACTGCACTCACTCTGGA
Organism: Mycteria americana; assembly: GCF_035582795.1. Lineage (NCBI taxonomy): Eukaryota > Metazoa > Chordata > Aves > Ciconiiformes > Ciconiidae > Mycteria > Mycteria americana. The sequence continues at coordinate 4,543,880 of NC_134381.1, read as the reverse complement.
TGTGCTATTCGGATCAATCTGTCTGGAGATCCCAATGGGAATTAATTGGTGCCCTCACTGCCTTGCTCCTTTGGTTATGGAGATCCAGGGTGCAGACATCTGGTTACCATCCTACATCTGGTTACCAGCCAAGTGGCAAGTGGGAACTTCCCTGTTCAACGAACAAGAGGATTTAGTTAAAATAGCAAGGACACCTTACCACAAGCAGGGATTACTGTCAACTTCTCTTACTGCACATTGCTGGGCCCAGATCCATAGCAATATAGGGACTGAGAAGCCAAATCCTGACAAGATCTGTCACTGCTTGGAGTGAAAGAAAGGCCCTAAGTCTCTGGAGGTACATGAATTTCTGACAGCTGTGACACATAAACATGGAGTTCTCTTCAAAACGGGATTAAATCCACTTCAGCTCATGTACATCTATTTGCCAGTATAAAAATTGTATCCAGCACCTGGAATTAACTTCTGAAGTGCACTGAATTTTATAGACTAAAACCAATGGCTTCATGGTAAAGCGGCATTTGATTCCTGCATGAAATATTACAGGATGCCATTTTTGTAATTTCCTCCTCACTTGATCATGATAACACAGTCCCCTAGGCACTGGAAAGCAATAGGATATGTGCCAAGTGAAGGAGATGGAAACGGGAGAGTCGCCAGTAATACAAAACACAGCTAAGGAAATGGCGTTTGAGAGTGATTGTTGTGTGATAGGGAATTTTTTGTCTTTTTCTTCATCGATCATTTGGAGTGGGAAGAGATAATTTTTTTTTAAAAGCTTGGAAGCAATTTTTAGAACTGCTTGGAATCAGCAGTTGCTCGCCCTGTAAATCCCTTCCTCTCTAAAGTTTTAAAGGCAACAGCAACAATAAGAAAAAAATATGTACCTCCACCTACCCTTGACCATTCAAAAAATGGTAAGGACAGAAAGCACAGCAATGTGGTTTGTATTTAGGTTTAACCCTTTCTCTGCCAACAGTGAAGAGTACCAAGGGATACTGCACTCATTTCTGCTCTGACCTGCTATAGGACTGATACTGGTGTCAATCTATTCTTTTGCAATGAGGCTACTCATTGGGAAAGAGAGAAGAACTAAGCTACAAGCCAGGTGACACAGCAGTGCAAGATGGACCAGCATATTTTGTTTCAACTGTTTACAGTGATAGTATGCTCAAGGTAATTACAGCTAGTTAAGAAGACGCAAAGTTCCTGTCTATGAGGAAGTTTATGCATGGTTCTACCACCTTTCCCAGAAGAAAAGGAGCAGTCAGTGTGCTTTGGAGTACAGATTTAATACACGTGCATTTCTAAGCAGCTAACTGGAAACACATCCGAGGCCGATGCCGTGTTGTTTCTGCATAATCATTTATACCAACCAGAGCACAAGCTGAAAGAGCAGTTATCTGCTGGCATTTCATGGGGCTGTGAAGATACCTTGATGAATACAGACTTGTTTGCCATGGACCAATCTTACAACTGGAACAACGCTGCCTTTTAAATAGCTGTGTGACTCCATAATGGGATAAAGTTACATCCTCCATTTTCAAACACATTACTCTTGCTGAAAGATGCACCACAGAAAATGAAGCAAGTCTGCAGTCCTGTGATTTGTACTGTTACAAGACAACAAAGAATCATAAGGCAAGTTCTTTCTATATAGCACCAAAAAAGGAAATCTATCATATAAAGAAACCCAGGCATCCTTTGAGTCAGTGGCCAAGGTCTCCAAAATCATATTACAACTCTAACTGTCCAAGTAAAGGCATTTACACGTCCAGGTGTCTTGAGAGATTCACTGGACATGGAAAAGGACATGGCCCTAATCCCCTCTTTTTTAATATCTTTAATACTGTGTGGAGGATCTCTTCTCTGATTAATTTTGGCATTTCAAAACAAAAAGTTTTGAAAAGAAACTGAATGTATTGGGAGACTATTAGAACTAAAGTCTGACCCCTGTGGATTGCCACCACTAATAACCACTGGGGAGATTGACTGAGGAGGTAGGCTACTGGGATTTGTGTTAAAGGCCAAGAGACAGGTGTCATCAGAGTCCTTGAAGAGACCTGTTAGGGTGTCCAGACCTGCAAGCTAGTTCTACCTAATTCTGATGAAAATCTCCAGCTCACTTATTGTTGTAGTACTTTCATTATATTTACCTATGATCTCAGAAAATCTCCAGGTTACCATGAGATTTTAGATGCATCCAAACTACAATTTGGAAAAAGAAATATCCTTGCAAATACAATTTAAGGTTGGTCCACAATGCTCAGCCCCAGCATATCCCAGTTTCAAAAGATGTTGGTCATCCTGTTGAATGCAGTTTCCCATATGAAAACTACAGAGGATGCAGGTTGCTTTGCTTCTTTTTGCAGCAGATTCCCACTTCCCGGTTGCCCAATGGCCTGGGTTTCTGATGGCAAGAGAGGAATCGAAAAAAAGAGATGACCATGCTGGGAGATAGCTACCGGTAGACTGGAACATACCATATTTGACTGCACTCACCCACTTACATGAATGTGTACATGGGATATGCTAAAGCATGGAGCATGCTCAAGCTTGATCGTCAAGAAAGCTCCAAGGCTTAGCCAAAGTGCTGGTAAACAATATGGAGAGAAGGCATGTGAGGATTTAAAAACAGGCTCAGACTCAAAGTGACAGTGTAAATTTATGCTCTTTGCATTTTCATTTCCTCTGGCTAGTGTATTTTTCTGCATTATTTCCCAGTATGTAAGCAAGCAAGTACCTCTGTGTAATGTCACATGGTGGAATTGGCTTGACTGAATCAGTGGTATGAGAAACTTGCCGGGGATGAGCACATAGCCAAGGGTCATCCTATTCTTAAATTATTAATAAACGCTTTCCAATTAATCTGCCTCTGCACATGCAGTGAGTCAGGCCTGGATGACTCTGGGGAGCTCAGAGGCTGAATCACAGGCTTGCTCCTTGTTTTCTTGATTGTTTCTCTTTCAGTGAGTCCTCCTGAGAAGGTGGCAGCCCTCCTTTGCCTCTGATGGGGCTTGTTCATGCTCCTGTTGATGGCAGAGAAACTTCTGCAACCGACTTTAACAGGGTGGGAAAACTTACTATATGCGTTTTCAAATATTTCTCCAGCTTTGTGACATTATCACCTCTAGTGGGTTCAGAAAGGTTTCTGGGCTTGAGACCAAATTTGTATCAAGTAAAGAAGTCATCATTATCTGAACTGGGCCTTCGTTCTTCCCCAGCATGCGTCTGCCTTGGTGATAATCCTTGGGAATGCCAACAAATGCCTATGGCCTCCCAGAACACGCAACAGCTGCCCTTAGCAGTTTAGAGCCATACACCAGACGTGGCATTAAGACCAGGGAAGGATATTGTATTTTACAGCCAAAGGAAGCAAAGGCTATTCCAGATATACATAAATTGCCTCCTGTGTGGAGAAAGCATTAACTTTCAGCCTTTTTAGCAAATACACTGAAGAACAGAGATGTTTTCATGAAGTTTGTCTAATGCATTGTCCACAAAGTAGATGGAGTAAAAGTGCTATAGTAATAAGAGAGAATTCTGGAATGGAAAAGACGGGCAAAGAGCCAAACAATAAGCTAGATACCATTTGAAGTGAGAGATGTCAAAACCAAAACTGAGAGTTCCTGCCTTTTTGAGTATGAAGGGAATTGAAGACTGGATTTGAATGCCAGGATCTCCTGTACAATTTTGGTTCCTGGCCCCATGAGGTGAAATCAGAGTTATCTGGAATTGTGGGAAGCTATGGGCTCCCCTTCCACAGTGCCTGTCCCCTTCCAGCGAGGGAAATGTGCTCACACTGGACAGTGAGTACAGAAAATACACAGCCCAGTATTTCTTTCAGCCTTTGGTAGGACTGGAAAACCATAATTTTAATTTGTAAATGTAGACAGTTAATGATTTTTCCTTCCACTCTGCAATGTCTACCATTAGCAATTTAGATCTTTAGAGAATTTAAAAAATTAAGTTCTTTTTCATTTATATTTAACTGATGAACTCATGCTGGCAATCTGTAATCAGGCATTCAATATGGAATTACTGAGAGGTTATTTTTGAATCTCACCTCCTGCCCACAATCTACTTGAATAAATAAGAGCATCAGAGGGATTTTTTTAATTAACTGTTAATCCAAAAATGCACATAGATAAAATCTTACAAACATCCAATGTTAGTGTTTGACTTTCCATAAAGTTAACATTGGATAATCCAGCCTTAATCTATACTCTTTTAAGAGCAGGTCTTTAAACTGTGCAAATTCCATATCCAAAGACAATAGTATAGTGCCTACCCTTTACATCACATTGAAGACAAGAAATCCTAAAGAAATAAAATGCTAAACAATAGCATCTTTTTTCTCTTTTATAAATGACTGATTAACTGGGCAAGGAGAAGTGGAAGAAACAGCTTCACATCCAACAGGAGCTCAGAGACAACACAGGGCAGAGAACAGAGAACTTCAGACTCATTCTTGACTGGATCATCCTCACACCTTAGGGGCTCGTTACACAAAGAGGTATTTGTGCGCGTGCTTTAATGAAGCATGTTAGAAAGTATGGCTTTACCTACTTAGGCTCTGGCTGCACCATCTTTTCTTCTAATGCAGCAACTTTTAAAGCAAATCAGGAACTAATTTAGCAATGTTAGGTCAGAGTTTTAGAAAGAGAAATGTAACTGCTGGATTAAATTGCTACTTTACAGGGAAAAGTTACAGGGATCTCGGATACTGGTGTTGAGGGACTTGGCTTCAATCCTCTACCATGAGCATAGTGATTTATATGAATATCGTGCAAACTTTACAATAAGAGACTGACTTGGAAGCTGAAATGGAAGAGGGCAACTAAGTCTATAGTACAGCTTCCCACAGTAATCCGGGCTTTACTTGGAGGTCTTCCATGAGAAAGCAGAATGTGGTGAGATCACATCCCAAGCTGAACTGATAGAGAAGAGGGAATCCTTCTACAGCTGGAGGCTGATCTATACATATAAATATGTGAAGTCACAGCTTCCATTAAAGTCTATCCATCACAAGTATCTTGGCATGTGATAACTCCTCTCCGTCTGAGTGATTCATAGAAATGACCCTGTTTTCAACAGCAAGGGAGAATTTGCAAGATCTTAGCTTGGCAACTGGCAACACCAAGAGTTTAGCAGAGAGATGGAAATAATGTACCAAGTAGAAAAAAATGTGGGGGAGGATGTGTGCACAAAACAGCTTGGGAGTTTAGGAAAATATCCAGCCTCCCACTAAGTTGCTATGGGGTAATTAATGAAATGTCTCATTCTCTCCAACTTTTCTTCCAACCTTTTCCTCCCCAGGGGCATGAGCTATCATCAAAGAACATTTTTATTTGGCTTCGTAGGTTAATAAGATGGATGGTTTAAAAGGAGCAGGTTTGGAACCCATCTCACCTCCCACTATTGAAAATTAATCAGAGCACAGTTGGCCAAAGTGTAGGTGGAAAGGAACATAAGGCTTCTTTGGTCTGTTGGTGTCAGCTGGCGCACCAGTATACAATACAACACAGTAGAAACATTAACAGATAGCAATGTACTAGGAGCCGATGACATGTAGCGATCAGCTTCTATTTTATATCCCCTTATTGTTTTGTGTGAGCTGATAGATCACCTGCCAGTCTGCTCACACCATGAGACTCCAGCTGGCAGACTATTCAGTTTGAAGCACCACACATCAAGAAAGACTGGAAGATCAGTTGGAAGAAGTCCAAAGAAAAGCAAGAGGAATGATCAGAGCTCTAGAGAATGTGACCTGTGATGAAAGATTGAAAAGACATGGTCTATTTAAGCCTGGAGAAGAGAAGGCAAAGGAAAGACATGATAACAGTGCTCAAATATGTGGAAGGTAATTGCAAAAAGGAGGGGAATAAAGCATTTACTATATCCATTGTGGTAAGGACAATAAGTCATAAGTTTGAAGTGTAGCTGAGGAAGTTTTGATGAAACTGTAGGGAATGCAGTTTATAGGAATAGTAAAGCCCCTGAATAATTTGTGTAAGGAAGCTGTAGACTTGCCAAGGTTGCAGGTTTCTGAGTGCAGGCAGGTCAGGCTGCTATCTGTAGACAACAGTTCAGGTATAGCTGATCCAGCCTTGGGCATGGGGCTAGCTAAACAATTTCTTAAGGTACCTTTCAGACTTTTTCTAGTATCTTTGATTAAAAAAAAATTCTTCTATCACTCCAAGTGAAGGACACAGAAGAAACATACCCATCATCAAGAGTTAATGTGGACAAAACAACTAGATACTAAAGTCTGAAGGATAGCAATACCCAGAATATCTTAATAAAATCATATTTTGTAAGGGACCCTGCAACTTAACCATCAGATAAGACTTAAAAACATGTAAAAGGTTATTTGTGGGATGACTAGAGGCTGGGGCTAAAGGGAAATTAATGTTCCACTCATTCATTTTGGAAATATTCTCATTAGTAATTTCCCCATTTATAGTTAGGGGAAAACAGAATGTTCAAATTCCTGGCAGCAAAACACTTCCCTAGTTGCAGATAAATATTGATATTGGCTTTAAGTCAGTTTACAAAAAGAAATTAAATGAAAACAACAGCTCCAGTGATGCCTGTCAGGCTTTGAAGCATCTTTTGAGAAGCTGTTTGGTGAGTGTCATTGTGCGGGACACTAAGTCAAAACTATTCACTATTAATAGTCTGATTAGAGGAATTCAGGAGAAAGACCCTGTGGAGCCACGCTGTTCCTGCTGGCAGTCCCCCTTGCCCATCACAAGCAGCAACAGTGTTTGTACAAACTCACAAAAAAGGGTGCATTTTCAGACTAATTCACCAGCGCTGCGCTCTGTGAGTGCTTCCACTTTCTGGGATTGAAGCCTGTGCTTTGGTTGGGCATTTGGCGGGGAATGAGGGTAGAAATATGAGGCCAAACCCAGGGGGATGCCTAAGGGGATCAACACCCATATTGTAAATACCTTCCTCCAGTCCCTCTGTGGCAGTGCTCCAGATCCAGTCATGCAGCATCTGCGTCCTAACACGCCGTCTCTGGGAGCTTAATGGTGTGAAATGGTATGGAGAGGCCCGGAAAGAAGTACTGAATTACTATAGGTTACGCTCCTTCATTTGTGCTTAGACATCTGTGCTTTGGCTTATATGGGTTTGGATTTCAGACTGCCGTTATACTCGGAGGTAAGAAGGTGGGCTGGGGCTGATTAAACAGGTTTACATGGGTTCATGATCTCTTTTATCTCGTTCCTCACCCATAACCTAGTTAGCAGCTTTTCAAGAGCCACTTTCTTCCTGCAAGCTGTGTAGTGCATAACCCTTCCAGCACATAATGTTCTTTCCTCTCCTTTGAGGAAAATAAATAATAATAAATTCTAATAATAATAGTTCTTATGCTCTGTGACTTTGCCTCCCAGAGCTGCCCAATTTCTCACTCTTTCCTACTGCTGGGTCTTCATTTCACTCAAGTAGTGAGACTTCTTCCCTGAACTCTAACCTTCATGCCCACAACAGTCTTTTTCCCTGAGATGAGAAGCCAGAAGATCCTACGCACTCTCAAGAGCAAACAAGCCATAGTTCTCTACAGAAGGCAACAGGTCTCCTAAACTCAGTAGCTGCGAGACTGCAGATGTGCTGGCTGACCCACACTGCCACCAAGCCTTTCACAGGAGATGGGCTCCACTTTTAAAGATACTGGTCCACCAGAGAATTGAAATACACAGAATTTTAAGCATCAATTAGCTTTAAACCAAGAAAAAGACTATAACAGTGCCTTTCAGCCAAAGGGGACAAAGAAGTATTCATCCTGAGGTGATTATTTACTGCATATTATTTGGCACTGGCACTTCATTTATCTATCAGGAATATCTGGCAGCTTTCATTTCTAAGATGTGGGAAATAGCTGCAAAGAAAATAGAAATGGCTTAAGTTATTCACAAACTAGTTGCAAACTAATCCCAAATCCTCAATCAGTGATGTCTCGTAAAAGTTTGACTATTCTGTTGTCATCTGCGTTCCTTTTTTCTGTTGGGGAAGACCAAGATTTCCTGTCAGGGTCAGATGTCAGAAAACCTTACAAAAAGGCCCATTTGCCAGGTACAAAGTTGCTGTATGCAGATCTGCTAGGGACTTGCTGTAATGACTTGGAAAAGTCAATTGCCACCCTATGCCTCGGTTTCCCCATTGGCTGTATGGCAATAAAGACACATAACTACCTCTGTAAACCAAGATGTGCTGGTCTGACATATATTCTGACAAAAACAGTAGAATCCAGACCTCTCAGTGGACCAGTAAGTGCTGTTGGTGGTGCACACCTGGCTACCTGACCTGTAGATATCTTACCTAACCTTCCAGCCACCAATACACATACGATTTGTCCTGATCTGCTTGAGAACATTAATAGTCAGGATTTTCCATTAATTACCATTATAAGGATAGGATGACAGCCCCATTAGCTCGGAAGGTCATTATGTGAACAGGAAACTACTTCAGACCTTCTGGCTAATCCCCTTAACTGCCTTTTTCTTTTTTTAGTGCCCTGACCGGATGTGTGGAGGAGAAGACGCAGTTTGGAAAGACAGAGCAGGACAGCACACAGGGGAGACGAGAGCAGTCAGGAGACAGGGGTTTTGCTTTCCTGCTCCACCGCATGACCTCAGGCAAGTCACTTAGCCTCTGCCTCCACTCCCACTCTTTGGTTGCATAGCTATAGGACAGCTCTTCATGGTGTGGGCAGCCTCAAAGCACACTCGGGGACCTTACGATCGGGGGGGATTGCTAGATTACCTACTCCAACTCCTACTCCAATGTGGGCCAGGCCATTACATTTCACCTAATTATTCTGAACCAAATAATTTGTGTTTGTCTAAAATGTCTCTTTCAGAAAGGCTTTGTATGAAAACATCCAGCAACACAGAATTTCTCACACAAATTTATTCAGCTTCAGATCTATCTGCTGCTTCTTACTTTGCTGGATAACTGAGGAGCTCAGCATGGCCCAGTATTTTATTTTTTCCCCCAGGAATGTACTTACATAACTAACATCTTTACTTCACCTCTCAATATTTTCTTTTACCAAACATCTTTAACTTATTTATGTTCTTGTTCTGAAGCATTTTCTCAGCCTTCGTGTAACTTCTGTACCTTCCTTTACAAGTTTTCACACTTCCTACAGTGCCAAAATTACATGTCACAGTAGAACGGTTTTGCAGGAGATGTGACGGCCCAAGACACCAGTGAGGCAAGCTTTGTGGGGAGAAGTCATGCAATTTATACTTTATTAGGTCAACTGATGGAGTTAGAAGGAAAATATTTCACGTACATGCTTTTCTTTGGTTTTCAAATTCCAGACCAGTGCCATACAAAGGAACCAAACCACTCTTTTAGTCCTACTGTTGTTCCACTTATGCACAACCAACAGTATTAACTTCCTTTGTCTCGCTGGGAGGGACACTGACAGGTATGCTGGCTGGCTTATCTGCTCTGCCTCTCACTTTCTGCCAGTTACTATTGGTACAACAAAAGTCAAGGGCATGGTATCTCGGGTGACGAGTAAATCAATCACAATAATTAAATGATGGGAGAAAGGCTCTTTGAAAACTGTTTCTGCTTTTCAAAGAGAGAAAGTTTGTCTTGGCAGACAAGTGAGATTTGTGTGAAAGATTTTAAAATGTGTGCTGAAGATTTTTGACAACTGATTTTCGCCTGAAAGGTTATATGAAATTCTGCTATCCATAGCTGTCATGTCATCTGTGTTTGATAAACTCTTCTGGAGCTCCCTGAAACACATTTGAATCTCTGGCATGTCCAATATTCCCTGGTGTTATTCTCTGAACATTACTTTTCTCCTTCTGATTCAGCCCTTGGACTTGTCTTCTAGTTGAGGCTAAAAATGGTTGTGTCTTGCATGAGACAAGCTGCTGTGCAATGAGGAGCAAGTCCCAAGCGTTGGTTTGAAATGTTTAAACAAACAATGAAGCAAACAGTGATGCTGGGAGCACACATGAAAGGAGAGAGGATATCCATCAGCCCTGGCCAAAGCCCTCTGTGCTTTTCTCCATGACCTTGTATTGCAGAATAGATACTTACGGGGTACTTGCTCGAGGAGAATTTCCCCCATTTAAGAACCACAGAAAGGAGCTAAGGAGTTCTCCCACTTGATTAATGTTTTGGATCCTCTTACTGTTTTTTTAATTCAGCTACTGTCAGGAGGCTATAACTGTTATAACTGTGCCGTTTAGGTATGTATGGGCATCACAGCACCATGTTCAATCTAAAAACTGTGAGCCCTAAGGATTTGGCACAGGGACTCAGAGAACTGACTGGCAGCTGAAAAACTAAGGAATCTCACAAGAATCATCCCAGAGGCATCCAGCACTTTGGCAAACATCAGATTGTACAGGTTCTGGGGGAAATGGTTTTCTTACAGAGAATGTAAAAAGCAACAGGGAGAGAAAAAAGGGTGTGTTTGGGCTTTTGTTGGTTTTGTTTTGTTGTATTCTCAGTCTAGGGGTAAATTTTTGATCTGTCTAAACCAGTTAATTTATTCCTACTATGAAGATGAACGGAAAGATTTTCTCTCTTTCCTAGGCTACCTTGGTATGTATCTTCTCTGACACTTGACATGCTGCATGTAATTGCCACAACAAAACACGTCTGCAAATCTGACTGCTCAGAACTTTGTCCCAAGCACTGGAAAACTACTGCAGCCTGAGAAGTAGAGCTAATAGGATCCATCTGCTTTGGAGACATTTTTAATTCCTATGATTTACTCCTTAATTTTCTCTTCTCTAATTACACACAAACGTCAGCGGGGGGAACTGGAAAAAGAGAAACAAGAAAGGAAAAAAGAGCCAGCTGTCAGCGAATGACTGCATTTCGTGTTGCAGTCACTAGCCGGCGTGATCCCCACAGTCATTGCAACACACCCTGGTCCCCAGCTCTTTCTCAGAGATAGACTGTGAAATGAGAAATATTTTTCAAGGGGAATAACAAAAGAAAAATCCTGATGGATGAATGAATTGTGTCTGAAGAGACAATCCAGAGGTACTATCAATGGGTTAGATGGACTGACTATTATTATCATTAAGAGGCTCTGAATGAATGGACCAACCATCACCACTTCAGTCCCAGCCATAAAACCATGCACTGAGACCTAGACAAGGGAGAAGTTGTTTATGGGGGAAAAAAATAAAAATATCAAAGTACTCCAGCAAAGAGGTGTGTCAGAGAGACAGCACAAGGCCCTGTGTTCGCACGCCCCTGAGGAGTGTACACCCTCCTGCTTTCCCCTGCAAGGCCAATAACCTGCAAACATGTGGCCCCGTAGGGGTAGCACAGCACAACTCAATGCCATGGAGATCTGTTTAGATACTGCAAGTGTTGGATGCCTTTTTGCTTAGAGAAACAATATATATCCAGTCCCTAGGATCCTAAACATAATTTATACTAATAGAGTCACTTGTGCCTGCACTGGCAGCTTCCTGCCTGGGATTGCATACAGAGGATGGTCAGCAGCTCCTGGCTGCATCTAGCAGAGAGAATCACAAGATTTTAAGACAGTTTCTGCAGTGATTCAGCAAACTAGGCCTGTTCAGACAGACTCAAGTTCTGCCTGTGCTGCAGGAAGGACACAAACTGTCTCTAAATCTGAAAGTATCTATTCACCCACCCTGATCTACTACTGTGCATGTGTGGTGCAGTGTATCACCGTTGCCTGCTCCACCTGATGCACCTCTCTGACTTTTTTCCAGTCTGAGCTGCTTTGCTCCAGAAATGGCAAGCAAACCTCCCCCATGGCATGGTTTCACCCCACACTCACTTTCTGCTCCTCTGAGCTCTGCATTGAGTTATTTCTCGGTTTTACCTTCCCTGGTTCCACTAGTGAGGAACTTCCACAGCCCCCGCAAAGGCCTGGGGTCACCCACGGCTGCTGCCTCCCCAAGGGGCTGTTGGAAACCAGGAATCTGAAAAAAAGCTGAACTACCCAAACCTGAGCCTGCTGCTGCCTTTCCTGGAGTTGTGGCTGATTCCTGAGGGCATCACTCAGTTTCATAAAACCTTTACCAACACAGCACAGAACAAGATGTAGAAGGAAAATAGCAACCAGAAGAAATCACTTTGTTTTCTCATCATATAAGGGAATTATTCATGCATTTCCAAAAGGTGCTGGGCAGCTCTGATAACCTTTATCAAAATAGTAATAATTAACAAGAAACACTTTTCTCTCCAGGTGACCATGTGGGCCTAGCTTTTAGCACCCTGTTACCAGCAACCGATCAACAAGTCACACAAAATAAGTCATACAGACATCCACTTTAGTGTTCTATTACTGACATTTTTCATATATTCCAGTACTTTTCTAACGAAGGTCAACCTTATGAACACAAATGTACTCGTCTTCACTCCTTTGAGGAAAAAATACTGAAATCTTCATTTTGTCAATAGGAAACAGAGAAATAACCAATCTAAGGGCTCAGACACACCAAGAAGTTGCTGTGTTGGCTGATTTGCAGCCCTCAGTGAAAGGTAACCCACAAAGGTTTCCTCAGATCGCTCTCACATTACAGCATGCCGAGGCCAGTCATCGTCCTGTCCTGTAACTTGCTCTCTTGCAAGGAAGTTAGGCACCTCATTTCCGTGGAAATCAATCATAGCTAAGCACTGAAATACCATCTGAGCATTTACTGAGGTCACCTAACAAGTCTCCAGTTAAACCTAGACTTGAACAGACTCTTCCCAAGCACCATGATCAGTGAAATATCTTCCTTTGCTAGCTCTGAAACTTTTACAATAACATCTAGAAAGGAAAGGTAACAATCTGAGGATGTTTGCGTGATTTTAGGTTACTAATAAAAATATGTGGTAAATTAAGTGCAGATTATTAGCCACAGTGTGTATGTGAGCCATTAAAAGAGATTGCTAAAAAGAGGAAACCAGAATTTTGTATTTAAAACTTTTTCCTGGCTTTATTTTGTTTACTTTTTAAATATTATCTTTCAGTATTTAATTGTTAATTTTGGTATTTCCAATTTTAAAAATTCCCTCAGCAACAAAGCCAAGTTGGACCACACAGACTGCATTTCTGCAAGTTTCATATAAATTGTTCTGCCTCCAGTTCTGAAATCCAAAAGGCTGACAAAGTCCGCTCATATCCCTACGCTTGATTTTTAATAATCGCACCATGATGCAAGTGTGAACTAAGGTGGTGTTTGATGTAACCAGGTTTATGAGGCCATGATTAATAAGCCAGGCAATACTGTAGGACCCAGGAATGCTTCCTGGCTCCCAGGTCTAGGTGTAAGTACTGGCAGAGGTCCAACTCTGTGACGGGACCAAGTCTCGACCCTGCTCAGCCCTTCCTGCACTTCAGTTTCCATGCGAAGAAACCCAAGCCCGTAAGCTAGAAATGCTCTAGGCTGTGCCTGAACAGGCCCCCGAGGAGGACGAGAAACGCAGTTTATTGCAGGGCACCGAACAGATGCAGCCATACAGTGACATAATCAGGGTATAAGTGACATTAACACCGTTTCCTCGGATCTGCATTTCAACACTTCCTCTTCCACCTGAAACAGTGCCTAAAAGGCAGTGCGTTAGCACCAGGGAAAGCCGGGGGAGAGGTGAGGGCAGGCTGTCTAGACACAAATTAGCACACGCTCACGGCTCTACCTCAGTGGCATGGACTTGTGCGTACTTTTCTACGGTTGCAGAAAATACGGGCCAAGGAAGACAGCACGCGTCAGATGCTGATCTCACTCATGTCATTTCTCACCCAAATGATCAGGGATCTCTGTGCAGGTCCTGGTTTGGTGCACGACAGGAATTTGAGCTCTGGAGTCATTGGTGGCTCTGATGTGTGGCTGACAACAGATGCCAGCGAGGAGTTCTTGCTTGGTAACCTCTGCCTGGGTAATTACCTGATTGCTAGGGTAGAAAAAGCCAAACCTTTCCCACCTTCTTTAACAGAAATCTCTTGCTCAGGGGTCTCATACATTTTCTGTAATAGGTACTGAAAACATTTTGGCTCTATCCACTTTAGTAGCCAATGCGTTTTCAATCCCGCATGAGGGGGAAGGGACTTATTTTTGACAAGTGTTGTTAATAATGAGTCATTTTCTAACACAGACAGTCTCCTGGGTTTTAACCTATAGCTTTTTTTCCACCCCACTTAGTTCTTCCCACATGCAAAGTAATTTGGCTCTGCAGAGGCCCTATCATGGTTATTTATGTATTCTGGACCTCTATTTGTTCCCCATCTCTCTCCCATCGCAGCTTGGTTCTGCACAGGAGTATCTCCAGGCAGAAAACAAAACACTTCAAAGAAAAGACATTATTATCTTCCTCCTCCTCCTGTATGAGCTCCCTAGGTGGACTTTGTAAAGTCTGCACAGTTCTTGGCAAAGTACCAGATCAGTAGGAATGTAAAAAACCCCACTGACTTCATATTTACTACAACTTTGTGACATGAAAGCACTTGCTTTTCAGTGTTATATTTTCTCTTTATATTTTCATTCTCCTGTTTGTGCACAGAGAATTTGAGCTTAGAGGAGGATCTGAAACTTGTGTCGTCTATAGCCACTCTAAGAAATATAGCTCTTTCTGGCGACTGTACACATTCATGCCCTACATCCCACAGCCAGATATGAACAACTCTCTGCAGAACATGCAGTCAGTTTGGTGCCCTCACAAGGAGCGTTCCCAGCGGACAGATCACTGCCATAATATCTAAGGCAAGTGGATGATATTCATTCTCCTGTTCCAAGCACACCTGAGGTCTTATTTAAGGTTGCTTGTCAAGACAAAGGCTGTATTAGACACTCTGGGTGGGTACAGTGCCTGAAACAACAGAGCTGCAATTTCTGATGGGATTTAGGGGTTACTACACTATAAATAATAAATAGCAATTATAAAAGAGACATTTATAGAAATATATACCCAGATATATATACTTTACTTCCTCTAACTTTATTTATCCGCTATGATCAGGCAGTGAACTCAGCAATGAAAAACACAATTATATATGCCCTGTATTTTGCCAAGAATATCAAACAGTGTAATGAATTTCTTTGTATATATGTGCTATTTCACTGCTGTTCCTTACTGAATTAAATTACTTGACTGATATTTTTTTCATCAGTTCTTACTGATGTTAGTGCTTTCACTCTCTGAGTAGCATTTGGAATTTAAGAGTTGGAAGACTCAAGTCATGTTTCCGACATTAGGTATTAATTGCCCATCTGTGGTTAGGCGCCTGTGGGTTGAAGCAACGTAATTCATTCTGGTTTTGAATGAAATATCTGTCACCGCCACAGTCTGCACTGTGATCTCAAAGAGTTGTACCTTCTACAGAAGATATAGAACAGCACCATACCCATATCTGCTACAGACAAGCAGAGCAGTGAAGAACAAACAACACTCACCTAGAGCATATACTCTGGTTCCTGCTTTTTTGCATTACGTGACAGAATGAACATGGTCCCCATGAAGCTGGGAGAGGATTACATTGCACTGGAGATAGCTCACAGTTCAGGAATGGCTGCAGCTTCGAGCAGGGTCTCCCCTGCTGTCTAGTGTTTGAAGACCGCAGTGATAATGAATGCAGGTCAGTGAGTCAGTTGCTTGAATTTCTTCATTTAACCAGCTACGGGGATGCCCGTATGTAGCTGCTTCACCTTTCAGACTTTCCATGTTAAAAATGCAGAAGAACTTGCTTTCCACATTAGTGGTGGTGTAGATGCAACTGTGAAGATCATATATTTACGCACTTCACAGTGCCCTCCAACAACAGGAGACACCACACATCACGGCTACCTCTTACACTTTGGAACCATGAGGCAAAAGGACATTAGTGCTGTATGTCCCCATTTTGGAGATCAGGTTTTCTTTTGAAATTTTGTTATAATCCTCCAGCTTCAGGAGAGGATGCATTAGCCTATCCTATGGATGCCTGCGCTCAAACTTCTCCCAGACTGCGTTTATGGTGTCCTTTGTATAGGCACTGAACTCACTCCTGCATCATGTTGAGTGCCTCCTCGGAGGTGCTGATAGCTCTCTTGTTTCACTGTCTGCCTTGCAGTGGAGGAAAACGGTGCAGCCGAATGTTTATGGTGCCATAAAAACCAACAACAGTAATGAGGTGGTGACATTAGCAATGCAATATCTGCACGGCTCCCAAGCTGTGCCTCTGTTCAGCTGATCCATCATCACTGCCTCTCTGACATGGCACTCCCCCAACTCTCTGGAAGGAAATCCTCGACAATCATTTTATTAATAAGGAACCAAGTACCAGCTTAGAGATGACGGTGCTAATTGTGGCACATCAGCAGCCAGAAGAAACAATTCCTCTAGGATCACACACATTAATCTCCCGTGGCTGCTGGTCAGAGTGAGAGACATTCCCTTAGTGGTGTTGACAGCTGCTAATAAGACAGCAAAACACTCTGCAAGCACGACCATTAATGCTGCCAGCCAGGAAGCTGGGGATTCACATCTCTGGCAGATCTCAGATTCCAACATTTGCTTGATGGATAAGCATGAGGGGATATACTGGAGCCCCTTGCAGACAGGAAAAGGGATGAAATGGCTTTCCATGCATGAATTGCTACACTGGTGAGAGGATGGCTTGGTTAAGCAGCACAGCTCTGAATGGGTCATAATTTCTGGCCCAGAGCAACTCTGTGATGCTATCTTGAGGTCTATTGACTCTGCTGTTGAAGATAAAAGGTAAGGAATAGCCATCACTATTTTTGTGATCACGTTGTTGGAACAGGGATATGCCTCAGCTGAGCTGGCAACTTGTGTTTACATCCTGCCCTCGCCAACTGGCATCTGAACATCACAGAATCACAGGAGCAGTGGTTGGAAAGGATTTCTGGAGGTTTCTAGTCCAATCTCCCATTCGGCTATTGGACTATTGCCAGTACTAGATCAAGGCAGCCAAGGCTGAGAGCCCCTGGGGATGGCGATGGCACAGCCCCTCTGGTAACCTGCTCAGTGCTGCACTATCTTCCTAGTGAAGATGTTTCCCCCGATGCCCAATATAAATGTCCTACACCACAACTTGTGGCTGTAGCACACTTACAAAGAAAGCAGATTTGGTCACCCAGCTGTGCATACGTATTTCCTTGAAATTAAGGACCTCAGACCCAATTCCCAGGTACTCATCCCTGCACCTCTAGTGCTTCCACATTCACAGCAATCCTTAGATAAATGGGAGACTTAACCCTGCATGCTGGCAGAAATTTGTGCCTTGGAGAATAGTAGTTTCCAATTCCATCCTAATTTCATTAACCTTTCTAGGGACAAATACCTCCCCTCCTCCACATCCTGGGGCCTGCTATTGTTTCTTAAAGTCATAACAATGTTTGGGACTGTGTCAGTGCTTTTCCAAGCTCTATCAGCAAAACTGAAACCGTGCCTAATCTCTTCCCTTGCAAAACTTCCAGTTAGGGATATTCTGTCACAAGGAGCTGGTATTAAGTGAGGAAAAAGCCCAGACTGCTATGCCAGGTGCCGGGACGCATTATAGATGCAACAATAGTTCAGCCACAGTGTGCACAAATACAGCTACACGTCTGGCTGGAATCAAAACACATTCCTTCCCTAAGCTGGCAGCTTACCTCCGTCTCCTTCTGCAAGACCTTGACTGACCTCAATACCAAATGAGCCCCCATCCCATCTCCCTCTTTGGCTCTATCCATCTATTATTTTGAGACACAAATAAGCTGTTTTGTGAATTAGAGGCTCCAAAAGAAGAGAAACTTGCTGCATCAGTCAAATTCCTGCACTTCTCTTTTTCTAAGTTGTAGCTGGGCAAACATCCATAGAGTCCAGTAGCTAGACAGCAAAAAGAAACAGGGAAGGAAAAAAGGGGGAAAAAAAAAGAAAGACAAAAAAGTTATGAATTAAAATTATGAAATGGAGAATAAAGGGTAAAGGCTGGGGAAGTGGGAACGGGAATAGGAATAAAGAGGGAAGATGAGGGGAGAAGGAGAAACTTTTCTCAAAGTGGCACATAGTCTCTGCCTGGAGAGTTACCATAGATTTAGACTTCACTATTAAAAAAGGGAATCAATGGCTGGCCCCGAGCCTCACGCTGGCAGCCTCTGCTATTCTGATCTCAGGACCAGCATCTGTCAGCAATTTTCAAGAGGAACCATTAGAAATCACAACGTTTAACAGTTTGTCTTGGCCCCCTGGAATTTTACCACCCCCATCAGCTACTGAAAAAAAAGCAGGGGGTTGGAAGGAGGAGAGGGGAGGAGGGTGGAAGAGAAGAAGGAAGAGAAAACAAAATGATACTTGTAAGATTTAATGTGTGCCTCCCCCTTTCCCCCTGGTTATATGCCACATCCGCAGAGGTGATATATAGATGGTGGTTTTGGCCTCATTCCTACATGCTCTAACAACATGGACGCTGGTTTAGAGCAGAGCCCCAGGCTGGCTGGAAATTCCCTAAGAGCGGGCTCCAGGCGTCTCTGCTGGGGAGCCTTCCCGGAAGCAGAACAGACTCGGAGATTTACAGTGCTTTGCAAAGCAAATTGTTCCTGACACTCCTGACACAAGAGTGACTTCTGGGCATCTCACATATAAAACCAACAGAAAGAGAGATGTAGCATTTCCCAGAAGTGGTTCCGTCACTTGGCTACCACCAGACGATTTATTCCATCTGTTCTTCTATCCAGATCTCTAAATAGCAAACTACAAAAGGCAGTATGGGGAGTGGGGAAAGGGAAGAGCAGTTTCTCAGAGCATTTTGGCACCACGTGTGCGGTGCTTGGTGGTCAGCTCTGGAGGGGACACCCGACAGTCACAATAAAAAGTTTTTTAAATAAAGTGTTCAAAGAGCTGGTTCTGCTTGGCACCAATAAAACTGGTGAAACAAAACTGAATGAAGGAAAACAAATCATTGCAGTGAGGTTTGAATGCATTTTCTACACTGCCAGTAGCGTGAATCAAAACCACTGTGCTGAAGGAGAGACTTGTGTGGCAGCTAAAGGATGGGCTGCCACAGGGGTAAGGAACGCTGGGCCGAGTGACTTATAAGGACCAGAATCTGGTGTCTGGTCCATTTTTCTCTAAGTGCTGCCTAAATCCAGCCTCAAAGCACCAAGTGCTACAGGGATTTAAACGTACACTGAAGACCGAGCAGGATTTCAGGTCCAGATCTGAACTTCGATGCTGCCTCAACTGCTACATGAGCTTAATATAAGTTGTATACTTCTTCCAAGGGGGTGAGATCTGTTTGTGTCCATCAGGTTTGTGCAGTATGAACCTCACACTTTGGTTCTTCTGTTAGGTATACAGGGTAGCTAGGAAGCATTTCCCTTCTACACCTTCTGCTTTATACAGAATTCACCCTTTCTCTGCACTGCTGGAGCCAGCAATACTTAGAGACACGCCATACAGAGGATAAACCAGTAATCCTGGCCTCATTCACATCCCGAGATGCCCATTTTATCTAGCCTACAACCACAGTTGGAGGCAGGATGGATTTTTTTTTTTTACTCTAAGTCAGATTATTAGGGAGGGAGTACCGGCAGTGTTTTACTTTCTTCAGTGACATGGGACGTAGCCAAGCCTTGGGGCTACATAGAGGTTTTCTCTGACAAATCCCCTGAAGCATTAGGGCCCTTGTCCTTAATCCCTTGTGCTCTTTCCTATGCCATGGTCTCGTTATGACCATTGGTCTTTAACTATGTGATTTATGTTTTATGGCTTTAGGAGATATTTTGTGGTTTATACAGACTCACAGAGCAATCAGTCCTTGCCAGTCCTGTGCCTTACCAGACTACGGAAAGAGCAGACTTGTAAGAGTTAAGCTGAGCCTACAACATTAGGTGTGAGCAGTGGAGGAGAATCTGGATTTTGACTTGCCATCCCCAGAGACCAGGGAACTGTACCTTGAGTTCCTGTCCCTTTCTAGCAATGAAGTGCATTTGCTCACAGACCTCCTGACTTTTCAGTGATATTTTTCTAGAAAATGGCTGGCTTTAAATACAGAAATTTGAAAAGTTGCTCCTGGGCAGAAGGTCACATTATCGATGTAATCATTTGATTCAGTCGTACCGCACAGAGAACCCTACTGCAGGTTTCAGACCAGCCCCAGGACCCCTGTCTAGGGTCTGTTGACCTCAGAAGAGGTGAACACCTTTATCAGATAGATGGGCAGATTGAGCAAGAAGTGAAAGAAAGACTCAGGGGAAAGATGTCTCTCAGCCTATGCTTAGTTTACAGTGACTTAAAAACCTTCCAAACAAAAATGCCAAATGAGTTTTTAAAACCTTCCAGAGAAGAGCTAAATGAGTTTTTCAGATCCCCTGAACACTTGAATCATGTGCAAACAATGTGACTTGCAACATTTCATAGCCTGAATTCCAGCAACACCATTAACAAAAAGCAGTTTATATAATGTTTTTCACACCAGGGACAGGGTGACAGACAAGTGGCACGGGTGGATAAGTTTAATAAGACTAATATTAAGCAGGCAGCATGGTCTTGGCTATCAGATCTTGATTTGTCTATACATGACATTTGGAGTCTAGCCGAGTTTTAGAAAAATATCTATGACAAGCTAAACTAAGCTTGGCTACCTTTAACCTTGGACTAGATTACCACACAGAGAAGAGTGGAAGCTGTAGGTATCAGCCTGGTTTAGATTATTGAATAGATAACCCCCTATTTTATACATTTGGTTCATATTTGAAAGATTTCACCAAGTTTTATTACTTGGTTCTATCTCTATTTTCATAGTCAATTAGCTAAACAAGTTGTCTTTTAATCAATTTTGGGGTTTGTTTTGTTTTGTTTTGTTTTTTTCCCCACTGAAAGAAGAAATGTTTCCTGGTTAATATGACATGATACAGGATTTTAGAAAGGAATAGAGAAATCTTAGCATCTGTTTTCACGTTGCCTTGACAGGGACAGACCTCAATTAAGCATCTTATTAAAAGTGTCTCCTCCTGCATTATATCAAGTCTCGGTGCTTTTGCTGAAAGTTAAAAATGTGCACACATGCTAACCGCAGACTTGTAGTCCAAAGGTGACGGAGCTGTCAATAAAGTAGTACATGCTAGATTAGCTGCAAAGGAGATGGATCGTGGAAACTAAAAAAGATTGTGGCAGCTTGGCTAGTATCTAGGAACACTTTAGATCCAAGTATATTTGGACGTTTACTGGGGAAGCTATGTAGTACAAAATATTCTTAAAATCAGAGCCAACAACTTTTAAATTCATTTGATACTTTTTCCATGTTTAATTTGCCATTAACTGCCTCACTTTATTGATGATGCCCTTTTAGTTCTCTTGTGGGTATCTCTGACATCCCAGGTTCTTCCCACTGCTACAGTTAGAATAGTTTAAGTTACCTTTGAGAATCAATCAGCTTATTTGGACACATGGAAAATTCAAGAATTAGAAAAGTAAATAATAAAAAAAAGATCTTGAGTTTTCCAGCATCATTTTTATCTCCTCAAAAGTGTTTGAAAATATTTGCAAAAGATTTGTATAAGCAGAGAGCTTATTTTTCTAGACCAAATCCCTGTACCTGCTACAATCTGCCCACTGATTGCCCTTGAACCAGGCCCTCAGCCACCATGAACCAGCTTGCACTAAGGAAGTCAAGTAAAGCAACATTGCTTTACACCAGGCAAAGACTTGGTCCATCACGTCCTTCCTGTACAACTTCTTGTTTATTCAGATTGTTTATACAGGATAAATGCCTGCCTTCTCTGTCAGAACCATGCAATACCGGAAGTGTTTACAGTTTATTACCATGCATAAACTTCTCTCTCCCTTTGGAGCTGTAAATGTTTGATACCTTCCAGAAACTCATCTCTGTAATCAACTCAGAAGAGAACATTTCTGGATAATGCTGTCATATTTCCTAAAGCAAAACAAGTAATTCAGAGTAGCAGATAAACCAATTCACTTTGGAAGTTTAAGTATGACTTGAAATGATTTCAACACAGCAATGCATACCAGTGAGCCTGGTATTAAGTGACTACATCCAGGATTCCTTGCTGGGAATAACCAAGCGATTTCTTTGGGATTTCTTTAACTTTGCTTCCTCAGAACCACTTACTGAAAATTTTGTTATGAACCAGATCTTTTTCTGGTTCTGTGAGTTTGAAACTGAGACCTTAAAGAACAGAAACAAACTTCAACCAGAAGTCAGCAGATGGAAGATGTATTTTCACATATGCACAGTCACTGAGTGGAGTCCAGGAAAAGCAGGTGTATCTCTTTTCATGAGCGTTCAAGTAAATCATAACCATGCTCCGGAACAAAAAGAGTACTCCACATGGCTCGAAATGATGCCTGCAGAGTGTCATGAGCTGAGGTTTTGACCTCCCGGTATCACTAAGACCAAACATTCATTTGAGCTTACGGAAATTAAGCTCCAGAATATCACCCGAATTCAGGGATGTTGGTTAAATCTAATGTGATATTTCTATGCCATTTAAACTTCTATGAATTCCTGGCTGTATAAGGTAATCTGTTTGATCCTTGCTTCAAATTGTGTGTACTACTAAAGGTTTCAAAGAGCATATTCCATCTTCCACCCCAGAGATAAGTGAATTGCAGTGGGAAGATCCTCTCTTTTCACGTGTCAGGTAGAGGAGGATGAGAAGACCAGGGTCGACACTAGCACCATTGGGACTGCCGGGTAAGGAGACAGAAACTTGCTCTTTACCCACAAAACATGTGCAGCAGTGGCAGTTGTTTGGCATGTCTCAGTCCTCCTTCAGCACTGTGTTTTAGCCATCTGGGAGAACTAAGTAAGGCAAAGCGAGTTGAAGCTGTGAGTGCTCTTTTCTGCAACTCATCTGTTGGTGAATGGTGCCAATACCACCAGTGGGCTTTAGGGAGAGATTTTGGCATATATCCACCAAAAACTAGCTCATAAAGCATGGTCCCACATTACTGAAAACAGCTGGAGTGCTAACTGCTATCTGCTCCTCACGGCTGGCTCCAGCAGCTGGTCACCAAAACAGACCCTTCAAATCCTTCCCGATTCACCTCAGTGCAAAGCCAGCTGGGAGCAGTGGCTCCAAAGCACAGCAGGAGCACCCACGGGCCATTGCAAAACTTCAGTTGTAGGGGCAGCATCCTGTGGATATATCATTAGATGCAAATGAGGAGTATTAAGAGACTGGGGCAGGGGGGGAAAGACCTGCAGCTCTACTGCAGACACAACGTGCTCAGGCATTTCCAACGATTTTGCAAGTGGTTTGTAATCGTTCTGACAAGAAGTAAGCAGGGTGAGATATCAAGAATGGTCAATGGCTGAGACTATGCTGAATGTTGAGCATGCTTGCATTTATGATAAAAAATGAAAGTCACTGCCAATCAAAATTTCCAGGCAACAAAGTTTGTGAAAGTGGCATAGGACTGCAGCGCAAGGTGTATCACATGGGAAGTTAGCCATGTTCAACAGAAATATTTTGATATGGACACCTCATCCAAGGCCAAGCTTGGCATAGTGGAACATCAGTCTGCCAGACAGTGGTGACAGGCAAAGGCTGCAGAGACCATGAAGAAGCCTCTAGATCACCATGTGATCTTTAAGGATCTTTCAGAAGATTTTTTGAATCAGGAATATGAAAATACTCTCATCTGTACAGACATATCTTCATTATGTGGTTAACGTAGGTGAGCAGCACCAAGGTTAATTAAAATTTGGTAAAAAGAATTACCCTACAAGCAGCTTGTGCATTCCCATTCACATGTTGCTGGGATAACTGGAGGCATTTTCTGGAGGTCTCCACCCTGCAGCCAGCTGGTGCACCTGGATTCCTTCCCTACAGGCCTTAATGCTGCTGTGCAGATACAACTACGTACCATATTTAGGCTAAAGTCTCACTGAACAAAGGCCAGTCACAGCATTGCATCAAGTGACATTTGGAAAATATGCCTTTTTGATCACATGGCTTTGCAGTGCCCTAGCCTCATTTCTCTCTTATGGATGCAACTGCTTCTGCAAGTGTGTTGAATCACCAAGTGACATCAAATGATTTTATAATTTGCCTAGAACATTATGTAAGAGGAAAGAAAGCATCAGGGCAGTCTGAACCACAGTTTAACTTATTCCTTCTCCCTGGAAATTATGGGTCAGATTCCGTCTCCCAGACTGGTTTAAAATTATGCACTTCATGGCAGTTACTATCTTGCTCTTCACAAAAACACAATGTGGTCCTCCTTACAGTAGAGACTTGAAATGTGCATGAAAGCATTAGCAGAGCCAGCAAGAAGGAGAGGGCAGTGCAGTAAAGCAGCGTCTCTCTCCTCATGGGACCAGTCCCCTGGTCAGTAGCACAGTCTGCACCCCACAGTTCTCTCAGTCCTGCCCTGCAATGTACAATGGTCTCATCTTGTGGTCTCTCTTGATTAAGCTCTCAAAACGTACCAGCTGAAAAAGCTATTTTGCACACAGACCTTTTAAAACTCATCTCCTTTTGCCTCCTTTCCTGCAAACCCCATGAAACTGCCTGTCCCCTCATCTCTATGAAAGCAAGCTGCTGCAGAAATAGAAACTCTGCGTCATAAACCCAGCTGATATCAATTAATATAGACCCACTGACTTTTATGGAGCTGCACTAACTTACAACAGCTGAGGGTGCAAAGCTATTGACATTCAGCAAATTACATCAATTTTTAACCGTATATTTGGCCTTCAACATAAGGGTAGTCCAAAGAGATTGCAAAAGCTCTATTTAGAAGACAAGCGTGGGTGATACTATAATGCAATTATTCCCACCAAACAGGGGTCTTCTGCATGAGGAGCAGGGGCCAAGAGCTCCTTGGCTGTGGGAGACTGCACAGAAAATTTTCTTTTCCTACTCCATTGCGGGTGGTAGAAGCACGCTTGTTAGATCTGAAGTAACCTGAGGTTTGAAAAATGCTGAAATTTGCACTTTTATGCATCTGCTATGAGATCACCGGAGACTGTTGATTCACAGATAATGAAACTGTCTCATATCTGTTCCTGCAGGAGAGTCTCCCTGGGAGAATCCAGAAGGGAGAGGGAGAGGGAGAGGAAAAGGCAGCCCTGCAGTCTGCGGTTTGGGAGCTTCCCCTGCCACAGCAGCAGTGTCACCTGATAGTCCATGTGTTTCATGTTATCAGTTTTCACTGCCACGTAATGGTGGTATAAAAAGCAGAGAAAGCAAAGAAAGAAAAAAAAAAATCACATCCCATTTGTACAATACTTGTGCTCTATTTTAACTCAATATGCAGCTCTTCAGCAGCAGGACACAGATGGGGTCTCCTGCCCCGTGGCATTTTCCTTTTGTCATGTACGAAATGAGAGCTCCGTTCTGGGAGGAGCTGAGGACATCCCCTGGCTTGGGACACAACCCATAAAAAGCGTCCATTAGAAATCCTTCACCACTGGGCAGCATGACTACACATTGCAATCTGCAGGAGGAAAACAGGGTCATGTCTTAACTTGTGTTGGTTAGCAAAAAATGCAATTCCAACATAATTTTGAAATTGTGTGCACCACGTGGTTAAAAGGAAAATTCAATTAACAGAGGAATATTCTTTGAATTTGCTAAAATGTGAGAAAATTTTTCTAATCAATGTATTTTATTGGGTTTCAATACTATTTTGTTCAAACCTAAACTAATCACTATACTCTTCACTTCCTGAAGCAAAACAAAAAACTGAACACGCTCTAGTCACCTTTAATATCAGCTTTGAAGGTAAACAGCACTGATTAATGATTCACAAACCATGAGCAAAAATGAACAAGTCTCTCCTTTTATTGGGAAAATAACCAAAAAGTGGCTGGAGGGGATGTGCTTAAGCTCTTCTCCTGGTATGACTTTAGAGCCCTCCATTTCTCCACAATCACCTCCTGCCCATCATCCATCCAAGCCTTCACTATATTGTGGCGTCTAAAAACATAGACATGAATGCTCAGATTCTTATTATTTAAAAGGTGGTCATGATTTCCCTGTTGTGGTCACAAAGATAAGCATCTCTAAGACAACATTTACAGCTCTAGCTTCAGACTTGGGTCTGAATTGAATGAATTGGGAGTGCAGAGAGGTCCTGGCCAAAGTCAACCAAGACAAAGAGGGAGGGAAGGAATGTAAGAGTCTGGAAAAGTTTAGTTGGATGGACTTAGAGTCCAGAAAGTGCCAGGGATGCAAAGATTGGAGTCGTTTATACATCAGAGAGACGACAGTTAAAGCCAGTTTTACCCTTTAAAGCCTTTTTGCTTGTTTCATGACAAATATTA
The DNA here is from genome assembly GCF_035582795.1 of Mycteria americana. Classification (NCBI taxonomy): domain Eukaryota; kingdom Metazoa; phylum Chordata; class Aves; order Ciconiiformes; family Ciconiidae; genus Mycteria; species Mycteria americana. The sequence goes on along the minus strand of NC_134381.1, from coordinate 4,517,650 downwards.
GCACTAAACAAGTCTAAATGAACCACCTTATTTTGAAGCTGCCCTAAGAGTATGTCCAACACCAGTTCCCAGACTTTGAGTTGCTCTGTTTCTGAGAACTACCCACCATACTTTGGGCCACAGTGGCACAGAGAAAGAGGGACACTGCCTTGTCAGCGTACCCTCACTTCTGAGATGTTGCCAGCACCTACGCACAGCATTTCTTGGAAGCAGAGAATGCCACAGCACAACTGCATGTACCCAAGACTGTCATTAAAGAAATCCACCGGCACCCTGCTGGCAGCTAAGAACACAAACCAAAAATAACAGGCTTTAATTTGAATCAGAGTGTTTTGATGAAACATGAAAACCAACCAATTTCTGCAGAAGTGGAATCTAAAGATAGGTCTGACCAAACTGACAAAATCAGCAGCACACTGAGTTAGACAGCCTGGCAGTAATGATGGGGAAACCTCCTTCCAAAGAGAGACATCATGGGAAATGGGACAGGAGAACAGTTGTATAGGAGCTCTCAATCACTTCAGATCTGCCTCTCTCAGAAGTCTTATATTCCATAAGGCTCTAAGAAAAACTTTCTGTAGAATACTTTGCACTTTGGTGCTGAAGGATCTCATAACGCCATCGGTTGCAGATGGACTGGCTTCAGAGAGCCACAGCCCTTGTGAAAGGGAGTTTGAGCAGCACCTCCTTCCCAAGGAAGAAGTGGAAGGGGGCAGTGGAAAAAGTTGCCTACAGAGGGACTAAAATAGACTAAAATAGCAACAGTCTTACTGTAAAAGAGAATGGAAAGGAAAATCTGCAAGTCAATGAGGGAATTCACACGTATAAATAGAAAAACGCAGATGTTAATGAGTCATTGCTCGCTCAGAGAAATAAGCCATTTGCCTTTCCTTTCTTTCTGCTGCTGTAGCAGCAGCGGTGGCGACCTCTCGACATGAACCATTTTTAACAATTCATTACTCATACAGTCTTCCAGCCATTTAAAAGCTCCGTGAAGGATTGAAAAACATGACATTATCTCTTGTCCGTGCTATTCCCTGCCTGAAACGTGCCCTGGCTGCTGGGGGGGTTAGCCCTTGGGTATGAGCGGGAAGAAACAGAGCCTGTAAGAGGGCAGGTGTTGGGCTCACAAGCAGACAAGGATTCCCCGGCTTGCAGTCCTTGGTGACTGCTCTGGGTCTGTAGCTCTTTGTCAACACAGACACTACAGCATTCATCAATTATTACCAAAAAAATTGCCTAGGTTAGAAAAACCTCAAAAAAGTGTGAAGGTGTTGTCAGCTCCACTGTAAAATACCAGCTCCTCCTCACTTTAACTCTACTGCAATAGTTCTCAATAAAGCTATGAAAAATGTGTTTTTTGGTGGTATGCAAATAGGCATCCAGAGGTGCTCTGTGGTCCAGATGTGAAGCTAAAGGGATGACATAACAGGGGAGGAGGGAAGCACTAGGAGATAACATGAAACTTCACAAAGTGCTTACCAACTTTCAGGCGTGGTAGTCTGGCCTAACAGTTTGGTGCTAAGCCCTTAATCTATAGACTGAAGTTTTGCATCTGTAGAGTGTTTTTTGGGGCTTATTTTTTTGCAGGACTATTTCAGGCTGCAGGATAAGTTATGTATAGCATGTGGAGCATAGAACACACTGTATATAGTGCTGAATAAACAGGCATTTAAAGAATGCAGCTAGGAGAAGTAACTTATTGAAATCATATGTTATTTTTAGATTACATGTTTCCAGGCCAGCATCCATCGGCTCCACTCCCTTATTTTTTGGTCTGCTTATCACAGGCTATCTCAAAGTTCCTCTGTCTGCCAGATTTCTGCGTGAGTGTTCCCTCAATGGCTCGCTATAAAGGACAGTCAGTCCTAGGGTATCTTTGGACTACAACCACGGATTTAACCTCAAACCAATGCAATTTTTGCTTCAGTGCTTTTTTCCTACCCTGCAATCATGCTTAGCTTCTTTCCCAGGACCATGATGCAGTGATGTCAGAGAAGAGCGATTTCCATTTCACAAGGGCAGGCAGCAGCAGTGGTAGCTACTAGCTCCCATAGTGCCATCATCCCTGAATGTAGGAAAGAGGCACTGAAAATTAAGTCAGAACTAGGATCAAATCCTGAATGCAGATCCCCAATTTAGGACCATCTCCATCTGAGAAGTCACTCCAATGCTTGTAAGAAATGAGCAGTGGATGTCATAGGGAATTAGGATAGGAGAGAGAATTGTTCAGTTATTGATTGCATGTTGATTTCAAGAACAAATAGTTATGAGAGAAAGACAAAACCTTTTCTTGCTAGTATGTGAGTTGGACATGTGCTTTGGAAAGGAAAGGGCTTCCTTCTCAAGGCTTGCTGAAATGAGGCATTTCTGGCATGAATTGATCAATGTTGCTTTGTACAGTGAAGCAATAACGGCTCCTTTCAATCATACAGTAGGGTATGCTTATGGAGAAGAAATACTGGGAGAAAGAAAAGGAGACTTTAAAAAGTGAAATGGGAAGGCTAGTAGAATAAAAGTTATGAATTGTTTCTTACACACTTTCAATCTGTCTAGCCATCCAAAACCAGATATGGCTCTCAAACACATTACCCAAATGACTCCCAAAATGAAACGGTGATGATAATGTATTCTTTTTTTCCACAACCTGAAACCCAGTTATAAATTTAGGAATACTGCTGTCTGCCTCACAGGGAGGATGAAGGTCGCTTGTGGGGCATCTTGGGCAAAGATGTTGTTTGGACACTTATTGCAGAATGCAATGTTATGATTGCTATTTCAGAAAAGGGTGTATCTAAGGTTAGGTAGAAATTTATGAGGAAGATCTGGATCCTTTGTGAAAGACTCTAGAAGAAGAAAACATGAGACAGTAGTTGGGCAAAATAGGTTCTTTCCATCTCAGAACTGCTCCCAAACTAGTTCTGGCACTTACACTATATGAACAATTTAACCCAGAGAAAAGGGTCTTCTCCCAACAGACTCTTTCAGGCAGAGAAAGTGAATTGTTTTTGAATGTTAGCACTTAGTTACTCCCTCCTACAAACTGACAAACATCAGCCCAGACTTGTAATTGCTTTCAAACTTTAGCCAAATGCCATGGGAAGAGGTTGGAAGACCATAAATATTGGCTGACAAAATAATGGAATGGATTCAAGCTCTACGCAAAGGAACGTGTTGGGTAATACCTCCCTGTGACTTGGTTCTGACTAGAAATGAGTTTTATTCTGATTACTCCAGCTATTCACATCCTTGGGTACCGAAGAAAACAGAATAGGTTAGAATCTTGCAAATAATCAAAAGGCAAACATCTCCGAAGGTCTCTGGGGAATCGGACACATTTGCCCAGTCAGTTTGCTTAGCATTTATAGACTCAGCCTTTGTAGACTCTACAGCTGACTAAACGTGGGCATTCACTGTATTCAGCAGGAGCCAGAAACTCAGTTTAAGACCAAGCCTCGCTGTAGTAAATAGTATATAACAGATGTGACAGTCAAATACCTGCATTTAAACATCTAACAACCTAAACATGAAAAAAAAACCAACAAAAAAAAAGGAGAGACAAAAAAGAAAGGGTTGAGGAAGGAACGAAAGACAAATGAAGCTGAGATAGAAATGATCTCCCCAGAGGTAGAAAGGATAGGAGCTTTAGTTAGGTCTTCACCCTAAGTCTACCCTACCTCCATTCTCATGAAGTACAATTTTGCATGGAAAGATGGAGATGAAACTGTGACCCATGCAACAAAGCCTTGTATAAGTCATCAGTATTACCAGCCTTACTAAGCTGAAACCAGACAGTATTCTACCAGATCACACCATCTTCTAAATCGAATCAGCATCTAGAAGTTACAGGTTTCACCACAGGTCAAACCACTTATGAAGTTGGATACTTTGAACATCAAAATACAAGCATAAGCAAACTAGAAAGGTTTTGCATGTAAATGTGGTTGGAATACCTGGTTATCAAGGCAGCTGTGCAAACATCATGACTGCCATTTGGAAATCCGTATGTGCTTGTCAAACTACTCTCTGGAGACAAAATTGTCCATTACAGTATTATCTCCAACAAATACATATTGTTTGTGGAAGGAATAGACTGCAGGAGGGATAAGTAGTAGACACAATTTTCGCTTCTAGGTAACTGCACAGACTATGTATTTGAAAACCATTTATTTGCTAAACAGGAATAAGCCAAAGGTCTATGTTGTGCTCAAACACCTTAGTAACAGTTTCAGAAAAGAGTATTATTTTTTATTAATTGCTGCAGAAGAGGTTACCTCTAGGTCAGCGTGGAACTGAGCCTCCTGAGCTGGGCAATCTTTTATTAATAGCTAGTGATCTACCCCTTCTGCAAACAGGCAGAGCTTTTGGCCTCCAGGACTAGCCTGGCACCTTTGAGGTTACCTGAGTGCAAAGCCAACAAAATACTTTCCTGGACTTGCTGCTGTCGCCTTGCCTTTGAACAAGGGAGTGTCTGAGGCTACTAAATGGTGAAGCACAGATGTGGCTAAAAGCAATGATTGTCATCTCTAGTCTGCCCACAATTTAATTGCTATTTTAGTTAAAGCAGATCTGTAGCAAATGTGAGTTTGATTTAAGGTTATCAGTGAGACAATCAACCACAGTAACTAGTAAGTTATTAAACAGATTAATTGCTTCATTGTTAGAGCAATGCACAACATTTTTAGTTTGATCTTGCCTCATTGTGATTTCTATTGACTGGCAGTTGTAAACCCAACAATAAAGGGGTTCCCTGAAGAGCTCTTCAGGCTCTGCTCTCCCACCCTTCGAGTGTTTTCCTTTCAACCAGTTTCCATGGCCACCACTGTCTCTTAAAATAATTGTGACTGATCATTGCTTTCCCAGACAGGAGTCAAAACTCCAGGAGAACCAGACACTAAAGAAAGAGGTGGGTTAGTCATTGGTTTAGAGGCCCAGGAATAAAAAAATCTGAAGAACAGACAGCAAAGTAACATGAGAGTATTACCATAGAGGCAAGCAGTGTGGCTGGCATTAGCTATATGGAACCACACGTTTCAAGACACAGAGCCATAGTCAGTATTTTTACTTTTCTGCCTGTTTTTTTTGTTTTGTTTTGATATCCAAAGTCTGCAAACTGAATACTGAGATGATTCGTAGTGTCCCTTGCTAATTAAGAATAAAACAGAAAATTCAAAGAAGCTTATTCATATGCCACTTGAAAGTGGACACTTAAACGAATAATAGTTCAAACTTCTGAGAATATTCTTAAAGTGGATGACCAACACAACCCCTTCGGTACATACAGTCCTTCCTCAGGAATCATCAGACTTACTTCGTTCTACTGACATCTTTGCAGAAGAAGGAATATTGGGGATACATTGGCAATACTTGAAGCGAAAGCTGCAGATCTGACTTCTTACGACAGCTGTAACTGAGCACAGTGATTAGGAATAGTCTTTTTAAGCCATCTTAAACAAAAACAGCCTTCTCAGCTTGTCTGCGTATGGTTTGTGTCCTACATTTAGCTCAAAAGATTAAACCATGAGAAAATAAACAACACGCCAAGACGGTTAAGAGAAATGTTATAGGGACCTTTCTTATCCATAATCCTTTGCATATAAAGGGAGTTGCTTCTCTTCCCTTTACCAGTCCTTTGGCTGGCTGACTGTGTATCTAGCCATCCTTTCTAGAGCAAGATCTTCTTAAAACTACTACAGAAGGAATGACCAAAACACCTCGCCTGAGAAAGGTTCTGGACTTCAACAACTGGATGTCATTGTGAATTTTCTCAGTGCCATGTGAAGGCTTCACTGTCCTCAGTGAAACATTTCCATCTCTCCTTAAGGCATTTGGTGGTAAGAACCAGCTGTACATATAGCCAAGAAAACAGAGAATTGCAAAAGCTGATATACACTGGCCTTTGCTTTTCTGTCTCTCTGGTAAGATGATTAAAGGTCTAGTAAATGTCTCCAGAGGCCTGCATCTCTAAGCATTGATGAACTCTGCCCAAATAAAGGAAGCTTTCTCATTGCTCCTAGTGAGGAAAGACTGTAAATGGGGGTCTCTTGAAGCTTTTTCAAGGAGCATAGGGGAAAAGCATACAGTCTGCAGAACAGTAGCCACAAGGCAAAGATGCCAGGGATGTCTCGAGTCCAGGGCAAACATGGAGCAGGACAGCAGGAGCCATAACAGGCCTCCTTGTGTACCAATATCAGAGGTGACCACTACATATCCCGTTTGGGTTTCCATCCCTCAGGAAGCAGACAGATTAGGAAGAAGTAATATATTTCTAACAAAGACATGCTGGAAGAAAACCAACATTAAGGAGGCAGATACGAGTTTCAGACACCTTTCTTCCCTTCCTCTCAGCAACTCCTACCAAAAAGATGCATCTCTCTGATGCCTATGCTTAACCAGGTTACCTCCTTCAAAGCTGCTGACTTTCTTCTAGCTCTGCCATGACCCCACACTATCCATCCCTACTCCAAATTACTTCATTTGGGTTAAAAAAAAAAGCAGGCATGTCCTGCAGTGAATTAGTGCTGTATAACAATAGAAACTTTAAGACTCCTCTTTCATTTCTAGGAAGATTCACATGCTACACGAGGAGGAATGTGCTGGAAAAGAAAAGATGATCTCATAGCTCTGGCAATTGGATACAGACTTAGACTGGATATCAATTTCTACCACCAAGTACCCCACCACACTAAGCTAAGTCATTTCAGCTAGGTAGCCACTTATTGCATGTTCCTTGTTTGACCTGGGCCCCAGGAGCCTGATGTGCGGAAGCACTAAGTACTCACAGCTGCAGCTGAACTCAGTGGGAGCTGGGAACAAATAAAGTGCTGTGTACTGCTAAGTGCTCTGAAAAAAATCATCCATTGGGGATCTCTCAATGAGCACCCAAAAGTTAGAGGTTACTTACATCCTGTGTCCCTATTTCCATATCGTATCCAAGCATAATGGAAATGAATACGAGAGTTTTGTAAATGTACTAAAATGCTGTAGTAATGGGCACAATAGGAAAAAGAAACAAATAGAAAAAGTCAGAAGGTTGTCTGAATGGCTAAATTAACCTGGGTTTTCTGTGAACAGCTATGATTCAGAAGCCAACAAATATTTGAGCTAAAGGCAACTGATAGATGACAGTGCTAAGTCTTGGTTCAGAAGATGGATCTGGGAAGGTAAGTAAAGGTGCCACTTTAACCAGGGTCTGCATCATCTTCTTGATTATCTGTTACTGGTAATTTAAAAAACTGACCTTCAAAAAGAGCTGCAACTTCACTACCGTAGGAATCAGATCTTCACAGTGGTTGCCAATGTGGTCTCCTACTCACTGGTTCCAGAGGCTACCCATTTTTAGTTTGAAAGACTGAAGAATTTCAGACATATCCAATACTGTTTTGGAAGTACTTTAAGAAAAGCCAGCCAGCTTAGCTGCCATATTTCTCCCCTCAGACACATTTGCAGAATCTCTGCAGGCCTTATGCATGTCTTAAATTACTCCAAACCCTGAACTTTGAATAGAACAATCATAAGGATAGCCACATGTATGAAAAACCCATCTTTCCACCCTTCAAAGAGATATAGCACAAGATAAATTTTAACTAATAAGGAGCAAATGGAGATGTAGAAAGACAACATGATTACTAATATGGTAGATGGTGCTAACAAAGAAACTTAGGAAGTAAAAAAATGGGCAAGTCTGTCAAGTGGACTCTATCTTTAGTAGTCACATCGTGATCTTTCTCATACACTCTCCTACTTGTACACAATTTTCTCAGTCTTGTGAAGAATGAAAAGACCATTTTCTTTGTTGGCAACGTAATTTCACTGACTTCCGTGGATTTATGCAAGCAGTGAGTTTGGATCACTCTGTGGAAAACACACTGCCTCCCCTGACTAAATATTATAAAAAAGGTTGGCAGGAAGGAATCCCCTCTGAAAGGCACTGGAAACATGGTGCATCTAGGAAGAGGATTTTAAACTTGGCAAAATAATCTATAATAAATGGTTACCTGTGCCAGACTTTATGCAATTGATTTAGTAAGACAAACAAAAGTTCCTTGGATTTGTTTTCCTTGTATCTTTAGTTTCATCTTGAGAAGACCAGTATGTCTAACAAGAACATGCAACAAGCTACATCCCACTCCTCTTGTTTCAAGAAAAACATCAGGGCTGGTGAAATTCTCACAGGCTGCAGCTGAAGGTTTCTGTAGAAAGCAGACTCTCTCTGTCCCTATTGCTGTATGCAGTTACCATTAATGTCACTGGGAGTGCTACTGCTGACAAAATTAACATTTGGCTCTTAGTAGTTATCTATCCCTTAGCCTTTTCTGCAGGCTGGGCTATTCCTAGTTTATCTAAATCATCCAGACCAGAAAACATCGTCCTTGCAAGTGTGGAATCCAGGGGTCTGCTGATCAGGACCTATAATACAGTGGAATATTTCCAAACGAGTCCTTCTTAATCCTCTTTTAGGTTTTCCTTCAAAGACATCTTTCATATGTCTATATGTTCTCAAAAAGTATATGAATTTGTAATGAAGTCTTCTTCTGTACTGGCTTTGTGAACTGACATACAGCTCAGCTACAGCTGTGCGTTAAGCAATTGGCATTGACTTTGGATGATATCAAAGCCCTTCCTCATATCAGCCATTTGGTATGTAATCCGCAAAATGCCAAAGGATCAAGGTCCCCTTAGTCCTCTTGAAATGAATAATCAAAGTGTTACACTTTGATAGTAGTTCACAGAATCACAGAATGCTTTGGATTGGAAGGGACCTTTACAGGTCATCTAGTCCAACCCCCCTGCAAGAGCAGGGACATCTTTAACTCAATCAGGTTGCTCAGAGCCCCATCCAGCCTGACCTTGAATGTTTCCAGGGATGGGACCTCCACTACCTCTCTGAGCAACCTGTTCCAGTGCCTCACCACCCTCATTGTAAAAAATTTCTTTCTTAAATCCAGTCTAAATCTGCCCTCCTTTAGTTTAAAACCATTGCCCCTTGTCCTGTCACAACAGGCCTTGCTAAAAAGTCTGTCCCCATCTTTCCTATAGGCCCCCTTTAAGTACTGGCAGGCTGCTAAAAGGTCTCCCCGCAGCCTTCTCTTCTCCGGGCTGAACAGCCCCAACTCTCTCAGCCTGTCCTCGTAGGAGGGGTCCTCCAGCCCTCAGATCATTTTTGTGGCCTCCTGTGGACCCGCTCCAACAGTTCCATGTCCTTCTTGTGCTGAGGGCTCCAGAGCTGGACGCAGCACTGCAGGTGGGCTCTCACCAGAGCAGAGCAGAGGGGCAGAATCCCCTCCCTGGACCTGCTGGCCACGCTGCTTTTGATGCAGCCCAGGATACAGCTGGCCTTCTGGGCTGCGAGTGCACATTGTCGGCTCATGTCCAGCTTTTTGTCCATCAGTACCCTCAAGTCCTTTTCAGCAGGGCTGCTCTCGATCACACCAACCCCCAGCCTGTATTTAATTCATCACTGCCTGTTAACAATCAGGCTGCCAAATGAACACCTATCCTGTTAGGAACCACTTTGAGTTTACTGCTTTCTGGCATCACAGCTTTTTCAAAGTTTGTTATATTTAAAAGAACCTTAAAGAATGTATGACACAGCTTGTGGTACCTAAACACCCACATAGGTGAACATCAGAAGAATGTGGTACAACACAAAGGTAATCCTAAAATCCTTTAAGTCTTACTGTATCTGTAAGCCCCCCATATATTATTCTGGGAGGGGGAAACAGACACTTGATTTGCTCAGTTACTATATGCATGCCAAGCAATTGCTACAAGCACCTAGAAAATTTGACATGCTTAGATTTCCAGATGACTGCAAAATTGCAATAGATACCTTTTCAGTGACCTTCATAACCACCAAAGCTAGAAAGACAGAAGCTTACTGGGTAGTTTATTGTATGGTAAAAGAAAAAAGAGTAGATACAGCTCAGATAGATGTACTGAAGCTTTGAAATCCTTTCACATGTATTTTGGGGTAAGAGGTGAAAACTTCATCCATTCAGGTGAAATACGAATAGGATGCCAAAATTTGTCTTGTAACAAACCATTGCTAAAGAAAGGGGAGATTTTTTTTCTTCCTACCTGTATTTCCTTTCCCCATTTTTCATGAGACCAGGGAATCCTGCAGTAGCAAGATTTTAAAGAGAGACTTCCATCCCTTTCAGAAGGTTTCAGTTGCCATTTTTTAATACATGACCAAAAAGACTTTTTATTAAGCTTTTATAATTTGTCCTAGCTACTCCTCTGTTTAAGGATTTTTAAGATGCTTCCCACTGCGCCCTTCAAGCAATCTGCATAGCATTAGAGAGCTCTCTAGTGCGTTAGATAAGGCCACATACACTTGCTCTGCAGAGCTAATAGTTAACTTCGGTATTTCTCTGCTTATGTTGGTCACTTACTAAGTTTTAATGTCTGCTTGATGAGTTTCAGTTCTTGGAGCAGTGGACAAGTATGAGTGCCGTTTTTGTATGCAGGGTTGATTACAATTTTTCAATGGACAAATAAGATACTTTTTAAAAGAATTTCAGCTGTTTTCATCTTGAAGAGTATTCATTTTGAAATGAAAGATATTAAGAACTTCTGGCTGAATATTTAATTAATATTTTAGCAGGTTACAGCTGAAAAAAAACCTCTTTAGATATTTACATCCCTTGCTGATGCATCTTCCTCAGAGGAAAACTTTTCCTCTAGAACATTCAGTTTTACATGAAAAGACATCCCCTTCTTCCTGCTCATTGATTAGACCTCATCGCTAATGTCATCTTGTTATAGAGGAAGAGTTTTGTAAAACAATGGTTTTGTCACATGGCTTAAAGATGCTGGATTCACGTCATCTCCCATGGAAGTCTGTTTCCCAGCTGGCTCTTGGCAGTCAAGGACATGTTTCCCACAACTGACACATACATCGTCCTAGACTTCATGATCTTTGAAAATTTTCTATTGCTCGTCCTCCCACACATTTTTCCCTTTTCCACTTTTTTCCATTTTGTAACCCAACTCTGACAAGGACATACTTGTTTGCAGGAAAACAACTGGCCAGTGAACTGCCTCCCTTTAGGCAAAAAGTTCTTTACTCTGTAAACTTGTTTCCTTGTGCTTTATTAATTTTTCCATATCACGGTAAATATCTGCTAACCTGAGTGACAAAGGGGCCTCTCTTGTGCACAAACACATGCTTAGTCTTCTACAACAAAAAGTTACCAGTGGAAGTGCTGTGTTTATATACACAGGCTCAGCTTCCAGAGAAACATGCTGACTTTATTCCTCTTCTGTCTGGAGTAAAGTGAGGCACGTTCCAGTTGAAGTCAAATAATCCCAGAAACCCCCTGAAACTTTAGACTTTCTCGAAGAGTTTTGGAACATCCCCAAAGGCAAATAGAGGGATTTTGCAGAGCATTCCAATACTCATATGAAAACGATTTTGGGGAAATACACACAATACAAACCACTCTAGGGATTATGAGTCTTCCAGCAAAGAATTCCTTCAGCTTTGCATTTCTTAGATGAAAGATTTCAAAAATAGGAAAGTATTATAATCTCATTTTAGGGCTATTTGTTCTGACTGATAGGAGTTTTGATGCACTAACAGGTGAGGTAAGTGCTATGTGGTCTGTTCACAAGTGTATAATAGAGTATTGGCTTCCACATTTCTGTAAGTGTATATTCATGCCTCTTTCTCCTCCCTCCATGTGTCTCTATTTAGCTAGCTAAATATCAACCATCTTGATTCTCCCCTCAAAAACAGCAGTGTAAATCAGGAATAATCCTAGTGAAATCACTAACTTAAGCCAGTTTAAGCAGAGAATCAGGCCTCAAAAAAAGTAGTGAGTTTTGAATTCGCCTTTCTTGTCACAAGGCAAATACAAAGGGCATGTGATATTACTACTGGATCAGAGGGGTCTGAAAGCCTCTTTTCACTGCAACTAATTAATACGCAGAAAAATCAGACCCCAACTTTCTCACAAAAAAGAGGAATATCTTAATTTGGCCTTATAAGAATCTTCCTGTCCAACTAGACAGCTCTGTACACACATTAAAACAGAAGTATTAACAAAACGAGGCATGTTCTTAGCAAATTTGTTGCAGGCAAACAACATATGAACATTAAAGTGAGCCAACAATTCTTTGGTGGCCTATTTGAAATGAGCTGTTAGTTTCATTCCATTTTCTAAGTAGATACGTGTCCACATTAAGTACGTGCAAAATATTCATACAGAAATGGGCGTAGGCTCGTAATTCCAGGATTTTTCTTTTTATTTTGGTTATGATTTTGAAAACCAATCCAGTTTGGCAAAAACAATCCATTCTGTATAAAAATCTTTTTAGCAGAAATGGATTTCTTTCACAGAAAATCCTGTGACTCTCACACAGGCCAACTGTGTATCACAAAGCGACCTTCAGCACTGGGCTAACTAGTCTTTATTCCTAATTTACTAGGAAGCTGGAATTTTTAAACAGTATTTGCGAGATAACAGAGGCTAAATAATGACATGCTTCCTAGATTAGACCATGCATGGTCTTTCTGCCAAATGCCTTATCTAAAATAATTATTCTTTTGCGAGGAAAGACAACACATCATGTTTCTTTAGTTTCTAATCTATTGTTTGTCTTATTCCTTCCTGCAAGCTAAATAATGAAGACTTGATCTATTCTATACTGAAAGGGGAAAACTTAGTGACTTTAATCTCACTTCTGTTCCCAAATTTCATTTTTAGTGGTCTGAACATCAGAGCTCTCAGTCCTTAGGACAGTGCCTGAAACAGGAGGCTACTCCACAGTGGAGGGGCAAGGAATTTTTACTTTGCTTGAATTTTTACTTTTGGAACAGCTTGAAGCTGTTCCACTTTGCAGACAACATTTACAGTTCTTCGATTACACAAATGAGGGGGTGAGGATGAGCTGTTGCCTTGTGGCTAGAGAAGGAAATCAGATCTTGATTGCACTGTCTAGTCTGAGGACACTTTCATTTAAGAATAGAACAAGAAAAAAAGAATAACAGCTCACGTTCACTGGAAAAGAACCTTTTTCAAGATATTAAAGGGGATGAGATGTAAAACACAGCCTGTCCCCAGTGTTTCCTGACTTATTGGAGGTGATAGCTCCCTGCTCAGAGCTTTTTTTCCCCCTTCTCAATTCTGGAGCGTCAAAGTCTTTCCATGCAGTGTATATACAGAATAGCAGCACTTAATTCTGCATTCCCCAATCCCCTCTGGAACTTGGGTCATGGTACCTACCAACAGAAATGACTTTAGAGGACACAGCTGGCAGAAACAACTAGCGAGAAGCAGAGGTAAGCTGCCTTTAAATTGTAACCAGAGTTCTTATGATGTAACTAAAAGTCTGCTCTGGCTCCTGAAACTCATGAAACACTTCATCCTCACAGTGTTGAGACATGACACACATTAGCCAAAGCCTCATTTAATCAGCTTAGGAACCTGAATAAGGCTAACAGTAAAAACAGCTCCTGCCAATCTGCTCTCCAGAGTTTTAGCTTCCTAAGCAAACCAGAAGAGTTATTCCCAAATACCCCATAATCTCACAAGAAGGATTTATCAAACACACACTTTTAAAGGTGTACTTCCAGTGGTAAGTGCAATATAGTTAGTCCCTTCATTTCACTGGGCATTTCTTTAGGATATTCTAGGTCATTCAGAATTTACCTTCAATACATCTGCATCCTATTCACATGCATTTTAGCAGCACGCAGCTGGGAGGAATCACCTGGGTCATCAAGGCTGGTTCCCTGCTACCGCAAGCGAACGCATAACAGAGACTTTCATAAGTTCATGTCCAACAAGTTCGTGGGCATGCTGGCATAGATATCCTAATCCTTTCATGGTCTCCTCCGTCAGGGCACAGTAGTGTTAGCTGCTTCCAAAGGGATGGGGAGCCAGGAGTGATCCCGGGGCCAGCAGAACAGGAGCCTCACCAGCCCCTGAGCAAGGTGAGCAAGACAGGACAGGGGGTGGTGGCCAGGTTCAATTAAGAGTCCCAATCACTAGACAAGTTCACAGTGATGAATCAGGTTCAAGACCAAGCCACAAGCAAGTACAAGTCAGCAATTAAGGATTAGGTTCAGTGATGGTGAACAGGGTCATACACAGTCCAGTGACCACAGACAGGTTCATAGTGATGACAGAGATTTGAGTCCAAGCCAGGAAGTCAATTCATGCGTCAGGGTGCAGGTCAATGAGGGCCATGGCTCAGCACGGCTGTGACTGAGCTAGAGACCAGCAATCCTGCAGCATAGCTTGAGCTAGGAGCAAAGTCCCAGGACTGAGCTTAAATGACCTCCTGAGCCCATGGGCAGGGTGGAGGCCTCAGGTGAGGCTGGTCAGGGCCGCTAAGGCTATTAGTGCCCTCAGGGCTCTCACACCCTCACAATTCACATGCATCTTTCTTCCTCTTTATTTCTCTGCTTTTTTTCTTTTTCTTTGCTGTGGTAATCTAAAGTGCTTGTGGAGGGGACATTGCTCAGGAGAGACCTTTTCAAACTGGTGGGTGGATCTTGCATTGAGAGCTAAAAGGGGCCAAAAGTAGACACTAACTGATCTCTGCAGGGAACAGCCTCAGTGCTGGTGGCCTGCCACCATCATACTTTGCTCCCTGGGCTTGAGGGCTCAAGTCAGAGCTAGTCAGTGGAGCACAGCTGCAGGCTGCTGGGCTGCCTGCAGCCTTTGAGGCAACTCAGGCCCAGGCTTTTAGATGTCTTAGATCAAGAATAGGACAGGTCATGGACTCTGCTGAGTATCAGCTGTAGCATTGCCGAGTTACTCTGCCTCATAAGCAACAGTTTCCCATGGTCAGTGACTCCGAGGCAGCCTGCCTGCTTTTGCTATGGCACCACTGTAGTGCAGGGCAGTGGAAGAAAGTGAGGTTCAGTAATGTGAAAGGAGCACCACAGTGTAGCTTTTCTCAGCTTGTGTGAGAAATAACTTACATCCTTGTGGGGTTAGTATATTGATAACACGTTACTATGCAATTCATATACTAAATGCAGCACAACAAGCTTTCACGCTATGCTAGAGCAGAAGTCAAGTATCCACATCTGTCCAAGATCATGTTTCCTCAGCAGCGATAAGAGAAGACCGTGCGTATGTGCTGAAGAGCAAAGGTGACTGTAATGGCTTTTGTTTACAAAACAGTCCATGGAAGTAGTGTAACCAAGTCCCAGTGAATCCTCATGGAATTTAGGGGCCTAATTCTCTTATGCTTTTTTGAGGACACCAAACATTAACAAATTATGTGAGATGACAGAAGCAGCATTCTTAACCAGTGAGTATTCCCTGTATATTTTTCTATTCTCCCAGATAACTTTTGTCTAGGATGTTACCGTGCTGTAATTCACTCATGGATTTCCCTCTGAAGCAAAATACTTCATTAACACTTTGTATTCTTAAAAACTCCAAAATGAGCATTTAGATATTTTAAAGCTGATTCCTAAAACAAAACAGAAGGACCACAAAGACAGGACATTTGTAACCAGGTCTCACAAAGCAGATGATCTGAAGATGCTGGCTCAGACTGTTCCTCGTGATCCTCCGCCCTCTGGGACAACCTGATACTTTTCCTTACTGCTGTAGCACTCCATGAATATATTTCTTGTTTTCAAGGGGATGGTTTAATGGTTAATCAAGTACTACTGAAGATGTATAAAGAAATCATAATCTCATCCTTAGTTTTTACTCTGGAGATCTAGCTGAACATAGCCCTGCAACCTATGTCACTATTAAAGGTAGAACTTTACAGGATAAGGAAAATTAAGATGTCACCATTGCAAACACAAAAGGTAGTCCACTGTGTTACGACAAGGTTCTGAGAAATCACTTGCTCAGAGTTGCCTAACAATTATAAGGTTACACTGTTGCCTGATGATGTGTTTTTTCTGGACAGTTTAGGAAGGTCTCGTGTGCACCCAGCCTGCTCGCTGCTGCCGCCCCCGTCCCATTCCCTTTGTGGCTGTACAACTCCTTATGAAGCCACACACTGACCTGGCTAAAAAAATCCTTAAACAAAAATAAGTTATTTTTAGGCGAGATCACTACAGCAATCTTGTTCAGAACCGTGTGTGGACAGTTGCCTCAGTGTTACTGAAGGCAAGTAAACTGCAGTATGCAATTTTAAATTTCTTCAGTGAGCTTTTCTGCCAGAGAAGACGTCTGATTATGTCTCTGTTTTCCAGAAATGAATGGGAAATGGTGTCCTGTCTTTATACCCTGATCTCTCCTTACTGTTTGTTCAAAACATTAAATAAATTACACACTCTTCCTATTGAAAATTAGAATGAAAAGTACAAATGAGATGTACTTTAGTATTAATTTTTTGAACTTGCAGCCTGCAAAAACCCCAGCATGTTAGGTTGGTCAACTTTTTAAAATGTCAAGTGCTGTTCTGGATTCATTTAATATATTAGGTTTATATTTGAAAGCCTAGAAAAGAGGATTGGAAAAAACATAGTGAAGTATTACACTTAAACCTTAAAAATTTGGGGGGCAGGGTGGTTTTCTGCTCTTTCAAAGCTGACTTTTGTCCACAAGCTCCATGAAAAATTTATTCTGCAGTACATGATAATACGTGATGGTTTATAAGCACTTGTACCACAGGCCAGTTCTTTTGTTATGACTCAAGTTCCAGTCAGACTTTTAGGTGTCTTGAAAAGAGCACTTAGTTAACCCAGATAAGTTTTTTAGGGACACTAAGGCACATTCAGCACTTTTACAATTTCATCTTGGCTCCACGTTAACCTGACCTTGTGCACGTAAAGACTCTACATATCAGATGACGGATGGTCCGCAGGCTTTGTCAAACCTTATGCATCATTCACAACCCATTATTTCTGAAGTGCTGTTAGCAAGCAAACTCAAAGAATCTTTTTCCCAAGCTGCCCTTTCACCCATGGCCTTGGCAAGCTTTAAGTGCAGAGCAATCTGAAAGCCTCTTCCATTAAAATGACATGCTCCAAATGGATATTCAACTCTTTATTTCAGTGTGAAGACTCCCTTCTCCTGAATCTCATTTTGGATCTTTTCTGATAGAATTTGTGGTGCCCAGATGATTTCTAAATTGAAACGGATTTCCTCCCCCTGCTCTGTCTCCCTTTAATTCTCCCCTCCTTTCGAACATACTACAAGACTGAGATAGTTGCAAGTGATAGCTAAGACAAAGAGACAGCAGTCTCATGGATGGAAATGAGCATGAGCCAAGGCACCAGTTTACTTCTTCTGGGGGACTGGCCTCTGCAGTCAGACACCAGGAGGATGCCAAATAATGAAGTCAGCAGTTGTACAGATGCCTTGGGTTTGGGGCCATGCTCAACATATCAAATCTAACTGGAAGTTTATTTGAAGGTTCCTCAGAACTGGACCAAATCGTGCTTACTGTACTGTCTAGATACAATCATTGCTATGTCTTTCTAACCAGACTGGCATACTGCCTGTCACAACAAAATTTTTCCTTTCCACAATGAACTTCACTGCTTTTTCTGGTTATTTTGAATGAAGAATAATTATTTCGCTGCTGGATTCCAGGAGAAAAAGATGGTCCACCTACACCTAAACCACCACATTTCTCTTCCCAAAGCACTTTTGTCAGTGAGAGAAGTATTAACCTACTTGGTGAATAATCACAAAGGATATTCCTGTTCTGAAGCTGTTAGCCAGGGTCGCACAAGAAGTCACTGACTGAACAAGGAATTTGATACTGTGCTCTTGGGTTGCAGTCTAGCATCCATCCACTTCAGCTGTTTTATTTGTTCTGGTGAAATGGAATATCTCCTACTCATTTCTAAGAAGTCCAGTCCTAGGGTTTAAAAGAAATGGAGTTTGACCTTTCTATTATCCATGTTAAAACATTGTTACTGACCACTGGAACTTCTGAAAGCTAAGCTGGCAAAGTTGCCTTTCCTAAAGATGGGAAGCAAACTTGTTAGAAGAATGAGGGCTCCTTAGCTGCACAAGATTGAGGGAAATTTTTAAAGGCAGGCAAATTTGCAGTCCCACCCTGAGACTAAACAGAGGTAGACACCTAGCAGCTTGGATTTATAGCATCAAGTCACACAGAAAGAAATCTGCATCCTCCAGCTTTTTTCTGAAGGGTTAAATCTGGATAAGACTCAAGGGGACTACTCTTTCACAAGATGAATTTTAAAGGAAACTTTGATACTTACAGATCAGAGTTCCAGTTCAGTTCAGTTCCCATTACATCAGTAGTTCTCAACTTCACATTACGACGATGTAAGAAAGACTCTCTCACAAATACTTAATGTTGCACTTCACTGTAAGGAAAAAGTACTGCCTATTTACAGAGTTGCTGCTTTCCCTAACACTGATAAAAGCAAAAATGTGGGGAGAAATTTTGCTAAATGTAGTCCTGATTTGCTTTCACAATTTTCATTGAGTGAATTACATCTCATGTTTTGGGCTGCTGCTGCTTGCCTGTAGGAGCCTGGGAGGGAGTGTGCCCTCTGTGTGCTCCTGCCATTTAGCAGCTCAGGCACAGTTTTGTTTCCTTCTGCTAAATCACAGATGCTCTATTTCTGCCTGTTTCCAACTGGTCAGAGAAGAACAGTTGTCAAGGCTGGTACCGTGTCTTTGCTATTTGTTTTAACATATCAGCTGTAATCCTGATCACATGTCCAGGATTGTCGGGTTTAGGACTGGAAAAAGATTTTCTATTAAGGTACAAACCTGGCAACATTCCCCTGCCCCAGGAAGTGCAGACTGCCTGCACTGACCTGGGATACCACTGCGGAAGCTTTTGGTACTGCTGGCGCCTGTTCCTCTCCGGTTCTGTGATACACAGCAGGTTACTTTTCTGGCTCAAAATAGTGCAAGAAGATGGAGAATCAGGAGCAGTATGAATTTGTGAACCGATGGAATGTCCTGTTAGAGGATAATAAACCACTGAGCATATTCTTCCATTTCTGGCCAATTTCAATTTGAAACATTAAATGTTATTGGCATACACCAAGAGACAGTCAAGGTAAATAATGTAGTTTATGCTTTGGTTAATTAACTGCCTAAAGTACCACCCATGAAGCAGATAAATCAGGCTATTCTCCTGAGTCCTGACTGAAACAAGGTTAAAGGAATATTTTTAACATTACCATAATCTAATATATGAACAAATGTACAGATACTGCATTCAAGAGAGCTGGAACAAAATAACTGTACTGCTAAGGGGAGGTTGACTGGATAAATGCCAACATGTTCACTGCCCTGAAAACAGAAGACTAGAAAATACACATATCAAGTTAAACTAATGATTTATGTGTCCCAGAGGCAGGTATCAGTAGAAGGAACCCCTAGAAGGCACAAATAATGAATACATTGCCTGTAAGAGAAGTGTTTATTTCTCCTTGTAGGAGGGGGCTATTTCATAACAGAGAGTATGAGAATTTGATATTCCTCCTAACATTTTGAGAGGCTTACTGGTGCTCCCCAGAGGACTGTCTGTCTGCAAGGAAGCTACTCAGTGAGGGGAGCAGGAACTCCCAAAGGCATTTGTAAGTGGGTGGGCTGGCTATGAGCAGAGATCAAGGATGGCAAATTTAAGAAAATGGTGACTGGAAGCATGTACTGGAAAGCAGAAGAGTCTAGGGAAAAATATGGCTGGAGAGAGATGGGAATAAGGTGACTTGCTAGAGGAAGGTCACAGCAAAGTACACAAGAGAAGTTTTCAGAAAGTACGGAAGAGAGAAAGAATTTAGCACAGTGCTGACTAGTGAGCGGATTTTTCTATACAATACAATGCATCCTTCCCAAACAAAACACACTGGCCTGCTTAGTACAGCTGTGTCAGTCAGCCCTGGTGAAGGAAAGGAAAGTAACACAAGTGGAATGATATACGAGCTTTGCAACTAAGCTCAGGGCTAGTACCTTTGCATGCCACTGCACTGTGCCATTTAGTCGGCATTTGTCTTTAGCTCATAAACCTGAAGCGTATCCCAATGCACAATGGAACTCCAGCCTCAGGAAATTCCCCTGTAGTCTCTCAGGTTGTGGCTATACTGCTAAATGGAACAGGTAAGTTCAGGGGCTCAAGCACTGGGGGTTGCAGTCAATACCATGCAACCATTAGCTGTCTCCCATGCACAATCGTGGTCTGTGCCAACTAGCAGCCTTCAGGGCAACACTCAGACTCAGTTCTGGGAAAAACAAGTTCCAGGGCTTATTAGGTAATGTGGGCAAGACTGCACCAGGCTGGTTTCCTTACCTTATGCTGCTCCAGGAGACCTTGCACCCTCAGGAATTCCCAGTACGCATTCATGGCACATCCCGAGGCATACAGCATCTTTATGTTCATACAATGAAAACACCATTTTGATGGGCTACAACACAGTTGTCACGCTACTTCCAGCATCTTGAAATGAAAAAAACCAGCATGCAAAAACTAATAACTATGTGTTAAGAGTCACACACACACACACCAGAAAACCCAGCTGTATTGTGGGAATGTAGCCAGCCTGTGCCCTTTGGCATCTGGATGAGCAAGCTGCCCATGATTTGTTTAGCAAGGAAGAATAGGCCCAAAATCCAGGAGCTTACACTCATACAGGCTGTATCCTGAATCTACAGTCTAGTAGTACAGCAAGGTGTTCAGGACCCCAAATCAATATACAAGATTCTGTCCATGTGTCCAGCCCCTGTGTCACAATCCCATGGCGCTTCCTAGAAGGACTTGTTCAAACAGTATTCCAATCATAGAAAAAAAATAGAGCCTCATCCAATTTTCAGCTGTGATTGTGTAAGTTTAGGGAGAGCATGGTCACAGACCATTCTCACCCCATTCCTAATTTCTTCCTCCATTTAAACAACTGCCCAGAAGGAAAGACTCTGCCCACCGGCAAGTTTCTTGCCTGGAGTGCCTGCAAGGAACAGTTTCTGATACCTCTGTTTCATGGCAACTTGGAATCTAACCTTATATTTACATTGGTGGTATGTGTTCATGCCTAAAAATACACTCAGAATGTCCAACAGCCTATAGCTGTCAACAGAGTTCTTAATATAGACATATGACTAGCGCATTGCTAGTAGACGCATTGCAGACTCACAGGATGACCCCGAAATCCCATTAGGAGCAGCCTAATGCATTGACAAGAACCACAGGGAGAGCAATGTTCTTTACACATGTAAAATAGATGCTAGAAAACCAGCATGTATGTGGCATGAAAAAAGGAGAGGAGAACAAAAGAACTCTTTGCATAGATATGAACCCACTAATAATAGTAGTATTAGTTCACAGGAAAGAATACTTATGATATCAGAAACCACCAAGACATCTGTTTATTTTAATAGTAAAGAAGATCTTCCCTAAAGGATATGTGAATGTGCTTCAAGGACTTCCAGACCAACTTCAGCCAGAAAGGCAGGCGGCAGCAAGATTCAGTTACTCAACCACAGATTGCCTGCAGACAGTGAATCAGACTCTGCAGAGATCCCCACTCAGCAGCCCATGGCGCAATGAGCGTCAGATCCGCTAGCTACAGTCTAACCGTGCGTATGAGAAACATTCGGGGTCTCCGCAGACTGGGTATGTCTGGGCTGTGACCTAGACAGAGCATGTAGCCATGCACACTAATTCTGTTGCCAGAATCTTTGTTGCTTGTGCTAAACGAGGACAAATGGACAATAATCGTAATTATTCTGCTGCAAACTGGCCTGTGGTGATAATTGTTACTGGTACCCGCACAGATCCATGCTATTGTGTAGCCCGAAGTACTGAGATACATTTAGAGTGATCAGAGGGGATCTGGCAGGATGTAACGTCACACCCAAGCTTATGTTACGTTAACATCCATATTCCTCTGATCTGTTCATTCGTCTAGCAAAAGTCAAAACCAAGACAGCTTATTCCTGGTATGACTTGAATTCAGTCTATTCCATGAATGAATTTAGCCCATGACCTACAGCAGACACCGGTGCAAACACTTCCTTCAGATACATAGATATAACTCCTGTTAAAGCCCTCAGATCACAGATATTTTAACAAACATCTAGTAACAGAAGGATTTAAAATCCTTGTCTTTTAGGCAGAAAGTCAACCTTTAAATATAAATCTGCCTGTGCTGGCAGTGAATAGTTTTCTTGGGCATGTGGCCAGCTGAAGTGAAATCCATGCAGTTCTGAATGTGCAGAACTTGCACAGCACGAGGACAATGACTTTGTGCTTCAAGCATACACTGATCGCAAGCTGTAGCCAGAAGGCTGTTTCTCTGTATGGGATATTACGAAAAGATCTTTCTCCTGATCCCAAACAAGAGAATAGTTAAAGAGAGAGAGAGAAGCCAGTGGCAATATCAATTATTGTTCCTCCTTCACCCCCTGGGTGTTTCAGAATAACTGATCACGCCTGTGCTGCGAGGCAGACTGATTCAACACGATCAGTCCCCTGCTCTGGTTCCCAGCACAGCTCCATAGGCCGCTGTAGATGGAAAAGGAAGAATGTTTTAAGTAAGTTTTGCTACTCTATGCATGAACTGGAATAAGAAGAAAATATTTAACAGGAAAAGATAGAGAAGAGGAGCTGCGCTTTGGCCATTGCTGTTCTGTTTTGCGGTTATTGTGCTTTCATTTACAAAACAGTTATTTAAAGCAAAATCTACTTAAAAGGACTACAATTTGGGTTTTGTTCTCTGAAAATTGTGAAAATTGACTTTGGAAGGACGAGACAAAAGGATGAGAGAAGACTACACAACAGATGTTAGTCAAGTTGGTCAATATGCTTGGATACTATGGCTATGAGTATGATGCAGGAAAGTCTATAATCTCCAGGCTGAGTTCATTAGCTTTTGATGTCTCCCCAGAGGAAACAAGCAGAATGAGGCTCACTGTTGATATAACTTGATTTCAGGTGGTTAATATTTTGGATTCTGGAAAGATACTTATTTTCATATGAGAGAATACACATACCATAGTCAGCTGTGGTGAGATGTGCAAGGTTGAAGTTTCCAAAAAGTACTTTTTAATTAAAAAAAATGTTGTCAAGATCTGCAGAATTTCCCAGTAGAGTACACTAAATAAATAGAGTCATAGCTCTCTGGCAAATGCTTGAGAATTTACATATCCCTTTTGAATTAGCTAGCATCCAGGATTTGCATTATTTTACAGACAGGACTTTTTTGTCGGATATTTCTTATGTTTATGGCACTTCAAAACACGCTGTAGTGTGCAGAGAGCAAGTCAGGTCACAGGCGGGGTAGGTGTTCTCATGACTCCTTAGTATGCATCCAGTGCAGAAAGAATCCAGCTAGGTTTATGCTTTCTATATGCCAAACTTCAAAGTTTTTCCACTTGGTCAGCTTAAAGAAGCAGCTGGGGTTTTTTGTTTGGTTGGTTGGGTTTTTTTTTTCAGAACTGTGCAGAACCTGATTTCAAAGGATGGACACGCAGGACCTTCATGTAGGTGCCTGTGTGTTTTTGAATACAAAGTCTTATTAATTTATCACTGTCAGGTAGCTGTCAACCCCCTACAATCTCTTTTTGTGCTGAGAGAGCTCAACTCTATTCTTTTAGCCTAGGTTTTTAAGTTAACATACTCAATTTTTCTGTAGCACCACTCCCCAGGCATACAGTTAAGGCCATTAACTGTATTAAGGTCATCAAGACTTGTGATGAAGTCATCATTTATGAGATATTATTGTGATTAAGGCAACCAACACAATGAACCATACGTGGCACTGACCCAAGTGGGTCAGGTACTGGGAGCTGGATTGCTGTATGGGACTGAGGGATGCGTTGGGAAGAAAGCCATGGCCGAGCCTGCTGCTGGTTCTGAGCAAGCTTGATCAGAGCCAGCCCAACTGCCAGTAGTTTGCACTGTGCCGCACAGTGCAGGTAAATCTGCAGAGACTTTCCAGTATGCTACAGATTGTTTTTACTTTTTATGGTTTGTCTTCTCTGAAGTGGGCAACAGTAGGAGAATTTTGAGGGTTTTGACTTCAAAAATCAAAGTCTTTATAATTTTTATGGTGGCTTGTAGGGCAGGATGAGGAAAGAGGACATTTCTATTAGCCTACAGCACTTTGTCCTGAAGAACATGGGCGTAACCATTTTATAGCTGAATGTCTCACTCTGTACATGCAGATTCCAGGTACGACATTCCACAGAGGTCTGCCAAAGCCAACAGTTGTTGTTTTCAAACTTATATGTATCTTTCCCATTTAGTATTAAATAAAGACTTTACTATGTCTGTCTGGTCAATACAGATCATCCTCTTCCGTAACGGGAATAACAGCTTAGATGCCAGAGACCTGTTAATGTCTTGGTTATTTAGTATCAGCCTTGTTCCCAGGTGATGCTAGTCTCCCTGCTATTCTAAAAGACTACCAAGACAATCCATGGACTCAGGGAAAACAACTTCTTATTTCCAGGATGGCAGAAATATGTCCCAGGAGTGTAAAAAAATAAACCCACTCACTCACCTCCAAAAAAACCCCCAGGTGGAACATGTTTTACTTTAAACTGGGATACTTAAGGCAGGAATGAAATGACTATGCACTGGGCTGAGAGTGCTCAGTATGGTTTTATTTCATGAAAGATGTAGTAACATTTTTGTTTGCTGACATAAGCTAGAAGATCAAACCCCTCACTGAATTCACAGGTCTATGACAGATGAGCTGCTAGGACAGCACTGAGTTCTCTGATATTGAAAGACTTACAAATAGCACATCATTAAAATTCAAGAGGAAGCCATCATGGAGCGTATCAGTCCATTGCATAATAACATCCTGAGAATGAGTTGTTTGTTATCTTAGAGTCTAGAATCACCTGAAATAAAGGTATATATGCCAAAAGCATTCAGATATGGAATTATGTCACAGCATTTTTTAAAGCCCCATCAATTCATTGAGCCTATCCTTATTTTCATTGACAAAAAATGTCAACTGTATTATGAAGGCTAAAAAGCCTTGTGTTGCAAGGCCAAAAGTAATGGTAACTGGAATGAAGGCTGCTTTGAACTTACTGGGAAAAAAGTCAAAAGAGAAAACTGGCGATAAAGTGTTGGATAAGAAATGGCATGAGAAGGAAACAGCCTAGGGGAAAAAAACCTGTAAGGAAATATCTCCACATAAACTTTATAGAGGGTTTTAACTAGCAGAAAATGTGAATCGGTTGCTCTCAAGCATAAATGAGCACAGCTTCTCCAACTTCAGGGAGCTCCTGACATACTACCTGTGTTTAATAAATGAAAATGAGGTGAAAATACTTGAAATCCTGGCTCCACTCACGTCAATAGAATTTTTTACATTGCGTTTTCCTTGGAGCCAGAATTTTGCTTGAAAGTTATATGTATTTGCATTCACCAATAGAAGGGGAAAACTGGCAGCAGAATGCATGATCTGAGTATCCTAAAAAATAAAAATAAATGAAAATAAATAAAAAAATAAATAAATAATCCAATTCCTTTACAGCTTTGACAGACAAGCTTATTCCCAATGGAGAGGACATGTTCAAAAAGAGCTAATGAGCACAATATTTTAGTCATTGTTTAAGTAACAGATCCTTTGGGCCTTGTCGAAGATGTCGCCACCTAGAGCACAATAAACATCATCTTCAGAGGCTGTTCAAGATGCTGCTCTGAAAAGAAGTCTAAGCTGTTCTGAGGGGTATGTCTACCAAGTGTGAAAACAGCACAGAGTCATACTGTAAATAAAACTCACAGTGAAATAGATTTCAGTTGTTGAATATATATCTGGGGTAACAGGTAGGATGTTATGGCTGTCACTGTTACAGTTCTTTGGATTGGATACTACTAAGTGGATTACAGGTAGGTTAATTACATCTGTCGGTTCATGCTGCAGTTGAATCCCCCAGCTGCCATGTCAAACAACTGAAATTACGCTGGCTTCATGACTGCAGGAGCAAAAGAGGTTTATAAAGCTTTGGCCATAAAAATGTCACTTTCCATTGAAAATGGGCTTATTATAACAGGAATTAAAAGAAGAAAAGAAAAGAACTGAATAAGAATGCAGTAAACAAGCAAGAGCACACAGTGAGTTTGTCATAGCAATCTGAAGCAACCTGGAGCGAGCACTAGGCAGGGCTCACATGCAGTGCTCTGGAACACAAAGCTGCAAGAGCACAAAGACCAGAAAAGCAGGGTGATTTTCTAAAGACACATGATGAAACATTGCCTTTTATTTGGCTGCCAGCTTTACTAACTTCCCAAAGGCACTTCTTTGCTAGCCTGGCTCGATCAAATGTTTCCCAGCATAAAACAGTACCTCTCTGGACAGATGGATCATCCAAGACCTTATGCACAAAATGAGGATAATATCTCCCAGAACTACCACAAGCCTAAAAATATTAATGATTGTTTATAATACTACAGTGAAAGGGAATGCAAAGGAAAAGGTCTGTGGGCCACTCTCCCACTTTCCAGTCCTAGTGAATTTTCTGAGACACGCACCCTGTGTCTCATTCACCTCAGAGTGCTTTGCTTTGCAGGTTCTTATAAAAAAGATCTTCTGCAGAGGCTGGTCAGGATGCTGCCCTAAAAAGCAGAGCAAGTGCCCACGCTGCTTCTGGATATACAATACTGCCTAGCACAACGGGGCTGCTGTGAGAGACCACAATATCATATTTAATTAAAAACTCCAGGCTAGCACACAAAACAGCGATGAGGAATGTTCCCAACCGCAGACAGCAAGTTTGGCGTGTTGAGCTTTGTTACCAAATATTTTCATCTTTCTAGGCTGGTAAATAGCTTCATTTCCAACCTGTATTCAGGAATTACTGCAGAAAATTCAAAGACAAGGAGGGAATGGAGAGATAGGGTAAGAAAAGAGGATGGCAAAGATTTTTGTGTTAAATAAGAGTGTCTTGAATTGATATCTTGAGTACAAAAACAAATGGCCTTCAGATGTGGCTTTACAAATTACAGTATCAGTAGGAAAAAAAAAAAAAAAAAAGAGTCTCTTAAATGTTAAGTTTTCCCTCAAGATTCAAGTGAGCATTCATGCTGGCTGCTTCACTTCATTCCTTCCCCTAACTTCCAAGCTGAAATGTCAGCTCAAACTCTGTTTACAGTCCCTCACTTTAGGCTTTCCTATGGCACTGTCAAAGTAGCATTTGAATTTCCATTTCATCAACTCAAAGAAAAACAACCCCAAACTTTTGATATATTGTATACAGGGATTAAAACTGTGTACTGCTTACATGTCTCCTAGTTGCTTTGTCTAAAACAAAGGGATTGGTTCTGTGCATGATTCTGATGTGCATAATATCTAAGCTATAAAGTAACATTAACGGGACTAGAGCATGCTGAGAAAAGTTTATCAAGGGTGTTTTTCTGTAGGATATTTAACTACAATTATGGCACTGCCCTTACATGCTCTACTCCTTTCTGATTATGGTGTAAGTCACTTAGTAAGGCTAAAGCACCAAAAGAAACATTTTGTACCTTCTTTGCACAGATGTTCAAGGTGCATACATTCATCTTCTACAGCACTAACAATGTTTTAAGAGGTTATGACCCTCAGACCCCCCAGCTGTGCATATTCCTCCTCCTCCCAGTTGTTGCACTAACAGTTAGGTTATGGCAGTCACGTGTGCTCTAAAGCAAATAAATGAAATTATTTGGGTTAAGAGCATTTTTAATAGCTTTTATTTAAAGTCTGATCATTTTCATGATCCACTTTAGAGAACTCCTCCCATATCCTGTAGCAATGGCACATCTGAGAGGTGGCAAACTCTGAACTTCAAACTTTGAGTTGATACACTCCTAGTTGTCCGAGGTAGTTATTAAAATAAGCACAAAGGTTCCCGAGTAACTCTAGTTTCTTTGGAGAGCAGATTACTACTGCTCTTGGGATGCCTCTGTTTGAACACAGAGCTGTCCAACTCTACCTTGAAAATGTGTCCAAACTTTTATCAGGTGGAGTTATTCTGATGGTCCTAAGATACTAGATGATGTGAGTCACAATAAGAACTGCCAACTTGGATTAAAAGGGACTCAGTCTTGTCTTGTGCTGCACCTTCCAGTGAAGGCAACGAGGAAGTGGGGATAACATCAAGAAAACTAAAAAAGCCTGTGTCAACCAATATGCCAATGGATTTTATGTTACTGCAGAGACTGTATTTATACTGCTGAATAGGGACGACCAGGAAGCAATACCCAGTTCTAACATCAGATTTGCTTACTGGCTCATACCCACACTGCTTACAGCCAGCCCTCTGCAAAGCAGAGTTATCTTAGAGCTTGTTGAAGTGGTCCAAAACAGAGTCCAACAGAGATTTAACAAAGCAGCATGGACAACCAAGAGTCCTTGCTTGATTGCTCTCCCTCATTTCCTGGACCTCCTTTATTTAGCAATACAGATGTACCGATAGTGTATTCATGGCACTTAGGCCATTTCAGGTGTGTTACTGAACCATCAGTCAGCAGCCAGCTCTTCTCGCAGAACAGCTTCTAGCCACTGCTGGAAGGTTTTATTTGGGTTGATTTGACTGGAATAGTGAAACATCAAATCTCTAGCACTATCCCTCTTAGGCTTAGTCTTGTTAGTGCTGAGTCGAAAACATGCTGTCTGCAAGTATTTCAGAACAGTGAAAATTCAAGTATTACTTGCAAGAGAAAGTATTTCAGAATAGGCAACACAGACACAAAGCAAAATTAGATGGATTTAAAGTCTTCTCCTGAAGAGAACAGTGTCCTATTTTCTTCCTTTGCTGAGCTCAGATTCCTTTTGCAACTTTTGGGCTTCCCTCATAGACTGAATGATCAGACATTGTACCTTGATCCATTTATCTGTTCTTTCCTGTGTTTCACTGTCATTTTGTATCAAGCAGAGGCAGAGAGAGAGAGAGAGAGGAAAGAAGTGAAACTAGGAAGATCACTTCCTTACATTGCTTGCAGTCTCCTCCTTTGTTTCTCTCCTTCCCTCGCCTCTGTTAGCACAAAGCTAAATTCTCCCCTGTGAAGAGTTAGGGACCTTCTGGGGATCTGAGGAGCTCTGCAGAGCTGGGAAGCAGGTGCCACCGCAACCAAACTGTGTTGCAGCAAGAAAACATTTAGCAGAGAGAGCTGACATAATTTTGTACCTGGCTTGTCACTGTGCCTGGTGGAGTTTCCTCTGCTTTGTCAAGATACAGAACTCCAAAATCCTATGAAAGTCAGCACGTGTTGTTGTGTGGACACAGTGCTACAGAGGACAAACCTCTCAATGCTATTTCAGGTCAGCTCAAACAGCCATCAAAGAGCTGCTTCTCATTGCAGACACACAGGACTGATACTTGACCATAAATGATGGTTTTTCCACCCCCCGCTGTTTCCCTCCTCTGCCTTCACATCTGCGGTCTTATCTGGAACCGTGCACTTGCACCATGCTGTGATAAAAGGTTAACATAATAAGTAACTGGCAAACCCACATCACTGGCAACATCTGATGAGTGAGTCATTCTTGCTATAGGAGCCATTTCCTTTAAAGTGGAAAGAAAAAGAATGTAATAGAGAAATAAGGAACCAGTCACTGAACTTTCCATAAATAATGTTTCCTCCTCATTTTCTTTCACCAATTGACTTGCACTCCTTGCTTTCTCCCTTTGCCGCCTAAGTTCCCAGCTCCTGGTTCTAGTAATTTGTCAATGAGCTGCAAAAGGAGCAGCGTGAGTCATACCAAGCCCAGACAAACAGCAGCCTATGGGGAACCTTCTCCCACTCGAGAGGGGAAGATTTTATTCCCTGGCTTTAAAAACTCAGTGCAATTAGAAGGGGAAAGGGGAAAAAAGCTGTTCCAAACATGATGTCAGTGTTTCCACTACTTCATAGGGAAACCACGTCCCCCTCTTATTTTAAAGATGACATATTAGTGCTTATTTTCCTGTCAGTCGTGTGTATGTGAGGAAAGGGGAGGCAAAAGGGATAAGGATTTGCTGGCTTCTTTTACTGAACTATGAAAATATCAAGAGCCTGCATCAGCTGAGAAGTGGGAAGCAGCTGGAATATATCTGGAGAGAACCGAGCAGCCAAGCAAGCTCCATAATGGAAAGCTCCCTGCACTGAATAAATCCTGAGGTGGCTCAAACTCCACAGTTCTCAGGGAGCCCTTCTAACTTCCTAAAGTGTTATGTAAAATGAGTCTGTATTCAGAGGTTAGTCAAGGGTTAAAAAGAAGAAAATTACCTAGGTGCCAAATGACTATCAGTACAGGCTATTCAATATTAAAAATACAGCTATTTTCCATGCCCCTAAGTATGATAAAAATAGCTGTCAAGAGTGTGGTTAAGATATAGGGCACATATCTGCACTGATCAAATCTGAACACCTTATTTCTCAGTCACCAAGTATAATTTAAAGCACTGGTCCTGTCCTATAATAAAAACAGTTTTCTTACATCTGGTCCCCAGTATCTGTGTATGGTGTACTGGAATTTTTGGCACAGATCTACGCATGAAAATGCATGACAGCATATAAGTTGTCATACGACAAAAGTTTGTAGAGCAGGATGCTGGTAAATAATACAACCCCAGGTGCACGAATGCACTGCAGCATCTTCAGTGCCCCTGGGCTGCTAACGCTATGAGTGACCACAAAAGTCAAGGCTGATGGTACAAGAGGATCCAACAGGTCCACAAACATTCAAACACCAAATTTTGGGCTTCTCTTGAGTCCGAGGTTACTGATTATTTGCCATTTTATTTCCAGGGGCATCAATTTGTTTAGCAAGAGCAATTGGTATGCCAAATCTGAAATCTCTTCAGAGTTCCAGCTTTGTAAGTGTCCAAATGCCACCCCTTGTCCCCACTGCCTTGAACCACACGCTGCTCTTTCCACCACTTCTCTCATCCTGTGCCTCCAGAGCAGTTCCTCATCACGTCCCACTTTTTCATGTACTACTGTATTTTACAGCATCTGCCTTGTGACTGGCAGTTTGGCTACATCCAAGGGGAAGCAGTTCGATCCATGGATAATCCCCTCTGCATTGTTTCTGTGTGGTGCGCATATGCTATGAGCAAAGTGTAATAGTGCAAATATACATTAGTTACATTAGTGGCTGGGCAAAGGCAGAAGTGCCTACAACTAGTATCACCTTTGTGAACATTTTCTGTCCCTTTTTTTGTAAACAGAGTGTAATGCTTAAATTCCTGTCCCCTTCTCTTCCCTCTCATCGTGCAAGGTTCAGCAAGAAATGTGGTTTTGTTTATAGAGGTAAGGAATTAAATCCATGTCTCAGCTTGACCCTGTCTGCCCCATTCCATTAAATACCATTCCTCAGACATTAGAAACAAAGAACAGAGGGATAAAGTCTCTCTCAAGCACACACACACACACCCCCAAATAACAATTTGTGTTCAGCATTTTTGCACTTATACATTGCTTTTCCTCATTTTGATAGTGACTTTGCTTCTTTCCATATAAACAATACTCAGTAATCCTCTCTTTCTTTTCAAAATGGCTTCTGAAATCAGAGATGATGTCCTTCCTCCCAGGGCAGCAGCTGTGTTGTCTTGCCCACTCCAGGAGGAGTAACTGCAACATATGATTTTCACTTTATTATGCTATAAATTATGAAGTCATGGAAGACTGTCAGAGAATGAGACACACGTCCTTGCAATGTAATACTGCCTCCACAACCATCCCAGTGGACACTACGCTACAGGAAAAGACTTGGGAAGAGGGGAAAAACGCCTTTCCCATCAGCACCTGGATTCAGACACTAGCTGTGGCTCAATCTGCTGGCTGATTCAACTTTCTCTTGTGGTTATAGTGAAGTAACCCTGGCTAAGATAGGGCACAGGGGACGTTAAGCCATTTGCTCAGAAAATTTAATCAGGCACAATATGATCCGTTGTCCTCTGCTTGCTTTATATTAAGGAAATCAAAACCAGCTTATAGCAGAGGTTAAAGAATAGACATCTTGCTCATGCATGTAGGTATCATCATCACTTAACAAAATGTAACAGCCACCCAGAGAATGGCAGAGTAACTATGGAAAATATTTGCAGTTCTAGTCTTGCTGCAAAGGGAAGGATCTGTTTGTGGGATGTAGTACTTCTACCATGCTGAGATGCATGTCACTTAGCCTTCCCAGGCTAAACCTGTCTCTAGGAAAAGAGCCAAGCTCAGGAGTTTTAAACTCTTCAAATGGGGAATCATACCTTACAGGAGACAAAGCCTGTACTAGTAGATCAGCTCTTCTCTCATTTACTATCAACATACATCCGAGGGCAACTACTGCACTGCCACAGTGCAGTAGTTAAGACAGTTTTCCATACTTATTTAGCTCTCCTCATATAGTTTAGCATATCCTGAAGAGAAAACAAATCTTAAATACGTTCTAACTGATCTGCCAGAAAGGCCACTAAAAGTACAAGACTGAGCAGAAAAAACGAGAGGACTTGCTGGCACTTGAACAGGGGAGCTGGGGCGTGGGGCAAGGGAGCTCTTCCCCACCACGGGCAGTACAGTGGAAGTAGTAAAAAAGAGAATGTTGAAGAAACAGGAAAGGAAGAAGAGAATCTTAGATCTAGGAAAGAAAGAAAAAAGGAGACACAGGGTAGATAACGGAAATACTCATGAATTCCAAACACCAAAACCTCTCATGTTTTCTCCTTTCCAACAAATGAGCCAGAAATCATGTATTCCATTTACTTTTTTGTGTTTACTGCTACTGTCAATTTATCTCCCAAGCAATGGCTTTTACTACAACTACGAACAGTCATCAGATGAAACACTACAGGAAATCTAGTATACCATTTCTTATCCAGGACAAATTAGATTTTTTTTTTCCTGTTATTTTATTTCTAGAAGACCTGCAGTTTGAAAGAACAGCTTATAGAATATAGGAAATGGTATGGCACAAAAGATGGGCATTAAAATTCTGCAGGGTCTGAAGGCTTAACCATGTGCTCAGTTCAAATCCTCTGATCCTGGTGTGGGAACTATTGTATTCCCAATTCCTAAGAAACATTATTTAGATTTTTTTTTTTCCAGGAAATCTATTTTCTTTCATACACACACACACATACATATGTTTGCTTGTGACTGCTGCCTCCGATCCTCCATCCTTCCAGTCCTCTGTGTTACATCCACCATGTTCTTGAGAGCACTCTAAGTCTCTGTGGTCCACTAAAAGCTGAAGTCTACAAACTGATCTGTGGGAAGCTGTTCATGCATAAGGGCAAAACACACTCACTAAGAAAACTCTTGTTGAACCATTAATGCCAGACCAGTTCCATGCAGAAGTGTGTAATTAGTCTAGATAACTAATACTGGAAGCTATTTCCCTGGCAGTTTGCGGGGTTTTGAAAGCCATAACAAAGTTATAAAGCATGAAAAGACAAAGATGAAATGCTGTTTCAAATTATCAGATTCACTCTTTTTGAGGGTGCGTACAAGAGAATGGCAACCCATTAAGAAACAAGAACCAGCTGAGTTTAAACAAAACTCAAATCATGTGACTTTTCATTTAACAGTGGTGATTACACAATTGTTGTTCTGTTATATAAGTAGGCCGACTATGTTGCCTGCAAATAATCAAGTTAAAAACTTGAAGGTCCAGAGCTGTAAACATCCTCCCCATTGGGAGTCCAAATACATTTTTGAAAGAAGCATGGATCTCATTATACTAAAAATATCTAAAGTGATTAGATTTTGTTACGGGTAACATCTTTGCCAAACCTCCTTTATAAACCTTATTTTGTTTTTAATGTTAAACAAAAGCCAAAAATACCAATCTGGTAAACATTATTGCTTTCAGAAAGATGGGCACTATGGGGAAAGCCTTTTTTTCCTGAATTAGGACAGTTTCATTTTTGCAAGGATTTGCTGTTTTAAATTGTTAGAGACTTCCAGTTATTTTATCTTTTTCCCTACAAAATGAACAAAACATGTACTGTCCAGCTTCATCTAACTCTTGTAAAGAGTAGCATGAAAGAAAGCAGAGAAAGTTAAGTAGTCATAAGAAAACCTAGTGTTTTCATCTCCTTTGTTACAGTCAGAAAGTTGCTCTAAGAACAAAATGGCTGCTGAACATTGCATTCAGGGAGCTAAATGCAGCCTTTACATAGCGCGACTTCAGTGCATTTACATTCAAATGAATCTGGAGAGAGCTTAGATGTATAAAAGAGCAACAGACATTAAAAGAAGTAGTATCTTGATTTCCTAGATAAAACATCATTATTCTGACCCTGCATATTGCTGATATTCAAATAAATGAAAAAATTTCCCTGTAACAGCTGGCCTTAGTTCAATAGCTTTTTCTTCAGAACAATGCAAAAATCCTTAAATGGTCCTACTAATCCTAGTGGTAAGAAAACACTTCACAATCTTTAACACTGCTGTAGTGTACCAAAGTGATATACCATCCCTGCTGCACACAGATCTGTAGCAGAGAGGCAATATCTTACTCAGGCTTGAGTTCCCTTAACCTTATTCTTACGTGCTAGACCACCTCACAACCTTTTGACCAGCTGGAATCTGAAATAAGGTACCTGTGTCTCTGTGCAGAGAAGCAATAATGCAGACTGCAGACACTCTTGTAGGATAGTCCCAGCAGGCTCAGCAGCTACACTCTGCAAAACTGAGCTTCAACTCGGGCATTAACATTAAATCATTATTGACATTGGCTCAGAAAGTAATGAGCTAATCCTCACCAGGTTTTCCTTACCTCTGATAAAAATCAACAGCAACTGGATACCTAAATAGCTTTTAGAAGTGACACAGCTAGTATAAAAATCAAACAAGCCTGTAGGACAGCAAGAAATCATACAACAGTGTTCCCATTCCTCAATATTCTCTCTTCTCTAAACTGAGTAAAGTCAAAATTAAAGTCCAACTTGGACGCCCTTTCCACAGAACTTTGTCCAGAATTTGTTAGACCCTTACTGATCTGGTCAGTGATTCCAGGTTTTCTGCTGAAAGCACAATCCAGGCTTTTGAGATTCAGGCTGAATGATTTGCACAGTTCCCCTAAATATACCTGTAAATAGAGCTTTCAAAAATCTGTAATAATACTTATATAAGGAGTAAAGCCCAGACTGACATAAATCTTAGAAAATGTGTTTGGTTCGGATGAGCCTAACGAAGCTTGAACATTGAGCCAAATCTGTTTAATCTGGAAATGATGCTGGAAATCTCATAAAGTCAGGCTTTCTTGAAAGATTTGTAGTATTTCCTTATTTTCATGTGGTCAGAAATTGCTATAAGAAAATGTCTTTTCATGCTATTTCAGTATTTCAGCTTTATGTTTGGGCCAAAATCAAAGCTGCTTTAATTTTATTTTCAATAAGCTCTAACCAGCCTTTAAAAAGGGGGCTGCAATTAGATTCAGGTTGATATGTCAAGATTTATTCCATAATCCTGAATACAATACTCATATGCTTTTTGACCTTTTTTCTTATTAATCAACTGTGTTTCCATTTTACCAGCAAAGTTTTTAACTGGTATGGCCAAGGTAGTCCCCTCTTGTCAGGATAATATCCTCAAACAAATTTTAGACTCCCAACTTAGCAGGGCACTCGTGCTTATGTGCTTCCTCCCACAGTTAACCACGTCATTTAGCCATCTCAGAGGAGCCACCGTGGGGCTGCCCGAACCACACACAGCTCAAGAGCAGCAGAGCGGTCACCCTTTGCACAGAGGGAACCTCTTGCTCAGCAGCATGAGTGCCTTGTGACTTTGAAGTAAATACTCTCAAATGCAATTCTCTGGTGCCCATTGACTTCAGCAGGCCTTTTGTCTGCCCCAGATGCCTGCTAATGAAAAGGGGTTGCTGCTCCTTCTGCTAAGTCCAAAAACTGAGTGGCAGCAGTGACTTGCCAATTCTGGATCTAACTCTAGGAAAGTTGCATTTTCCAACCCCACCAAAAGAAATGCTTGTGACATTATTCATACATGTGGTCTCTTACCATATGAGGAGGCAGGCTGAGAAAGGGAAAAGCCAACGTTAATATTTGCACAAACCAACCCAGGCCAGAATCCGAACAAGCGAGACAGTATGTCCTTGAATCTTACAGCAGAGACTAAGCAATGAGAGAGCACTGTTTAGCCAGCAGTTGAAGGGCTCCCAAGCATGATTGCTCCTGAGCCTTAATGGGTATTTTGAACCCTGGGTTCTGTGACCCTGGGATATGGTGCACAGACTATATAGGAACAGTGATACAAGGGTGCCTCAGCAGTACCAGGATTCTGGCTGTATGCTGTACCAAACAATTAGGTGCTGGTAATACTACAGCATCATAAGCATGTCTGACACTAGTCTTACCACCAGGTCCTGCTGCCCCTCTGTGGCTTGCTCCCTACCCATATCTCCTCTATACCATGGCAGTGGGGTGAAGGGGCAGATGGAAACAGATTGTTCTCCCCTGTTCCTTCCACGGACATCTATCCCTTTCTGGAGCAGAGCAGAGCTTCCCTGCATGCAGGCTCACATGGAGGTGACAGATGTGGTGGTATAGAGAAGCTTCTCCTACAAGGTGATGCAATAAGATAGAGAATAAGCCTCCCTGCTCTCAGTGCCACTCCATGAGTATAGATTGGATTCAGATTATTCTCAATTTCTTTCTCTGAAAATGCAAAGTGCACGCAAAAACAAAGGAATCTTCTGCCATATAGAAGTGTTCTGGTGTTTGGAATTTCTCCTTGTTAATAATATATCTTCATTAATAAAGGCCCATATCAGAAGCATGCTGCCCACTTTAGCATGGATAATCAAATATTGGAGGGAATACTTTGGAGAAAAACTGAGAAAGCGTATATGTTTCTAAAAAAAAAAATTATCCAAAAGAAAACACTTTATCCAGAGAAGCCACAGGATATCCATAGGATATTCTGAGAATTACAAATAAAATTTGAAACTAGAAGTGATAGAGCAATTATCCCTGAGGCCTAGAAGAAAATAAACTACTCCAACTTGATTTAACAGAGGGAAAGGGCTCTAGAAGTAAATCCATGCAGCGAAAATCTAGAATTTCCCAAGAGCCAAGGTGCTGGCAGAGAGCATCACAAAATCCTACCTTTGGTGCCAAAGGAATATTCCAGTTAATGAAATACACAGCTTAGAAGAATATGCTAGATTTTGTAAAAGATGCCTTGAAAAATTTTGTCACTTCTAGCAATATTTCCAATCCAAAAAAAATCTTTACTGAGCAGGAGACCATTTTACAGTGGAAAGGCATTTACCCATCCCAGAGGACTCCTGGAGATGAATCCAGAAAAGGGTGCAAACAAGTGACTCAGAACTGGGGGGGCAGTTTAGCTCTGGCAAAGCAAGAGCTAAAAGAATGTGATAGGGATGCTTCATGTTCCAGAAAGGATGGACTGGAACAGACCACAAACGGATGAGGAAAACATGGATAAAGTAAATGAGGAAGAAGGAACTTAAATTTTAGGAAATCTTAGGAGAGGGTTAAAAACCTGTTTCAGATGAAAAGGCAAGGGGGAGGGGTTTGTTTTCATATTAATCCAATTCTCTAGCATAGCATGTCATTTGGCAATATAACATGGTGGCATAATATTTGGAGTGGCATTCATGAGTATAAATGTTAGGAAGGGAAAGAGCTATGTAAAAAAAGGCTGTTGGCAGAAGAACTTAATCTTGATGAAATAAAGTTCAGCAGCCTTGCTCAAAGCTTTCATTAATAAATGGCCATAAGCTGGGCAGTAATATGCTAAGGTTGGAAATAAGAAGGATTTTAACCATCATAGATATAAGGTTTTGAAGCAGCCTCCTCACAGGAGTAGCTGGACTCAGTCTTAATTTGAAAATCCATCTTGATGCATTTATGAATGCCATTGTGATATGGATGCCTGACAGAGCCAGAGACTGGACATGACCTTGAAAGACCTTTCCAGCCCTTTTTCCTAGTTCCTGCAACAGCATCGTATCAGCCAGTCAATGTCTTGTGTTCACTTTAACACGGGGCTGCACTGCATTCTTCCTAACTCCCCAGACTGAAGCAATTTCATATTCACCAGCTGAATAAAGAGCAAAATAATTTTTACAGGAAATGCACCAGCCCTTCTTTCATGTTTGGACTGCAATATCTAAAGGCCAGTGCAGCTTTGTTTGAAACCTTCCATAAAACAAACTTCAGCAACACTTTGGAAAGGTTTCACTGAAGGGGCGGGCTGAGTTTCAGATGTTACACTGTTTCCACATGTAGATTTCAATTGCCTCTTTCTGCAAAGGTCAGAAATCTTTATTTTCACCACCTTGCTCCTGCCCATCCCAGAAACTGGGATGATTTGTAAAATTTGGATCCATATACCCCTTTGGGCTCCAGCATTCCCCCGAAGGACTTTAGTGGAAGCTAAGTGCCTCATCAAGATCATGCATAAACAAACCTTGCTTTTCTAGAGTGCCTTACCAGGATCAGGCAGAGAATTTGTTTTCTCCTAGTTGGGTAAATTCTAAATATTTGATCTGGTTTTCTCCGCTAGAACTCTGCTCTCATCAAAGAGTTAATGAAGAGCACCAGATTTCAGCTCCTAGCAGGGCCTTCTAGTTAATACTTCATGACACAAACACTGGTCAGGCAAATATAGTTTATTTACATTGTGGCTAAGTAGCCAGACTTTCTACCATAATGACATGCAACAACTAAAATAAACTGCATCTAGGCTTTGCAAGATATATGGGAGCTGGCAGGAAGCGGAGGTATAATAGCATCCTGCTAGTTGCTCACCAACCTTACTATTGATGGGTGAAAGTTTCTCCTTTGCTGAACTGTTGCCTAGGGCAAGCATAAACAACACGCTCACTTGTTCCAATACAAAAGTGGGGCGTACCCAAAACAGTCTTAAGGACAAGGATTCAGAAACATTGTCCTCAGGCTGGACATTAAAGGAAGATGCCTATTTGGGCTCACATATTCTCAGTGCTGCACAACTGAGCTTGTTCTCTCTAGCCTTGTTCATGATGAGGAGTACTTTACAAAATTTTCTTCTTTGTTTTAAAGAGCTTACACATGAGAACAACTCAGTAAGTCTCTGATTTTGCGAACGTGAACAAATCAGTAACTTCACTACAGCAAGCAGAGAGCTGCCAGATGACTGTTTCAAATACATCAGTAAGCCTCAGCTCAGAAGGACCGAAAAGCAATGAAAAGATACAAAACAGTGTTTTGCATAAAATCCATCAACCAGCCATCATC
This sequence comes from Mycteria americana, assembly GCF_035582795.1. Classification (NCBI taxonomy): domain Eukaryota; kingdom Metazoa; phylum Chordata; class Aves; order Ciconiiformes; family Ciconiidae; genus Mycteria; species Mycteria americana. The sequence goes on along the minus strand of NC_134381.1, from coordinate 4,478,558 downwards.
CTTTGTGACCCAGAATCCTTTTTTATGACCCAGAACACTTAACAGCTCTCCCCACACTACATATGTAGTTTGGGCCTGAGCCCATTCTCAGAGCTTGCCTGTCAAACAGCTCAGTCCTAAACCCCACCAGCCTCAGAGATTTACAGCCTGAGCACTTCTGCAGCTCAGGGTAGGCCACTTCCTCTTCCATGCATTTCAGGTGGATCAGACACAGATGGGGCTGAATCTGCTGTAGCCCAGTCAACAGCATTCCCAAAGTCTGTTCTTCCTAAGCCTGTCACTTGTGTTTTTAGCCAACACTACTGTCAAGCCAATAGCCAGTTACGCATGAAAGAAGGAAAAGGAGTTCTCTTTCATTTTCTCTTGGTCCTGGAGGGCTTCAGACTATCCCAAGCCAACTGGTATTTTGGTGGAACTTTGTCAGTAGCTCACCCTGCAAGATCAAAACCTCAGCCATTGGAGCTGCATGTATAAGCAAAGTCCCCTAAGGCCTGAGGTTGGATTTGCTGCATGAAGATGACCAGCATGTGATAGGATGAAGCTCTAGTTTGTGTCTCTTCAGTAAAACACTGGTTTTTATCCACCAGCATGAAAAAACACACAAGACTTGTTTAGATTCTAGTGCTGTTCTAAGCATGAAGAGAACTGCAAAGAAAATACTCACGTGCTTCCCCTTGGGATACAAGACCATCCTGAAATAGATTTTCAGGAAAAAAAAAAAAGCAATTCAATTTTCACCAAAAGCTGAAGAAAACACAAAACACTGTCTTTGCAAAAAATGGGATATGATATGTCAATATTTTAAAGGGCTTTTTGCTGCTAAAAATGTTTTTGTTATAGTAAAGTCTTCTGTTTAAGAGGGGGATGCTGGAAAGGAAACCCACATAAGGATGTTCTTCATAATATCCCACTGATTTGAAAGGATCAGATTTTCTCCCCTACAGATTTGGTACTGGCATTAATTAACCTCATTTCCAAGAAATGTTGGACTCTTCTGTTCTTAAAACTCTCCAATGACAGCAATTCCACACACCCCTAGGCAATTCAGTGCCTCAGTCTCCTTAGAACATCTTTTATAACATATTCCCTAAAATTTCCTTTCCTGTGACTTAAGCCTTTCACTACTATTCTTATTTATACTGCACATGGAGAACAGTTTAATCTTTTGCAGCTAAGTTTTATGTATTTAAAGAACATTATGCCTCTTTCAGTTCTCCTCTCCTCATTTAATAAACCCCATTCTTTCAGTCATACACCAAAGGGCATGGTTGTTTTTAAACCTTTGATCATTCTTGTTTTTCTCCTCCAGGGTTCCTTGAACTGCTCTTCATCTTCCCTCAAGTGCATTACCATTGAAGAATTCCTGCCCACCAGGAAGCAAGAAGCCCAGGATATAGGAGATCTGAAGACAGGGAGCAATGGGACAAATAAAACCTCGGAACAAAACTGTAATATCAGGAGGATGTTTGCTCACAGTACTTCTTGTTCTAGTACAACTTCAAAAACTCAGGATTATGAAGTAAAAGCTCAGGGTGCTTATCTTATCTGAATATGTTTGCTTATTCTTAGCATTGAGTCAAAGCTTCTTTAACCAGAGTCCATCCCAGAGTTTAAATTCTTTGAAGTCAACAGTGGATGAGGCCTGGCTAAGTCAATCTGTTCCTTTTGGAAGCAAGTCTGTCCCATTATCACTTCCCCTCCTCTCCACTTTTGCTGGCTTAACAATGCAATTAGTCTTTCCTGATTTCTCTTTCCTTAAAAAAAGTAGGTGATGAAAGAAGGCATCACAGACTTTCTTTGCTATAATGGGGGAGGGGAAGCAAGAAGAGATGCACAACATAGCATCAGGATTTATAAGCAAGTTCGATGAGAGTGAGTGACAAAGAGACAAGAGCCAAATAGAAAGGAACATGGAACAAGCATAAGGGAAGTGATGTGATCATCTGTTTTTTTCTCACTTTTATGAGATTCGGGCAACCCAGAAAAGCTACAAGGTCAAAACCCACTATATATATCTAAAGCCAATATCACCAGGTTTCAGAGAAGAAACAAAATGCTAAGGGACTCCACTTTGACCACAGAATGGGTTTCCTCTCATTACTTCCTATTTGTTCCTCTTCTGAAAATAAACCATTCTTCCTCCAAGAAGGAAGAGGAAGATTAGGCAATGGAAAATGAAACCTTGTTTATGGGTGAGGAAACTGTAGGCATCATTTCACAGCAGAGACTTATCCATTTACATGAGAAAAATCAGTCAAATTGGATGACATTACCACATGGCTACCATCCTGCTCCACAGGCATGCTGGAGAGCAAGCCCTGTACATTTAAGCATCGCATCAATCATACTGAGCTTGCACCACAAAAGAGAAGGAAGAGGGGGTAGAAAAACATACTTTTCACATCAAGTTCTGTTTTCCTTCTGCTAAAGCCATTCACAGAAGCATCATTCAGAGGCTTAGATCTGATTTTGTTTGTTTTTTTAACATAACCATTTTTTAACATGACTATGACTGTTAAGTGGAGTGTATGTGTGCATACACACTCCTGGAGGAATGTGATTTACAGAGGAAGATTAATGTAAATAGTTATGCAGGCTCTGGTGATCTAGTCATTCACCTTAACTAACCAAGCAGCCTAAACACATCCATCTCCATCAGCGTGAGTTGTCTGAGCTCCCCGTGCACTGCTTCTTATTTCTAAGTTTCCATTCACTGTTTCCAAAACGTTGATATATTGACTAGAACTGCAAGAACTGTTTTCAGTTCTTTTTCTGAGTCAGAGTGAAACTTGCGTTCAAACTAGCTAGTGATTCACCTTATTTTTTTTTTCCTTCTCTGTGCCTGCACCCTGACCATAGAAGTCCTTTCCAAGCTTTTCTCCTAAGCAAGCTTAAATGCCAGTTTTACTGGGCTCCTGTTCATAACCTCAAGCCAGGGCTAGGTCAATCAAAGTGCTATGCTTTTTCTCCCTGTGCCTCTGTTTGCTTAAGCTGCTGAACAAAAAGGCCAGCCTAGTTTAGCAACAGGCTTTCTTTTTTTTCTCCCTTTAGCTTTTCAAAGTGACATGTTGCATTTCAGTTTTTTCTGAGCTAGCTGAAAGATAGGTCAGGGAAAGAGTCATGACTTGCTAGTCCTTGTGCCTGAGCTTGGCAGGCAGTAGTTTTGTATAGCACCTTCCCTAACTTCCCCATATACCAGGGATTTACATTTTATATTAGAGACAGTCAACATACAGTTGTGTTGTGCAAGGAAAAATTAGATTCATTTGCATGTGGATTATCTCATTAGATCTTACAGAGACTTACACACTGATATGGTAATGTTTCACATCCATTTGCACTTTCTTTTGCATAGGAAAAAGTAAATGGGTACCAGGCAGCAGAAAAGGAAGCCAATTATGTGTTATTTCTATGCATATTTATAACATATACATTAGAAAAATTCAATTGCCAATAATGAGATGCTGAACAATCACAGTAATAGAGAGGACTGGCTACTATAAAATATTTGATGGAAATATGAGGGGATTTATCAGTTCCAAATGAGATGCCATTTACATGAAAATGAAAGCAGCAGTAAGTCCCACTAGAAAGTAACAGCTTTCACCTCCTCTTTTCTTCTACAGTATCATCATTACCATTTATGACTTTTAGCTGTGCATCATACATACAGAGGGAGCTCCATTATACTGTGGGTTGTTGAAACTCACGTGAAGGAAAAACATGTCTTCGCACAGTGAATTGTTCCAAGCACAATCATACAGTAAGATATGTACGAAAACTCCTCCTGCACCCCATCTAGGGGAGGCTGCTCTGCTCTTTTCTCCTCCCAGAGAAAACAGCAGTTCAATCCCAAGGAAGCTAACCCAAGACCAGCCCAGCCCTGAGGCAGCACCCAAGCAAGGCACAGCCTGCACCCCAGCAGCCCCAGGGGAACCCCTGCGGGAATTCCCCACCCACTCCGTGGCACAGCAACAGCAAGGCATAGCACCTCTGTACCTGGACAATGCATTGAAGAAGGGGCTCCACAGTGTTCTCCGCTGGTAGCTTTGGACAAAAAGGCTGCCTGTCATCCTGCCCACCCATCCTCCTCCAGCAGCTCCCCATGCAGCCCCTGATGTATGCGGGTCCCTCACGCAGGGAGTCTGCCCACTCCCAGGGGTGCTCATGGCAAGGGGAGCCTGGAATTTGAATCTGGATCCAGCTTATGTGTTTTGGTTAAGCTCAAGTTATGCTTTTCATGTATGGATAATAAAGTGCTGTGTACCTGGGAGCAGGAGGCCAGGGAAAGCCCTAGGGATAAGGATTTACCCAAGTCATCCTCACAGCCTGAGGTAGTTGGGAAAGGGATTTTGGAAGAGACAGGAGGAAAGATGCCCTTCAGATACACCTTTTGGGGAAGAGCCAGTTGGATTCATCTCTCAAGATGTTTTAAGTCATGGAGTCAAATGGAGCCTGTGATGTGAATGCTGAGGTGGAAGCTCTAAGGAGAACAAGCCTTGTGAAGGCACCCTGGTGGACTTTATCCCATACTACTCCTGTATTTTGCCTTTCATCTTCCAAAATACAAAAATTTGAGGATTCTCTTTATTTCCCTCAGCAGTCTGCTGTATATCAGATCTTTAATACATGCACAGTCATTTGAATGTGTCCCTGAAATATAAAATTTATAGCACATATGCAGGCCATCTGTGCATGCATGCACATTCCTGACAGAGAAATCACATGCAGAGATAAGATAGATAGCCTTAGGTAAGAGTGTCTGTAGCTCACACTGGCCCTGAAATCACTTCAGCTATGAAAAAGCTGCTAGAGCTCCTCAGCCAGCACATCTTACAGGCAAGAAATGCACCTCCAGAAATTACAGACTCAATCAGCATTTACATTTCCTTGGGGAACTCCAAAGTATTTGGTTCTGGGCCTTTTGTGCAACCAACAGGACCTGGCATGAGTTTTGTCTGCACATCAGTCTAGGTTATGGCTCAGGTTTTTGTTTTTCTCAGTCTGCCCTGGCCGGTTGATGGTCTTTCTCTACAAACTGCAGCACCTTTGAAAGTGTTCTACATTAGGGCAACTCTCCAGTTTTAAATATAACTTTACTTATGATTTATACAGAATGTAATTAAACCAAAAGTGGGACCCTTCAGATAAATACAAGCCAAAAAACTGTTGCTATAAACATGGTGTGGGCTTTCTGCCTGCTAGTCTGTCGAGCCAAGCTGCTTTATTTGCACACAGGGATTCTTAAACCCAGATGTACACTAAAGAATCACATCCAACAGTCTTCACAGGGTGAACCATGGATCCCTGTGGTATCAGTGATCCTCAAAGAGGGGTTTATCTTTATCTGTACATTTGGAAAGTGCAAATTAAACCATTGTGCCTCCCTCCGCCAATTATTTCTTAGTGCTGGATAAGCTATAGCAGAAATCTGCTTTTCGATTCACTACATGGTTATCTGAACGCCCTCTCTACCCAATAAGGAGATCCACACTGCCTACCCAAAGTAGTTGTGTGAGTTCGATATAATAGATCACCCTTTCAAAGTGCTTGTTCCTTCATTGACTGTAACACAAGCTAGACATTCCACTTGGACTAAATACCTAACTTTTAGACAACAAACTGAGGTTGATCCTATCTTGTTTGCCAAATACCTGCAGGTCAGGTCTTAAGCATTTGTACAGAACCTATTTTGGGCTGAGGCAAGATGCACAGCTTGTGCAAGATGCACAGCTAGTTTAAAGCAAATGCAAAGGCACGAATGAGCAAAACTAGAACAAACTCCAAAGATATCTCACCAAATTTTGCAAAAATATCCATGAACATATTTTGGGGAATTAAAAAAATTGTGGAGATACAACAATTTTTTAATGATTAGAATGATTATGCTTATCTTAGTTTCTCTACCTTCCTGTATACTATATGTGACTTCATAAGGGGAATGAGCTAAAACCTTATCCTGAGCTGAAAAAAAATGAGAGAGAGGCATTTGGATCTCCTAAAATTCAATGGGACAAATCATTTTACAGCTTCTCTTCCTGATCTTCCCCAATGAGTACCAAGACAACCGTGTAGACAGACAGATGGGTTTTAAGAACAGGGACAGATCAGGTGGAGTCAGATGAGACAGGATCTAGAAGTATTTGTAGGCTTCATCTTTTAAAGTCCAACAACTGATTCAAAATGGTATTCTGTAGAATCCAATGCCAGAGATGATCTAGGGTCAGTTGTTAAGTCACAGGAGTCAGACAGTTCAGTTTGTATAAAAGCTTTGCCAAGACCTGGCTGAAAGTGGTATGCAAATAGCATAAAAGTGGGGTGCCCCAAATCTGCAAAAAAAAAATCTACGAAGAATTTTCTTTTTAGATGTGTTACCCTTGGTCTTAGTGTTCCGAGTAGAGCACAAATGAAAATTCTGCAAAGTGTTGCTAGTCTACAGTTACAGAACGGTGAATTTCATAGATGGTCCACAGAGGCAGCTTTGTGATGAAAACTTAATACCAGCCCATTTCCTTAGGCTACCTCTAGAGTACACAAGGAAGCTACCTCCACAACTGAAGGTGCAGAAAGATTTCAGTCCTAAATATTATTTTTGTTGTGAATTGGTCTTGTTTAGTTCCTGCCCACAGTTGGTTTTGCTCATTATTTTGAGGAACTTGTAGGAAAATCCCTTCAACCATTTTTCAGTTAGAAGAAACACAATTATTGCCACATACTTCCCTCACTCAAATACCTCGTAAACATCTGGAACTTTTAAGCACAGACCTTGGCCAGGCAATAGCCTTGTCAAGGGTGTTTGGAGATGCTAGGCATGGCTACAGTGAGTCAGTGTTGCTTTGCCCAAGCATTAAAAAAAAAATTAATCACAAGACTGCCTTAAGTCACTAGAGTTTTTTTTCTTTTAGCTTCTGAAATGTTAGGATTCGCATGTTCAAGATTTTCTCTACAGCTATGATGCCTAAAATCAGGGAAGAAAAAAAGATGTTCATGTTCAGATACCATACTCCAACAGTTGTATTGGGGCTGTAAGGCAAAACTCAAATATTCAATGTGTGATAAATCACGAGAGCTGGGAACTTACATGAATTCAGTTGGTAGAAGAAAGAGCAAGTTAAATGATGAACTTTAGAATGCCGTTCATGCCTAATGTCCAGAAGTTTGACTGCTTATTTAGTGGTTTAGTAATAACCCGTCACACCCATTCTGCCACACAGTCCGTACTTAAAACCTATGAAGGACAGAGGGAAGAGTTACAGGAAATCCTTCTGCAAGAAAAACAGTGCAGGGTTTATAACTGGCTAGGGCAAGGACACTTGGCAACACCATAAAGGGTCCCACAACTAGCAAGGGAAAAAAATGCAGTAATAATTATGTTGACACAGTTGCAGTGTGGAGAGGCTTCCAGTACAAATGACATTTTCATAGTTGTTCAGATAAATGCTTTTTTCAGATAACAAGAAAACTTTTTTCTTGCTATCTTTGCTAGTCATAAGTTCAATAGGTTTTTTACTGCCTTCCCTTCTAATTAGTGATTTAGGAGGAAAATGCTTTGAGAGGGTTTAAAATTTCCATTTGCAGTGGCTGAGCTGGAATAAGGATTTGCTCTTTGAAGTAGGTTGAATGAGTAAAAAAAGGAAGAAAAGGATTTTCAGGGGATGCTGAAGCTCTTTGCCAATGCACCTTGAATTTAACAGGTAGTTTTTGCCAAAGTTGCTAGGGAAAAACCTTTGAAACGATCAAAATGCTGTCATGTGATGTTTTCACTCCAATTTACGTTGTTTTCTAAATTACATTTTCTGTATCTTCTGGTTTGAAAATGAATATATATTGACTCAAAAGCAATGCTTTAAGTTGATTCTTTTTGCATTCAAAAGATTAAATAACTAAAAGAAAAAAAAAGATTCAAGTCCAAGAGAACAGTTATAGATTGATGCAGATTGATGAATTTTCTTGAGCTGGTGGGAAGAAAACACAGAACATTGTTCATTTTTCTTATCTTTCTCTCCCTTTAAGCTTTGATTGAAAAAAAAAAAAAACCAACCAAACCTAAAATTACTTTTCTTCTCTCCTTTCTTCAGTTAGGCTCTACCTAGAAAATCATTCCACACCATCTTTTATACCTCTGCTGATTCCAGCCTGATTTATGCTCTCTTCTGGAAAGCACATGTTTAGGACATAGTGATTTAGGAGCATGGAGATTCCAATTATCTCCCACTGAGAAAGTGTTGGTGCTCCCTGCCTACTCAGAGGCCTCCCTGCTTCCAGAAGGCCCCAGGAAAGGGCACAGCCTTTTAACCCAGAGCTGGCAACGACAAGCAGCCCACAAAATGTCCCTTACCCGTCAGAAAGGGGAGATGACCTTGTGCTTGCACACAGTGCAGTAGATGCAGCAAGGGAAGAGGATGGAGGCTGCTAAGCCACTTCAGCCTGAGGCAGTAGATCCACCCTTCCACTGTGAATATATGAGAGGAGGGCTGTGACTATTGAGGTGTGGATTTTTCCGAGGTGTGGATTTTTCCGAGGTGCAGCTTTCAGCATTCCTGTCAGGGCATAGTAAGGGCCAGGGGCTCCCTGGGGGCCAGGGGCCTTGCCAGGCCAGGCAAGGGTGGCAGCAGGATCAGATACAGCCCAGAATGGCCACAGGGCCCAGGCTGAGCCCAGCAGGCCTGTGGCAGAGCTGGAGACCAGCACCCTACAGCATTGCTGGGGCAAGGACCGAGGGCCCCAAGCTGGAATGGGGTCTGGGAGGCCCAGGGTGGCTGGTCAGGGCTGTTAAGGCCTGTTGGTGCCCTCAGGGCCTCCCCCCTCAAGGTGGGCACCAAACCCCAGAGAGCCCTGGGCTCTAGAGCTGTTTAATGGCTGTGGGGTGTTAGGGGCTACCTCAGGGGACAGAGCCAGGACAGGGACAGTGGGTACAGAGCAGGGGATCCAGCCACCCCCGGGGAGGCCAGGGGGCTCTCAGGAACCTGGGGCCAGGCAGGGGGTGGGTGCTGTGGGGAAGCCAGAGTCCTGGGCCAGGCCAGTTGCTCTGGGGGAACAGCAGGGCCAAGGCCCCAGTGTGCCCAGCTCGGGCTCCAGGTGCTTTGAGCTGGCTGAGCAAGAGCTGAGCAGGATAACAGGGCAGGGGCCTCACCTGGCAGGGCCTGTCCCACCATACCTGTGCAAGGGAGCAGGGCCAGCCCAGGGAGGGCAGCTGAGCATTGAGGAAGCTCATAGTGATAAAACAGGTCCAAGGACCATCTAGGTGAGTTTGCAGGTTAAATCTAACCGAACAAAGCAGCATACAGCCCAACGCAACCCTAATAACCCTGGAGACAGCCCCCCACATAAAAAAAGACTCACTACTCCCATCTGGGATTAAATACACCCCTGCCATGGCTGTGGTCAGGTGGGGCCTGTCAGGGTCGTTAGTGCTCTGCTGGCCCTGGCAGGGCTTTTCTGCTACAGCTGTGATATGAGCGTGAATGTCTCAGGATTTGGAGTTTTTCACAGCGCCCTGGCTCCCAGGCCTGACAAGTGGCATGAGAACTTCAGCTGCTGTTACCCCAAGCCTGTGCTTCCCCCAACCTGTGTGCAACTGGAAGAAAAATCAAATGTGTTGTCCGAGTGCATCTGAAAGGCAGAGTTACCAAAACAGAAAGTAAGCAGTCTTTTGTTTTTAAAACAGCCTTATGATTTTCAGAAGCTTCAGATTGACAATATTTGCAGTACGTTAAACCCATCTACTTTTTTCTCCCTCTTCTGTTTTTCTTTTGCAATATTGCGGTATCTGAAGCACAGTGCTCCAGTAGGTGCCAGAGACTGACACTGTTTGGGAATCTAAAAAATAAGTGCATTAAGTTTGCATGTCTGTGAGTCCATTTATGTATAAGTTGTGGGACAGGCAGGTTTTTAGTATACAAAATTATAACAGCCTTCCTTTTTCCCACTCATGTAGGAGCTAAGAAATATTGCTTTGATCTTTCACTTTGACTTTGTTAGTGAGACTGTTGCACAGCATTTGTTTGGTAAGTTTTAATTTGCTTATAGTCCAGCTTGCAATTTATGTTTTTCTCTAAAACTGCAATGCACTGACAAAGATCCCTTGTTACGTATCCATACAACACTAGCTTAAGACAGTTTTCCTTGAAAAGCCTTGCAATCATCAGACCCTTCATTAAGTTAATAGAGGATAGGCAAGCTCACAGGTTAAGATCTAAAGTCCTGACTGTTTCTAGGTACTCTAGGCACTTCGCCTCTTCTACTAAACAAACCCTACATAGGTGAGGAAAGGGTTAACAAGCTCATTACAAGGCTCATTGGCCTCAGTCAATGATATCAGAGGCAAGTGTTAGGGTTTTCCCCTTTTGGTTTGCCAGTAGAGGACAAGGCTTAGCTTAAAAGGGAGTAGGAGAGCTGCCTGGTGGTTTGTGGTAAGAAAACTGACACTCTAAGTCCAAGAAAAACTGTATCATGGCATGCTCTCCCTGTAGGCTAAAATGATGATTGTTAATTTGGCTAGCTGCAGTTGACTGTGACTTGTTTTAGCTTATACCTTGTAGAAGCATGTCCATATGTTTTGTGCTGAGTTTTTAGTAGCTTGGAGGTGCAGAATGGCCTTCAGTCTAGAAAGTACTGCTGGCTGAGAGTATGGGCTGGAAGAAAAGAAGAGGTTTTCTGCTTCAGTGTGGAGCACTGAGACAGGCATTGGCTGCGTCGTCCTGCAGAAGCAGTTGTGCTGTCATGAAGCTGACTTTTTTTGCCTTTCTACGATGAGAGAAAGGATTAAAAGGAAGAAGGAGTAGCAAGTAGCATAATGATGTCAACTCTGGACTGCTGTGATTTGGCAGCAGGGCTAACTATGGGGGGCCTCATATCTGAAGACTCAGATATGAGCCCCTAAGCAGGGCCTCATATCTGAAGACTGAAGTTCAAAAATAAAGTAAGATTGCAATCAGAGGTATCTTAAATCACTTATATATATTCAAAACACCTGTGTTCAAGTTAAACCATATTGTCTGTATGTGTCTTTAGGGTGTGGAGAAACAAAATCTAGAGGAACAAATATACTAGCTGAGCTGTGACGAGTGTGTCAGGGCCCTGAGTCTACCACTAGGTCATAATAGCCCTGACCAGTCTTACTTGGGACCCCTACCAACACTCTGCCCAAGGCCCAGAAAACCTATTTAAGCTCAGGCCTGGACTTTTACATCTGCCAGAGCTATATTATAGGTGTGTCTGTCTCTAGCCCTACCTCTTCAATGGACTTTGGACATACGGAGGTAGATTGGTCACCTCCTGGCAGGACTCTGTGTGCACGTCCGTGGTTTGTCACCAGTCCTGTCTTTGGCTCTGTCTCTTGCATGGACTTTGCACCTATGCTGTAGCCTTGTTTCCAGATCCGTCTCTAGCCCTATTTCCTTTTGCTCCTGACTCTGCTCCGGAGAGTAACTGACCCTTGTTTCTCCCTGACGAAGTAAAGGAAACGTGTGCTTTGTAGATGTATTCAGGGACTTCTTGTCTAAGGTGTTATGTTTAGTCTTTTGATATTTATGAAGCTATATAAGCTTTACAGTATCTATCACGGTGATGTAATGGTGCATTTAGCATGGCTACTGCTCATGCAAAACAACTCTTAAGGCATTTTATTTTTCCTCTCTGGAGACTCGAGGAAGCTGTTTTTATATGCTGCTCCTTTCTGCCTGTATTCTTCTTTTTCATTCTTTCCACATTACATGAGACAGTAGGTGGGAATATGCAGCCAGATAATAGTAATTTATTACAGATCTGTCAGAGTTGTTCAAAAGTCTTTCCAGCTAGTACTATCAATTGAGCATTTCTGTCCTTTCCTTGCCTTCAGTGATCTGAGAATACTATTGAAGGGCGGCAATGCCACGTCTAAATTTCTTGCAAACATTTAAGTAGCGTGTACTGACAGATGACATAGGGAGAAGTATTTTTCTCTTACCAGATAAAACTGGATTAATTTTAAGATTAAGATTGGATTAATGTCTAGGTGATAATTATTGGTGTAAATTTTTGCATTCTGTCTTCCCCAAAGTGAGTCTCCTTATCTCCTTTGTCTCTGCTCACAATACAGAATTTTGTTTATGTTAGGACTCCGTTTGTGATCCTCTTTCCTCCCCTCTTTGGGAATATACAGTAGAAATTTTGCTCGTCCATATTTTTGCTTTCGGTGCCTGCTACTTCCTATGTTTGATTGTCTCAGATAAAATAAGTTGGGAGCATCAATTAGCTGTTAACCTTTCTAGAATTATGATCCTGATAAATTCTTATTCTAGTACTTTCCCAGGTATATCAGGGTATTGTTTATAACCAAATGGGGGGGTAGGGGTTAAAAGCTGGAAGCTAATGTTATGTATATTCATTCTAGGCTTGGGGAGAGAGAATCCTGTGCTAACTTTAATTTTTGGGTCAGTCATAACTCAGCAGTGTTATAGGGTAAAGGGAAGTATGTGTGCTGTACTGTACCAAGGTGTAGTATGCGGAATTAATTTGTCATTCTTCCCTTCAAAAGAAATTCTCTCCTCCTACAAAGAAAGGAGGTGGCTACAAATGGATGCCAGCTTTCACTAGGAGCAAAATACATATTTCTTATGGTAGAAACTTAGAACTTTCAGTCCTGCCTGTTTGCCTCTCTTGATCAAAATGATGTGAAAGTGCATCTGGAGACAGAATCTGGTACCAAGTCTACGTGTGCTGTGCTAGATGTATGAAGGTATTTATGCCTTTCTCACAACCTGTATAGGTGCAGAGTGTAAACCACCAAGTTCTAGTTATTCTTAATTAGTCGATAGTTTTGCAAGTACTTGTGCTGAATCATATTTCATTGCGTAGGTGGTTCTACTGCTGTTGGTATGTGTAAAATTAAGTACGATGCATTGTGCATTAGTGCAGCTGAATGTGACTCAGTAGCGAGTATCTTGTCCTCTAAAGCCATAGCACTGTTACTAATAAAAAAAGAAACTAACAGTGAACCTCTTCTTTTAAAGAACACCTTTCCACAGCTCGTGTTGCTATCTTTCCGCTGACCTCAAACACAATGAATTAATCCAGCACGTAAAATGACCACTTCTCTTAGGCATGAATTTGCAAATAGTTTCAAAGCAGAATAGTCCATTAGCTTTCAGCTGCACCATTTTTTGGTTATGAACAACTCCCTGGTTTTGTGTCAAAACTCTCTTTCTTGCTATTTAATTGCACTTCACCTTTTTGTGCATTCTGAAGAGATGGCAGAAGGCATAGCAGTCTGTCTGCTTTCTCTTGGTAGTCCACCAGCAAATATGTTTAGGTTATCACTCTTGTACTAGTTCTGAGAAATATCACCTAAGGACACCTTTTAAATTATGACTTTTCAAGAAAGCATTGTGCTGTTGGAAAAGTTCCTAGCTATAGCAGTAGCAGAGTGAATGCTTACAGCTTTGGATTCCATATTTTTACAGTTCCCCATTGGATAAAATTCATTCTTTATTGGACATCAGTTAAAGGTATACATGCAATAAAATAAGATACAGATGAAACCCTAATCAAAGGTTCTTTAATAGCCTTCTGCAAAGGGCTTAATTATTTGGAGTAATGGAGACACCCGTAGTGTAACTGGGAAGGAAGAACTGAGCTTTGAGCCTCAGATAGAAGCAGAAGCTCCCAATCTAATTATTCTGCTTGTGTTTGGAGTGAAAAAGGAACACAGCATTTATAACCAATCCCATTTTGAATGTGAAAACATGAGAGTATGGGCTGGTTTTTGCAAATGTAGATTGCTTTCATGAGGACTGAACTCTCTGTTAAAGAAAACATAGCCCTGAAGCCCACAAAGTGAGATGCAGAACATTCCCTCCCCACCCAAAGCTGTTTTGCAATTATTTAACAATTTGGCTTGGCTCATTCTCATGGAGAATTTCTCCATTGGAGAAAACTCTCATGGAGAATTCTCATTGAACTTGAGGTAACCCAAGACCGAAGTTGAACAGTTAACTTCCAGAAGTCACTCTACTGCTTTTAGAACATCAGCTGTCACTGGAAGACAGTACGATAAGCCCTTAAGTGTTGCAGGCAAAACTCTTTCAAGAGTCTACAGAGCAAGCATCTGTGAGCCACGTGTTCCTTTCCAGCCCTTCCTAGGTACTATTTTACAAGGCAGATGAATGTAAAACAGCTATGTTTTTTCATTTCAAAATCTTGGTGTTCTGAGCCCTGGACTGAGTGGGTCCTGTGGTGATAGATGTGATATAACACTGAACTTCACAGAGGAAAATCAAGTGCTGTGTACTGTCTGCCTGGGTTCATTTCTCTTCATCTGACAGAAGTAGGGGGGTTGTCGGCTTTGCTGTAGTCTCGGTGGGGAAACAGCCTGAGGGTGTGCTTTCCCCAAAGCATAAATATCTCCTTTCTGGTCTTTCAATCAGACCTAAACCTTCAGTGCCGCAGCAGTTGCTAGTCAGTCTTTCACATTCACATTGTGATGAGTCTTTAGCTCTGAATGATGTTTGATTTCAGTTTAAAGAGTGATGTTCACTTCTGTGAGGATTACTACTGTGAGTGCTAAGCACTGAAAATAGTAATGGAAATATTGCGGGGGGGCTGGATCCTCATACAACTTTTACAACACTATAAAGTAGATGCAAAATGTTCTGCCTGGTGGCATTCTGCATAAGTGTTAAATGACAGCATGTATGCAAGGTGACAGACGACAGCATCTGTGCTGTAAATGCACTGAAATTAAATGTTCTCTTGCATTATTACAGTTACTCAGACTGCAAAGAGTAAAATGAATGTTCTGGATATGTAGTGTTCTGTAAATAGACATAACCAAAACAGAAATTGTTCTATTAACTTGGACATTTAATATTAATAGATTAACTTTCTCAAAAAGAGAAAATTGGCTTTGGATATTCCTTTTATATCTCATGCTGTACCTTGCACCCAAGCAAGAGACAACTGAAGACTGGGACTGCTTAAAAAAAACCCCTCAAACACAACAACAACAAAAGGAGGAAATTGATGGTAGTGATCTAGTTTGGTTTGGACAGTATAAATTCGAGAATACTTCTTTGGTAACACACTAGTTGTGGCTTTGAGCCCTAGAGTCTGTGTGCGCTGACTTGCAGCAGCTGAGAATGTGGCTTCAAACTTGCGCTCTCAGAAGTCTTGTTGCATCTAGCCATTACATTTCTATAGCTACAGTAGCATGTGCCTGCTTCCTCACTGCATCTTTTATACACTAGGGATGAGGTCTGGAGTGAGAGGTCCCCAAGCTTTCCCGAGTCTTGAAAGCCTGGTTTCTCTACAATGTATAAAGTACCTCAGGACAGGATCTGAAACACGAATATAGGGAGTAGGAGCCCTCCATTCTACCTGGCGGAGGATTATTAATGAAAACAGGATTTCCTCTTTGATGCTGTCATTTTGGAGGAAGCACTAACTTTGCAAGGAAGGCTCCTCCTCCATTTCTGTCAAGATCTGCAGTCCAGAAGCATGTCCTGGAACAAGCACAGGTGATTACCTTCTTCAGAAAAAAATTGCACTTGTGTTCTTACCGTTACAGGAGGATATGACCATGCTTTATATGTGTGGTTAGAGAACTTGCTCATGATGAGGTGAGTTCAAAACTGTCTTTCTCCAAGGAGGATCTCCTTACCATTTGTCTTTAGGCTCTTGAGCGGTGTTTGCCACTACTTTTAGAACAGAATAGATTATTTCAGTTGGAAGGGACCTACAACAATCATCTAGTCCAACTGCCTGACCACTTCAGGGCTGACCAAATGTTAAAGCATGTTGTTAAGAGCATTGTCCAAATGCTTCTTAAACACTGACAGGCGTGGGGCATTGACTACCTCTCTAGGAAGCCTGTTCCAGTGTTTGACCACCCTCTCAGTAAAGAAATGCTTCCTAATGTCCCATCTAAACCTCCTCTGGTTCAGCTTTCAACCATTCCCATGTGTCCTATCATTGGATACCTGGGAGAAGACATCAGCACCTCCCTCTCCACTTCCCCTCCTCAGGAAGCTGTAGAGAGCAATGAGGTCGGCCCTCAAGCCTTTTCTCCAAACTAGAGAAGCCCAAAGTCCTTAGCCACTCCTCATAGGACATGCCTTCCAGCCCTTTCACCAGCTTTGTTGCCCACCTCTGGATGCATTCAAGGACCTTGACATCCTTCTTAAATTGCAGGGCCCAGAACTGCACACAGTATTCATGGTGAGGCCTTACCAATGCTGAACACAGCGGGATAATCACCTTTTTTGACTGGCTGGTTATAGAAACTGTGCTGAGTCAAGATCATGTGGGAAGAGAGGGGGTGAGGGAAAGTCATTGAGAGCATCTTGGATTCCTGCTCAAACAGAGTCTATCTAATATTTATCACAGAATTCCTTCATAAAATATAAAGTGTTCTTGGTCCTATCTCCTTGTGCTAGATCCCATGCTGCAACTTTCTTGAGGATCCCTTTGGTGTGTGTATTGTTATAATTTCAATTTTCATGCATTTTTCTTGGGAGAACTGAGCACCAATCACATTAGAGTATCATTTTCCCTGTTAACTAAAAATTTGGCTCTTGTTCATTGTGGCTGCATTATCTTGCCTCATGTCTACTTAAAATTCTATACAACAAAAGCAAGATTTAGTCTAATATAGCTCTGTTAAAGTAGATAAATATTGATTGTAACTAACATGGGATCAAGTTACTATTTTTCTTAATTCACGCTGAGCTTGGGTATAGTGACTTGTCTGTATTCTTTATATATAACCTGTGCTTAGTATATAAAGTTAGGATGTTGCTGTTATCTGCCCTGGAAAGATGAGGATGTTTTAGAATGTCTGGTTTTCTAACAAAACAGAGAAATAAAGATTATTAATGGGGCTAATAGAACCAGCTGTATATAAAGAGGCCTAAGGTTTCTTGCTCTTTGTTTATATTCCTAGAAATCAGTGCCTTCCATCCAAGATGTTAGAGACTAGCTACCGGTCTAGCTTATTGTCAGCAGACTACTTCACTGTTTTCCCAAAATGACATTAACAGAGGAAAAGGTCTTGTCTCTCTGTTGTTTGGGTTTTTTGTTGAGTGTGTGTGGGGGTTTGTTTGTTTGTTTGTTTTGTTTGTTTTTCTTTTTTTAAACTAGCTCTTGTTGAGTTTTAATTGCCTTGTCAGAGTTCAAAGGAGATAACCCCAATGTTTGTGAAGCTGTTCTTCATTCACATGCTCATGAATGTAACTAGCGATGCCTGGCTCTTACAAAGCTTGCAAAAACTGTCTTGAATTCTGGCATTTCTTAACTCTAAACTTCTTGAATTTGTAACTGATAGTACTGTGATACTTTGTCCACCTGTGATATTTGCGCAATGCCCGTTATTTACAAGTCATTATTTTTTTACTATAATTGCACATTAGATTACTCTGTTTAAATTTGAAAATGCAGGCTGTTTTGGTGTGCCCGCTTCTGCTTATTTTGATAGATTTGAACTATCAGAGCTGAGAAAATCTTCAGCATCTTTTAGTCAACTATTTTTATTGCAGTGACTAGACAGGTTCTCTTTGATTTGAACATAAACTGTTCTTCTTATCGGGGGAAGGGGTGGCAGCAGCAGGAGCAAAGGTGTTTTAACTTGGCAGCAGTGGCAGAAACCACAACTTTGATACATTCATTTAAAATGAACTTAAGCAGAATATGATGTAGAGTAGTGCCACAGATGTGATAAGACGCTAGACTGGCTATAGGATCTTATATGAAAGGGTGTGCACAGTTCACTTGTGTGCCTTGGAAAATCCAGACTTTTATTACAGAGAGGTGTGCGTGTGGTGTTTTATAACTATTTCCAGGAGGAGCACGTTGTGGTTTTTTGGGACCTGTATTGCTAATGCAGTGTGTTGGAGGCCTGTTATTTTGAATGATATTTCCTTGGTTTCTTTCATTATGTTGGTGGCAATTTTGGCACAACAAAGCCCATATGCAACTGATTTTTTAAAAAAATATAAATATGAGAAGATGGAAACAATTGTTTTTCAGGCAGTGGTTTCTCATTCTCATCCAAGCACAGTGTTTGCCCATGCTGTCCTCAGAGGAATGCTCTAGGATGCTCAATGCTGCGGGCTGGAATGCAGGCGGATTCAGCCACATGCTGGCTTCCCTGCCTGTGAAAGATGCTGAGGATAGTTTTGCTATCATCTCTCTCTGTTGAGAGGTTCCTGCTACTACAGGATTAGGGATACATGTATGCTGCTAGAATCATTCCAGGTGAGAGGGTTTGCACATGTGCATAAGGCAAGGAAAAGCCTAAACTGGTCCTTCAACTCAAGATCTCTGTTTTGAGGCTTATTTATTTATTTAATGGCAGCCAAAAGACTGATGCTGGCAGCAAATCCACTCAGTTCTTTATAGGTATACTAATAACAAGCTGCTTCCTGCTAAAACTAAAAGACAAACTGCCAGGAGGCAGTAGGGTGATGATCAGTCACTGGACTTACAAGAAGTCTTGCAAATATGCTTGTTCATGTGAGATGAACTTTTGTAATTTGCCTGCCCAGAGGAACTGAAGAAACTTCTCAACTCAGAAGTTCAGAGAATCTTTTAAGGTATACCCAGAAAAAATGAGTAATGTCTAGTCACTCTGTGTCCCAGCTCTCTAGCCTGACACCTTTTCTTAGCTTTTTTCCTCCTCCGCTTTGTCTCCTTTCCCCATGGCACATCTATATTCTCCCACAACCATGTGCACGAATGACTATGTGCAGCTGTGAGCTTACCTTCCGCCTGTGATTCACTGAGCTGCCACACAGCTTACTCAAGAAGAACTATTTAGCTGAGGGAGTGTTTGTCAGCATTCATCAGGAATTTATCCTCATGTCTCAAAGAACACATCACCTCACCCAAGATGGCCTGGTGGAAATATGAAGGATAAGTGCAGTTGTTGAGATAATTATTTGCAGGTTGCTTATGTTTTCCAGCTGCGTGATTTGTGAGGGTTTTGTGTAGTGTTATGCCTTAGCACAGTTTAGGGAGGTTTTTTAAATACTGACTGTTGACCTAGAATCAATACAAGTTCCCGTAACCTGATAGATTCTGAAACTGTTTTGTAACTAATTGCATTAAGCACAGTTAAGTTTCAGGTAGCTTAGATCTGCACATTTCATGTATGTAAATATGAATGTGGACTGGAGATGCTTTGATTTCAATGGATTATCATTTGTAAGTAGAAAGGATTATTAATGTTTTAATCAATTTTATCCTCAGGTCTGAATGAATGCCATTTTTCCAGTCAAAAGGTCTGGTGCAACTGAATGGCCATATTTTACAGTGATCTGTGCTTGGGAGCTTTGTTGTGATATTCTTTGCGTTTTTTGCCAGTGCAGCAATCAACGTATTCAACGTGTTTGCAAGTGGGAAGATAACTACTCAAAATGTTTTATTTGCCAATAGGACACTGGCTATCAAATTTAGATTTAAGTCTGATCATCTTACAGATTTTGGCTGGCTTTGGAATTGGGAGTTTTGGCCAATTACTAGTGGAAAGGTATAAATGGAAAGTCAATAACAGTAAGGCATATCTTATTTCAGTATATGTCAAGTTCAAGGGAACAAGTTTGGAGTTGTTGACTGCTTTCATTTCACTTAGTCCCATTGGGATTTAATTCTCTGGTTTTTTGTCATGATGCTGTCCTCAAATGAGAGAAACAGCTATGCTTGCAGGTGACCCAGGGTGGATTGCCAAGAACAGATATCTGGCATGAGCTTCAGTGGCAAGGGGCTGCAGGAGGTGGTAGCTTCAATCTTTTTTTAATTGGCCTTATAAGATACAGTGGAAAATTAGACTGCAATTTCTGCCTGCTGCCTCTTGCAGTCTTTCCATATTGGAAGGATTTCATGGACTGTATGAGAGAATCCTATTTAGGAGAAAAAAGATCAAAAGTTTTATTTCCCAGGCTAAAACAAAGAAATGCAACCTATATAAACAGAAATAAAATCAAGAATCCCTTCCCCTTTCTCTAAAGATGTCATCCCGAGATGCACTGTGTTTGCGTTTCCATACAATATAAGTGCTTTGACCCAATGAGAGGAAAATCCCCTCCTAGTGTCAATGACCCCAATCATTGCCACTCTGATAGTTCTGTTCAGGGTCTGTCTGAGCTCTCACTGAGGGCTTCAAGCACAGCAAGGCCAGTTAATCCCTCTTCCATACTATCCACCTTCTTTTTCATGGCCTTGCCCCCTACATTTCTAGTGGACTTAGCATTGGCTGCTTCCGGTATCATTTTTCACCTATGCAGACTGGTATTGGATTAGTAATTGGTGCAGGGTGCTCCTGGCTCTATGCTTACAAGGGATTGTGCCAAGAATTGGTGTGATGGGTGAACAGGACTCACCTGTGTTATGCTGGAATTTGAAGACCATCCACAACAAAGGGCATATGTCTGGTGGTGTCCTGACCTCATAACTGAAATAGGTTAAAAGAAGGTGGGAATCATGAATGTACCAAAGTGCAAGGAGGTTGAATAGCTTGTTTTGAATAACTTTCTGCCTGGCCACTAGATCTACTAGCTCACCGTATCACTATATAGTCTCTTTCCTATGCTGTTGTGCATAACTTCAGAGGGGAAAAAATGATTACAATCAGGGCTTTGGTCAGCTTAATAAAACTGATTTGGCTTTAAAAGTTTTGATTTTTTGATGGAAAAGCAGCCATCCTTCATGTGGTCTGTGAGGATTCCTGTGTTACTTTGTACCTCTTGAGTAATACCTGATAGAGATCTTCCTTTTGTAATTCAGTCTGGCCTATAAAGCACTGTTCTAGCCTGAAAATCTTTTGACCTGCTAAACTCTGCCTTAGGATGCTCAGTTTCTGTTTTCTTTCAGGCTAGAATCGGTTATAGTTCAGAAGCCAATAGCATCTATGTGAATATTTAGAAAACTCAAGTGTTTTGTTGTTGTGCAAGGTTAAAACTACGTAAATGACCTTACTGGCCTCATAGGATTTTCTGCTGAAGTGAAGAATGCATGTTTTGTTTCATGCAATTACTGTAGAATACCCCACCATAAAGTCAGCTCTCGATAGAGCATTAACCAAAGTCTGTGTGCTCTCCCTCCCTGCTATAAAAGATTGCCTGGACTTCAGTGAAAGCTGAGGATATCTGGTGAGATTGTGTAGTGGGTAAATAGAGCTTTAGAAAAATGAGTGTCAGAACATGCCATCTGTTGAAGGAGAGGGCTGCTCTCCATCCTTGCCTTGTGCTCTTGGCAAGCACAAGATTGATGATGTGAATTCAGATTTCCCCGTGAAAGGGCTGATGCTACTTCTCTTCGATACGCTTGGCTTTTCATAGTAATTTAAAGAGTCAGTTCAGTTTGGTGTTCATATCACCTTATGCTTTACAACTGTGATGCTGTCCTACATATATAGAGAATACTCGTGGAATGTCACAGCCATCTGGACCTCCCCTTGACTTGGTTTTTAAGTCAACAACATTCATGTGTGCTGTCTTTGCTTTTTGGAAAGAAGATTCTAGTGCAGGAATAGAGCACCCTATCACGTGCCAAGTCTTCAGTTTTTACTGGCACAGATAAGGTAATTTCCATCTGGTATGATGCTTGTACTAATCTGCAAATGTGCTAACAGCTGCTGCTTCTACTGTTCACCTTTCAGATACGGTAGTACTGCAAAGGACAAGGGCATGTGCTGTTCAACAGGAAGTACTTGCTGGACTCCACCCATGGCAAGTAATCAAAGGTTGTTAGTGGGAAACAAGATTTGAACTATAAACTCTGCATTAGAGAGTGTTGAAAGACTTGTTTTTTCCATGTATCTAACCCGGCAGGATTTTCAGATGGACAGTAATCCCAAAAGATCTCAGAGTTCCTGGATGTCACAAGGGTCTACCTTCTGAAAGATATCTTCCTCTGTTTTTCTCTATTCAGCTGATGCTTTCTTCCTTCTTGAGACAGAGAAACTGCTCTACCTGCTCTACCTGCTGGGCTAAATTTAATTTCATTTAAATTAAATTTAAATGAAATTAAATTTAGATGAAATTAAATTTAAAGCAAAATTTAATTTCATCTAAATTTAACGAATTTAAATGAAAGGATGTAACCCTGAGAATTTGGAGTCTGGATTGCAAGTTTTCATGATTGACTGGTAGTGCATCTGCTTGAAACTTGAGGTTCTTGAGGTCTCCTTTAATGGAAAATCTTAAACGAGAGAGAAGTCTCAGTAACTTAGCTTCTTGGTGTGTGATGGAGACTATAGCTACTGGAGCAGTCTGTGCCAGTATCAGTTCATTGGTGGATTTAGGGGCTTTTTAATTTGTTTTGATTCTTTTGTGCACTTAAATATGAATTTATAAATCTAGGATTGAAAAACCTTTTGGACGAGAGATTTGTTGTGAGGGAAATGGAAGGGCAGCTTTTTGCAGGCAGCCTGGTTTTCTGTTTTGTTGCATCAGCTGCATAACAGTATGGTTCAGGTGAGCACCACAGAGAAACGGGCTTTTGGTATTTCAGCGTTCCTAGTCCCAGCCTGGAATGGATGGAGGGAACGTATCTGAACTTCAGTAACAAGAGAATTGGGTTGAGTTTTTAGGTGAAGGCTCAAGTCTGGTATTTCATACGAATTGGTGTAGTTAGCCATAATAACAACAAGCTTATCCTACAGCTAGTGGAATAATGCCCAAAGCAAAGCTTTATATATGTTGTTCCAGACCAAGGGGAGGCATAACTCTGTTTTAGACACCAGACTCCATATTTTGTGATTGGTTTTTCACACCCATGTTTCCTTAGGAGGTAATGTAAACATAACTTGATCAATGCTTAATTTATTGCCCTAGAAATAGCACTGGAGATCTGGCACTGAATCAAATGTGAGTGGAGGGACAGTGTTTTATGCTTAACATGAGTGAAATGATACTTATCATATATGCATGAAACAACAGGGAGAGGAGGGCTGGAGTTTCCATTAGCCAACTTGATGATATTTTCAAGAACCTCTGTCTGGCGGATCCATTAGCTGCTGTTACAGCTTTCAGGAACTCTTAGTAGGACTGTTAAAACATCCCAGTCCTCTGACCCCAGAGCACACAGCATAAAGAATTGGAGTTCCTTTGCTGTAGCAAATAATTCATCCCCAACATCTTGCTGAGGGGAAAGTGGGAATAGCTATAACAGCATGAAAGCATGTCCGGAGATCTGTGTTTCTCACCCTCCTGAATTTAGTCAAGGGTGTTGATGGTAGCGTGTAAATGGGATTGGCTGAGAACTGGTAACATTCTCAGCATGTGACCCAAGTCCTTCAGTTTCCAAAGGACATGGCCACTAGTGACTAAGTCAAATGTGAGTAGGACACCTGTAATTATATTATAATTACTTATGAACTGATTAAAGTCTTCCTGTGTGTCTCAAGCTTCTGAAAAATCATTCCTGGATTCTTCACAGCTAATTTTTTTAGAAGTGAGACCACCTGTCACTACAGAAATACTTCAGCAGCAGCAGCTGAATCTGAGGACAACTGGCATAACTCAGGTGGTCATTGCCAGATCTGGGGCAGAAAGTTTGGTTGCATCCCTCTTGTTGCAATCTGGAGCTACTCACTAGGAAGTGGTGCAATGCAAATGCCTGATGGGTTAAAGGCAGCCAAGCCAATAAATCAGCTTGGGATCTGGCCCTCAGATACTCTAAGTGATTAGTTGTGTCAAAGGAGTATATTTCCATCGAAGCTGATCTTAAGAAAACTTAAAATGATGCACACTCTTACACTAAAACTAGGCGTGGGTCCAAAACAAAGCTCTAAAGTTGTCTTTAGACAACTCAAAGCTCAAAGCTTTGAGTTGTCTGCAGTCCTAAGCATTGAAGAGCTTGATTCTGATATGAGGTATACATGTGCAGTCAGCCTCTCTACCTCCCACCTGGATTAAGACTTACTCATTACTTCATGCTTATGAAGTACTTTGTGTGGAAGGCTCAATATCACCAGTTCTCAGCCAGTCACAGGAAGAATGAAGGGCTTGATTTCTGACTCTCAGGTAGGAATCTTCTATGCATGGTATGTACTCAAGAGGTCCAGCTGCGTTGGAGGAGAACACCAACCAGGGGGAACAAGGATGCAGTCCAGTAGCAGTCTGTAGTTTACCTAGTTGGATTAAATTTCTTGTCTGTGTTGCCCAGCTGTCCAGTTGGTAACTTTTGCGTGTATTTGTTACGTGGCAAAACAACTGTGGAAAAGGCTTTGATCCCCAAATTCCATCATATTCCTTGATTGTCAACATGGGGAGCCTTGACCAGCAAAGACAAACAGCTGTGTGTTTTGGTGAGATCCATACACGGGTGCTTAAGCCAGGGTGTGTTTTTAATTGCAAGTACTGATACTCCAGGAAATGCTTGGCAGTATGTGTTTGAAGTACATATTTGAGCTGAAAACAAGGAAACGGGGAGTGAATTGATGCAAGCTGAAGCTAAAAAGATACTTGTTGTTTTTCCTTCTGACTTGAAAACTGTATAGTTCTAGAGTAATCTGTCTTTGAAGTCTGTGGCAAAAATAAGCAAAGAGAGTTTACATGGAAAATTCAATGCCAAGGAAAACAATGATCAGTTCTCCTGAACTAGTGATGAGCAGACTGTCTAAGTGGCTGCTGTATAGTCTGAAGAAGCAGGATTAGCACTGTAGAATTAGTTTATTGGTTATTTGCCAGTGTACGTCACTGCTGGTGTGGCCCAAATGCCCCAGGCTAGTTCACACTTTCTAGATGCATCCTTAATAAAAATTCAGTGTGTGTGTCTTCAAGCAAAATGAACTACCCTCTAAAAATATCTGGTCAAAACTAACAGATACAACTCAAAGGTCTTGGCTATCACATGTGTAGACTAAGTTGCATGGCTATTATAGGGACTAGATAGCTGAAGTCCTTTCTGACAGGCCTTAAAAAAAACCCCTTGTCCGGTTTTGAGAAAGGCGTATGTGGTTTCTGATCAGTAATGTATGATCAGGGAGAAGAGATGCACTGAAATGACCAAGGCTTCTTTTAAGTCTTTAGTATATTTTCTTGGTGATAAATTAATTTTGAGAAAGGGGGAAAGACAGTATAATTTGTTTCTGCTTACGGCATTTGTGGTAGCTAGGAGAAGTATGCTAGTTCTTAGAGGAGTTATCCTGCTCTTCCCTGGGCTGTATCACCTTTTTGGAATAGTGGGTGCTGTGCAAAGAATCTCTGCATTGTCTTCCAGTTTTCCTTACTGCCCTTAAATCTTGTGCCAGTTGTCAAACTTGCATGTTACTCTTGCCTTTAGTTAAATCTAGTTTATTTGGCTTAGGGAAGGGTAACTTACTCCTGTAATGAAGTCATTCAGAAAACTGATCCTTAGAGGTCAAAGAACCTGGTATGTCTCAGTATGGGCACACTTAAAAGGTGCATTTTCTGTGCCTGCTAACTGATGTGGTTGGTGATGCCTGGGCAGGGAAGCAACAGGGAACCATCCTCCGAGCAAGTGCAACATCTCTAGGCTGTGAAAGGAACAGCACCAGATCTGAAGAACCACATCTGTTGTTCTCAGTGCAGGCTGTGGCAGGCAGGAACAGCTGCCTCTTATCTCACACTCAAACATTTTGAAGCACTTGAGGCAAAGTATTTATGCTACTGGACAGTTTGTTTAGTCAATGGACATTTTTTGATTCCTTTTCTCAAAAGAACTGAAAATGAGTGGCGTGTATGTGCCTTAGTATAAATACGAAATGCGTGACTCCTCATGTCAGTTAGAATTAATAATGCCTCATACTGCTCTGAGCAATTTAAGGAAATACTTTTGTGTGTGCACCAACAGAAAGTAAATATCAATTGAAAGGAAAAACAAGCTACTTAATCTTACTTAGTTCAGTTTCAGATAGAAAACCTCAAGAAAAGAAGAGTCTCTTTAAAGTATGCAACTTTTGGTATTAAGGGTAATAACCTCCTAGGAGGGGTAGACTAGCATGTGAACATACATCTTCAGTGGATTCTGAGAAGCTGTAGGAGATGAAAAATAGGTCTGTGGAAATCAAAATGTTTACAAAGATTATTCCACATCTAAACAGCCTGTTTCCAGAACAGAAGACACAATAATTCAGCACCAGTGTGAGACAGGGAGATTCAATAGCTAGATTAGGCATGGGGTGGAGAAACCGGGCTGTGCAGTTGGGTTACAATATAACAAACAGCATCAAACCTGGGGAATTCCTGGAGGTGAAAAAGTTTGAATTTGGGAGACTACTGGGGGGGAAATACTATGCAGGCTTGCCTTTTTATTACTTAGGTGCTCATGGCCTCACTTGTGAGTGTGGTAGGGTTTGGTTTGTTTTATTTTTAGCTAACCCCTCACTTCTACTTGCCCAGAGGTCCTTTTTGTGTGACCCTTCTGCCTCTGCTTCTTCAGCTGACTTGATAATATTTCATCAGTTCCAGCAGTACCTAATCAGTCATCTCTTCCAAGCCATGTCCCTTGAAAAATGCTTCTCTTCTGAACGCACCCAGGTGTTGAATTCAAGAAGCCCTCACCAAATTCAATCTTTTTGCTGACTCAGCACTTTCCCCAAAGAAGCTGTTGCTTTCAGTTACTTTGGGCTGACTGAGGATCTTTCAAACAAAGCAAGTCATTTCTGGAAAACTCTGTAAGACATTGTGCCAGGACAGTGAAGAAGTTATCCAAAAGGCCAACACCCAGGTTAGTCTCAAAGACTAAACTGACAGAAAAGCCCTAGGGCTTTGCTGGTATCTCTTTTGTCAGTTTATTAAGTGCCTGGAGCATTCTGTAATATGCTGCATTGGTTCCAAACAGTTCCTGGGCACCTTTGACCTTCCTGGTCTGCTTGCACCTGGCTTGGGGTATATAAAAAGTTGATAGCAGACTTTTCTTTCTCCTGCCCAGCCTCTTCAATTCATTTCCTTTTTAAATCCAGAGTGTTCAAATGGGATACTGGCAAAAAAAAAAAAAAATCCCTGAATATCTTCATACAGTATCAGATTCTAGTGAACAGCTTACTACTTGGTATTGTTTTCTCTCTAGCTAGATGAACCTTTGGTCTGAAGCAGTGTGGCAACGTATGCATTCATCCTTTGGCGAGTTACTGTGACAGACACTAACAAAAGTATTTAAGGCTCCTGTTACTTTGATAAACTTTGGAGGATTTTTTTTATCTAGTTGTACCTTTGCAGTTTAAGATGATGATCCAGACAGCGGGTAACTTTTCTGGAGAAAGCATTATCTTCTTGCAAGCTGATACAGTGATAACCTGATCTCAGGTAGTGCTTCTAGGTTCTGTGCTCTTTTTTTTTTTTTTTTCATGGTTTCCATCCAAAACCCTGAAGTTTTGGATGTCATGGAAGATGTCCCTATGTCCTAATTATAAGAATTGTATTTCATTTCTAATAAAACAGAATTATTTTGGAGGGTAGACTTTCAGAGCAGAAGGCATAAGGGGTAAAACAATCTAAGAAGGGATGAGGAAAAAGTGGAAGCAGGGGTTTTAAAATCAGCTCCAAGGTTTGTGGGGGGTTTGGGGGTTTGTTTTTTGTTTTGTTTTTTTTTTTTTTTTTTGGCAGGGGTTCCAAGAACAAGTATAATTTAGAAAAAGTAATGATTTTTTGCTGAAGTTCCTGCAAGTTAGGTCTTGAAAAAACTTCATCTTGTTCTATTTCAACTAAAGTTTGGGGGCAAATAAAATTTGTCAAGGTATCAAACTAATAAATTAATGTTTCATAATCCATAGGAGGGGATATGACAGCTTTTTCTTTGGCATCTTCTAAATATTTAATTCTTTCAGCTTTGAGGTTAGTTCTTGTTATAACAATCTTGAATTTTATTTTTTTTTTTCCTTTTGGAAGTTCCTTCAAAATGTGAATGAAGCATGCTTAATTTGGGGGTCAAACGTTATTTTAGATTAAAGCACTTTTAATCTGTTAAGAATGTTTTTGCTTTGCCAGACCATTTATTACCTGCAGTTCTTTGGAAATTCTAAACTGTATCCTTAAACATACAAGCTAATTTCAGTGTGTAAACCCTGCAGTCAATGCTGCAATTTTTGCTCTCATATTTAATACCTGAGATCTACTATACTTTTATATATATATATATTTTTTTTTTCGCTGTAGAAATAAGACTTGGGTAATAGTCTTCCTCCTCCGATGCTGCTAAGATGAACAGGTAATGTGAAAACTTGTTTCTAAATTTTCTTGCTGGATGAGGTTGTTGTAAGTAGGCTGTTGCTACAGTTTGAAAGCAGGATGGGTAGGAAAGATCTTTGGGCTGAAGGATGATTTCATCCCTGCTCAAATGGTTCATGTATGATTTTGTGTGCGTCTGTATTACTTAATGATGGCTTCGAATCCTGTTCGTTCGCTAAAGCAAACTGTAGGTGTTGACATATCTACAAGAACAAGAATAGGCAGAATTTTGTTCTGGCAGCAGTCCTCCGGAGCTTGCAGATGTCCTGTTAGTTCCTAATTGTGTTGAAATCAGTAGAAACTCTTTCTCTGGATCCAGTGGGAGAAGAGTATTTTGACTGTTTTGCATGAACTTCAGGGATTGTTTGTGGCAGGTGCTATCATACCTATATATCTTTAATGAAGCGTTTTGTGGAGTCTGAAGACTAAGGGAACTAAGGATAGGAATGAGTAGGGTGAAGGTCAGACTTCTACCTTTTGTAGAGTTATCTTGGAACAAATTATATGCTTGAATATGTTGTTCCCAGTATTTTTGGGCTACACTGGCTTGTAGAACTTAGATATAAGAATTCCCTAAGGCTGTCGCTTCTGTTGGACAGATGTTGCTATCTCAGCTGTAGAAGGGAGTTGATACTTAGGGTAAGGAAATCTAGATGAAAACGATAAATGAGTGTCTACTCTAACAGTAATTGCCGTTTTTCCTCGAAATGACGAAACACAGGGTGGCGTTGCAGCCAGGTTTCTAAGCAGAGTGTGCTTGGAGAAGGGCAGCAGTGCAGTACAGCTGTACAGTGGAGTCTGTGGCTGATGGGTAGGGAGGAAGCAGACAGATGCTTGCACATGTATTTTGAGTGATGCACGCCTGAGGACTAATAGGTTGTTACTGGTCAACGTGACTAACGCAGCTGCAGAGATATCAGATCTTTCAGTTTTTATAAACTTGGTTTCATTTGTGCTCTGCCTGTTGAGCTGAAACAGAGCCCACTGCTTCAAAGCGGTGCTGGGGGCAGGGGGGGAATGCAAAGTAGGAGCCTGCCTTAGTTACAGGTCTGAAATAGTTGATAGTGTTAGATGTACCATTGCTTCATTTCAGCAAATGGCCCAAAACTCTGACAGGGAAAAGAGCCTGTCTCATCAGGCACTCTTTTCTTTTTTTTTTCCAGTGTGGTCTTAAGTGTTTTGCCTTTTTGTTTTGTTTTGTTTAAACTGGGCTTCACAGAGCATTTGAGTTGCACAGACCGTTTCCAGACTCCAGCTCCACTGAGTGTTCTCTGTGTTGAAATCATGCCTCTTACTCCTTTTCCTACTCCTGTTACTAAAAAGCAATAAATATTAAGACCATCTTAAGAAGCTTTTCTTAAAAAGAAAATCTTCCTTGTTAAAGCTTTTTTAGAATGGCTGAAACTCTTCTGCAAGTCCTAAATTTAATTCAGTTGTTGGTGCATTTTAGATTACTTCTATGCTGTAGACTAAAACTGATCACTGAAGAGAAAGTGATGAGATGAAATCTAGGAATGTCTGTGTTCCATTACATGGCTAGTCCCTAATGCCTTCAGAGAAACCAGAACGAGTATTTTAATATTCGTCATTTTGTGATGAGTGTTGAAAACTCCTCTGCAGAGCCTGGGTGGTTAAAGAGGCATCATTGATCATCATCTGTGCATCTCTTGCCATTTTAGGGTTGATCTATGCTTATGCTCTTATGTTTAGGAATTCACAGTGCAGTAGCTTGGTCAGGGATGGCTGGCAGTGCTTAGGTGGAAGCAGAGAAAATTATACAACAGTAGAAAAGAGTAGTCCAAATGTTGAAGTCCAGTTCCTTGTAATACCCTGGTCACCTTATGTCCCAGAGCTCTTCTGAGTACAAAAATGATGGTGGTTTTTCAGTGACTAATGACTGTTGTCTGCCTGTTTGTAGTGCTTTAAGCAAACTCTGTGCAAAGCTCTTGAGTAGTCCAGCTCTGTTGGAGCATGACTGCTGGAGAGTTGAGCTGCCCTCTTGCATACGGATGTATGCTGAAGTGACTTTTCAGGCCACAGGAGCTCATGGAGCTATGGTTATTGCACGCCTTTGAGGCGAACACTCCTGTGCAATGGTATCGGTCAGGGCTTTGCTTTGGGTTTTGCCATGAGCAGCTGTGAAGTCAAGAAGCCTGTCCAAGTCTGTCATGGCTGTTCCTGCACATTAGGGCAGCTTTTTAATCTTTGTTCCTCATGGATACAGTTCTGTGCTTCAGATTTCTAGTCTCTTCCAAAAGAGCTTTTATTGAGAGCTTTTATCATCTTTTGAGATTCTATTTGATTGGTCACCTGTGTGAGTGCAAATGCTATTCTTCCCCTTATACTTTGCAATGGTACCGTTCTTTCACAAGCAACACTAATATTAGACCAGTAAACTGCATGCAGTATAAGTCTTTCTACTGTGCTTTATATATACTGGTATAACCTAGAAGTAAAATATGTTCAGAACAAGCTTTTTCTGGTTTCTTTTAAAAGCAAAATGTTTAGTTAATCTTTGGTTGTAATGTGAACTTTAAACCTTTTCATAGAATGTGAGATCTGAGCTTTAGTGAATGAAGTGCATCCACATGTAGCACCCACCTCCTCTTTCTTCTGTTGGTGACTGTTGCTTACCTGTTCCAAGTACTTTAGATTTTCATGCAACCTCTTTTTCTGTGCTGTTAGGGGCATGTGAGCTCCTTGCATGCGCTTGCAGAAATAAGCAAAGTTTTATGAAGAAAAGACAACATTTAACAATACTAAAGGAGACAAAACAAAGAGATGCTATTGATCAAAGAGGTCTTGCACAGCTTCGAGGACAAATACAAACACAAATGCTGGTTTTGTTCCAAAATAAAAAAATCCCCCAGCTCTCCAGGAAGAGCTCTGTTCTTTTCCCCACCTTCCCAAGTTGTTTAGGATCTATGAGTGCTGAAGGCACCAAACACTTTTTCTTTTTCCATAGAGATCCCAGGAGCTTGCCTGACCATGCTGCCCTTGCTTTTGAATGGTTTGTCTTTCTCTCCCTTCACTTTCAGAACATCTTTAAAACAACTCTGCCTTGTTCAGTATGTTGAAGCTAGCTGTCTAAATTGCAACTAAATCAAAAACATAGCTGATGATTTGGACAGTTACAAGCTGTGTGGGATTCTTGCCAGCATTATATTTGCTTTTGTCTTCATAAAAAGTAGTCCTGGGAGATGTAGGCTTGCAACCAGTAAGAGTCTGACAAAGGCATGTGGTTTTATATAGGGTTGTTTGTTTTTTTTTTTCAGAAAACTTCTTTTTCTAGTCAGCCAGCTTCATGAGTTATTTCAGGCCATGGCATGTTGCTTGCTTGTTGATCAGATGCACAGCATGACAATGTCTTGAAAGAAAATGGCTTGTTTCTGGCCCCTGCAGATTTTTTGTAATTGGACGCAAGTGACTAAAATTGTGCAGTGTCCACCCTGAGTAATCCTTCTCTGTGTCTGTTTTACTGATGTGGTGGATGTGAGTGCCCACGCTGGGAGCAGGCTGTGCGGATTGCTCCGGATCTTGATATGGGAAAGGTGAGACTGTCAGTATGAAAAGTTGCTTGGTGCCTTATTGACAGGAGGTTTTAGTTTGTTCAGCACTGCTTGAGAAAATGAAGAGTATGAAATATTTTGGGGGGTCTCCTATCAACAACGTACTTTGAGCATGTGACTGATTTTAGGCACCTGAGCAGTCTTAAAGGATTCAATATGGTAACGTGAACTTGGAGAAAGTGTGACTGTTGCATGGGACTTAAATGACTTGAAGTTGAGTCATTATTTTATGTGTATTTCCCATGGGATTGTGGGTATGCAGCTTACACTCTGCCTCAGTTTTCTGCTGGTGAAACTGGTAAGAACATTTAATAGTTGCAACACATTAAATACTGCAGTTTGTAAGCCCTACATTAACAGAGGCTGTGTGAAGGATGAACACTAATGGTAATCCCTGTGTTGTTGGGCCAAATTTGGTTCAAGTCTAGTAGTAAGAAAGCAAAGCTGATAAGCAAGATGCAACTTGCTGAAGCAGAGTAATGGATGGACTAATTAACAGCCTTGGCAGAGAGATCATTGAACATGCTGTGGACACAACACTGTAGTTCTCAGGGCTCTCGCATGAAAAGGCAGGCGATCATAT
The DNA here is from genome assembly GCF_035582795.1 of Mycteria americana. Lineage (NCBI taxonomy): Eukaryota > Metazoa > Chordata > Aves > Ciconiiformes > Ciconiidae > Mycteria > Mycteria americana. The sequence goes on along the minus strand of NC_134381.1, from coordinate 4,446,243 downwards.
ACTAGGAATTTAAGGTGGTAAGAAGCTTTTCTTTAAAGCAAGGTAGGAGTAAAGTAAGGTGGGAGTAGGAAAGAAAAGGAGGTGCATTTACCAGCAGCCCACTTTAGCACTTTCTTGGAGATGACTAGGTAATTAAGTTCCTTCTATATGTGGGTAGAATTTGTTTTGGGTTTTTTTTTCCCTCCTGTGGACCAAAGCCCTGTAAAAGCAGCCTCATCACCAACTCTCTTCTCAGTGACTTGTTACCCATGCTGTTCCTGAAGGCTAGAGTTTCCATATAGACAATTCAGAAACTTCTGAGTGCAATTAATCCGTTCCATTTAACAACTGTTTTCTTCTGCTTTCCCTTACCTTACAAGGCAAACAGGCCTAAGCAGTATTGGTAAGAAATGTTTTTATGGACAGATGGGCTCTAAAACTGCCATCTACCTAGGATACTAAGGGCATGCTCAAATACCCAAGAAGGGTGATGTTAAAATTACCCAGTAGACCCAGGAGTTGTTTGACAATGCCTGCTTTTATGTAGTCCTTCACTCCTCCTGCAGTGGTCTTGCTGTTCCCAGGATAAGAGATTGTTATTACTTTTCATCATCTTCATGGGGCATCTTGCCCATTCTGCCTGCCTGGTGTGTTAGGACTTGCTGATTCCTCTGCCTGTGCCTGAGGCAGAGTTTGTTAGTTTGCTACCTCAGCTTTAGTGCTGCACTACTGTAGTTGCATGGCTTTGGGATCAGAGCTGGTTTGGCTGGCTTGGAGCACAGGCATGGCTGGAAGGAAACTGGCTTGCTGAGGATGAAGACAGAGCCGTGTTGTTGGCTAACAGCCACCAGGGATATGAGGGATATTATTTAAAATGATGCTGGAGGTCCCTTCCATTAGCTGGATTTAAGTATTTACAGGAGTTAATATACTGAGCTAGAACAAGGTAAGTATTTGTCTTTATATCATAAGGTCAGTGATATGATAAGGTCAGTGGCAGAGTAGGGAAGAGAGGACATCTAGGTTCTCCCCTGTGTTTCTACTCTGTTCCCGTCAATGGTAAACTGTTGTTGACCTGACTGCCTCCCAGCTAGATGTCTCTGCTCATCTGACCTTGGTGGCAAAAAGGGCAAGGAGTTGTAGGATGGAGCCCAAGCTAATAAGCCTGGTAAGGTATGCTGCCTTGGGCTCTTCCTCTCTGAACTTCACCTGCAAATTTGCTGTGCCTTTCAGCTGGGGAGCTAAAAGGCCCAGTGAAGGCATTTTCTCAGCTGCATTATTGTTTGTCTTAAACTGTTCTAAAGCGTCACTCTTGTTTTTGAAGGCGACAATCTGCCTGAAGTACTGCAATGTTGCACTTCTTGTGAAGCTGCAACAAGGTTTTACAGCAGTTCTGTGTTACTTTGCCAGTTGCTTCACTGTCCCAGCCACCAGGCCAGGTAACGCGTATGTCTCGTACCAGTGCTCCTGGCTATAATTTATCCATACTTCTACCTCCTCCATTCTTTACTTCCTCCTTTTTAAGACCAGTAATATTTGGATGGTAATTCTAGCCTCAAGGCTTGTATAAATTAATTAAAGGGCTTGCCTTTTGAAGTGGAATTAGTACTTTGTTAAAGCTGTTTGTGTTCTGGGTCATGAACCATTTAATCGGAGGCCAGTGTACATCTGGGCTGTGCTAATTAAAGCTGCCTGCCCTGGAGCACAGAAGCAGAGGCATCAATTCAGTGCATAGAGTTCTCAGATCCCAGTTGCAGAATGACCTCTAGCTTCTGTGCTGGATGCTGGTTGCCATCAGACAAACTTCCAGAGTAGGAGCACGTGTCTGCTTGTATAGTAATTTCCTATACCCCACTATCCTCACTGTTAAACCTTCTTGAGGTGTTTTCCCTTAAGGCTTTTTTCTCCTTAGGGGCAAGTTTGATAGGGTCTCTAGTTCCTTGCCAGAAGCCTTTGTTATAATAAATCCCCCATCTAGGGATGGAAACTGTGCATCTTCCAGTCCTGTAGATCTTTGTCAGTTCCTTCAAATGGTATATCCCTGGCTCCTGATGGCATTTGGTAGGAGCTATAGCATGGGATTTCTGCTTCTTAAGTACATGCTTCTGGTTTCCAAGCCTAAGTTCCTTATTAATGCAAAAATGTAGCTGAAATTGAAGTTGCTTGTCTGGAGCTTTGGTTCTGTGTTTTCCTGTTGAATCATGATCAGAAGTGAAGTGGGGACAATACAGCTAGAAATCATGAAGTTGCTAAAGGTGCACCAGCCTGTTGTTTCCAGTGTTGACATCTGCTCTCAAGCTCTTTAAAATCTTCTAAAGAACCTCACTGTTAAGCTGAGCTCCTTAAAAAGGCTTGGCACCAAAGGACTAGGTTTCTCTAAATTGCTCAGCTTGTTATAGACCCACAAATGGCTAGACTTTCCAAAATTATTCTGAATGCTATAAAGTATGTACTGAATGCTCAAAAAGAGGCTCTGGATGGTTTTCTGAAAAGAAACTTGAGACACTCTTATATGGACCACTCTGGTGTGCAGGCAGGACATAGCTCAATTATTAGGCATGGATCCTTGTTTATTGCCAACGTGTATGATTTGCTTGCTTCAGGCAAGAACTTGCTATAATGCAACACAGTAAATAGGCAATAGGAGTAAAACTGGTTAGGTCACACTCCAATCACTTATGCTAACCTGAGCTAAACAGGTGCTTCAAATGAAAATTTGTCTGAATTTTTAAAAGTCTGAACTTTGCAAAATATAATTATAGTACTCTAGGGCAAGATCTTTCTATGCAAGCTACATTTGAGATGCCCACTGGCTGTGGCAGTAACTCCCAGCTCTGCAGTAGGCTCTTACATATGAGCTGTGCAGGAAACAGTATTTGGCATTTTGGCACTGTTTGTTTATCCCCTTGAAATAGCTTAATTAATCCATTATTTTAGGGGAATGACTTATAGATTTCATTCTTGTGGTAGTGTAGCCTACACAAGGCAGAAGATGTCTTGCAATCCACAAAGGTCTTGATAAAGTCCATCTGAGCTTTTGTCCATAGTAGCACAGTTGTTAGCATGACACTAGCAGCTGAACTTTCAGGTCTTGAACATTCAAAAGCATCTGACTTGTGAGAAATGCAGAGTTTCTGGAGAGACCGCTCAAGAGAAGGAAGATGTCTCTTAGGAATGTTGCTCAGATATGGAAGAAGTAAAGGAGCTGGGTGCTTAGGCAAATCTGTTTTCCTGGCTCTTGAAGCCTTGGTGAAGTGTTTGAATTGTACAAACCACTTAACTTTTTTATGGCTTACTCCTGAACTAAAAGGAAAATCTTTTGGGATCAAACTGTTCTTGATAAACATCTCAGGCTTTTAAGAAATACTTCAGGGATTATTGCCTTTTAAATTTTAGGCAACCTGACCTTAGTGTACTGCCTTGTTTGGCTTCAGCTCTCAAAAACAGTAGAACAGATTGACATTTTGAAGAAAAAATAGAATTGTCCACAGCTACTCCCACAGCTTGGCTTTAATCTACAAATGGTTCTGGTTGGCCTGGGCTGCTTTTCTTTTTGCATGGAAAAAAATAATCCAGGTCTAGTTATCAAAAGCAAAGTCTACTATTCAGAACATTGAGGCATCTTAAGTCCCTATATGGTGTGAGTCTTGGCAGTAGCTTACTTTGATTAAATACAAATCAACCAGGAGGTTTTTTTCCCCTTTCTCAGCATCTCTTTTGGCAGAGCCTCCATCTGTGGTTAGTGTTGGAGAGCCTGGATGCTGTTTCAAGCTGAAAAGAATGCCCACCGTGGGATATGGTGAATAGCTCTATTCATAAGTCATCTTACCCTCCCCCTTCCTCCCTCCAGCAATGCACTCGAAGTCTCCAGGATACTTGTGCAACCTTGGGTATAACGTACTGAGTGCCGTGGAGAAGAGCACGGTACAGTCCGTCCTGAGGGATGGAAGCAGCACGTAGCTGCTGCTCATGAAGCACAGCAGAACAGGAGTTCACACATCTCGTTCTTTATTTCCTTCTTAAGCATAACCCTACTAGTCACCTTCTCCAAGGTCCGATTCTTTCCACGTATGCAGTCTGGCTCAGTTTTCTGCCCTAGCAGGCTTCTTGTATGTGTAAGGAAAAGTCGCATCCCCTTCTTTGGACACAGAGCCAATAATATGGGTAGCTGAAGGAAGTGCCTGCTGTGTGCCTCTTTTTACCTTGCTTGGCACAATAAGGACTGCTGATCCTGGACTTGGGAAAGGTCTTCTCTAAGGATTTTTAATCTTCTAATCTTTTTCAAAAGATTCTCCTTCATTTTACACTGTCATGAAACTTGAGTGTTGGAAAGCTTGGCAAACTTGCAAGCTACTCTGTCTTTTCTTGTTTATTTTACTAGCAGAGAAGAAAATGTGGGACATATGAGGGAAAGCAAACAGAAGGTAGGAGGGGAAAGGACATACCGAAGTAGAAAAAAATTTTAAGAGGTAAAAATGGAAGTGAAACTTCCTGAAATCAACTTTTATAGAATTACATAAGTAAATGTCAGTCCCAAAAAGAACGACTTTCATGGCTTTCATTTTCTGACCAACTTTTTTTCACTGGTGCAACAGCATTGTTTGACCATGATGGAGGCCTTGTCCAGTCAGCTGCTTCTCTCTCCGTTCATACTGTTCTCCTGTGTCCTTGTCCTGATCCACCAAGCTGTGTTAATTTGTATCAGGAAGTAGCTTTACTCTGCCATACGGCTGCAGCCAGTTTTTCAGTTCATTGCACTTTCAGCAGAGTGTAATCTTTCATGATGATGCTTTGCAAGAAACATGGACACCTGACTATCCTCTCAATTTGTGAGTCTTTGAACCATTTGTCTATAACTTGTATTGGCTTATGAATTGACACTTAAAGTATCCATCTAGTTGAGTTCCTACAGAGCAAAACATCTAAATTTAGGATAATTCTTCCCTTCCCTCTGTTTAGAAGAAGAAAATGTTATAATTAATCCTTTACTTCTCAAAGGTGTGGGTGACCAAAACTGGAAGTTCACTTTCTTGCAGACTTTATACTCCGTCACTCACTGGGGAAGTAACTTAGGAAGGCTGTTAATGTCACTGGTAGTATTTGAGGTTGAAGACTTATTCAAAATTAAGAGTAAATAAAGTTATTAATAGAAGTATCTAAAATTGAGGGACCAGTGCAATGTACTAAATCTTAACTCCCCTAATCTGCTTGAAAGAGAAAGGCGGACCCATACAACCAAACCTGTATCACTAGGAAGAAATTTGGCTGTTGAACAGTCCTCAGGATATGACACTCCTAACAGAATGGACTATTCTAAGTTCCATGGATTAATCCTGCCTTCTGCTCCTTTCCGTGCCCAAATTATGGGCACCAGTACTTAAGGCTTTTTGGGATACCTGTTATGCTTTGGAAGAATTGAGGTATCAATGGTGCACAATGGAGTTGCCTGAAATATTGAAAGAGCTGTGCTAGCTAGAAAGTAGTTGACCTGTATCTCCAAGCTGCAAATAAAATTAGCCACTTTGAATGGTCAGGGTTCAGTTACTGAAGCAAACATCATAGGGACTCTAGAGTTTTTACTGGCAGTGTCATGTGTCAGGTAAGGTGGATGGTGTTTAAAAATGACCAAATGAGACAAACCTGAAAACCTAATGAACTTGTTGTTAAGACAATTCTAGCTGTCGGCTGAGAATGCATTTGGCTTGTGCTGCTGTATTTTGTAAATATACTTACAGATGGAATCTGTGTCCTATGTGACAAAGGAAGAAAGCTCTTGGGCAGACTTCTTCAGTTCAAGGTGCCAGTTTCCTTGATTTCTGACGAGTAAGCATAAGGCATCCTTGTGCTCTGCAGTGATGTGGTGATGGTATTGTGGCTGATTCCCAGGTACTAGCAGAGAATCCAAAAGGCTTCTCTAGATAATTGTCCACAGCTGATAACTAACAGGGAAATCCTACCTGCTGTCCCCAATAGAGGTACTCTTTTCTTTGATAGAGAATGTCATGGTGGCCAGGTTATAATCCAGTAAAGCAATGATGACACTAACATCATGATCTATCATACCTTACCAAGTACAGCAGCCCATCATGGAGCATGTGTGCAGCGCTCACTGCCTTCTCATTCAGCCTCCTGGCCCGCACTGTTCAAATTTTACTTGACGTGCTGGTCACAGTGACGCCTTGGAGCTAGGGTCAAGCTCAGAGCCCTGTTGAGGTAAGCACTGTCATATGCCTAACAGGAGACAGCCCTTGTCTTGACGTATTTCAAAATGGGGGGGAAAGTATCCATACAAACTACCCGCTTGACAGATGCATTGTGGTTCACCTTATACAAGGTTGTGACACTTAACCCTCGAAGTAGCAGGCTCTAGGTGAAGCACAAATTAGATTTGATTTTACTGATAACTAAAGACTGCATTTGTTAGCCGTAACTTTCCTGTCACTTCCTGTATGGAAGTATATCCATGTATCCCTTATTCCATATCACGGCATTGTCTAGTCCTGCACAAACTGAAGCTGTGTGAGAGGGTTTTGGTGTGAAGGATTGGCAATAGAATACTAAGAAGCTTTCAGGATGTCATAGTGAGGGTGTCAATTAAACTATACTAAAACAAAATTTCAGCATTAGATCTACCTCAGTTCTCCATTTCCCCGCAGATCCAAGAAGTGTCCTGTAACAGAAGCTTGGATTGGGTTTTTCTGCTTCACTGAATGAGCTGCTCTGATGTTTTCTTAGGATTATATATGCTTCCAGATGTAGTTCCAGTCAGATGACTGCATGTTAGCTGGAAAATGTGATCTGAAGAGATGGAGGGTGATTAAAGACTGTTTTTCATCTAGAGTTCTGATTTCACAGCTGGAGAAAGTCATGGCACTTAAAGTCCCAACTTCTCCTTCATGGCCACTATTTAATTCTGCAGGAACATGCTGAGACCAGCTAGGTAAGATGATAGAATCTACCATTTCATGAGTAAAACTTCTCAAAGTGGGATGGAGGCTAAAGATAGAAAATAGGTTGTGGGTTGTTCCCCTGCCCCTACTTGGCCCTGAGGTTTCTTCCTTTGCCAGTCTGGAAAATGTCCCTCCTGTCACTCTAGGCAGTCACACAATAAAGCACTCTGAAACATTTGGCTGCCCTAGGCAACTCCTTGTCCTTCCTGCATAATAGAGCTCTGTCGCACTAGCAGTCCCAGGTTCAGTGCTTTATATTTTGCTGTGTGACCACTGTGTACATTTGCAGAGTATCTCTTCACTTAGGAATTAACCTGATTTATCTACACCTAAGTTCTCCCTGCAAGTGAGACAGCTGGAGTGCACCAGCAAGCAACTGAGACCGACACTAATAGGGATAGACTCATAGGTCTGCTAGATTGTGGCAGTGCTGTAGTCTGCACTTCAGTAAGCGGAACTGCTCTGAATTCTTTACTTGCAGCTCCTGGATTTATTTGTCTGTTTTCTGTGTACACAAAACCCTGTCACGATATTATTAGAGGACTTAAGTGGTACTTCAGTGGAAGTAGCATGTTTCTATGTTATACAACTTGTGTTTTAACAGAAAATTGTTCTAAACAAATCCCCAGATAGAAGTAGTAATTCACTAGTAGCACTACTTCTTTCTAGGACAATGGAATTAGTGACTAAACTAAAGTTACTGGATTTCATTTTCTAAAAGCAATCCTGAGAAGGCTTTTAGCAGTTTTTAGCACCAATAACACTTTGTCAGTGAGAAAAGCACAGAGCTACTATTGTTGTAGACGGAAATGCTGTTTTTTAATGACAACTTAAATAAGTACCCATACGTGAAGAAACCCTTTGATATTTTGTCATGCATATATATGCTAGAGTACTAATCCACTGAGTGATACTGAACACTCAGATAATAGCAGTAGGATTTTAAGTTGTATCTTTCTCTTCGGAGTTGTTTCATAGTTTAAATCCATCACTAATTATGAGCGTTTACAGATCCAGACTTATTCTTCTCCCTTTTGTCTTCGTCCCTCCTTCAATTTTTCCCAACTACAAGAATAGCTGTAAGTGCTGAGCATCTCTGAAACCTCAGTCCTGGGATCCAGGCTATAGCGCTTTTTCCTGTAGCCAGTTGGCTGCCACAAAAGGATTGGGTAATAATAACTAGAGAGCCAGGAACACTTACTTCAGATGAACAGCATGCCTGAAAGCTGACGAGCTATGGGCTGAGCAGTTTACTTGGAAAATTTCTTAAGGACTCATTAGGAGAAGTGAATTTTCTGAGAGAACTGCTTTAAGACAAGCCTGGAGTGCATACCTTGTGATATAATTGCAGAATGACCCCTGAGGGCACCTGCACATTTAAATCAATAGACGTATCCTGTAGCCCGGCTCCTTCCTAACGATGTCTTTGCACTCACATGACGACAGATGAAAGACACAAATTACCTGCCTTTTGAGTCTGGACTAGGTTGGCTGACCATTCAGAGTATAAGCAGAGAAGACGACCAGTACCCTAAGCATATTGCAATTAAACAGTTCTTTCCAAAGGCTTGTCAATAACTGCAAGGGTCTCTGACTTTTGTAGTTTAGAAGTGTGATTTAGCATCCACTGGGCAAGGCCTTAATTAATCCTGAACTCCTGCCCAGTAGGCCAGTTTTTCAGGATGTACAAAAGTTGATCCAGTGTCAATAACTATTGTAAGTTAGAAAGCTAGAGGTTGTCTTGCCCATTTACTCTGAAGACAACCAATTGGTTTTACTCTTATTGGCATCTCGCTCTTTCACCTTAAACCATTGTGGGTAGGTCAGCTGCTGTTGGGTACTTTACAGTTGCACATCTTAATTGAAAGGGTGGTTATCCATGCTCTCCCTGATATTTCCCTGCTGCAATTACCATAAATGAAATCAGAAGTAGTGAATGTGTCTGGAGTCCAAAGTCAAGTTTATTTTAAAAAGCCTTATAGCTAACTGTGCCCCCAAGCCCATGCAAAAATTCTGATACTAAACTTGAGACTAGTGCCAAGGATTGCTTACCTCTGCACTGAACTGTAATCACGGCTCTTCTGTCTGCTTTTACCCTTTTCCTAGAGGTTCCTGGAAGTGTGAAGCTAGTCACATATCAGACTCCAGTCTTTCCTCTGCGTGCACACCGGACTGGTCTAATAAGGGACATATTCTTCCTACTTCTTTCAGTCCTCTGGAAGAATACATTCTTCTGGTGAAAACTGTCAAGTCTTTGAGCCTTAAGCCTGGTCCTGCAAAATGTTGCTGAACTCTCATGCCACTGGCAGCTAGGCATGCTTTCCTGAAGGGCAGAATCTGTGCTGAACAGCCAGCGTTACTGAAGGAGAGAATTTCCTACGTCACCTTGACGTATCACTTTCTACCACATGGGCTGGGTGCTGGCTGCTTCTCTCTGTTTGGGCTTTCCAAAGGACTGGGAACCCATAGCCCAATTCTCTGAGCAGGTACAGTGGGGCTCTCAGTCACCTTGCAGTGTCATCCACCCTTTGTGCCTTCCAGTATTATTTCTTAGGAGAAGAGAGAATGGCTGTGTGTGTTTGCTGATATGGGGTTTGCTGGCCAGTGGACAGCTGGACATGAAACGCAGAAGTCCTGAAATGGGAGCAGAACATGAGCGTTGCATAACCCTAAAGTCAGAGAAATATAAAAGTTGGGATGATAAAAATCAGTTGGGCCAGACATTAAACTGGTCAGTGGGTGAGCTGTAAGGCAAGGCCTGGATGAGCTCACATGGCCAAAGCTGGCAGAAGCAGTTGGGTACTGTTGAAAGAAATGTTGTTCTAGTTAATATAGTGGAAGCTTCATAAATTGGAAGTCACTAAGGAAATAAGAAACCTTGGCTCCAATGGGGAAGGCAGTATGTGAGGGTGCCTTTGTTCAGTTCCAATTTGTTTTCACTTGAGTTACTGTTTCACCAGTGCTGTCCTTGAAACCTTGGCTGTTATCCAAGGAGGAAAGCTAAAAGTGATGGGGGGAAGAGAGCCCTTCCAAAAAGCTTTGAAACAAAGCTGTTGGTAACCTAATGTTATCACAGAGGTAGCAGGTTAGTATAAGCAATTTTCACGTGTGTCTGAACAGGTGCATGCTGGGGCCTTTTTTGTGTGGATTTCTAAGCTTGCTTTGAGATGTCCCAAATCTTTAGTGTATGGTGTGGTCCCTTCTGGGCTGCTTTAAGAGTGTAATGGTACTAAGCATATTTATGGCCAGTTGTAAATCTTAGTGATTGTTGCTCGTCCTGGAGTTGTAGAAGGAGAATAGAGATAAATGACTGCCCTTTCACAAAAGATCTCTTCTCTGCCAAAATTCTTTCTGTCTGCCTAGTCACCCTCTCATTTTGGAAAAATTACTTATCTGCATTACAGGAGCTTTCCATATATAGAGCTATTCTTCAGCCCTGCTCTCTTACAAATCTGTGCATTAGCTCTAATTTAGCTTAATACATCTGAGAGTAAAAAATCTGCTCCTTAAAACAAAGAAAGGTTTTAAAATTGCCATTGATCTGTTGATGCAACGTACATGGCACTCTTAACTCTCTTACAGACTATACCCATGTAGCTTGAGCCTGTACCCGCTCATTCTGTAAGTGTAGGTTTGGGCCACTTGGTTATCCGCGTTGGGGTCCAATCCAATGTAAACTGCGTGCAGAAGTTCATTTTACTTTAACTGTGGATGAATCAGATCTCTGTTGCTTAGAGACGCTTTTTCTAAGTAGGCATTTTAAACAGTAGGCTCTGTAGAAGCTAAAAGACACTTTCAGCTTCAGATGAGAACTGAATTTTGTCTTTGTCTTCATGATTTGACTTCTCAAATAGCTGCCTCTGTGCTGAACAGGGGAAACTTTCAAATCCATCTTAGATCTTTGGATGGCCGAACACTATTTTTCTGAATTGGAGTCAGCTGCTCTTTCCATCCTGCCTAAAGGTGTATAGTCTGAAGGGGGAATACTCTCTCCCCTGAATATTGACATAGCTCCAGTCAGTTTCACTGGCAGTAGGACTTGGAGGTTCAGTCACCCATACTTGAAAGACTTGTCCAAAGTTTCTGACAGATTCTGGGGATATCTGTTCTTGAAATAAGAACTTCTGTGGTACTGTTACATCCGTGCACGTTTCTGCTGTGCTCTGGGCCTGACACACTTGACCACAATTTTTGAAGAAAAACCTGTCTTGTCAACTGCAGTAAGAAAAAGGGTTGTTCTTAAAATCTAAAACCAAATCTGAGATTTCTTCCATGTGCCAGCAGTACTAAGCTTGTCAGAGTTCAAGGAACATCTGGATGATGCTCTTAGTCATATGGTTTAGTTTTAGATAGTTCTGTGAGGAGCAGGGAGTTGGACTTGATGATCCTTATGGGTGTCTTCCAACTTGAGATATTCTATGATTCTATTCTATGATAATGTCTCCCCTGAGCTAAAGGAGGTCTTTGCAACTACCAATAATAAAAGGTATACCTACAGCATGGTCTAAAGTAGAAGGTTCTAGGTACTGGAATCAGCTGGGCTGTGAAGCTCTGTCCAAGGTAACTTTCTTGCAAGAGAGCACGCTAACTGCTTTTACCTTGTGCAGGCATCATTGATGTAAGAATCTGAGATTACGTGTTTCAAGCAAGCTTGAAGAAGTTGTCTCTGCAGCTGTGCTTCATTCTGCAATATATGTTTAGGCCACAGAGGGTAGCCCTTGTCTCTAAGCAGAAATCTGGAATTTTGTTTATTCTGGGAGCAGGTACAGCACAAGTGTCTGTATGCTATTCTGAAATGGAAAAGCCATGTAGTTTTAAGAGAAAACAAGTCCCGTTGCCCACCTTGAGTGAATGAGGAAGCAACATCTTGTCTATGGGCTGAAACTGATAAGGGACAAAAGGAAGGAAAAAAGTAATCAAGTAGGTGAATAATAACTGCTAACTAATTTAAAAATACACATAGAACAACTGTCACTGGGGCAGTCTGGCTACTCAGGGTTCAAATGTGGCAGCTCCTGTTCTGAAGCAGATTGAACATAGAGGTAACTTGACTTGTATTGACAAGTTCTGCCTCTTGTAAATGGTGACAAATCCTGGATTAACAAAGCTACAAGAGGTATGGCTAGGTGTCACTTTTTATTCTGGTTAGCTCAGAGTGAGCAGAACTTACAAGACTTGTGTGGATGGTCATAGGTGTTTGTCATGCAGTGAAGTGTAATGCACAGATCAGTGGTTTAGGCACCTTGTGTGGGGCTCTGGAACTGGTGACAATAAAACTCCATCAACTTTCTGATGTACCAGAGCTGTGTTGTGTTCCCCAGTGCCATGCAGCTCGGAGGGCTACAGCTAGTGTTTCTTTGTTACCCTAGGATGCTCCCTCAGAACAACTCAAGATAATTTTAACATCTGAAGTCATGTTTAGGCAGCCATGTCTATAAAACATCTAAATTTGGCCAAAGGAAATGTTCTCTTTTTTCATTATGGGGTTTTAGGAGGCTGGACAAAAGAATGCTACATAAATGAACAAACTGTACTATTGTAATTCAGCTTTATTGCTACTCTTCAGATTTGAAGCTGAGTGGTGAACTTCTTTCCCGTCCTGATTTCTCTGGAAACATGCTTGCCAGTTGTGGTTATGCTGGAAATGATATGTGGGTATGGACTTCTGAACCAAACTAATGTGCAGAGTGTGTACAGAACTGCACAGCTGGAAGCCTGGTCAGCAAGGCAAATAAGAGAAGTGCTGATTGCTGTTGAAATCGAAATGCTAGCGAGAAGGCTATCATTAAATCATGGCTGGCATGAGAAATGGCGTCAGACAACTGGGTGGCTTTGGGAGCTGCCCATGGAGAATACAGTGATGATTAAGGAAGCATAAATTGGCTAGCAAAGCCTGAGGAGGTCGACTAATGCATGGTCTGGCCTTCCAAAGCTGACCAAATCCTCAGGAAAACCATAATTGCCACTGAGCACCAAGGAATAGTTCTTTGGTTTGGCCAGACTCATGTTTGTTCAACTTAGCAAAACTATGAGACTACACTGACTGAGTCTACACTGTTCTTGTCAAGGCTTTTCTTTCCAGAGGCAAATATCTGAGCTTGAAAGGATGGCAGAAGAAAGACTTCACACAGCTTAAGCTACAGGGAGCTCTTGAAAGAGGTCAGACAGAGATGGTACATGTTGCAGGCTATACGTTTCCCTGTTACTCCTGTATGGAACCTCATAACTTCTTTTGTTGAAGCATTTCTTCTGAAGGCACCTAATCTCTATATATTGAGGGAGAGATGCTGACCTCACCTCGTGGAGTATTGAGTGATCCTGCCACTTGTTTGGATGTGGTGTTCCGAAGTTTATTCACCACCTCTGCTAGGAAATTGTGCCTTCTTTTAAACTCTTCTTTTTCTGGCTTAATATTTAGCTGTCAGTTCTTAATAAGCTTTTTGCCTTGTAGTAGATTAAAAGCCATTTAACACCTGGTAGCTTTTCTTCATAAAGGTACTGGTATTCAGTAATTAGAAGGACCGCGGTGCAGAGTCAATTCTATTAGAGAACAGGTTTATTTCAAAGGGAGGATATGAGGAAGAATTCCACTTTTGGATTCAGTTCATGAGTTTTAGTGTTTGGTGCATGTCTGGGCTTGGGAGGGACAGGGTATGGCAAGAATGCATCTGTGCTATATTTCTTTGCAAAATTGAGTGGAATAGGTGAAGAATTTGTTCCGAGGAGCTTAGATCTTTCCTAGTATTCTGAGTTGTTGTGGAAAAATATCTACAGCTGCTAAACAGCTACCGCCCTAACAACAGGGGAACAGAGAACTTGGTCTGTATTCAAGCTGTATCATGTAGTGATTTAAAGGGACATGGCTAAATAGTTGTCTTAATGTACTCTTTTGTTACTTTCCACTTACTTGTTACTGGTTTTACATAGTAGGTTATTGTTGCATTGAGTCTCTTGTTCCCAAGTGTTTTACAATTTACTTTCATGACTATGTTTTAGCAATAGTACTTTAAACTGAACTTTTTATGGAACCACTAGTGTTATGCAAGAATTTGCCTTTCAATACTGTATTCTGCTTCATAGTAAGCGGTTGTGTGCATAAAGGAAGAGGTGCTTTGGCCTTGGTGGTTTTGCTGAGGAGGTGAATATTCAATTTATACAAATTAAGCAATGTGCTTGCACCAGAGAAATGCTGATCTACAAAGACAATAGATGTTTATTACTAACAATGTGTACTGCTGAAGCAGAAAGGAGATCTAGCTAGTAAAAATATTGTAAGAAAGTGCTGAAAGAACACTGCAAAGGCATAGAAGAGACTAAGTGGCCTTGTAGTGATGACGAGTTGACCTGCTTTGCACTTTTCTTGCATCAGGCTACTCAGTAACTCTCACAGTACCCTAACAAGTCACCTGGGTATGCCTTCTTCCCTTTTTGTGCTTCTTTTTTTTGAGGTCCTATAAGTTGTAATAATCCCTGGACTATACTCATGTATTGCTGTGAACTGATCGCACTTGCATGATCGTTGGGTGATAATTCATTTGCATTATTTTGTTACGCATAGCTCCTCTCTCCATTCCTCTCACTTTCCTTTCTTGCTGCAACTCTACTTTTAAAAAGTAGATCAGTGTGCCCTGCACTGTCTGTCAGGCTAGATGGGCTGAAGTTAGGCCTAATACACCAGTCTAAGCTATGGGAAACATTTCCAAATTTAATGAATCTAGGAAATGTAAGACTAGATTTTGTGTGTGTGCATAGAATAGCAGGATCCAAATTTGCCTTAAAGCAGTTTCAATAATTCAGGTTAGAATTGTGGATGGGAGTATATGGGAGTGGGGAATAGGATAGGCATGGGTTTGTTGATTCTATCTGTTGGAAAGCCCTGTGTAGGTTAGTTCCAGAAACTTTCCACCACCAGTTCCCTAATGTTACTTGCTCTGACTCCGGTACCATTTAACATGACCATGTAACACTGAGATCCCTTTTTTCCTGCTTTGCCATCTTTTCAGACCCAGACAGCTTGTCCTAAGAAGAGCTCTGGGGGATGGAGCTTCAGTTCACTTGTTTGGAACAAACTAGTATTTGGCATCAACAATGACACCCAGTAAAGGATTTCTTGAGAGTCAGGCCTCTGAGAAACTAGTCTCTTGCGGAATTCACCATTTCCATTCAGTGCAGATATCTGTCTGTGCTGCATACACTGATGCATAGTAGATGCAAACTGTTCCTGCCTGCTGCTGAGTACTCAGTACAACAAGAAGCAAATCATTATAATTCCCCAGTACCCTCATGTGTTCACAGCCAGTTGTTTGCTCAGAGTGCACATCTTGGAAACTATCCTGGGTTTATTGTGGGTTTTGTTTTTTCCTTTGGGGGTGAAAAAAATGAGGAAAAGGGACCTTGTTTAGGAATAGCAGGCTCTTTAAAGTAAGTCAAATAGCTTCTTTCTGGTGCACTTTCACTTCTGTAGTGTTTAAACAGTGTCGTTGCATTACATGACTAATAACTCTGAAATGTCTTGCTCTTTCATCTTCTCTCCAGTGGTAGCACTACGTACACAGTGGAGTGTGTATTTTGGGAGTGTTTTCTGCTCCTTTTGCGTTATTTAAATATAAATATGGTGCTACAAAGAGAACGCTACGGAAGAAGGTGATGGTCTTTGCTTACTTTCTGAGTGTGCATAACAGCATCAGGCTAGTCCTGGGGCTAGTACTGTCTTCTGTACAGGACAGTTTTACCCTTCTAGCAAAACTTTAGGTTTGCACTTTGTCCTATGCACACATCTGCCATAACAACAGCCCTATCATTATGCCTAAAGCTTCACCTTTTCCTTCTATCTTCTTCTTATCTTCACCTACACTGATTGTAAATCAAAAACTACTACTGAAGTCAGTGGAGTAACATACACCTCTAGCTTTCTTTACTGTTCCTACAAAGGAATAAGAAACTGTAAATTGTTTTGTAAAATTCTGTGGATTTGCTCTTCCTAAGCAGGTTTTCTCTGATCATTACATATATGAGAAATTTGGCAAAATTCTGTCACTGTTTCTTAATTCATGTATAAAAGCCTGAGACCACGCAAATGAGAAGAAATGATGCTGTAGTTAGGAGAGCCAGTCAGCAGAAGTGGGACCACTTGTCACTGGTCTTTCGTAATTGCTTTGTCTTGTGGCTATGAGTTCGGCTTGAGTTTTTAGTTTTTGCTGTACTGAGGAGAAGAAACGAAAAATTCTGCACCCAGAAATGGAAGAAGCCTTCATGTAATGTGTGGCTCTGTTCTCCGATGCTGCACACTTATCTTATGTGAATGACATGTGGTCAGAGTCGGGACATTGGATTTCATCCCAAAAGACATGCTGTTTCCTGCTATCTGTGCTACTAATCTGTGCTCACTGTATTATAGTGCCCCAATGACTTCAATTCCCATGCTTTGACTAGTTTAAGAGTGGAGAGGACTGTTCTCATGTCCTGAAGTCCATTTGGTTGCTACATTCAGCCTTCCAGTGACGAAGGACTTCAGTAGTAACCAAATGCAAAAATAGTAGCATCAAGTATAACCAGCTACAGGGCAGAAAATGATTTAATGAAGCAGATTCCTATGCAACCCCATCTTGGATACTAAGGTACCCTAGAGGAAGGGGAAAGAAGGTGAAGTGCTTTAGGAAATGTGCAGCTGCCCATGAGCCCTGGCCTGCCCAACACAGGTGCACACTCTTGGCTGTGATGTTTCAGAACTAGTCTGAGTGCAAGTGTCCCCTAACTGGGGCTGATACAGGTATATTTATCAGTTGGAGCTCTCAAGTAATTTGTTCTTGTCTAGCCTCAGAAATGGGGAGTGGCTGCATAAGAGTTCCAACTGAATAAAAATAATTACCTTTTTTCAACTACGCTTTTGCACTGTAAAATGCTTGTATTTTGCAGGGGAAAGTAGGCTTTCTTGGTTTTTTTTTTCCTTTAGGCAAACTCTGATGGTCTGATCTCAAGTAGCATCCTATCAAAGAATAACACCTGCGTGTTACAGTGGCATGGTGCAAGGAGAGGTGGGGAGGCAGGAGGGAGAATAGTGTTCAAAGAACATTAATTTCATTTCAGAGGAGAAAACAACCCATGTAACATGCAAAAACAATGAGTTTTAATAGCTTTTAATATGTTTTTAAACATTTCCATCACCCCTCTGTGTTTTCAGACACAGCTTGGCAATAAATCAAAGTAAAAGCAAACACACACATCCAAGCTAGCCGTTAGGCTGAAATAGAAATTAAACACTGAAGGGGGGAGAGGGGGAAGTACAGAATTTACATCAGTGAGGTTAAGGAACAGGCAGACAAGACGTTCAGCAGCAGGGGAATACATCCTGCTTTCATTTTGGCCTGCTTGCAAGCCAGCACTAGCAATGGAAACCTGTTGATTGCAGTAGCTAGCTACAGGCAAGTGAGCTGCATAGCTTGTCTGTATTGCTTCATGGGTGAGAGATCTGCTGGGGAAGTGGTGGTGCTTAGACTAGGTTTTTAATGTCAGCCTGCTCAAAGCTACTGCAGAAGCCACTTGCTGACTAAGGCTTACTTCCCCTTCTCATTTGAGGGAGCAAGTATCAGTGCATTTCTCCTTTGCTGTTTCTACCTATTGCTTTGCTAGACCTCAACTGATGCTTATTAGGAATATCAACTCCTTTGTATTGCTTTAGAGGAGGATTTTAGGTCTGCACTTGTCCCATGTTTGTCTAGCATAGAAGATCGGTTGTATGTGGCCCTTCAGGTTCAGCTTCAATACTGCAAGACAGAGAAACCATAAAAACTGTGAGGTTTTAATGGGTTTTAAGTGACAGGGTGAATTCAGGAGGTTGAGATGTCACTCGCTATTCACTTTTTGCACTGTCCTTGTGCTGAAAGCCTAATTTTTCTTTGATAGTCACCTTAAACTCAGCCCATCCTCATAATTTCAGTTAATGCTTCTGGGTCTTCAGTAGCCTAATGGTCCTTTCTGTCCTTAGAAGCTCTTCCCCAAGCATAGATCCATGAATCAGTTGGATGCACTTTCTCTTGCTTAGAAAAGTTGGTAAGAGGTAGTGAAGAGGAGCAGCCCAATCATTTATGCTTTTATAACTTTTTCAGCTGTCTTATCAACCCCACGTGGTAGTCTTCACTTTTAGAATCATTATGAGAACAGTGTAATGAGACTGTCCTGGTCACAATGTACTTACAGCCTAGACAGGATAGGCAGAACGTACAAGAAATTTCAGTTACCTACTAAAGGCAATTCATCAGCCTAAAACTGGCCTGAGCCAGGTCATCAGAGCTCCTGTTCAATATGGTTTTTAATAATATATGCTGTTAGTTTGAGATTCTGCCCTTATATATTCTTAGAGCACTGACAGATTGAGCTCTAGTAGGTTCAGCAATGTTATTTCGCTCATGCTTTCTCTAGTCATCCCTTAGCCAGAGGAGGTGCCTTGCCTTTCAAGGGCAGCTGAATGGGATGTCTTTGTCCTTGCTGTCACAGTTAATAGACCAGCATCTTCATGCAGAACTGTCTGCAGTGGGCTCAAAAGCCCTTCAAATTCCTTCCTGCTCAGAAAGCTGTGGATCTCCTTTACAGTTTTCACCCATAAGTTCCTGTGCTGAACCTTTACTGCTCAGCACCTGAGGCATTAGAGGTAACATTAAGTGAAAGGCACTCCCTTGTTTTATTAGAACTGGAGTTTCAGGCTGATGAAAGCTTTATTTCCTAGATTGGAAAAAATAAAACTCATGGGGTTTTCAGCCATAGCCTGTACTATATTTAGAATGTCTTAAATCACTGTAAGCTCTAGATTTGAAGGGGTTATTATAGAGTGTGTGTATGTATTTATATGTATGTGTGTTTTGCTTTTTATTGTGGAAGACTAGTCAACAGGGATTTTGTGGTTCTGTTTGGCAATGATGAAGTAATTAAAGTGCATTTTGAGGAATGGTGGGGAAAGAAATGATGAGAGCCAAAAGGGGAAGAAATGGAGGAGGTGAGGGAGTTATTGAGAATAACTTACTAATCCTTCTTCCCCTACTGCTCTTGCAAACCTCAGTCTTTACCTCACAAAGGTGGAAGGCTGCCAAGGGAAAGAGAATTATTAAGATTACACCAAACTCTACAGTCCTTACTGAAATACATTAAAAGCCAGAAGAATACCCAGGCCGCCCTGGAAGGTTCTAAGCAGCTCCTGTAGTGACTCACCCAGAAAGATTCCCCCATTGTCCTATATTTTCCAGCCTGCCAGACAAATAAATACTTTGCAGGATATAAGTGTGTGTACCTATGTATGTATGCCATAGCAACAGAATTCATAACGGTTTAAGGGTTTCCATGTCAGGCATCTAGATTAAGTGCAGTACTCCATAGCGACAAAGAAATACCAGAGATATTCACAGCACTGTCAGCTTTCAATATTCCATTTTAAGTCCCAAAATTTTGGAAACTTGGTTTCCTTTCCTGAAGTCTTGGAATTTGTCTTCATGTAATTAGGTGAGATGGTGAGAATTTATTTTGCTTTCCCATCTCATGATTTTTCAGCCAGGTTCCCTCCTTTGGGGATAAGGAGCATGAAGTGACTTCCCCTTCTGCCGATCCCAGATATTTGAGAGTGTACAATTCCAAATTAGCATGGGCTTGTATTTGGATGTGTATTTACAGTCTGTCTGATCAACTTGTCAACTGGAGGTAAACACACTGCTAATACACTTCTGTAAGCAGGCGTGCAGTGTCCCTTGCAAGCCCTGCCAAGGGGAGAGTGGAACATCAGGTCACTAAGAAAGAACATGTGCTGCTATGGAGATCTGCAGTTGCTGGACACAGTGGAGCAGCATGTAGGTGTTTGGGGAAATACGATTTTCCAGCAATAGGGAGGGTTGTGGGAAAACCGAGTGGAGTTCAAAATTTGGTTTGGATCTGACTCTGTTGTGATGTGATTAATTTACTACAAAAGTCACTGCTGGGGGTAGAGAGAATGGAGGAATTCTGTGCCAAGCTGTTCTTTTTTCATTTCCATCAGGGAACTGATTACATTTCAAAGTGCATCTCTCTGCTTTCTGTTACCAGCCCAGACCCAGTTCAGGACAGCCAATTTTGAAGAACACCTTCTGTCAGTAGTACATGAGTAATAAAGGGCACTTCATGCACTGCTGTGGGTGCAGAAGTTCTGCAGAGAATTTGCAGACCGCTCACTGTGCAGCTTAAGGTTTGAGCACACTGTAGTAAATATGACTGAGGAGAAGAAAAAAGAACATATAATTAAAAGAAAGCTCCTCTTTTGATGTATGGTAGACAAGGCCTATGTCCAAATATTAGTTTCAGGTTTTGAATTTTTGTGTTCTTGCGTGCAAACTTTGCTGTAATACCCCAGGTATTTCATATGTTTTGCTACTGAGATTGGCTTCTTGCATGGAAAACTGTGACAAACTCTTGCCTCAGACATACATAGTTAGACAATTAGTAGAAAGAAAGAGGGAGGGGAAGGTGGGGAAAGAAATAGGTGTGCTGAGCCCTGGAGCTTTCCCATACTGCGTATATAATGTTTCCTTTCCTTAGCAACGGGGGAATTTACATACATACATCATTCTGAAATCTCCTTGTATTTGTTAAGGTATCACCTCTGTTGAAGGGTTGTTTTTTAAATTAATAATTTGCTACTTTCTATTTATTCTGTGCATGCCAAGGGTTTGAGTCAGAGCTGTGCAGTCAGGTTCCCCTCAACTGGTTCTGATTAGAGGCTGAGTGATGGAGCAGAGATTCTGGAATGACTCCAAATGGATTCCATGATGTCTCGACTTTAATGTAGTTAAAAATCCCAGACCCGGTGGTGTAGTTTATTGCAGTGGACTTTCACCTTGGCTTTGGAGCTGGAGAAAGCACAGCTTTCTACATGCTTTTGCTACTATATACTTCAGGTAAAAGGTAAAATTAATTACCATTATTCTTTTTGGAGCTAATTGCATTATTTATCAGGAATACTATTACTAATTATGGTAGCACCACAGACTACTTCTATTCATAAAGTCATTAATGGACACTGTCTACCCTTTCATCTTTAAGATTACCCTTCCTCTTAAGATAGTTGGTTTCGTATCAGATGTTAGCACTATTCCTAGCAGTAAAATGATCTGTTCCGAGAGGAAGTCGGTATGTATTGAATAAACTGATTCCACCTGATTTCTCCCCTAAAATCACATGTTTATTCTTGTGATTCTGCTTTTTATGCAACTCATCAACTAACTCAGTGTGGCTGCAGACTGAAGTTTTTAAAATGGAAAACCAGCAAAAAAAAAAAGAAAGTCCTCTGTATTTGTTCTGCCTACAAGGTTATAATGCCCTATTGGTATGTTTAAACTGTATTTAATGTAAGTAGACTCAGGAACCTCTCAAATGCTGAAAAAGCATTTTAGCACAGGGGTTCATTTGTGTAAAGAAATTCTTAAAATTCAGATAGACTTCATATTTTTAGGAGATTAAAACTGTTTCGCTCTTAGAGATAAACCAGAAGCTGTGTTTAAAACAAAACTGCAGAGCAGATCATGACAATTTGAGATCAAAATTTTTCTTGCTGATACTATAAACAAGTGAAATCTTTTGGTTTTTCTATTCAGCCAGTGCGGGTCTACTTTTTGGACGTAATTAAGGAAAGCACTTTTGCACATTCCCATCTTTCAGCCTTTCAGTTGAATTACTTGCATACTTAAATTAGACACGTGTTTAAAAGTCTTGTTGAATTAGGACTCTAATCTTAACTTTTATCTTTTCATACAAAAACTTTTCACTTCTGCAAAAATTTGTGTGTTGGCAAACTTTAGCTTGAAGAAATGGGCTACATGTTAATGCACATGCTGATGACTTGGGAGAATTCATATGTACCTGCACAAGACCAAAGGCAGAGTGTGGGATGTGCCAGATGTGAATGCCGTATAGAGTGAGGCTGTTTGTCTGAAAGTTCTGGACATCTGATAGCTTCGGCTGCTGGAAATCTAGAAGCTTAGAATTCTGTCCAAAGAGTTTAAGTTGGTGAAATGATTTCAAGATTTTACTTCACCTGACTTCAACTCCCTTGGAGGGAATCACTGAGGGTCACTTAATTTTTTTTATTTTTAAATTTTTTTTATTTTAGGTATTGATATGCACAGCTTTTTAAAGCCAAGATGCACATATTTGTAAAGCTAAGCGAGACCCTAATTTCCATTCCAGCTAGTGTATTTAAACACACAGAAATCTTTGTTTTATAACAGATTACTATGGCAGAACAAATTTGAGCCTTCCTCCATAGGTCCATATAGACATTTGCAAGGGTTGATCAGAAGACTAGGACCTCATAGTATTAAAGGCATTTGGCACTGAAATAACACAGGTGGGTAGCTTATGGTATATATGTATTCTGATAGTGCTTACGCTGCATGTTTGAACGATTGTATTGATAATGTCCAATTGGAAATGTGCAGATGGATTTGGGAGCCAGTGCATTTTGGTGACAATTTATATATTCCTCAAGACAACTTTCAGTACTTGGACATTGGTAATTTACCTTGGCCTGGGTTTCTAGAGAAATATATGGTATAGTTCTTTTGTATTTTATTTGTTGGCACACAGCATTGATTTGAGGGCCTTTTTAATGCAGGGAACTGCACAAGATATTTCAATGACATCTGGGGAGGAGCCATACTTCTGGTTTTTAAGCAGTGGTTTTGTTGGTTTTAAAATTTCTCCCCATAGTCTCTGTATTTTGGTCCAGCTGTAGGACTTTTCATATGGTATCCAGTCCAAAGCCTCTTGAAGTTGATGGAAAGACTCCCACTGATTTAAGTAGGCTTTGGATAAGCCCCATCTTTTAAGAGAGAGTCTCCTTGTATTGGTTGTCATTCTCTCCTCTAATTTCTCGCTGCCTAAATTACAAGGTCATTTGGACTCCCTGTGATTTGTTGGAGGATGTGCTTAACATATGGAAGTCTATTCAGCCAGTTCACTGGCTCCCTTTTCCATGCTAAAACACTTTAGAGAAGTAGTATTCTCTACTGAACATTACTGAAAAGGTGACGTGTGTAGGAACCAGTGGTTGATGTCTGATTTCTCTGGGTTTAAAAGTTAGCCAGACTTTGCAGTGGAAACTTTTATACATTTTATACAATCATGAATGGAGGAGCAGAGTACACTAGCTTTATTAATCTACTAATGCTCTAAGGGATTCTCTCCTCTGTAGAGCGAATGACATTGAATTATGTTGAATTGCTATAAAGAAATCTTTCCTATATCTGTAAGATGTTGAGATTAAAGGGATGAAATTCTGAACTGTATTCAGAATCTTTGCTTGTGACTTTGGGCTAGAATTTCACCTTGAAAATAGACAAATTTCTTCAATCCTTTTATACTTTGTCTCAGTACTCATGGCATTAAATTTTGATAGGCCAAGTGATGGCCCTGTCTGGTGTTATATAGAAAGAGCCTGCTCAAACCAGTGAATCACTAGAGATACGCTATCCACTAAGTGTACGTCTAAGGATTTTAGATATTTAGAAGTCAGATGTATCTGTTTTCCTTCCTGCTTTATGGAAGTGTTTTGGAGCCTGCTTTTCATCAGAAGGTGTGTGGAAAGTAGATATTCTACTGTAGAAAAGGAAGTACAGATATGCAGTCTTGTGTCACAGAAGTTCATGGTGGTATAAAATGCAGAGATAGCAAGCTTTAGCAGTTTAAACCTTAAACCATGGGAGCTCAGCATTGCTGAACTCCAGTCTGCAGTCTTGCAAGATCAGGATTACTGAGTTCTTGATTCTTTTTGTCAGTGAGCAGTCAGCTAGTGCAAAACTGCATGGGATTTGTTTTTATAGTTGGTAAAATTAGTCTCCTTTAATAACTAATAACTCAAAATAGTAGGAGTTAAAATAGATAATAAAATGCATTTTCCTAATTCTGTCTGTCCCGTTGATTTTTTTTTTTTCCTAAGAAAAAGGCAGTTTGCTTTAGAACTGAATGTAGTGATTATATCTGAGTATGAAGCTCTGCTATTTACAGCTATGAAAATATGTCCACAGCCATTTCACTGGAGCAAAGTAAGGTCAGGGTCACTCAACTCTTGTGGATTAAAAAAAAACAGCTAAAGAATTACTTCTGTGCAGTTGCCATTGTTGAAATAAAAGAAATGCTTGAACTTCTGTAAAAAGCATTTTGGAGGCTAGAAGCTTGAATCAATGTCACCGAAGTTGATGAATTTCCAAGATCTTTGGCCTATATAAATGTGTGCTGTTCTAATAATGTCAGTGAGTCTGTCACTCCCTAGCAAGTGCCTGAGTGCATGTATGTGTATGTTATCACAGTAATACCAGCATTAGTTTCAAAACTTGAATTATGTAATCTTAAGCTGTGCAGTTTTACTGTCCTGATAAACTGGAAAACATGTTCTCCAGAGCCTCAAAGCATTGACACAATTACCAACTGCTAAATATTTTGTAACACTTAAAAGTTTGCCCCAGGTAGCAAATATTTGGTGGATTTTTGGGGTTTTTTTGGCCTTTTGTAGGTGAGTCAGGCATTGTTCAGTTTCTTTATCAAGATAACATGCCATTTGTCAAATGATAAGTTTTCTTGCTCTACAGTGTGAGTGACAGCCCTGCATGGAAGTTGCTAGGAATTATTTTCTAACCCTGACTGTTTCCACTTCTTTTTTCCTCCCTTGTCTTCTTTTGTGGCTTAAATCAATATATGTATCACAGGCATCAAGCCTGGTCACCATAATGGATCTTTAATTAGGCAGTGTTCTAGGGAGATGCACTTCCAAAAAGCTGGGGTGAAAGTCATCATTACCTGGCTTCTGGGAGCTGTGGCCTGTATCCGGCTTCAAAGCAGCCATTAGGTTTAGCAGAAAAATGAATGCCAAATATCAGTCATACAGAAATGTCTTATCGCAATTTGAGGGAGAGAGATAAAAGTAGAAGTTTGGGAGGGGGAGATGAGTTGGGGAGAAGAGCCCATAAAAAGCCTTTTTTTTTTTTTTTTTTCCAGTGAGGAGAGATCAGCTTTTTGAAGTCCTGTGTAGTTTAGTCAGAAGCTGTTGTATAATAAATACAGATGTGCAATTTCCAAGGCCAGTCATGACAGTGGAAGTTCTTAGCCTGGAGTTAGATGCTGTGGGGTCTTGCCCTAGATACCACAGGTTTTTTTTCTCAGGGGAAAACAACAACAAAAAAGCAACCTACTCAAACCCCATCTCCCCGTCACCACCCCCCCTTCCCCCCCCACAGGAATAGCTATTTATAGCTTTTTCTACCAGCAGGTTATTTATATGGCCACCTCTTGAGATGTCCTTAAGCTTTGAAGGCCTGTAAAAAGCATGCAGTATCAAGCTGATCATAGTTTTTAACAAGCGATGTTGTTTGGCTATTTTATAGCCCTTTTGGCAAATGCAGCTTTTGCTGCCTGAGCAGTAT
This sequence comes from Mycteria americana, assembly GCF_035582795.1. Taxonomy (NCBI): domain Eukaryota; kingdom Metazoa; phylum Chordata; class Aves; order Ciconiiformes; family Ciconiidae; genus Mycteria; species Mycteria americana. The sequence goes on along the minus strand of NC_134381.1, from coordinate 4,420,886 downwards.
AAACACTGCCCAAGTTAGAAGTTGTACTGAGGACACTTATTTAAAGGAAGCCACAAGAGCTTTGTATGTGTGAGGTCCTAGAGAGTATGTGGTTATGACCACAAATGTTATCTTTAAAGGATTCATTTTCTCAGTCAAAAGTAATGTGGAATAAAGTAAACTGAGTGATTTGCAGTAGTGTAGATAAAGTCCCATAGAACTCCTCACTTCTGGGTGAGAAGCTATTGATACTTATCAGAAAATAACTGGCTTGGTTTCCAGTTGATATCTTTCCTGTGGAAAAACAATTATTAGTGTTGGCTTTCCAGCTCCTCTCTTGCTGTGGGGTAGCACACCCAGGATATAGTCTAGCAATTTATTTGCCAGATTATCTGCTGAGTAATTAAAGTATTGTGGAAAAATGGATGAACAGGAGGGTGAAGGGGTTGATCATTTAGGGAAATTAAACAAATATCTGTGTTTAGGGACAGGGTAACACCTGAGAGCTATTGAAAAGCCTAATAAAAAAAACAGGGTATAGAAACTATTTAGGTGGTGTACAGGGAGGTAGCTACTACTAGTGTTATGAAGGAAAGTAAAAATACACAGGAAAAAATTCTGAAAGTATAGGATTTATTTGTGGAAAAGACTCGTAGGAATAATTTTGGAAATCTCATCCATTGCAATGCAGAAAACCAAGCTCAGCTAGTAGTAGCAAGTGCCCCTAGTGACGATTTAAGAGATGGCAAAATGCCGATTTGAACATGGGTAAAGTCTTAAGTTTTTCTCAAGCAAATGTTTTGGGGCACAGTGAGATGTGCTGCTGAAGGTGATCTAATGTAATCTGGTTAACCACGTTGAAAGCAGCTTGTTCATGTTCAGTCTCTTACGATGTCTTGTACATGCAGTCAAATGAGAGAAAATAAAGTGCAGCCAGGGACAATAACTCAAGGCTAGGGCAAAACCTGAAGGTCTTCAGACTATATTCTTAATGAAATGTCTCATTTCTATTTTACAAATGGGAGACTAAAGCACAGAGATGAAATGACTTGATATAAAGTGTCAGTCAATTCAGTGGCACAGTGGGATAAAAATCATCCTGTAGACTCCATGTATCACACCATCTTCAATGGGGCTTTGTTTCTTCACAGCATCTACAGTTCTGATCTCCAAGCCTGAACAGAAATTATTGTCTAACACTATATACAGCTCTCTGTATCCTTTGCTGCAAGAATTCTCAACTGTTCAAAGTGCATGGGATTATCTAGGGTCTAGTGAGTTTGATTACTCTTCTTAAGAACTATCTTCCTCATCTCTGGGACCCTGATTCTAGTCCTAAGGTTCAAATAAAAAGAAAAAAAAAAGCTCTACAGATTTAAAAATGTGCCACATCACTAGCATGTCAGACATGCCATAATCACTTGTCATTTATTCTTCCTGATCTGTGTGCGTGCACACACACACATATATATATATGAGACTAGAAATACTATTTTGCATCTGAGAAGCCTTTGCTTTACAAAATGGTGTATTCTTGGAGAGGGATAAGAGTCTGTTTCAATGGCATTTCATAAGGAATTTTTGTTTCCTTGAAATGCTTCTGGCATGATCTGTATGATGCTGGGAAATTTTGTTATTGCCTTTTTTTCATGGCACTGTAAGGATTAATTCTGTGGAGACAGGTGTTCAGGTAGTACAGTAATTAGAAGATAAAATTGACTGGAGAAAGAATTTAATAAAAGTAGGTGCAAATGTAGTCTGTCAGATAACAGATGTCTTCATCACAGTTCTTAGCATGTGGTTACCACAGCAGGAGATCAAGCTCTGTTCTCTTTGGAGAGGAAAAAATAATTAGAGTACTCATTCTGTTTCTTCAGAGATTCTAATTTCAGTGGCTTAGGTCTTTCAAGGAGGAGTTGTCTTTCAGGACCTACTTATTGCATTTAAAGCTCCTGGAAGTGGTGCCAAAGAACCATGAAGAACAGGAAAAAGAAAAGGGGATCCTGTTCTGTTCAGTTGATGGAACTATGTGATGATGTCATGGTTAAAGCTCTTCTCAGCAGAAGAGCCCACAAGCAAGAGAAAAGTATTGGCAGCGTGCATAGGCTAGTATATATACTTAGCTGTTTAAGTTAAATCATGTTGAAAACAGGCTCTTAGTACTTGTGATATAAGTATATATACAATCCAGCTTAAAAGTAGGGTTTAGAGAAGTTATTTGAACTACAGAGGGTTTGGCTGGCAAACAGTAAAAGAACTAAGAACAAGCTGTTTCTTGCCTTTCTATTTTTATCACTCTTAGCAGATGTGAATTTTCCATGAACAGTTTTAATGAATCTTTTTCCTAAACTACAGTTGCTGCAGTGTCAAAGTGTTTGTGCTTGGTCAGCCTCTTGGTGCTTTCACTGTAGTGAATATAAGTACATTGTAGAACTGCATAGTATATCTGTTTGATCTGATTTTTCCATCCTTTATTTTTGAGTTTTGCTCATGCTTAGTCCAACAGATGCTCCAACTGTAGAGCAAAACTTTAAATATTTGTCCCAACCTGGAATGAAAACAACTTAAAGTTTTAGGCCAATTAATAAAAATGGTTGGTTTCAGTTAACTCTAGATGCTTGTGATAAGTCATTAAGACCTTCGGTAAATTGGGTAGCATATCTGTAACTTCTACTACTAGTGTTATAGTATGAACCGTAGTCGAAAAGATGGATTGACTCATTGTAGTTTCTTCTTTTCTCATGTTAAAGAAGTCTCAAGACAAATAGATTGTTTCATTCCTTTACTGATGCTCATGTGGCCCTTAAAGCTTCATCTCAAGTGTCACCTGTTAAAGCTGACACAGGTAATTTTCATACTGAAAGTACATTCTGATGTTGTGACTGGGTCTCTGCTCTCAAAAAATGTGCAGGACTGGGGCAAAATGGGGCAGTTTCAGATGCACTAGATAGTTTAGGATACAGATGAAGCAGTTCTTGATGATACAGTTTTTTAATTCTGGTGATGATTGACAGGAATCCTTTTCTAGATATGACAGGGAAAAGATGGATCTTGTCTCATCTCCGCAGCTTCCTTTGTGGAAAAGTACCTGCTTGGGCTACAGCTCTCCTGAAAACGTGACGAGTAAACTGGACACCAGGCTCTGGTAGCTCAGGAGGTCACTGTGCGTTGCAGGTGAACCCGGGGAAGCCACCGCTCCCTCACTGTCCATAAAGGGGTTCATGCCTCACGGCTTCGGGGCTGTCGGCCCCGTTCCGCCCCTCGTTTCAGCACCGCGGTGGGGGACAGCGCTCAGGGCCGTCCCCGCGGCGGCTGGGCGCTGCGGAGGGCTGGTGCGCAGGGGCCCGCGGGCAGCACCGCGTGCTCTCCCCACAGCCTCCGTAGCCTTTGCTTAACTGTTTCCGCAAACGTAGCTCAGCTCCCTATGGTCTTGGCAAGATTCACGGGTGCGGCAGTCACGGTCTCAACGTGAAGCTCTTGCATGGCTGGCGAAACCTGGTTCTTATTTCTTCTCCTGGTGAAACGTTGTCTTTGTCAGCCGTATTGCACTGGAAGCGAACACGTAAGAATTGTGGGTTGATGATTTCTTTTGGAGTCTTGTCCAGTTTATGGGAAAGGGAGATAGATGGAAGGATGGACATTCTTCAGGGTATAAAATCTCTTTTAAAAAAGTAAACCTGTGGGGACAGTTTATGAAGTATAACAGGTTAACATATGCATGGACTGACATGCAGAGCTTGTCTTCTATTGAATTAAACTAGGCTACACTAGCTGTTTCAAAGAACTATGTCTAGACAGCTGTGGAGTAATTTGAGGTTGTTCCTAACTCAATATTCACTGGCTGATTTCCGAATAGGCCCAAGAGAAATTTAAACTCCTTGTTTAAAAAATACTGGCCCTATGGAAAAACCCCTCGTTATAAGCTCTGAATATTCTTTGTATCCATGAGTCCAGCCCTTTCTTTGAAGCTCTTTTTTTGAATGGGAAAAATAAAGGACTTTGTAGGAAAAATGGACTGGGAAATGTAAAACTGTTTTGGTTGGGGGTGGAGGGACTTCAGCTTGCTCTTAAGATAAATCCTTGCAGCATTTTGTGGTAAAATTCTACTGCTCAGTGGCGTTGGGTAAAGTATGACCACCTGGGTTGAAAGGCAGACAAGTCTGAGGTTGAGGAAGCCATGCCTTCCCTTAAGCAAGGGGTGCCTCAACAATCAGCTAGAGTTTGTCATAATTCTGATGTTAATTATGCTAGTTATGCATTACCTTTTCTCAGGTGCTTCCCAATTTATTAAGGGCCTGGTACTACAAATAGGACCACATATTTTTTCATTTTGGAGTTCACCGGGCCCAGCTGCGGAGGCAGCTTGGTGTTCAGTATTTTTGTCTCAGTGAAAAGTTCCAGCCCTTCTCCATGTCTCACCCTTTCAATGCATCCGCTTCCTGCAGCACTGCAGTCCCAGCTTTCGTGTGGTTGATTCATGTGTGGCCTCTTTTGCATAACAACTTAGCCAAAAGGTTGTAATTCACTTTTAGGTATCATCCATGTCCCCATGTTGTATTGAGATTGTGGGCTTTGGCTTATTTTTCATTAAATCTGCTATTTTCTTTTTGTTTTCTTTGGCAGAAAATGGGAAATACTTGTTGTGAAAGTGAACCTTGATTTTTAGGGCTAAATTTTCTCTTTCATTCCAGGACACACTGTTCCAAAATTATGAGGTTTTGGTTCTCTTTCATTAACGTTAATCCCCAACACATGTCACTTTCCATAAAACTACAATAATACATTGTAATAGGCTTGTTTTCCCATTTGATGGGGAAAAACTAAACATGGCCATTAGTTTCAACTGGCAACTTACTGAAGAGAGGTGCTATATTTCTATTGACTGTTCCCTGTTACTGTAGCATCTGCAAACCTCTTAACTCTTAATAATTTTTTAGGTAAACTAATGAAGCATACCTCCAAAACGGTATAGGACTAGCCTATAACTGTGTAGTTATGTCTCTTGGAGAGATGTTTCGTGAGCATTACCCTTGCTTTGCCTCCTAAAGGTTAGGAAGCTGTACATGAAAAGAGAGAACATTACCTCTTTCTCTGCTTATCTTTTAAAAGATACTTATGCATGTTAGTGTGTTCTGTCAGAGACTTTTTTTGTATTATGAGTCCTGAACATACCATAACTGATGGTCAAACAGGAGGGTTATGCAGAACTGGGATCTCATTCAAGCACAGCCAGAGCATAGGCAGTTAGCAACTCAATACCAAGACTGAAGTGTTTTGGTAATGCACAGAAGTGCAGGTGAAGCTAAAGCATATGTAGAATTTTGAAGTGGTAAACTGAAGCATTGACGGGGGATTTCAGCAACAGCTAACGGTGGTGTTCAAGACTACAGTTTTTACAAAGAAAATTACATTTTGAATATGAATTTGTGACTTAACCAAAGTCACACAGGGATTTTTTTCTTGAACTTCTGAATGCAAATTTCTGGATTCCCGTTCCTTTCTACCCTTCTGTTGCTGGTGCTTGTACGCATTGACAATGGAGAATACAGCCTTTTTTGTGTGCTTTGACCCAAATCTCACCAGCAGCCATCTTTCTCACCCTTTCTACTTTGACACATTCCTGTGTTTCATGTCTACAGTTCTTGGCTCTACAGGTGTGTTGCAAGCCAAATAATGGGTCCAGTGCTAACACAGTGCAGCTGTAGAAGGGAAGCTTTAATTAAAAAGCCTGAAGCAAAAATTCTTTGCTCCTGGAGGCTGGCAAGTGGGAAGGGAAATAAAATTTTGCTTGGGTTCCATGTGGCTTCTTGTTTTTCATGTATGAAGATATATTCAGGCAGCTGAGCAGTGCATTGGCATGGGGATTTGCTGCCAGGTAAGAAGACCTGTGTCTGTCTGGCTGCATGCCATGGAAGCCATCTGTGTTGCATTTGGCCACAGTGGCAAAAAATACAGTGTGCTCGAGGCAAAAAAAGGTTGACTAAACATCTTTTGGTGTAAGTTGATTGAAATCACTGGCATTAGGCACAGGATGAACTTGAGGCAAATTTAGAATATGTGAATTATTTGAGCTAGAACTTTTTGAACACTGAGCAAATGTTAATGTGTCAGCCCAATTCCTTCTTATGGTAGGCAAGTATTATTTACTGTCTTCATTTCAGTAACTGGAAAATTGAAATTTCAAGGGCTTCAACCTCAGTAATCTTGATGTAAACTGGAACTAATTCTGGTTTTGTGGTGTTACTCTTCATTGGTGCTGATGTAGGTGAAATTTGAAAGCAGCTTTTCCTTTTTGCTAGAGGGAACTGGGACAGCTTACACAAGCAGATGAATCTCCAAGAAACAATGGTGTGGTACCTGTTGATATAGGCAAATGTGCTCAAGTTTCATTCAAAATACGGAGTCTTATTCATTGTTGCTGTGCTTATTCTGCTGATGCAACCTCTGCCTGGGTGATTACTGTTTCCTGGCTTCAAAAGTTAGCAGGCCTACAAAAGCATCTGTCAGCAAATAAAAAGCTAGTCTCTAAGGAAAGTGTTTTAAAACTACATCTGAAGCCTGCTGGAATTTGCATTAGATTCTTTTTTAGTTGCATCAGCTGGGACTCTATTGTGACTGCTTGACACTTACCATTTACTAATGCTGAATGGAATACTAATTGAGAGAGGTTTTAATAGAGATGTCAACTATTCAAAGGACAGCATTTGACAAATACTGGCAAGTATTTTTACAACAATTATTTTATATGAAGCTTTTCATGTAGACAAATCCCAAGGTGCTTTACATTAATCTTTTTGGGGGAGGGAGAAAGAGTTGTGATTTGTTCTTGCCTTTAATCATTTGAAACCCTCTGACATTCTGTCTGTCATGATAAAAGTCCACTTATGAAGACTGCCAGGAGAAAGAAAAGCTCATCTTCTATGTGCAGGGTATTATGGAGCAATCACTTATTCCATAATGCAGCCAGTTAGTTTCTGTTGAGTTCTTTTGCCTCTGGCATTGATTAATATATTCTATTTGTCTTTAGAATTAACAGTGGATAGGAGATAACACTTTCTGAAAGAAATTCATGTATGTGAAATGACATCTAAGGTACAACACATACTGTCCTGCTTAAATACAGAATACATCAAACAAAAATCAATTTAACAAACAACTAATTGGAAAAGTCTTTAAAAATAAAAAAGGAAACAAAATAACATCATCCACCACCCCCTGAAATTCAAATGTCACTTCTAATGAGAAACTTACTTAGAGCCTTGTAAGATTATGCTATTCAAGAGCAATAAATTACCAAGTTTTTCTATATATAGCTGTGACTTGACCCGTAAAAACTCCAGTTAACCCAGAGGGAATAGTGGTCTCAGTTGAATAAGGTGTTGCTGAGTGCTTCTCTCTGAATGCAGGTCCAGGGCCCTGGAGATATTTAGGGGCTTAACTTGCTGCTTTGAATGGTAAAAAGGTGCTTAAGAACTCTTTTAGCTTTGTTTGTTGTTGCTTTGGAGGAAAGCTTAGCAGCGTCATGCTGATGAAGACCTAAGTGAACAAAGCAATAAGGGATCAGATGTGATCAGAGAGGCGAAACACTCAAATTGTTGTGGTTTTTTGGTTTTTTTATTGGGGTTTTTTGGTGTGGGGGTTTTTTGGGGTTTGGGTTTTGTTTTTGTTGGTTTTTTTTTTTACCTGCTTGCTTTAATCTGTCCTCTTGTCAGTGGTGGTTCTTGCAGATACTTGATGTCCCTTTTACCATACTCAACATAGTTATATCAGAGGCCTTCAGTAGTAGTAGATTCCTACTTCCTACAGAGACAAGTAGAGAAAGGTAAAAATTACTGTGTGAAATCAGTGTTTTGAAGAAAAACTCAGATTACGTAAATTAATGTTTTCTTAGTATCACCAAGAAGCTATTTCTATGCCTCTCCTGTGGGGAAAGAAAAGGTTAATGTATTGATACAGAAGGTTTTTTGTATCACTTTAACTGGTATACTTAGGCAAAACTTCACTTTGTAAGGTGCTGTTTATCCAACATGCATCAAATCATGCTAGTTCATTGGAGATAATTACTTTAAACAACAGCAACTCCCCTATGTGGTGAACTTTCCTTTCCTGTAATGATAATCCAAAGGTTTTCCAGCAGAGAAGAATTGCTAGTTCAACATCTTCTGTGTCTTGCCAGTTCATACTTCAGTCTTAATTTGTCTCAATTTTAGGATAAGATTTTTTTCTTAGGGGTACCAAGGAAGTTTGGAAAATGAGTTCCTAAAATGTGCATTTTATGTTAAAATTAGTATTCCAGTGCTTTATAATTAAGGGATTTACTTTATAGTTGGTGTATCTACGACCACTTTGAGCTCACATTTGATGTTTGAACAGTCCCTATTCTTCCAGTGTGTTCAGATCTAGTTGTGTTAAATCAGTGCAAAATCAGCTTAACTGACATGTTGCTGCAAGATTAGCTGAGATGTTGTGAATCCATCTTATTATTTCAGTAAGAATGTAATCTAATAAGAGCAGTTGGAGAGCTGATATAATAAACTACTAGAAAACTATTGCTTCATTAATTTATTTTATTGCATAACACCTCATCCAGTTTTGGATTGGAACCTGAGGGTTCTACACTGAGGGTATAGATAAGGCCCCTGCCCATGATCTGATGAAGCTGATAAGTCTGCTGGCCTCAAACACACACAAAAAAAGACAAAATAGGAGAAATCCCTGATTATTGTGTCACTTAAAAGGAAGCACAGTTAAAATACTAGGAGACATTATAGAGCTGTATCCTCTATTGGCAGGGAGAGAAGGTCAAGTAAATCTTCTGTCATTAGCATTTGATCCTACAAATATTTAAATGTCAGTCCTCCTGGGAGGAACGCAGTACTACTTTCTGAAATGGCATTATGCTAGAAAGATGCTATTTAAATTTTTGCTAATGCTGTACTGCAATTTGATCTTTTTATGCCTCACCGATTAAATTGACTTTCTGTAAGAAAAATAAAAATTAATCTCACATCTCCCAAAGATCAAGTTTTTATAACAGCATGTAAAAAAAAAAAAAATCTAAACTAAATACTAGTGATTGAAAGCTGTGGGCTTTTTCAGTAGTGACTCCAATGCTACAAAATTCCACCAGCTTTTCAGCTACAGATTTTTTTTAGTGTATGGAAAATGTGCTTTCTGATCATCTTGGCTCCTCATTTCAGTATTGAGTTGTAATGAGCACAGAATCTTCTTTCCCTGCTTATCTGTTCAGATGGGGAGAGCCAAAGATATTCATGTAACTTCTGTTTTAGAAAACACTTGCTACTTTCAAAACAATGTTTTGAGACTTCATTTTATAATAAAGTTTCAAATATAAAACTGCACATTCTGAAAGAAAAACACATGAGGTACTGATGAAACCAACTCTGAGGTTAAATGAGGTATTTTGATTTAATATACTCTGTGCATTTTGACCACTGGACTGAAAAGTTTATCCTCAAGAAAGCTTTAGTTGAGGAGACATTTTTCAGCTTTTTCTCACTCTAAAAGTTCAGAGGATCAAATAAAAAGTTTACTGAAGTCCATTTCTCAGGAAGTTGATTGGTATTTTGTTTGTTCAACTTCAGTTCTTTGGCTATTATTGTTGCTTTTTTTTTTTCTCTTTAGAAATGCAGGAGATAGAGTTGTGCTGAAATAGCATCACAATAAAATAAAAGTTGTCTTTGACAACTCTCTCTTCACAAGGTCAGAAGGCCTTTTCCTCCTTTCCTTATGGCCATATTTGGCCTGGAAGAACACAATTACTTTTTGTTTTGCTGACTTGGGGGTTTTCTTGGATGGCGTGTTTGACCCTGTTTACTCAGAAAGAGGAATAAATCCTCAGTAACTCTCCTGTACTCATTTCAGATGGACAATAGCTTCTGTATGTCAGGAATTCCAGCTGACGAGGACTGGCTGCGTTACTGACCTTCATACACTGTGGTAATTTTGTGAATTGCTGCCTATACAGTGTTGAAGCAACAGGGCTTTTCTTATTCCATTGTTTGAATTTGGGAATGGAGGACTTAAAGGCTTTTATGCCTTCTGCAGAAAAGTTTCCAACCAATTTCATTTTCTCAGTGACTTGGTATATAATATAAGAAGCAAAAGCAAGTCTGAACTGGTTTTAAAAGAATGGAGAAGGATACACTAAGGAAAGCGGGGAATGAAGTCATGTGGCTGAGGAGCTCAAGGACTTGACTATGGAAGAGGCCAAGAATTTATTCATGGTCAAAATGTTAAAACTATTAGGAATATGTATGATCATAAACAAAGGAGGGAAAGAGATAAAGGGAACTTGTAAAATAAATACATCCAGAATGTAACTGGCAGTGGTAGAGCCATCTTCAATGAGGTTAAGTGCAGAGTCCAAAAGGAGTGGGGAAAAGCTGCTGTAGAGGTCAAGAAGTGTAACAGGAAAAGGACAAATGTGAAAAAGTAAAGCTTCAACCAAGCTTGAAAGAAAGGAGGGAGCAAAAGAATAACAAAACATGAGAACAGAAAGTCTGATAGCTATGCAATGAAGACTAAGTACATGACCTGAAAATGTGAACTTAATTAACATTGAGAAGGAGACCCAAATTGTTGCTAAGGCATCATGAACACTTATTATTAGGAGGAAACCCTAAGCGCTTTGTAGATGCAGAGGAAGAGTGACAAAGACTATCTATAGGGTATGCTTGTTAAAATACTTTTTCCCATTCAAGTTGGGAAAACCTCCTTAATACTGATTTGTAACGTGCCTGTGACTTGCCAATACAGCTGCTGATCTGCAAGTACACTACTAATGAAGCTTTAAAAGTATCTTAATTACAAGAGAGCATCCCACTGCTGCTTATGCCATCAGAGATGTCTGACCACTTTACGAAGATGGTGGTTTCCATTCTTTTAATTTATGGACTGGGATGTAGAAGCAAAAGGCAAAGCATTTGCAGAATGGTTACTGATTTTTTTAATGTCTTCAGTTTAGATGCTTATTTTAAGATGAGTTTTCAAATTCGGTCATTTCTACTGAAGATGCTAAGCCAAGTAAATAGCCTGAAATTACTTGAGGCAGTGGGAGCTGAAGGGATACAATTCAGACCTCCCGCTTGCTGTACCCTGCTCCAGTGGGGCTCTGGTGCTATTATATACTGTACTGCTTAAAGTGGTTCTCAGGCTTTTAATGGTCCTCAAAAAATACCAGTCTGTCTCCAGCACTGTACTCCCCTGGGGCCTCTGACTGATGGAACTGTCATATTTAGCAAGAAGTCTAGTGTTTATTTCTGATGTTATTCAGCTAGTTCCCTTTCACTCTTTCACTTGTTTTCTTAACTGCTTTCCAACTACTCCACTTAATTAGGAGGATTAATACTTCTCAGTGATAGAGCCTTCCTTTCCTTTGGATTGTGTGCAATTAAAAATACACTGTCAAGAGAAAGGGTGGTCTTTATTGCTTAGCCTATGGGATTAGGTATTTGAAACACAAGGTATTGTGTGACAAGTAACTTAGTCCCTTTGTTCCCCATCTACGAATTCTGGATAATTATTCCCCTTTCCACTGCTTTCTTTGCCTACCTTGTCTGCTTAGACTTTGAGTTCCTGGGAAGAGGTAGTCAATTCCAATGTGTTTAAAAGCTCTTGAGAGGGATCTGTCATTTCAACAGTACTGCCTACTACTTCTGCAGGAAACATTGAAAACCACTAGCTCTATGTTTTCTGTCTTTTTAAAAATTATTATTTATTTATTTTCTTTTGTTCCTCTTCCCTTTGCCTTCATATTTAAGGAAACACACTGGTCTTCCCCCCGTACCTGCTGTGCCTGGCAGATATCAAGCACTTTCAGCATGCCATAAGCCATTTCTCAAAAATGGATTTCCTTAGCTTTGCCACATTCATCAATTTGTCACCTCTTCTTTTTTTTTTTTTTTTTTTTTTTTTAGTGTTTTCATCATAGGAAAACTGCCTTTCCTGCTGTGATTGATATCTTCCTATTTTGGGTCAACTTTTCCTTTTATGATAATTCTTGCGAACTTTGATTATGGCAGGGATTTTTGAGGTGGCACTGGTTTTGTCCATTTTTCACATCAATTTGCAACTTTATTTTAGATGCTTACTCCAGTAGATCCAGGCTGAGATTTTGAACCATGTTTATTTGTTTGGGGTTTTTGTCAGTACCTTTACCAAAATAGTCACGATTGGATTAGCAATGTTTAATTCTCCATCACAAGTTCAGGCAAATGTTCTTCACACGTCTTCTACTCTAAGTTTGACTTGGCTGAAAGCTGTTCAGCTTTTTTGATGGCAAAAGGCATTAAATTGAGTAAGCTTTTATTTGTGTTTGAAATACAAAAACTGCAAAGCCATTGTACTGAAAAGGTTATCCAGTACTGTAAGTATTTCACACAGTATTCATGCTTGGGGACTACACTGAAAATGCCATATGTTTAAAGTAAAGAGAGTCTCCAGCAGTATGTTAAACTTCTTAGAAGAGCTGTGGAGGTCCTTTTTCCATTACAGCCCAGACGTGACGGGAACAGATTATACAAGACCTCTAATTACCTTTCCTTAAGCTTCAGAAAGACCTGTAACGCTGCCCTGTGGCAAAAAGCTTTCTCTTTCTCATACTCAATGGGTTATTGTGCTGTTTCCCTCCAGCTGCTTGTCATTCTGGAGAAGTGCTGACTGGAAGGCGACGGGTTTGCATTTGATAACTGACACTTATTGCTTGAGACAGACAAGGGTTTAAATTCTCTCTCCCTTGGGAAAGGTGATGTTTGTGAAAAAACACAGGCCAGGCTCCTGTCTGTCACTGAAAGATGAGCTAATCTTTCCCTTTGACATCGTGTGAAGCTGCAAGCTGTGGCACAACACCCCCGTTCTCTTGCCACCCAAAGTCAGAAGAGAACAACTGCAAAGATTGCTTTGGCAACTGTCCTCCCATCGTTTGCACTAATTTGCTCTGGTTCTTAGAGTGCTTTGGGCTAGTTTCTGAAGCTGTGCTCTCTTTCACTCTGTAGTCTCATGATACTGAGCTAATGGGATTTGTACCCCAGGACAAGCTGGGGGCAAGGGAATGTTCTTCACTAAACCCTCAGCTGCTGGAAGTGAGTTGAAATCAGTGCTTAACTTCTTGATGTTCTCCTGCTGACTGGCCTCTGGTTTCCATATATCAGAAGCAAACTAAATAGTTGCATGAATTTTTTTAAAACAAAACAAACACCCAGACTTAACTCATGCTGTTTGATTAGTTATGTTTTGCCTGTTTCTTTGGAGCAAGGTTCCTGGCTTCTGACCTAAAACCTGCTACTCAGCCAGTGCTGTACAATGCATATCAATTTATTGTGATACAGGATAACAGGCTTGGGTGTTTTAAGCTTTATTCTACTTCACTTCAAATGAAATCAACTCAAAATATGAATGGTGCAGGTAAAATTAGGCATTGTCTTAAGTCCATAATGTGGTGGCTGGGAGGTGTTCCTTTGAGTTCTTGTGATTTTTTTTTTTGGAATAGGAGATAAAGCAAGTAAAAACTTATTTTTCAGTGTGTCCCCTATTCATGGAATGGTATGGGCAGACAATAACAAGCAGCTGTCTGCAAAACCTCCTGATAAAGGCAAAAAGGGCCTTCAGAGATACTTCTTCCTGTGCATAATCAGCATAGCAACAAGTGCTGCTGTTAGATCTTTTGATGTATCTAAAGATGGTATTGTTTCTGTGGGGTTTTTTTGTGCATACATTGCTACTGCATCTGTCACAATGACTTTTTTCCTAAGCAGAAACTAGATCATGGTTATAAGGTGCTGTGGATGGCAGATGTTACATTTTTCTAATGACAGATTGTGTAATTACTGGCACTAGTCAGAACTTTTTCCACCAAAATTTTTTTCTCAAATAATTGAAAAGCACTGAAAATACTTCCCTGGGAAGACCCTTATATTTTGAAGCAGAACTTAAAATTAAGAATTTCAGTTGAAAGTTTCAGCTCTCTAATTGAAGTTTCAACTTCCCTGAGGAAAGCAGATACCTTATTTTTAGAGAAAACTATGAACATTTTGTACTCTGAGGTTGGATTAATTGTTGCAGTTCTCAAAATGTTTCTGCTGGATAGGATAGTCAAAGCATAAGTACTCATTTCTGTGCCTTCTTAATGAGGAATAAGTAATTACTTATTTTGTGTGTCCACAACCTAGGATGTAATACATCCACGCAAAATGTCTCAAGGCGACTCAGAACTTAAGGATAATTTCAATTTAATGATGTGCTGTTAAGATTCCTCTCATAGGAAAGCTCATGATAAAAACAGTTCCCAGCTCTACACACTGTCACCCTGCTAAATTTGTACTCACTTGTACTGAATAACTTTTTGGGAACAGAGGTTTTCTAAACTAGGTCAGCAAAACAATGCAGGGATGTGCATGTGTGTGTGGGGGGGGAATTACAAAGAGAAGTGGTATGGATTTATGCACTGGTACTTACATTAGATTAGTTAGTTGCAGACCACTTCACAGACCTAGTTTAAAGTGTAATCTAATCAAGAATTGCATTGCCACAAATGAAGGTAAAAAACCCCTCTGCCTAGGACATTAGAAACAATTTATTGAGGTGGGAAGGGGGTAATCTCAAACAGAATTTGCCAATGAAGAAATTGAATGCAGAGCTGCTCTCAAGGATTTTCTTGTGCTGATGAAAATAAGATGGCCCATGAATAAACTTTGTTAAAACAAAATTAGGCATAAGGACTGCATGGTTTCTGATGCGATGGTGCTGTGGTGGAGTAGAGACATCACAGAATGTTTCCCACTGGGAAAATTTTAGAAATCTGTTTTAGTTCCCACTAGGGGAAGAATGGCCCAGGAGAAAATGTAGTCCATGTGGATCTCATACTGCGATTTATTTTTACAAAATGGGAGAACTGGCTCATGCAATGTTTTTTCTGTATTTCACAGCAAACTTGGAATTAAAAAGTTTTTTCACGCCAGAGCTTACAGGCATATTTTTCCTGTAAAATATGGGACAAAACTTTAGAAAGCACTCATCTCCTGTTAGTAATGTTCTCGTGTGGCACTTTTCATTGTAGCTCTCAAAAGAGGTTAGCACCATTATCCACACTTTGTGTAGGAGACACTGAGACAACCACAGGCCTCTTGGTTTCTCTGTTTGCACCCAACAAGCTGCTGAAAAGCTGAGACTTACAGCATGAAGGGAGCTTACACTTCTAGGTGGACATGCAAAGCATAATGGGAAGAATTAGAACCATCTAACTTCCTGAGAATGAGTTTGACCCTAGCTATGATTGGAGGTGCAGGCGATTCCTGCTTTTGGATTCCAAATGTTTCACAACATTCCCATTCCAGAGCTGCAAAAGGTATGCCCATTCTCATGTGATCCACAGCCAGTGTTTAACCCTGCTGGACTCCTTTCAATTATATATGATCCACTTGTTGGTAAGTTTTGGGGTTTATGCCACAAAACAGGCTTAAGGAAACCCTTTAGAGCATTTTGACAGTCTCTTTTTGCAACTGGAGTGACTGAGGCTAAGAGGAATAAGCCTTTTTATGCAGCACATGGATTAGGCCAACTTGAAGATCTAGTTACAAAGCAAAGGAAACAGCTTTTGCTGTTCCCAGAGTACAAATGTTGTCTTTCCAATTGCCACATGTTCAAGCTGACATCAGTCCCTGTAAAAAAATACTGCAACGTCTAGTGAAATGGGAGGTTTCTGCTGCTTAAATTTTGCATTGCTTCAGGGAAGCAGCAGGTCAAGGTTTTGCATGAGTCCAGTAGATCCATGAGGGTACCCTGAGTTGTTAACATGACAGCAAGTTGCATCAAGGAGGGGGGTATAGCCTGTCACTGCCAGCTGCAATGGCCTGGCCCAGCAATCTGGGGGGGAAGCTGAAAGAATGAGAGGAAATTAGGAGGGAACTGGGAAAAGGGTGTGGAGAAAGAAACTGGGTTGGAAGTAGAAGAAAAAAACAAGGCGCTTTAATCGGGAACAGGACGGATTAAATAGATGGATTGTCTCAGCAATTGTTTGCCTATTTATTCTTGGCCCAGATTTTGATACCTAGTTGAACCGAATTATTTTTCAGTATTTCCCATTTCTCTCTGGAATGTAACCATCTGTTCATAAACTTGTTTTACTGCAAATACTTGGTGTGCTTTGGATCTAAGTAAAGAAAAGCAACTAATCCTTTCCTGAAAAGATTCAAGCCTGTATCTTCTGCATCCAGGCAGGTACTCTAATTATCAGGCTATAACTCACTTAAGCGGAAGAACACAGTTTCTTCCTGCTGGAACAGGGAAGATTTCTAAGTGGAAGATCTTTTGAGCATGTGAGTATAGAAGCATTCCTGGATGGTTACAATGACTGCCTTAAACACAGGCATTTGGAACCTGGACAGAGAAGGGTGATGAACCCTGATCGCTTGCCTTGTGTGTTTACTTTCCCTTGAGCTGGCTGTGTACAAATATAAAAGGGGAACAGGCACTATTATGGCCATGGGGGTATTTGTGTTTCTTCCCCTCAGCTGGTACTATTTGGGGAAGCTGACTAAATCTTGGGATCATAAGACTGATGTTCCCTAGGAACGCAGCTTGCCTTTTTTTACTTGCACAAAGGAAAGAATAATTCAAGGTAGATGGTGTCCAAATGGGATAAGGTCGAAGGAGGCATTCCTATAAGAAATCAGGACTTGGCATGAAAGGATCTGAGTCTAGCTTTAGCAGACTGTCTCCCTACTGCAGATCTTGAAACTTTGCTGTTGGTCTGGTACTTGATGCACCTGATTGCATAGTACACACACGATGGTGCATATTTACTTATAAGGAGCTACAGTACCATACTAGCTTCTGTGTGGATTTTGGTATATCCTTAGGTACAGTTGCTCTCTGGTTTGTCATGTGTGCCACATAGTACTGGCTGGCAAATCAACAGACCAGGCAACTGGCTGCACGTGACAGCTGAGGTCATGGCAGTGCATGTCAGACCCGTATGATACAGCAGCAAGCCGTATCAGCACATGACTGAATCCCAAGTCCACATCTTTAAGCACCTATAATATGGGTGGATGCAAGGATGTGCATTTGGAACAGTTGCCATTATCCAAACTGAGAGGTAAAAGTCACAAGCACAAAAGTGAACAAAGAATTGAGGAAGCAAGCAAAGTGTTTTCCAGGTCATCACAGGTTATATGGTTGTGTGCATGTCCTCTACTGGTGTTTGAAAACAGGAGTTGTTTAAAATCAGTGAAACTTCTTTTTGAAGGTGTGACACTTGTAGTGATGCTCTGCTAGAGTTACCTTTCTGTTCTCATGTCCAGGAGGGACTGATTGATACCCTGAGACTTAAAAAAAAAAAAAAAAAAAAAGAAAAAACAAACAGTGTGGAAACTGTGCATCTTTTTCCAAATTTTCTTCTTTCAGTTGTTGTGAATGTTTTTGTTTATTTAGAGACGGTAGTCTGGGAGAAGGCATGAGAGAGCATAGGTGACTTAAAGGGAGAAAGAAACTCAGAGGGTAGCTGTTACTATCAAAATGTCTTACAGAATTTATCAAGGATGAAAATAACGGGATCTGAACAGTTGCAAAACCTAAACACAGTAAGGTGTGTGTATGTGTGTGGTTTCTTGAACAAACTCCCAACAGTCTGTAGCAGGATTATCCATTTCTATCAAATTCTCCTTGAAGGTGAACACATCTAATAGAGCCCTTAGGCTTCTGTTGTTCTCCGATTTCACTGAAATAAAATCTGAAAAAAAATGAAAGAAATTGAATTAGTGTAGAAGTAAAGTTATGTTTTGGGAAACTGGGCTCTCGAATGCTAGGAAAGATAAAGCATTTTCCTTGAAGAGGTTGGCAGAGTGATTTACCTGCATAGAGCCTTTCTCAGGACAGAGATGACAGCAGGTCAGAAAACAAATGAAAGTTTAGCTTCCTGCTTGGTGCAGGCTGAGCCTGTCAGCCCAAGAAGATGGAGGGGTGCTTGGGGCAGTGGGTTATCCAGGCTCATTCACAGCTACAACTGGAATGTAAATAGTCTGAGCTCCTAAAATGAAAATGTTATCTTGCCTTGAACTTAAATCCTCTGTTTCAACTTTCCAAGCCCTCAAACCTCTGGTGTATGTTTTTGCCACTGCAGCCCATGGGGCAATCTATTTTGCTGTTATTCCCTTCTCTCTCCCAGCCCTCTGAAATGTTTCTGCCATCTTACCCTGCCCTCTGCCTCCCTTCCATCCTCCGCAGGCAGCCCTGGGAAGAATAGGAGACTATTAAAGAAACCACTACAAAGAGCTCACTGTGCAACCCCCCTCCAACAACGTCCAATTACAAAACACAGCACTGCATCTACAAGGCAAGAATTGCTGCATCTGCTCTGCAGAGCCCCGTCAAAGGTCAGCTTCTAACAGGAGTGATCTCGTCACTGGCACTTTTCTTTCTGTGTTTCTGGTGTTTCCTTCTGTCACTGTTACCCAACACCTTTTTTTCCACCTCCCCTACCACACACCAGAAAATTATTTTGTGCGTAGTCCCCATTTGTTCATCTTTCTCTAAGGATTATAATTCCTCATGGATTCTCTGGAAATCTGCAGTAGAGCTTTGCTGTCTTTAAAACACTTTCTCTTCTCTTTTTTTTTTCTTTCCCCCCTTCCTTCCTCTCCTCTTAGAGCCCATTGAAAAGAGAGAGAGAGATTCCAGCTGTTTGAGTTAAGTGTATGGCACAACTTAGTTTTTACTTAATCCAGAATTTATTAAATCATTCACTGGACCCTTTGTTTTTTGAAAACTGCTTTTGCATTGAAAACAGACAAAGAAAAAAAAAGGGGGGCAGAGGAGGGGACCTGAAGGGCTTCCAAGAGAACAAATTCTCTCTCTTGCAGCTGTAGGTCTTAACTGGGATGTTAACTGGTCCTTGCAGAGGTTTTGCAGTACTCCTGAGTCCAATGACCAGACTCAGGACTGTGTCTGAGGCTGTAACGGGAAGGTCTGTGATGGGCAGGGCAGCAGGCAAGAGTGGGGTGGGCAGCAGTTAAGAGAAGACAGCTTAGACTTCTGCGTTTCTCAAAATAATGTTGACCTTGGCTTTGAAACTCTTCTTTCATCTGCCCAGCTTGCATTTCATCTCTTCACTTCGAATCCTTTGGTAGAATTTATCTGGATTTTTTTTTTTTAAGTCATTGTGCAGGGTCATATAAATTCAGTGAAAACTGAATAACATGTAATTTGATTGTTCTTCAAATAATAAACAGGGATTGTGTTTGTTTTGGCAGCAAGAAGGAAGGGTCTTAAATGGGCATACTTGGCCAAAAAGCCATAAAGAGCATCATTTGTACACGTAGGAATGATATATTTTCTGTGTCTCCTCAAGGGTTTGCGAATTGAATTTGAATATGCTGTAGCAAAGCTCTACTTGTGCGTACTGTAGCCCATTCAGCATGATAGAATGGCTGAAGGAAGGAGTGGGTATTAGGGTACCTAGCTTTATCCTAATCCCCAATGATTAAACTCCAGATGTCAAATAGCAGGCGTTACCTTTAACTTGCTCATTATAAAGTTCAAGTTCAGTTATTCTAATGTTTGCTCTTCCCTCCCTGCAATAAGGGTCAGAGTTTGGTGTGTTGACATAATTCAGCTTTTTAGCTTAGTACAGTAAGAGATGTGTAGTTGTAGGGACAAAACTGAAATAGTGTTGTAAAATGAAATAGTGTGGTAGAGACAAAACTGAAACAGAGTTGGGTTGTTTATGCAGCTAATGGCCTGGTTTAGTCTCTCTCATCTACTATATAAAAACATCAGCTGAATAATACTGCAAATAAAATGTCTTTGTAGTGCCTGGGTATTTAGAGCTTCCCTTGGGTATTTATGTCCCTGAGAGAGGACCAGCCTTGAACAGTCAGATGGAAATTACAGAATGCTGCAATGGAGAGGGGAAAAAAAAGTGTTTTCTTGTTTCAGACTGAACTTTCTGACGTGTCCTTATTTAAACATTTAGAAAGAACCCATAAAGCTGTTTTTCAATTTTAGCTAGCCCAGCATAGAGGGGAAACCCCTTTCTTTACAGTGGCAGCCAAATATTTTGGTGGCACTTTAACCACTTACCAGGAAACAAACTTCTTCATCAGAACTTGTTTCAAATGTGATTGTATTGTGTTTATATATTGTATTTCCAGGCTGGAAACAAAATCCAAACAAGTCTGGAATTTAATCAGTTATGAAGGGCATAACTGAAACCATGTACTTGGGGTCAGCTAAGAGATACCCCAGTGGCAGCTTCTATCTTTATCCAAATCAGGTAATTCTGCCTCATGGGGGGTGGGGAGGGGAGGCACCTTGCTAAAGAGTTAAGGCTCTATTTTGGGACCAAGAGTTGTCACTACTTCTAGCTTTTAACACCTCCACACAATCCTGATGAATAAAGTTGTGTAACAACAGATCACTACTTATGTGCTGCTTCATCATTAACTACTGTTTACATCCAAATGCACGAGTGCTCTGCTCCCCTCTGATGCTGCTGTCTTCCTCTAACCTGTCTCAACTGAGAGTGCAAAGCACAGGGCCAAGTTCTGCTTCTTATAAAGCTATGTCAGCTGTACCTCAGCAGCCTCCATACGGATCATATTCTATATGAGTGTATCTGCTGTCTTGTGTGTGGCTGATGTTACCCTACTGCATTTGAGGGACCCCCATGGAAAGCCCAACTGTGTATGGGTTGGTAGAGACATGGATGTTTCTGATGAGATATGTGATCTTGCAAAGGCTAGCATGGTATTTTTTTTAGAATTTGTCAAAAGAGCCAATTTTTCACCATTTTTGCTACTGCCTTTAGCAATAAATTCCACCATATTGACTTTGCTAGCCCTGCTTTGAGTTTTGTCTATGCACAGACTTGCGCCCTTTTGTTAAATCCTTAAACAACTTTTGCTAAACTC
Source organism: Mycteria americana (assembly GCF_035582795.1). NCBI lineage: Eukaryota > Metazoa > Chordata > Aves > Ciconiiformes > Ciconiidae > Mycteria > Mycteria americana. Next base: position 4,399,980 of record NC_134381.1, on the reverse strand, counting down.
CCCTGTGGCCGTGCTTGATATGCAGTAATTTACTGATGCTGAGTATGACCATGGATGGTTACAGTGCAGCTCTCTGGGATATTTGGGGTTTTTTCTGTGCATACTTTGGCTTAATTCACAGTGGATGTCTTAGGGAAGATTTTAATTTCGACTGAATAGGAGGCATTCTTTCAAAGCCTTTTGCTATGTTAAAAATCCTCCAGCTTTAATATTATGTTTAGCTTCTGCTGTTAACACTAAACAATATTTTGATTTGAGAGGACTAGTTGTTCACGTCTAACCACTGATTGCAAGCTGAGGGAAAAATGTGCAACTGTTGAATTCAGCTGCATCTGCTGAATACTCTCAAATGATATGTGGGATTATATAGTCCTTAAAGAGAAAAAGTGCAGGGGTCTATATAAGGGCTATTTCCTTTCTCCCTCTTGGTGAGATTTTGAAACAGAGAAATAGATCTATCTGAAGAAATGCAGAGCCTGGCTCTATGGTTTTATGCATGTATTTAAGTGCCTGCTTAAGCCACCTGTGTGTGAATTGGCCTCTGTCTAGAAGCTGTGCAGCCATGCTGATGTGCCAACAACCCTGGGGCTTTGATGGATGTGTAAAAGGACCCATATGACTATTAGCCTGAAGTAGGCTCATGTCTAGCCAGCCTCAAATATGGGCAGAAGTATGTGGCTGCTTGCAAAGGGTGTTTAGATGAGCCTTCAGGGAATGCAAGCAAAGAGGATGACCACTGGTCCCATCTGTGGGTAAGAGTCACAGTGCCTCTCTGACTGCCTTTGCTGTGCTGTGTTTTACCAGCTGGGGAGAAACAAGACTCAGCTGCCTAAGACACAGCTGAAGAGACCAAAGGAAATCTTTTTGCTGTGCTTTGATTGCAACATACTGGGATTACAAGAGGAAAAACTAGTGGATCCTAAATTTCAGCTATCTATTAGTGAGGAAGTGTCACAGTCTTGGCTTAGGGTTTTAGCTCAAGTTTTAACTGCCTGTGTTTTCAGCTCTGGAAGCTGTGGGTTTGCTCTCTGGAGGAATGATTTAGATGGGTTTTTTTCAAGCAGCTGGTTGTGGGGAACTGACTCCCCTGCAAAGGTGAAAACATTAACATGACAAATACCAATACAAGGCCCTGCTGTAAAGGAATCGGGTACTGCTGTTTGCCCTCTGTTCCTCAGTCCATGGCCCTGTGGGTGAAGGTGTCTGGCTCCCGTACTGAAAGCTCAGACAGAAATGCCCCGGATTAACAGCTGACTAATGTTCGGCTGATAAAAGAATTTAAACATAATCCCAAATGGAGAAGCTTATAAATGATGGGTTCACATTTTTGATTCAAGTGTAAAGACGGGGGTGGAAAAGGAGTTGTTGTTTTGATTCCATTCCTCTCATTTGCTTTTACCCTCAAAAACAGTTGGCATGGAAAAAGAATTCTCCAAAGACTCTGAAAATAGCAAATCTGAATAAGCAGAATATTTTGCAAATGAGATAGCACAAGCACACGCAGTATCCCAGCAGTAGTGTTCAGAGAGGAGGAACACCAGCAGTCACCTCCAAGGAATGAAGACATTAATCTCAGGAGCAGAAAACAAAGAGGAAACATTGAAGCAGACACCTAAACATGACTCATTACACCATTTGTCTCAATTAACATACTGAGACAATGGACTGATTATCTCGGTAACATTGGGTCATGTTATACCCAACAGCATGTGTCGAGGAGGAATTAGCCTCTCATCATGAAGCAGTATAATATAATGTCCTCCTTACACAGTAGCTGAGTCATCAGTCATGAAAGGGGAAATAAATCCTGAGGAGGAAAAGTGGTTAATTGATTAAGGCAAAGGAGCAAGAGCTCAGGGCTCTGGGTCCAACCTCTGGCTTTAGAATGACTCACTGAAGCCCTGGGCAAGACATCTAACCTCTGTGTGCCTCTGTTTCCACAAAATGAGATAAATTATATGTCTCACAGGAAGGGCTGCCTTTTGACTTTTTTGTTATTGAACATAGTGTCTTATAGTCATTACTGGGTATGTATCTCCTCATTCCTATGAGGATCCAAAATTTCTGACTTAAAGCTGCAAAACTGACAGAGAAGTTAGATGACTGCCCTAACGTGCAAAGAAGGGAGATGGAAAGAAAGCACAAATGACATGAGCATGAGAGAGGGGAGGGAGTACTAAAAACAGGGAGGTAATGAGAGTTTGATTATTAGGGGCTTTTTTCTTTGTTTCACAGTGATAGATACAAAGGATGTTAAATGAGTTCTGCATGAGAACAAATGTTTCTTTTAATCAATGAGCCATTGATGTTGCAATACAATAATGTTGTTGACTTGTGATTTTTATAAGAAACTTTTTCATTTCCAATTCCGGTTCTGTCTCCTAGAAACTGTAGGGGCAGGGATTTATGAGCTTTACTGTTTTTCTATTTAGCAGAGATTGATTTTTCTTGATGGAGGAGATTGAAAAGGGGACTTGTCCTTACTTCTCAAGCTGAGAAGCAAGATGATGCTTCTCTGGCTTGCTCTAATTCTGTATAGCTGGAAAAAACAGGTAAACTTATTTCAGCTGAGGCCAACAGTGCTTTGGGAAGGGATTTCATTAGTGAAACAGATTTGCAGAGACAGCAAGGTGGCAGAAACAGTCTTTGTTTTAGTACTTAATGAAGGTGGGGCAGCTGTTTGCAGTGTTGCTTCTCTAGTGTAGACTTTTAAAGTCTGGTTTATCCTCTCTTCCTGTATCTGTCCTTGAAGGTTATGCCTTCAAGAGCTGGCATAACCTTGCAGACTGACTTATGTTACAGTGGATGGGATGAAGTGTTTTAAATTACAAGTTAGTTACTGGTGTTGGCATCGAAGTGATTTATCCACAAAAGTTTACATTTGCTTGTGGGATGCATGGTGCAGTTACAGATGTTGATAGGAGTTGCAATGTGTAGGGAAAAGAGGGCCAGCTCTCCTGAAGCCCAGTCCTACCAACATGCCAGACGAGAGGAAGGTAAGCATGAATGGAAATGCTAAAAGGTTAATGCAGCATCCCACTTTACATTGCACTGCTTTTTCCCTTTGAGCCTTTTTCACATGTAAATTACCTAAGAACAGATTTAAGAGTAAAGATTTGCTATTGGCCTTTATCCCATCTCTGTGCCTCACCTCTTGAATCCTTTTACTTCTGTCTTTCAGTAAGCAATGGTGACTCTGCCTCTCAGACCCTGCTACACTGTCTTACTAATGTCTGTTTATAACACCTCAGCTCTCACTTCTGAATTTCTCCTCTTTCCCTCTATGGTCCAGAATGTTTCCTTTTCCCTAAAAGACTCTCCAGAGACCCTCTGTGTCTGCTTGGTTACCTGAGCCTTTGCCAGATGTTCCCCCAAGATGCCAGCCTGTCCATTAAGATGCCACCATCAAGAATCAGGCCCTACCTATGCCTGTCAGAAACAGCTCTCCAGTTACATTTTCAGGCTATGCAAGCTCTTATGGAGTCTTGCATCAGACTCAGATCTCAGTCTCCTTGTATATTTTACTTCTCAGTAACACTTGTCTCTTCTGTTTCTTCCCTGTCTTTGCACCAGTCTCTTCCTTCCTCCTCTGCCTTGCCTTCCTTACACCTGAGAATGCTTCTCCTTCACAAAGGAGTAATAGCTTGTTATAGCCTAAATAGCAAAAAGTAAAGAGATTCTCTATGAGCAGTGTGGAGTCAAGGGCATGTTTTCAATGACAGTGCAGGCAGACCTTATTTGCACTTCTTGTGCTCCAAGAAAGCCTGATATGAGCCAGTTCAGATCCATATCAACAGAGAGGCAGGGCATAGTAACTTGTGCTCTGTGTCCTGTTAAAACAGTTGCTACGTCTGACTCAGAGTATGAGTAAGGAAACTGCCTCAGTCCATGCAGATATGATCTTGTTCAACTCTAAAGCAAGATTTTTAAACAGGGTTTCCCCACGTGTAGTATAAGGTTGGTAATGCATTTGCATTTCCCATTTCTGCAGTATATCCATAAAATTCTGGGCAAATGGTTGAAAGCAAAAATCCTGAGTGATCTGCCATCTTATTTCTTACAAAACTGGTAAAGTTGGCATATACTGACAAGTACATATGACAAATTATGTTTACACATCTGGATGAATGAATATTCATAGAAAGGTTTTGGATCCATCTCTGAAGTTTAGTCTGGTTTTTAGAATCTCCCCTACCTTGTTCTGTGTAGGAAACGTAATTGAGTCGGTTACAGACTGTGATACTGTTACTGACATGGAGCTGCGTCTTGCTCTGAACACGTTCTCCACCACTCCCCTGCCAAAAAGCAACATAGGTAAGGAGAGGAAGTAAAACAATCACTGTTGGTGAAGACTGGCTGCACAGGGAACCTGAGTGAAACACACTGCTGCGATGCTGTACAGCGTTCCATATGTGCTTGCAGGCTTCCTTTGTGGCTTACTTTGGTTAATCTCTGAATACCACTAACTATTTATTTTCCTGCTGGGAAGGGGGGAATTTCATTCCTTACTGCACAAACCCAAGGTAGCTTTCTGAATGAAATGGAGATGTTAGCAGGTAATCCAAAGGAATGGGTCACAAAATGCTCTGATTTCCTAAGTAGTTGCCTGAAATGAAGGAGCCCTTTATTCAACGCTATTTTTAAAAGAAACAAGGCAGTTCTAGTATGTTTGCATTTTCCAGCCTATGCCAAAGGGGGTGTCTCTGTGTGGTCAGTCCATGAATAGGGTACCTTGCCTATACAAATAGGTAATGATCATCCCAGTTTAGGCATAATTTTGAGTTTCACTTTTGATAGCAATGTGACCAAAAAGTATGAGGTAGGTAGTGTATGCGTAGAAGGTAATGATTTCCTGTGAGACAGTAATGTCTCTAACAGAAAAATATTTCAGGAGGGAGCAGGATCACTGCAGATAGTTGATAGCTTTTGCAGGGATTAGAGTTGTTAAAGCAAACACCTCAGAGTGTTCCCTGGAAAAGTAAATTCACGGTTGAAATTGTGCATTGTGTACAAACTAATTACGGGTACAGCAATGCTGAGCACTTCCAGAAACTCCTGACTAATTTTTCCTTAAGGGGGGAAATTGCTTAACATCCAGATGTGACAAAGGGTAGGAAAGCCTGAACACATTTGTAGGGAATGTAATTATAGCAAAAAGCCAGCACAGCACAGCAAAGCTGAAGAGAAGCCCACTGGTTCCTGAGTTTCAGGCCATTGCTCTGGAAAGCAGGTGACACGATGTTGTCTATCTAGACTTCAGTGAAGCCTTTGACACGGCTTCCCACAGCATTCTCCTGGAGAAACTGCCTGCTCATGGCTTGGACGGGTGTACTCTTTGCTGGGTAAAGAACTGGCTAGATGGCCGGGTCCAAAGAGTGGTGGGGAATGGAGTTTACTCCAGTTGGCGGCTGGTCACAAGCGGTGCCCCCAGGACTCTGTGTTGGGGCCAGTCCTGTTTAATATCTTTATCAATGATCTGGATGAAGGGATCGAGTGCACCCTCAGTAACTTTGCAGACGACACCAAGTTGTGCAGGAGTGTTGATCTGCTGGGGGGTAGGAAGGCTCTGCAGAGGGACCTGGACAGGCTGGATCAATGGGCTGAGGTCAATTGTATGGGGTTCAACAAGGCTCAGTGCTGGGTCCTGCACTTGGGCCACAGCAACCCCATGCAATGCTACAGGCTTGGGGAAGAGTGGCTGGAAAGCTGCCTGGCAGAGAATCACAGAATCACAGAATCGTATAGGTTGGAAAAGACCTTTAGAGATCATCGAGTCCAACCGTAAACCTAACACTACCAAGACCACCACCAGACCATGTCCCTAAGCACCTCATCCAAACGGCTTTTAAATACCTCCAGGGATGGGGACTCCACCACTGCCCTGGGCAGCCTGTTCCAATGCTTGATAACCCCTTCAGTGAAGTAACATTTCCTAATATCCAGTCTAAACCTCCCCTGGCACAACTTGAGGCCATTTCCTCTCGTCCTATCACTTGTTACCTGGGAGAAGAGACCGACCCCACCTCTCTACAACCTCCTTTCAGGTCATTGTAGAGAATGATAAGGTCTCCCCTCAGCCTCCTTTTCTCCAGGCTAAACAATCCCAGCTCCCTCAGCCACTCCTCATAAGACTTCTGCTCCAGACCCTTCCCCAGCTTTGTTGCCATTCTCTAAACTCACTCCAGCACCTCAATATCTCTCTTGAAGGACCTGGGGGTGTTGGTCGACAGCCGCCTGAATATGAGCCAGCAGTGTGCCCAGGTGGCCAAGAAAGCCAATGGCATCCTGGCTTGTATCAGGAATAGTGTGGCCAGCAGGATGAGGGCAGTGATCGTGCCCCTGTACTCGGCACTGGTGAGGCCGCACCTCGAATGCTGTGTTCAGTGTTGGGCCCCTCACTCCAAGAGAGACATTGAGGGGCTGGAGCGTGTCCAGAGAAGGGCAACGGAGCTGGGGAAGGGTCTGGAGCACAAGGCTGATGGGGAGCGGCTGAGGGACCTGGGGTTGTTCAGCCTGGAGAAAAGGAGGCTGAGGGGAGACCTCATCGCTCTCTACAACTGCCTGAAAGGAGGATGTAGAAAGGTGGGATTGGTCTCTTCTCCCAGGTCACAAGTGATAGGACGAGAGGAAATGGCCTCAAGTTGTGCCAGGGGAGGTTTAGACTGGATATGAGGAAATGTTACTTCACTGAAAGGGTTGTCCAGCACTGGTACAGGCTGCCCAGGGCAGTGGTGGAGTCGCCATCCCTGGGGGTATTTAAAAGCCGTTTGGATGAGGTGCTTAGGGACATGGTCTGGTGGTGGTCTTGGTAGTGTTAGGTTAACGGTTGGACTCGATGATCTTAAAGGTCTTTTCCAACCTCTACGATTCTGTGATTCTGTGACAGTGAAACTCTGGTCTCCCTGACTGGGTTTGTTAGTTCTTCTTAGATTGTTTTAACCCAAGCACAGCAGGCAGGACAAGGCAAATGGGGAGCTGCTGCCTGGCCGTAGCTTTTTCACCAAACATAGTTATGGAGCAAACTGAAAACCAGACAACTAAAGGGTTTCACCATCTGTCACAAGGAGGTAGAAGACATTGTAAACTTAATTACCCCTGAGTTTCCTAGGAAAAAATCTCCTATTTAGCAACACTTAGATTATTTGGATTTAGGAGGAAAGTTGTGATTTCTTGCCTATCTGCTCAGAGGGCAAGTGAGCTGTGGGTTAAGAGCGGCTTTCCTCAAAAGCTGCCCTTGTATGCCTGGGTTGGTTGCTGCTTTCTTATTGAAGTGATCAGCTAAAGAGGAGACAATGCTGAAAACTATGCAAGTTCCTGTCTTCTCTGCTCCTCCAATTCATGTCCAGCCAAACGCAGAGCTACGGCTGGTTCTCCTGAAATCCGTTGCCACCTGCAACATTGCCTGCCTGTTCCCCAGAGTCCTTGATTAACTGTAATGGGGAAGTAGCTGAGAAATAAGAAAAATACTTTGTGGTGATAGAGTTTCCCTCTCTTCCTCACAAGTCTTCAAAAAGTAGCAGCCGTGGCCTTTTGCGAAAGGTCAGTAAAGCCTTTAGAAAGGCAATGAGTTTGTGGTTTTCCCAGGGGAGGCTCTGTGAGCATGGTGCACAGTTGGTGAAGCAAAATTGTGCTTTTAATTGTCACTGCAGACTGCCTTTAAAAGAAGTAGTAGAAACCAGCAGCATTAGTGATGAGAGATTTGGGAAGAGATAATGCTCTGCATCTGCCAGGGTATTTTGCAACTTAGTATGCTAAAGCAGTGGATCTTCTAGATAAGTCATCTGTTAAAGGCACCTAGGTAGGGCTTAGCAGTTCTTGTTGTGGTAAGGATCAAAGCCTAAAACGTGACCCTTCTCCAATAACGTCTGTGCCTGCAAGTGTTTGCTGACAGAAGTACTAATGGCAGAGAGCTTAGCTTTGCTGAGTTCCCCTGTTCTTGTTCTTTATCTGGTGAAGCCCCAAAGGTGAATATGGATCTGTTTCTATTTTTAGCAGTTTGTTTTGCAGCAGGTGACTATGCATTGAAGCATTCATTTCTTCTACTATAGTGTAAACAACTACAGTCTGAACTTGTTTGTTTACAAATCAAAATGTTTGGATAGCAGACTTTCCTGGGGAGCCACTCTAAATCCAGGGAGTGAAGAATATTGTGGTTTCAAGTTACCTCTTTTAATGGAAAATAAGAAAATGAAACAAATCTGATCGCATCCTGTGTCAGAGCTTGTAGCTGGTTTAGACATTCAGATCAACTTTGGTCTTGAGTACAAGATGAGACTCTTATTTCCTTCCCTGCTAGTGAAGAAAAATGATGATCAATGTAAAATGGCAATTAAGAGCACTAAATTCCCAGGGGAAGGTGCTGTACAAATGGCTTTTGATTGCTTGTTGATGTCTTTTTTTTGTTTTGGTAATGAACGGCTTCACAAAGACTTTAATCCATTTTATATGTTTATTACTTGACAAAAGAGGCTTGGTTCTTTTAAAGACACTAAAGTAAAATAAACCTGAAATCATAATAAAAGCAGCTTGATAGTCTTCAGATGTGAAGCTTGCAACAATTACTTTTTGGCTTCCTGAAACTAGATTTCTCCAAGTGGTGAGGTTTGCTGGACAGTCTGATCTGCATTGTTGCTGTGACAGCTGCCCTTTCTGCAGGCACACTCTGAAGACCTTTAGAGGAAAGAGCAGCTGTAGTCCAGTAGCTGGTTCTTGATTCTTATAAAGGTATTTTAAAAACAAACAAACAAAAGCACAAAACAAATGAAAAAAAACCCAACAACAAACCACCTCCAAACAAACAAACAAAACTAAAACAAAAGAAGGGAAATCATAAGAAAAACAGGGCTTCTATTAATCTGCAGGTGTGAAAATGGGCACAGTTCTTCTTTGGCCTCCTGAAATGGGATTTTCCAAGTCGTTTGTTTTGCTTGACAGTTTCTTCCTATTGGCAGCAACATCTTCAAAGATTCCCAGTCATCCACTGCTGGTGGTGTCTGCAGGAAGTGCCAGTGCTCAGCTTCTCAGAGTCAAGCTGCAAACATTGTCAGGACTTCTCCTCTAACAAGCTGCACACAACTTCATGCAGAGAGTCATTAACAGAAAAAGGCTGAGTGGATGATTGGAAACTTCTTAAAAACTTGGTGCCAGTAGATTTCCAAAGCTGTTCTTGGAAATGGAGCAGTTTTGATTGAACTTATCTGGAAGAGTTCTGTCTCCCTAACTGGAATGTGTGGTGAATGTCAGAGGAAGGGAAGTGTCTCAGGCTAGCCAGTGGCTAAGTGATGAAGTCAGATTCAAGTCATCCCCTTTTTGCAGAATTGAATTGTGGTAACTCAGTCCCATTTAGGAGGGTGACCAGGTCATCAAAACCTGTGTTCAGTTACTTATCTAAAAGTGGTGCAGTTCTGACAGGAAAGACTTACTGTCTTGCTGATTAAGGTGCTTTCCTGAGATGTGACGCTTTGAGCAGTAACTTGAACCTACTTTAGCACAATTCTTGGGAGTGCAACGGACACTCATTTCTTAGCTATTTCTTGGGGTTTACATTTTGTTATCTGAATAGAATGAAAATGTTTTTATTTCATCCTGATGTGGCATGAAAAAAAAATCCCTTTGAAGTTTTACCTTTTCTATAAAATAGATTTAAAATTTTTTTTTCCAGTTGGCTTTTGTAATGAAATGTTCTGATGTTGCTGCAAGATCCAGAACCCGCTACAGAGCACATGTGAGATATTGTGAATATGGTGACTAGTGCCCTGTTGTCTGAATCAATACCTTGGTAACAGTCTGACATTCACTGCATTGACTGCAGTGGTAGTTCTTATCATGTTACTCTGATTTAGTTACTGGAACACAAGATCTCGTGCTTCATTTTAATCTGTATTGTGATTGCTTCATATTATTGGTTTGAAAGTGGATGGCAGACATGAGTTACCCTCCTTCCAACGTCCCACTTGCACTCCCAGAAAAGTTTAAGTGTCAGTGAGATTCACATCCTAACTGCAATAAGCAGCCTGCTGTCCCATGCAGATGTGGCACTGACTTCCTGATGCTCTAATGTGTTAAGCATCTTCATGTTGGCCTGACTTTAGAACTGAGTAGGACTCTGAGAAATTTGCAGTGACGTACATTGCCGCTGCAAATCATTTTTGTATGCCTCATATGGAAGAATGGGCCAAAGCCATGCTCTGCACTAGAAATGAGCAGAACATTTCAGAGAATAACATTGGACTGATTTGTTTTAAATATTTGTAAATTTTGAGGTATTTTGTAGAATAATTTTTGAGTGTTGCAATGGTACTGTTGATTTTATCACCATTATTATGAAATAGGAAAAATTCTCAAGCATCTCACAGAAAGGAAGTTAAGATAAATTGAGGTTTTCTGCTCAGAATTTTGCTTCTAGAATACAAGCTTAAAAAAAGGCAGTGAACAACAAAAAAATAGGCTGTAAGGAGAAGAAAACTCAGAAGGAGCAGGATTCTTCCAGATGTCAAAAAAATGTCAGGTCTGAAGCATGGTTTGGGGTGAAAGATGCTCTTTTGAATATATGGATCCAGTTAAAATTGAGGTGGAGTGTGCATCCCTTGCTGGAAAGTTGCTTGTACCTAATTGACTAACAGTGGAAATGAGGGTGAATGATTAAGGCAAGATTTTTTTTGCTTTAATAACCACAAACATTCCTTTTAGGAGACGAGGGTATGGTGCCAGAGCATCCCTGCACTTTCATTCTTGTGTAAAAGCAAAATTTGGAGAAGGATTAGCAACCACATGGGACCACATGGGGAAAGGTGAAGTAATGTTATCCCTTCTAAAAATATGTGGATAAAAAAAAAAAAAGTCTTATTTGAGAAAAGTTATAGGATTGTTCCCCTCATACCAAAACAAGTGGATTATTTACAGTCACTATACATGTAAATGGTCTATGAGCTCTTGAACGGTATCAGCAAGGAATAAGAAGAAAGATGAGTTCTGCTTTTCTGAGTTCAAATGGAGCCATTGTATAGGCACGAACCAACACCAGACAGACCTCAGGCACTTGGAAAGCTGCACTGCAAGCCATGGTAGGGGCAGTCTTTGCTTAATCTTCACAAAAATGACTTTGATACCTAGCCCTTTTAAAGTAAAACTTTACTGGAAGTAATTTTTTCCATTTTTGTGAGAACAGAAATCTGGCTTAATGTGCATGCTGCTATACCACTTGGGCTCAGTGTTTAATTTAGGAGTGATAAAGATTACTTTGTCTGTTTCCTGAAATGCATGTTTTCCCTACACGTCTTTGCTCCATTCCCTCCAGTAGTTTGTTCTGCCTAATTACACCGAGTGTCACAGCACGAGCAGGTGGTAAGTGCTGCAAAGAGCTGTGCTATCCATTTTCCCAACCAGAAGCTGCCTCTAGTGTCACTAAGGTTTCCATGAGGTTTGTTTTGCAACTTGTTCTGTTTTGCAGAGCTAACATTTTCTCCAGAATATACTGATTTTTCTTTCTGTCAGCCCTTCAGTTCAACTGTGATAGAAGTTTACAAGAAACTCAACTAGTTTTCACTGTCCCTCAAGACATTTTGCTGAGCCCTGTTACACAGTTTGCAGATTCTTGTGCTTTACATTATAAATTACTTGGTATGGTGCATCTAACTGCTGAAGGCAGCTAGCTGTATATGCCCCATTATAAACTTTTATGGTATATCTTGCATCTTTGAGCAGTTTTCTAGTTCTGCTACAGCTCAGTCTTGCAGCTGTGCATGTTCCTCAGGCAGCAGGGCCAGTACTGATGGAGAAAAACCAGTAGCAGGTTCTGAATAAGTCACTATTGCTACTTGAAACATAATGCTGTTTTCTCAATGAAATAGGGATTGGTGGCTGACACTACGGAAAGTGCCTGATCTAGTTGTTACTCATCTTTTCTCTAACTGTGGAAGCAAACATAGGTCTGTACAGCTTTTTTTTTGGGGTAGGATTTGTGGTTGGTGAGAGTGGAACTAGTTTGAGTAACATAACTAGTTCAAAAAGAATCACCTCTTTATAGTTGTCCTAAATTCAAATCAAATCTTGGCTTTTTATTTTTCTGAAGTACATATTGTGTGTATTTTATTTGTATGTTCTTGGCACACTTGTCATATGCTGGGGCAAAAAAATCCCCAACCCTTAGACAAAACAACTTTCTTCCAAATTAAAGAGGATCTCCTCTTCTTGATAAGCAAGCTGCTATTTAATTTTCTGCATGTGATGTTTGAGTGGCATGTAAAGGGAGATTGCACAACAAACAGTGTTCTTAATTTACAAATGAATCAACATCTTATTAAGAAATAAACCTTGTAAAAATCCAGCTAGCATATTGATGTACACAAGCTTTTATTGTTGCTTTGTTGTTTCTGAGGAGGCACTTAGACTAAAAACTTAAAGGAAGTTCACTATCCTTTCCTAGTTATGGAGAGCAACATAAAAGAGGAGGCTTTATGACAAGAGAACTTTTCTGTTCTCTTTTTACCTGTTCTGTCTTGGATGGCATCAAGGATGCACTTTTCACACTTACATTCTCATGTGAAATAAGAATTAAAAAACTCTACTAGATGGGTATTTCTTAGAATCGTGATATGGTTAAAAGTAGGATAGATTACTCCTCTTCTCTTACAACACATGTAATCATGTAATCTTGAGAAAGCTGACTTAGCACAGCCAAGAAAACTTGATCTTACATTTCCAGGCAGGAGAGGAAGATTGCCTATAGGACCTTGGGTACCCTGCTGTCCCTCTGAGCATGTAAATCTACTGCACAGGCACTGCAGTTATTTTTTTATGCTCTCACTCAGCTGCCAGCTTGCCCTGGTTTACCCCAAATGTCTGAATCTTAATTTTTACTCTTAAAATCAACAGTGACCAAATTTCTACTAATTCATGAACATCCATGACAACACTAGTGAAGCTGGCAGCTCTTTCACAGCTAAGCTCTAGTACTTTTCACAACCTAGATGTTGCCTTCTCTAGCTTGTGTGTCTGATTCAGCAGCTGGACTTAAAGGGTGCTTTGACCTGCTGGGAAAAAACTTCAGGTGAAAGTGTTCCCCGTTCTACCCAGTAGCTCAGTAGTAAATTTGTCTGCCTGGCTTAAAGACTTGAATACAGTCTTCTCTAGCAGCTCATCTGGGGTGAGTTGCTCTCCCACTCCAAATGCTCTACTTGATATGGAATATAATACAAATATGGGAACAGCTTCCTATCCTTGCTCCAAGAAATATTTAGCTAGTGACACAAAGCAGAGCAAGTTCATGAGGAGAAGCTGAGAGACTGCCAGCTGGTAATTAGTGACTGCTATGGGAGCTTTAACTCAAGGATTGCCATCCTTGTTCCAAATCCAGCAAAGCTGGGTCTTGATCCTATGTCCCCTTCACCCTAAATGGCTTTGGCTGTTGACTTTGAGTTGAAGGGGATAGCACTAGCTGTTGTCTTCTCAGTTTTGTGTGAGATGGATTCACCTGCATTGGTGTTCTCTGGGAGGCCGTTCTGAAGCTAAGCATCTTCTTTCAGTCCAGAATTAAACACTGGATTTTCTTCAGACTCCACCTTTCTCCTAGTTGTTTTTAATACCTTAGCAATCTGTTGTTCAATACACTGGCTTCTTCCTGCAAAACCTTATAAGAGACCTCCTTTATTACTGTGATAATTAATGAAGTGTTTGCATTTCTCAGTAATCCCAAATGGCTGGGCATAGGATCAAGAACCTGTCCTTATTTACCTAGTTCTTTGAAGATTTTTATTCTAAATGTGAAGGTTCTCACCTCAGCTGCAGCTAGAGACATGAATATATTAGGGGTAAATGAAGTGTTGACATAAATGGAATTGAAAAAGTATAAATGAGACAAAAATGGAATTTAAAGTGATATTTTTCAGCTTGCTCGGAAGTTTGCCTGCTTTTCTTGCTCTGAAATCAAGGTATAAATCCCATTGGGTTTGATCTTAAAGCAGCATCTCCTAATCTTGATAGCCTTTTGTTTTGTGACACCCCTGAAAGGTAGGACTGATTTTGGGGTTTTCCAGGTGAGGAAGAGTGGTATGAAAGGACTGTGCATCACCTGCAATCACACAGGATTTCTGGTGCTGGAGAAAATGTTAAATACACATCTTCAGCTAGTACCTTAATCTCTAACCCCTTCATTTCTGGAGTGAAGCCTCTATATATGGGAGAAGAGTAATAGATGAAGGTTAAGCAAAGCTGAATCCTTATGCTGTTAATGTCTTTCTCAGCTACAGTTTTCCACCGTTCCTATAGTCATCTTTAAGTATTTCAAGTTGTTGTTGGGTTTGGGTTTTTTTTTTTTTCCAGTGTAATATTTTTATTAGCAATTGGGATATCACTGAACTGATGGCAAATACAAAGTGTGCTCAGCAAGAAAGACGTGATCAAGGCTGACATTAAAATTCCATCTACCTCTACCCTCGTAAAAGGAGGGTGGGAAAGGTTCCCCTATGTCTTCAAATGTGCTTCATTGCAATGGAGTGAGGTATTCTTATCTGACCTTGAGGGAAAACCTCCATCGTGTGCATCTGGGCAGTATCCCTGGGTCAGAGCTAGTGTATTCGCCCAGGCAGGATTACTCAGAAAGCCTGTGTGATTTATGGAGGCACAAGAGATTGCACTATTCCAAAAACCATGTGCCACAAACTTATTACCGGATGCACAGTCACATGAAAACAATTGTTTAAATGCTAAATGAAACCTCGTAACAAGGCCCAAAGCTCCCCATTTATGGTCTGACTGGAGCCCCAGCTGCGTTTGTGAGTGATTTCCCTGACTTCATGGCCCAGAAAGCAAAGCTCCAGCTGTGTTTCTGGGAGAAAGGTGTCCCGTGTTGCCCCAGGAGTGCCGTGCGGAGGTGGCAGAGGAGGAGGAAGCCACCCTAGCCCAGAGCACCAGGGACGTGCAGAGGAAGTGACTGTGTACCGCATTTGAGGGGATAATTTCACAGATGAGGAGTTAGCTAAAGCCCTGTGAATATGATTTGGCCTACGGCCACGCAGAAGCTAGGAATGACCTTAAATAGTAGTCTAACTTGTGTTAGCATGTGCTGCCTGAATGGCAGCTAGGGACGTCTCAGACTGCTGACTCACCGGCTGCTGGGGTGAGAGCTGGCAATGCCGCGGCTTGCTCAATGTGGAAGATGAATGCTGTGTTATTCATCACCGTTTGGGATGGGATGTAAGGTGTCCATAGACTCTTAAAGGAACCGACACATCCTGATTTCCTTTGCGTCAGAGCAGGGAGTTGGTGTTTCTGTGGAACAGAGGCCACTGGCTACAAACTTTGGCAAAAGCCAAATTTAGCTGAATTCTAATCAGACTCTGGATGTGCTGCTCGTGTTCGAGCTGCAGCATGGACATTGTCCTACCATTTTAACAAGGAAGCTTCATGGGCGTTTTCATTCTTACAGAACAGTTGTGCTTCAGGGGCAAAGACTCATCTTTTTAAAAAAAAAAAAAAAGCCTCCCACTTTGAATAAAGTTAATAAAAGTATATACTGGGTGCAGGTGGCAAGGTTTTAGTAGTGGGGAGGCTGCAGAGTCCTCTGTGAGGAGAGGCCAGGGCTGCCCCGCGCCAGGCACAGCCAGTTGCGGCTGGCTCCAGCAGCCTCACTGCAGGGCACAGCCAGGCCTGCAAACTACACTGTGGTGCCTCTGTGAAAAATGTATTTTAAAAAGGGGGAAAACACCACACAGGCAGTGAGGATGAGGAAAAAAGTGTGAGGAAACAGCCCAGCAAACGCCCAGGTCAGTGAAGGAGGAGGGGGAGCAGGTATTTCCCTGCAGCTTGTGGAGAGGACTGCACCAGAGCAGAGATCCAGGCTGCAGGCCCTGGAGGACCCCATGCTGGAGCAGGGGAGTATTTCCTGACAGGAACTGTGGCCTGTGGAGGACTCGCACTGGAACAGGTGAAAAGTGCGAGGAGGAAAGAGTGTCAGAGAGGAGTTGTTACGGACTGGCTGCAACTCTCCATTCCCTATCTCCCTGCACTGCCTGGGGTTGTGGGGGAAGCAGAGGAGCCAGGAGTGAAGTTGAGCCTGTGAAGGTGGAGGAAAAGTGTTTCAACTTGTTTCTCACTTTCCAAACCTATTTTAATGGGCAATACATTACATTACTTTTTTAAAAAAATGCCTGGTTTGCCCATGGCTGTAGTTGGTAAGTGATCTCCCTGTCTTTATCTCAGCACACATTTTTTCCATCTTGTTTTCTTCCCCTGCCCTGTTGAGGAGGGGGAGTTTTCTTAGTCTCCTAACATTTAACCAAAATCTCTTCAGGAAGAAGTAATGCTTCAGCATCAGTAGCTCCATCAGAACAGCCACCATTGCCCACGGCCTTGGCAGCTGCTGCATCTCCCTGAGAGCCTAGGAGGTCTGCAAGAAGTGCAGGAGGTACCACACAGCTGGAAGCTTGGTAAGCACAATTTACAAACACTTACTAATTATAGATGGAAATATAATGTTACCTTGGGCTAATCGTTTTAAAATAAATCATCTGAATCAGACACCTGCCTAGGTAATCACCATAGCAATTTCAAAACAAACAATAGTAACCTTAAAATTATCAAGAGAGCCTAACGAAAATGAGGACCTGGGTTGCAGTTTTTGAAAGTATTTAAAATTATGCCTACATGGTCTTTTGCAGGCAAACATGAGCTTATTTACCACATGCACTGCACTGACCAAGACACATGACTGTGTAGGACTCTGTGCCTGAACTAGTACATGCCACCACTCTGCAGACCTCATTAACTTGGGCAAAAGTAGGTACCTGCAAAAGCTCTTCCAGGTTAGGTTCAAAGGGGCTTGTGGCTGTCTGGAGCTGAACATAGGTAGAACAAACTCCTGCCTCTCTGCTGCATACCATGTCAACATATCCAAAGTGAATCAAGAGCTGAGGCTGATGGCCTGTCAGTGGATCATCAGTCCCTGAGATGCCCTGGTAGCCACACTGTTCAGTGGATGTTCAGCCCTCAAGCTGCTCAGGGAACATCTCCCTAACTGTGTGTATACATATCTTTCTCTTCAAAAGTCATGCACGCAGCTGACTGAGCTGCTTGACATCATCATTTGGATTAAAGAGAAAAACAGTAAACATGATTAAATGGATATTAAAAGGATTCTGAAGAAAGGAAAAGGGCACAGGCACCCATATATCTCACTCTGAGGTATCTGCATCAACAAAGCCAGAAAAGCAGCTGTTGGGATTGTTAGCAGAGAACTCTTAAGTGATGATGTCTTCACATGAAAATATGCAGTTAGCATCCTGCTGTGATAGTATCAGCAGCTGCTTCTAGCTTCAGCCATTCTCTGGAGTTCAGGCTCCACATGCAAACCAGCTGAACTCTGTCTGTCCGCATCAAGGGGGGAATAGTAGGCACTTGGACTGGCTTCCCTGCTCTAATCTGGAAGAATCAACAAGTTCACGGTTCAGGAATGCTCCTAAGAAACAATAACAAGGGAATATGAGCAACTGCAGACATGCAACGTCTGTGCACCACAGACCCAACTTCCCTGCAGAGCCAGGGGGGAATGGAGAGGGAGATGGGGATGACCCAAAGAAGGAACAGCTCTGGGATTTCTCATTTCCCTTAAGGGCTCTTAAAGCAGCACATCATGTTGCTTCATATGGAGAACATGGGATTTCCTGGTGGCATCTGTGATAGCCTGGGGCAAGTATTATCTATAATAGTCTTGTATAGCCTTGGTATTTGTGAGCTGTGCTGAGTGTGATACACATGTTCATGAAGCACAGTAATGGCTCTTGTAGCTGCACCTCATGGAGGAAGGGCATTGAATAAGGAAGTGTTTCCCAGATGACTGGTCATCTTCAGAGACATATGGCAAAAAGAATTGTATGCCACAGACCTATAATTTTGCAAAGAACCAGACCTTCAATGTGTGACTTATTAAAAAAAAAAAAAAGAGAGAGAAAAGATAAAACCCCCTGTCATTAGAAATGTTGGATGCCAGTATAACCTGTTTTTAACGGTATCTCTCCTTCATCTGTCTTACAAAGCAGACGGGTGTTGTTTTGCACGTAACAAGATATAAGCTATAAAAGGCAATTAGTAGAAGAATGTTTCTGGTTTTACAGATCCTAGAAATGTGCTAGTTCAGCACGTTGTTTATGATTTTTCACTTCAGTTTTTTTTCCAAAATGGCCAGTGACTTTGGATACCCAAAACTGGGATTGTTGGTACATACGTGCAGGTATATATAGACAAAAAGCAAGCTGTGGGTGTGTTTAAAAAAGAAAAGAAAAAAACCCCCTAGATGTTTGTGCATAATGGGAATGCTGTAATTTCTCCAATATGTTAACAGATAAAGGACAGACTAAACAACAAAAGGAGCACCATAAAAGTTTTTAAGAGATTTTTTTTTAATACTAGCCTCACTTAGTCTTTGATTATTTTTTTTTTCCAGTCAGATATGCCTAATGGAAAATTACAATGTAGCATCAAACAACTTGGACTTAATGAATGTAAACAGTGATTCTGATGTGACAAACACATGCTTATGAAGCATGATAACTATTAACAATTGTAAAAATTGTTGTGGAAATACTTTTTACTCTTTTCAGCATAGTGGTATAAGTACCCACAAAGGACGGAATCTTTCAGCTGGGTTATGGGGAAAAATTCTCACTTGGGACCAAATACCACTTTGGCTTTGGGTTATAAAATAGCAAAATCTCATTTCAGGGACTGCTGTGTTTGCATCATAGCTTTTGACAAGGGCTGTCCCAGCTTTGACAATATTCTTTTCATGGCCCTCCTTCCCCAATATACCAAACGACCCTGTATGCTTCCCAGAGCAACTCTGTATCTGCAAAACTTCTTTGAGACTGATAACCCTGCTGACTTCCTGTCTACAACAGAAAACATGCAAGAGGTTGTTGCTCCCACTAAAGAAGTCATGTTGTCTAGCTTAACAATTTCACATGGCTGTATATCTAGCCACTGATGCCCTAAAAGCCTGATTCTTCTGAAGAAATGCATACTGCACATACTTGATTGTCTGACTCATAACACTGGTGCCAGGACTTTAGCTTTTCTTTTCTATTTATTCACCACGGGAAACCTGAAGTACAAACACATTGAATGAAAGCCTGGCTCCAGTGAAGTCAAGGACAAAATTCTCATTGATTTCTGTAGGCAGAGAACTTCACTTCTGTGCTTTTGGTTGTACTTTACTGTTCCTGGCTGAGGGCTAAAGTGACATTTGAAAAGGCTCCGTTACCCATAGTGATGATGAATTCCAGTGGCACTTCCAAACACAGCCCATGTGTACAAGAAGCATCTGTTTCTATCCTGAAGAGCTTGGTGCTCATGAAGTAAGCCAGATTCGAAGGAGTGCGCAGTAAAGATTTTTTCACCACAACACATACTCGGACCTTGAGTCTGTTTGAAGCTCTCTTATGCCAGGCCATAGGGGGGAAAAAGGTAAATGTGGCTGACCTAGGTGTTGATTAGCTTTTAGCAGCATGCAGAAGTTTGGTAACAAGCAGTCTTCATATGATGAAGCTTGTGCCCACCTGTCCCACAAGGAGAGGCCATGTCCAAACAGCCAAGATTTTGATGGTTCTTTCAGCGCTAAAACAGCCCCTTGGTGGTGTAAGCTGCCCAGCATACATTGCAGCAGCACTACTGTTACTCT
Source organism: Mycteria americana (assembly GCF_035582795.1). NCBI lineage: Eukaryota > Metazoa > Chordata > Aves > Ciconiiformes > Ciconiidae > Mycteria > Mycteria americana. The sequence goes on along the minus strand of NC_134381.1, from coordinate 4,380,311 downwards.
AATTTGTGCTACAGTACCTAGTTTTGCTACTTCTCTACAGAAGTGAAAACAATTATTTTGATTATACAATAGTTAGGGAGCTGGACTTGGCTGTAGCCTTCTTATTAATGCATTGCAAGCGCTCACTGTCTTTTCTTGTGCTTTGTCAACTACAAATTCTGATAAAGAATCTTTTTTTTTAAAAAAAAAACAACACACAAACAAAAAACCCAATACAAACCATGCACTTAGGAACATAAAATTTCGAGAAAAAACCCCAAATATCTTAAAGTGCTTAGCATCTGAGTTGAGAAAAGTCCATTGGTTAAAACACATAACACTGACAGCTCCCCAGTGCCCAATTAATCATTTGCTTTTAACGACAGAGACTCACAGGCAGACACAAAAGTGGAACAAGAAAGCAGGAGAAATGAAATGCTCCTTTGTCTTGCAGCTGAACTTGTTGCCCTTGCCGGGACACAAGCAGTTCATCTGGGCAGAGAAACCCACTGGCCCACTTGGCATCCTGCAGCTCCTGGCATGTGTTAAACAGGTCAGTAGGTGGTCTGGCACAGACCTCTTGGACGTGCTTTCTCACAAGGTTCCTTGCTTTGCAGGGGAAAAAACAGTTCAAGAGAAAGATCTTTTCCATAGCGTTCATAAACTGTTTCCTGGTACTTAGAGTACTCTATTAAATATGTAGCTAAACTTTAAAAATGTAGATAAATTCTGTAAGGCTGTATAGTTATTGGAATGCTATCCCATATAATTTCTATGCAAATCTCTTTTGTCTTGATGATCTATACAATCATTTTAGTAGAGAAATTGTAGATAAAACAGAATTTGTGCATTCAGAAATGATTAAAATTATCAGGTGAAATAATCCAGCTGAAACTTTCAGCTAGTCTAAGAATCGCAGTGCTGCTTCTCTGCCGTAATATCTGCCATGGCTATGAAGGCTGTGACACATTTCAGTTGCTTACTTCAAATCTACTAGGGAGTTGATTATGCTGGTAGTTAAAGTGTCTTCTACTGCTTTATTATTTTCAATATATTCCTGCAATAATAATATAATAATAATCTTTATATAAAGTATGCCTGATTTACACTAAACTCTTGGAAGAACTTTCAGGTTTTAAGTGGGGAGTCAGATGGAAAAAGAAGGAAGGATGTGGAAAATTCAGGATATACTGGCCCAGTTTGACACACCTGTTTTCTGTCAGCTTAGTGTTATCTCTTAGTGCTTCTTTCTTCAGAGGTTGTTAATATAACAACTGACTGTTACTTGAAAGGTAACAATTTTCCTCTACAACCTTTTGCTTATATGCAGTGGAGGGGACACCAGGCCGTGCCTTTCTGAGGTTGAGGCTGTGAGACATTATTGAAGTTGATAGTTACAGCCTCAGCAGTGTTACTGCTTATCAGCTGGATCAGCAAAAAAAGTCCCAAGGTGGAAGATCGTTTGTCTTTCATTGGTGTTTAATCTGGCATGCTTTTGCTCATTTTCTTTCAGCAGCTTAAATTGGTGCATTTTGCATGTAATACAGAGGGATTATGCGTGCTGATGACCTCATGAGTGGGTAACTCCTTAATCAGATGCAATTCTATTTCATTTGATAGAATTGTCCAAAATTTCTATTTTAAATATTTGAATTTACTTCAATTACTGTTTAATATGAAGTGCATAAGCTACGTGCACCCTTGCTCTGTCAACTTGGTGACTGATTCAATTCTATGAACTGGCTTTAGATGGATTGCTCCCCATCAGTGGAAAGGTGGCAAAGTGGCCTGTGGTTAAGAAGACCTCTTCCCAGTACATGAGCTAGATGAACTATTCTGTGAAATGAAGAAACAGAGCTTTAGATATCAAGGGAGTCTTACTGGAAAAAGTGTCAATAACAACAAAGTTAAGAGGGGGTTGAAGCTGTTTGAGATGCCCAAATTCTGTCAAGATCCCAGTTCAAAATATCTAGACCTCAGTTTTTCCGTGTCTTATATCTTTAGTGAAGGCAATAAGTTGCCTTCTTTCATGAGGAACATTGTGAGTCTACACTCTTGGAAGCTGTCAGGCAAGTGGGTAGTGCAGGAAAGGGATTCCTAAAATACATATGAACAACAGCTTTTCAGAGTCTGTTCTGTCTTCTAAATCAAGAAATTGAATGTGTTACACAGTAAGCTGAAAATTTTTAATTAGATACTTTTTTTAATAGAAGGGGTGCAGAGAATCAGCTTTGTATCCCACACTATCAAACATAATCATCTCCACGAAATCTGAAGGCCCAGACATTGCCACAGCTATCTTTAAACCGTTGAAGATTTCATGAGCTCTACCAGCAGACATGAAGTCAAGTCAGCAGAATATTTTTGGGAGATGTTCCCACTTCCTTTCCAGCCAAATGTACCCACTTTGTTGGTCTGGATTGGCCTCCTGAATCATAAAATGTTTGCATCTGCTTCCCATTACTGCCTCCTTCATTGTGAATTCCGTAATGTCAGCGATGTTTCTGCCTGACTGGTTTTCGTACAAGTAGATAACACACTTTATTCCTTAAGGATCTGTTCCTAGGGAGAAAAAAGTCACCTTTTTCCAAACAATTGTCAAGAGCTCCTAAACCTTCTGGAGCATCATACAAAAGCAACTTAATCCTGCTCTCTGCAAATGTCATGTTGCCTTGATCTCTCTTAACAGGAATTTGTTAAGTTGTTGCTACAACATTTGCAACAATCATGCCCTGTGTCATTGCCGCGTGCCACAAATCACATGCAGAGAGCTGTCGGGAGTAACAATAACATATCAAGGATGAAATGGCTTAAGTCCTGTGTGAAAGATACAGTGCCATAATTCCAGATTGTTCATTGGTTTTTCTCTGTGTGCTTCTACTGGATCCTTTGAGACTGAATTAGGTCATGGATCGGGGGGGAGTTGGGGAGGGTGGAATTTGCTGTGTAGAGCAAAAAAAGAAAAAAAAAAATCAAAGTTTAGTGTAGCTAGGGCTTGATGCCTTCATAAGGATTTACTGAAAGGAGTTTTGCAGCGTGACCTAGTCTACAGCTGCAGAGCCAGCACAGGGAAAAGGGAATTTGTTACTGCCTTGCTGCTGGGGCAGAGCAGGGAACAAACTAGCTCAAGACTTGTCTACAGGGGATAACTACTGCCATTAAAGTTCATTCTCTTACTTTTTTTTGCAGTAAATCCTCCTATGGACATTCTTCTAAGTGCCTTTGTGCAGTTTCAGCTCATCTGTTCCAAACTGGATTAAGGTAAGCCTTATAATGGCTACATATACAGGAGTAGACAGTCATGTACTTGTACAACAAGAGCTCTAAGCTGGCAGATGTGCACCAGCTCTGGTTAAAGAGCTCTGTATGTGTGTTAAAATGGCATTAGAATCCCAGGTGGTGCCGAGAAGGATGTATCAGCTTGGGTTTAGTACTGGGCTGTCATAGCTGCGGATTTGCTGGCTTGTGACCTGCCAGGATGGGTTGCAGGTGGAGGAGACATGCAATTTGCTTGCACATGCCCTTGTATGTAAACTGTTAGTACAGCACAGGTATTTCTATGGGAAAGTAAAAACAAATTAAGTAGTTCAGAGTAGTTTTTGTGGATTTTTTCTTCCTCAAGGCCAGAGGCCTCATCTCTTCCTTTGCTCAAAACGGGTAGTAGCTTACTTCCAAACTCTTCTGCAGCAAACCTCCCTTTTCCGCTCTGTGTACTACCCGGTTAGAAAGAGGAGTAATTGAGAAACCGCTTCTCTCCCTGGCACATGTGTGTCAATGTGATGATAAACGTGATCTTTCTTGCAGTTAGCTGTAGGGGTGCAGACCGAGCTGAGCAGCTCTGTTTGATTGGTCGGTTTATCTGAAGGTTCAGTTACTGTTCAAGAGACTAAAGTTATTTTTGCCATAGTTGTACCACACTGCCAAGCTATTTACCTTCCCATGGAAGTTCTAGGTAATGCCTTGTTTTGTAAAAAGCTTAAAATCCCTTTCTTGGGCAAAGACTAAAATAGCATGGCTTGATTTAACTCTGAAAGAGATCAGCTGTGCTGAAAATGAGCAAAAAATAAAGCATTCCAAGCTTCCTCTTCTTTTTTATTGACTCTATTTGTAGCCTGTTTTCCTAGGGCAATGAGGTTTATACAACTTACATATTCGTGAATTTAACCATCTAGCGTGCCTGGCATGTCTCCTTCCCCTGCACTCCACGTGTGCCTTTAACTTGAACATATTGTCAGATTCTGATCAGATGTTTGAGGGATGAAATTCTTTATGTTAATAAATCTGTACACATTCATGAACCCAGCGACTATGCAGACCAGAAGAGCCATATTTGTGTGCCCACTAATGGAAAGGCAGGAAGAATTCAGCCGTGACACAGCTTGGTCATGGTCAGCTGGCCAGTCAGCATGTATGTACTGACTGGCCAGTTTGGGCTCTGCAGGTCTTAAATAGGAACAGAACATGATGTCTTATGCTTGGTAGAAATATTGTGGCAGGGAAGGGCAGAGAGGGAATTTTGAGAGCAAAGGACACAAATCAATAGGAATTCAGTCTGTTCCACTGCTTCTGGAACAACTTGTTTTGTAAACAGTGCAGTTGTGAACTGTGTGTATAGATTTGGAAGGGTAAGGTACAAGACAGGATAAAGATTGAAGTTGTGGTTCTCGTTTGAAATAAAGCCTGTTCATACCAAACCGGTGTCATAAGGAGTCTTTAAGTCATTAATTTCACTTGCTCTCCCTCCAGGACAGGCAACTCAGGTGGGCATTAGTACAATTGAGAATCTTCTCTTCATTTTATAGAGTGATGTTTTATTCTCTTCCTGTGCAAGGAAAGAGATTTGTTTGTATAACTTCAGGGTTTTTTTAATAGGCAAAAATAGAGTGAGAAGGACCAAGTGTTCATCTTTACAGAATGTTAGGGAATTCACAGGCATGGGATGATGGTAAGAGCACGCTACTATGATCCATTGAAGATGACCTTCACCTTAAGATTATGTGAAAACCTTTACTAAGGCATTTTTGACACATATTTATCCTTTCCCGCCAATAATTTCAAATAGTTTACAATTAAGTGTTATGCTTTCATCTCTAGACCTGCTAAAACTACATGATATAGGCCCTGACTCAAAAAACCTCTCAAGAATATGCTGAAATTTAAAATACATTTGATGTCCATGAATTTGAAGATTTTGGATTGCACTGGTTTTTTGAGTAAGAGTAAATACAGGCACATACCTGAAGTTCAACATGACATATGGCAGGATTTGGGGTATCATAGAGGCATTTCCACCTGTAAGTTGTCTGCTTTCCAAATCTCTTTGCATCACCCTTTTGAGGACAGCCACTTTCTTGTCTTTGGTGTATTAGAAGCTGCTGACTCCCTTCATCATTCAAATGAAGTCTACAATGTATGAGGGGGAGGCTTTTTTTCCCTTAGCAGATGCTGTAAGTATTTCTTTTGACTGTGGGTATACTGTTTTTGTGTTCTTACCTAGGTGTACATTTTCTGGTGTCAGTTTGTCTTTTAAGGCAGGATTTAAATCTGAGTATCTTTCTAGCAAGCATATGGTAAAGATATAGGTATATCTTGAAACAAAGTGTTGGTCTGAAGGGTCAGAAACCCACATGGAAGTTTTTTTCTCTATTTTCACTCATAGGCTGTACTCTGAGTCTCAGGTCTCCATGACAATTTATCTGCTATAAAACATTTTTATTCTTTCATCTGAACAGTGTCTTTGAAGTCCCCACCCATTCCTGCTCCAAATGTGGCTTTCCCAATGGTCTCCACACAGAAATCTGTTTCAATTAGAGAAGGAAATCCTCTGGAATTAATTTTCCAAAATGATTTCACCTCCTTTGTCATTTCCAGTGGTAAAATGAGACTTTATAGACTTTGGGGAGGAGGGGAAAGAGACAGACACCTGAAGCAGGGCTTCTGCTTAGGTTGTAAGCATCAACATCCTTTATTAGATCTAACCCTAGAGCCTTGGCCAAAGGTAATGAAATGAAATAATAGGATAACAGCCTGAATTTTTTGCAGGTATATTCTCCTAGAATGAGAACCCTACTGAATACATAAGCCTTCCCCCTACAGCTCTTTTATTTAAGAAAGTGTTTTTCACATGTGAATTCCATTCACTTGTCAATGGTGACTCCGTGACACCAGCTGTGTGACAATACGCATCTTATGGAAGGGGCAATTGACAGTGGATGTAGAAGAAAGTACTGGAGTTAGGTAGCAAGCGGGCTTTGTACATGCACAGTTACAGATCATTAGTTGTTCCTCAGTGAGTTTATTTTGATGGTCTAACTTATCCAGTGATATATACACAAAGAGGTGCAAGAAAAGCCTTCATCTCTGTGTCCTGATGAAAGCATTCTTCACTCCTGGAAGAGTAAGTCGTAAAGGAAACACATGCTTATTTTATTAGGTTACTGGGATGAAGTGGGAGGAGATCCAGTTCTAACAGGGCTTTGAAAAAAATTGTCAAAGTGATTGCTCTGTCCATCCTGCCCATTGAGGACCTCTGGGGTTTGCAGAGAGCCTGAGTCTTCTATCAGAGGGGTCTGGACTTCTGCAGAGAATTAATAATATTACTGATTTCCAGATATACCTGCTAGACTAGCACCCCACCATCACTGTGGGGGGGGGGAAACAACAACTTATTTCTAGAGAGGATTAAAGGAAAGCAGTTTCTCCTTTCTCTTATAAAATAACTGCTAATCACCACTTTAAAGAGAGCTTTGTACAGAAGGAATTCCCCATCTGGAGGAAAGATGTGGTGTGTGGATTCAGGTTTTCTGTTATAACAACAAAACTGTATAGTCTTCTAGCTGATTTTTGCAGCTGAATCACTGAGCCAACTGTTTTGAACCTGAGCTGGGTGAGGGGAAGGCTGATCAAGAATGGTGCATAATGTTCGTACAAAATTTTCTCAAGGGCTTGCAATTAGAGATTATTGTGTCATCACAGAGGAAGGGCAGCCTGGAGGTCATATCTGGCATGGGAAACCCCAGGAAGGTCTTTTAAAATAGCAAGGGCAAATAAAAATGATGAACTAATGAGAGAAGGCCAGCTTGTTACTCAACATGACTTCACCAAAATCAGTTGTTCTGTATCAGAGTAGAGATCTGGCCTTGAATACGAATATATTTGCAGCATACTTGGATTATAGGATGTCATATCCTTATAAAGTATAAATCCAAGTAGAATCTTTTCTTGTAGACCTTCCTCATATAAACAGTCTATAAACACATGAGTTGTCAATCTGATTATTCATGTAAGTAAAGATTAAGATCTGCTCCATGATTTCATGTGTGTCTGTGCAAATCACAGTAGGGCTATGAGACAGAAAAGAGTAAGTCTGCTGTGTGTTTGGAGGCTGGAGCATCTGTGGCTGAGACAGCAGCAGATGTTTCTGTGTGGATACCCACACAGTTTGGGAGAATTGTATGTCCACTTCATTTGTCTCTGTTCTGTGTACAATATCAAACTGTGACATTAAAGAAATGATTCTTTCATTCTCCATGAGGCCAGAACATGCACCAGGTCAGCAGTGCTTGATTAGCAGCATCTGGCATGCAAGGGGTGTGTTGTTTCAAGAAAAGCAGGACAGAAGGACACTTTAAAGCAAACAAAAGGTTGAAACAATCTGGCTCCAGGCAGCTAGAAGAAGGAGGACTTAGGTTCAGGGTGTGGAAACGCAGCCAACACATGCTCTAATCCCAGGGTGTGTGACGTTTCACAGCAGCTATGTAAAACAAGAACTCTTTCACACTTCAGTCCCCCCACAGCTATGGGGTGTTGCACTGGGCTAAGTGTTACCTGACTTTGATGTTCTCCAGACAGACCCCTTATTTGTTCATGTTTACACATTTTGACAGGGAAGGAATAGCTCTGCTTAATATCCCCAGGGTTTCCTTGCAGCAGTTTTAAACACTGCAGTGCAAATAACAAACTCAGCAGGTCCTACAACAACTCGGTTCCCACCAGACAGAGTTTGTGTCTGGTAGGGCAGTGGGTGAGAGCACAGATTGCTGACGTAGATTTCAGACCTACAGCCTCTCCTGCATGCAGATATTTGGAAAGCTCCCGTTCCCTCCAAATAGGGATAGGAAAGTGATGGAGAAGCTGTGATAGGGCAATCAGTTAGCTCCCTCCTCCTTTCCTTTTTAATCCATCTCAGCATGCTTCATAAATACTTTTCACAGTAGCTGGACATTGAGGAGCTATCCCAACATACCAGTTGCAGGGATATACTGGAATTGCGTGTTCAGTCAGTAGTATGCTGCCTTTAATATCGTATGTGAATATGTCACTAAATCCCAGGTTTGTGGAAAATTTGGTTTTATGCAGTTGATGCTTCTTTTTGACTCTGAACTTCATTCTTATTTGAGCCTTTATATATAATAACTGGGATGGGGCTAATGTACTGAACACCCTTGGTCAAATTTTGTCCTCAATTGCATTGGTTTTACTCAGTATTTGTCTTACTACAGGCCCTACTTTAATCTGTTGTGTTATGTACAGAGGACCTGGAAACTAAGGTAGTTCTTGCCCTCAAAAATTGGAAGAAATAAAGGACTTATAGGTATGACTGGATTTCTGATGAGGAAATTCAGGCACAAAGAATATTAAATGATTTGGCTATGTCTTGGGAGTAATCAGGGCATTTATTGCAAGACTATCTTTCCTCATCCTTCTGAACTTGATCATATTTAATATCTTTTTCAGTGATTTTTCCTTTTGAGTTAACAAGGAGAAGCAACAAAGAAACCAAAAGTAAACCTGAAATGTATGAAATCTGTATCCTGAAGATACAGCATGCCTTTCTCTGAAGGACCCTTCATCTAAATCCTAGGAAGCTGTATTATCACTACAGTGAATAACAAGGAATTACTGTTGTCTGAAAGACAAGATAAGGCAGGAAGGAAGGCAAGGTATACATACACATGAAAATGAGAGGCCTGTACTGGGGTGAAGCATTCCTCTTTGCAAACAAGCAGCAAGCAAGCCTATTTGGTTCAGTGAATTCCAGCTCTGGTCTTCTCTTGATCTTTTCGAGAACTTGGGCTTTTCTTGATTTCTCTTCCCCCCCCCACCCCCAAGATTGTGAAATAGAACATTATGTCACACTTTAGACTGGACTCCAACAAGTTGAAACTTTATTTACATTCAGGATCAATGAGGTTAAATGCAGCAAGCCAAAACCTTCATTAAAAGGCAATTTCAGTGTCCAGTGTGCAGGAATGCAAAGAAGCAGCAACTAGAAATAATGAATACACTGCAGAGCTGTTGAAATTACATAAGTGTATTTATATCTAATAGTTGTATTAAAAAAAAAAAAAAAAAGACAATCCAGTCTTACTAGTAATTAGAAATACAGGACAAAACTAAGAAAGAGTAAAGCCTCATTGTCTCTAAATAGATATTGTAGGAAAACAAACTGGACTGGCCTGCTGCTACTGCAGTAGAATCAGAGTCTGGCTCTAAGGCCTGGTTTTTTTGCTATGAGAAAGATGAAATGAGAGTGAATTTAGAGCCTTCCTCTTCCCATCCCAAAGTTTCCTTCAGTCTGTAAATAAACTGTGGAAAAAAACAAAGCCCTGGGACAAAAAGCCAAATCCAGTGCTTCTGATGTTGTGTACTTGGACTGTGCATTTGGAGAAAGCACCAATCTACTCAGTTCATACAAATATAATGGATAAAGAGCTGTCAGACGGCTGAAACTCATTACAGTTCATAACTGGGGTAGAATTTGACATGTACCGGGCTGGGAAAGAATGGACCAAATAGCTTACCCCCGTTCTTATGTATGAGATCGGACAATCAGTATCAGTGCTTAACAAGACACAGAAAGCTTAGTGAGGCTAAGGTCTTTTGGGGAGCAGTGTGAGGAGGGTGTGTAAGGCTATGTGTGTAAGGCTATGAAGCTTCTGAAGTTCAGGAGGGACTTCTCAGCTAAACCACGAGAAACCATAGCAACCGAAGTAGACAAAACAGGTAGTCTGGATATCTCACAGTATACCAAGGAAACAAGTGGTGTTATGAGGTCCTAAATGTAAACTATATACAAAACTAGATCTGCAGCTGATGAAAATTGGCTGAACTCTATTTGAGCAAAGTTGAACTGTATTGCTTTATATTTCATGAAGTTCTCTGTATTTGGCAGTGTAATAGTTTAGGCTCTCTGACATACTTAAGTGTAGATGGGTGGATGGAACAAAGTATGATTTCATCAGTCAGTTGTAAATATTTATGAACATAGCCATCATTGGTAGGGAATGCATCGTTACTCGGCATTAATAAGAATGAAAAGGGCAATCATGACTGAGGCTCATGAGGGCAGAACGGGGGCTGGTGAAATTTATATAAGGATCTGTTCTTCACCAGTTTTTAGGTAACCTTCTGAAGCTCTAGACAGGTAGGTGAATAGCTATGCAGAGGTGTAGATGCCCATTTCAAGCTAAGAATTATTCCTGAATTGATATTAATGTACTAGAAGTATTAGAGGAAGTATTTTGATTTGTTGAGGGCAGAAGTTTGGTTTCAGCGATGTGTTTGTTCCCTGCTGGCTCTAAGCTTCGTTCTCTCTTGTGCTTGGGGTCCCCGTGAGCCAGTATGACACTAATGAAACAGATTTTGTGATGTGGGTTGTAGTCAGCTGAACGTGTAAGTGTCTGCAAGTTCAGGGTCTGACAGTTATCATGAGTCATTAGGAAAAAGTATCCTTTAGCTTAAAGGTTGGGAAAGGGTTGTTGGGTTTTTTCCTTTTTGAAAAGCTGAAACAGTTTTTTTTCCCAGATATGTCTATTCCAAAGAAAGGTTCCTTCTAGTTCTGCCTTGCCCAGAAGCCACACATTCCATTGTAGACTTGCAAAGTGATGAAGGATTTGGTTTGGCTGAGGCATCCTCCTGGGTGCAAGGAGATCTGGCTGCTTCTAGCTCTGTCACAGGCACTGCATGTAACCTCATCTATGCCATTTAGTCTTTACTTTGTTTTCTGTGTGTAACTACACCAAATGCAGTGTGGGTTTCAGGTAGAGGATTTTGGAAAGGCAAAGAATAGTACTAATGTACAATTAATTGTTTTTCAGGTTCAACTTTCGACTTAACCCTATCTTATTCCAGAAAGGATTTTATTGTGGTTTGCTATACTGGGAAGAACAATATCTGTATCATGGAATACTTATTCTTTCTCCTTTATGAGACTATCTATACAAGTATTTCCATCCTTCACTGCACTACTCTAATACTTTGATTATCTTACTGAAGGAAAAAACTGCCACAGTAATCTGAAGTAGATAAAGCTCAAACCAAACTTCTTCACTTGCACAGTTCTAGCCTGACACCTTAGGGACCCGTTTTGTAGGCACGGATCCATTTGTCCGACTCTTCTGGCTAACACCTCTGCAAAACCAGATGTGTTTAGCTCTTTGGCTTGCTGTCTTCTGGCTTCCAAACTTGATTCTTGGAGTGACAGTCAGGAAAGAATGTCATCCCCCCCCGCCACCTTTTCCACAGTCATCTTCTAGCTTCCAGCCTGCCTTGCTGGCACCTTTCTTAGCAGCATGTGATTCCTGGAAGTCACTACTCATTGGTTATGTTTCAAGATGATGGGCTTGGCCAGATCCTGGCCTGTGGAACTCAGTGGTAAACATTCTCATGAAAGGCTTACTGTCTGTCACAATAATTTGCTAATCTGTTTATAGCTGGGATTCTTACAAAATGAAATCAGTCCCCCACAGTAGCCTTTTCATCCAAGTATCTCCAAGAAATAGACTTGATGCTTTTGATGACGTCACTTTGCTTGCCGCTGCTCAACTCAATGACATTGAGCAATACACCTCCAGGATTTTTCCTACTTTGGGGCTCACAAAGTATAAGAACATATAAAAAGGTTCTTACATCCCCCTTCCTTATTGCAAGGGAACCCTGAATTGAAGATGGTTCAAGATTGTCTGCCGGAAACTGCTTTGTAGTAAATGTTGGCCAGACAGTGTGAATGGGAGCCAAAGCCATGTTTATCAAGTATTTTTGAAAGTTCAGTGAGTTAGAGAGTCATTAAAGGGTGACCATTAGCCACTTAAATGATTGCACTATTTCTGTTATCCTGTGTTACAAGTTTGTGAAGACTCTGTAGCTAGAGAGCTTATGGATGTCATTTATACCATAACTTTGGGGCTCTTCCAGCTGCTTTGAAAGGAGCCTGCATTGAGCTCGTTCAGAGTCCACGTGTCCTTTCTGTCCTCACATATTGCCAGCAAAACAAAGAGCTAATTGTACTATATGCGGGCATAACTTCCTAGTAAGTTTCAAACTGGGTGGCGTGAATAGTAAGGACTATTAAAATACAGGACAGAATTTACTACTGGAGCGATGCCACATTATATAGCTACAGTCTCCAGTAAACTCTCAGTTGCAGCCAAATCCCCCACTGCCACCTCTTTATTACAGCCGTTATCTGTGTCACTAAGGTGAAAGCAGGATAGTAAGTTGCACCTACATTTTGCTGTGCAGATGCATCCCAAGAATGCATTAGTGTGCGTGAACAGTAGCCTTTTCAGCAGAGATCATACAGCCGCAAGGCCAAAGATCACTGTTATTCTAGGGCAGGGCTAACCTAAAAACCTCTGTAAAGAAGTTGTTGTTATAGATCTCAAAAGAACTCAGTAACTGTCAATACAGAGAATTTCCCAGTCTTTGCTGTGGAAAAATTTGCAAAGATTCTTAGCAAAATTATGCTACGCTGTTATTTACATTCTTCTCTTAACTGATATAAAGGGATGAGTTTTGCAAATCTGTGCACAGCTTTTAAAAAATAGTCCCCAATTCAGCTGTCGTGTTCCTTTCTTCTGTGTTTAAAGTCTATTTGAAAGTGCCCAGTAACTCAAGGGAAATGCAGCCAGTCAGGAATGATCATGGAGATGAAAAATCCCTAGCTGTCTTGCTCAGACAAGACAAGTCCTGTATAATCAGTGCAGAGCTGTTCTTTCTGCTCTGTGAAGGGACCGACACAGCACTGTAATATCCGGCTCAGGTGCAGCCCAAACCCCTGGCAAAAGGCGAAAGAACAGGCCAAAAGTCACTCCAGAAAATATTGCATTTTCTAGGAGTTTCTGGTATTTGGCAAGTATCTTTATCTTTTATTTTCTCTTTCTATTTGAAAGAGCCAGACACTTATATGGAGCCTTTGGGTACGTCTGTACTGCAGGCCGATGTATGATAGTAGTTTAACCTTGGCTCAACTATATGCATATAAACTTCCTAGCTCTGGTAGTAGGACCACAGTCGTGCTCAAAAAGAGCTTCAAAACTCCCCTGGGATTCTGAAACACACCTTCAGTGACATCCATGTTGTGAGGCAGCCTGTTACCAAATAGTCTGTATGGAAACTTTATTTTCTATGCCTTCATGTTGCTCCCTCTGCCATCTAGTCTAGAACTAGTTGGCATAAGTTACTTTCACAATTTTTAAATTTAAGTTTATCCAGATATCAAAACCACGTTGCATGTTTTTTAAAGGAGATATTCAAGAGGCTGCAGCTGTTTGCAACAGCTGCATGTCATACAGGGATAGTTTATGAAGCAGGAGAAAATATCTTTACAAGCTGTTCCTGAGCCTTCCCCTGGATCCTGAATTCAGGTTGAATGAGGAGACATATGGCTTCACAGTGCCTGGCTGGTGGAACAGAAGGTACTGAGGGCCTGCTCCTCTACCTGTCACTTCCACTGCGGGTATGAGGAATGAAAGGATTTTGACTGTGCAAAGAGCATAAAATGAATGAGATAGGATGTTTCTCCGAAGAGATTTTGGCAGCAGTCTAGTATCAGTTGCACATGCTGGACAGGCTTGTCCTGGGCATAAGGCTCCAGGGGCTGCTCAGTGTGCTGAGTGTCCTGAGGGTAAGAGAAACACTGAGTTGATTTCTAAGGCCTCCTTCACTCCTTAATGTTGCCATTTTGAAAGTACGCCTTTGTTCCCAGTAAACATTGTTTCTGTAGTTGTCTCTCTGGCTAATACTTGTCATGATCTGGTGAGAGGGGTAGCTAGTTAAGTCACGATATGACACTTCATGATTATCCAAGACTGGAAAGTCATAGTAACAGCCAAGTGCCTTTCTAATGTGTACATGGTCTCAAACTTGCATGGCATAGGTGGTGTCATTTCATATCCTTTGACCACCTTGTCTGGAGAATGGAAATTGTTGGTTTTGCCTAGTTGTTATAATTGACTTCAGGATGGGTCTGTGATCAGGAACTTTCATCAATGACCTTCTTAGAAAACTAAATAAGTTATAGTTATTTTTATTCAGTCCTCAAAACCTCCTGTGCAGCTTGCATTTAGCGAGCAAAGGAAACCGTTCAAAGGATGCTTAGCAAGTCCCATAGTTCTCTGAGGAGAGCTGGGTCTCATGCTGTGCTCAGCCTAGTTTCCAAGTCAAATTGACATGGGGGCATTTGGAGAAAGCTTTGTAGAAGTGTCCAGATTGTTGACATTTTCTCCAAATAGACCTATTAACCTGTGAAGGAATTTGAGATTTGCACACCGTGAGTCATGAGGGTCCCTGAGCCACATTTTCAATGATCACATTATTCCTATTCTCAAGGTAAAATATATTCCATTGACATATTATGTCTCGCCTTGTGTTTCCTGATACTATATAGGAGGCTGCATGTATGCATTTCTGATGTCAAATTTAACCACATTTAGAAACTTTCTTTCTCCAGGTGGAATATAGTCTATTGACACAGTTGGCTTTTTACAGTGCGGTGAAACATTAACCGCTTCCTCTCCTCTAGTCTAGAACATCAAACTTTTGACCTTTTAGGAGGCAAGCTCAGTCAGAACCTGAAATAATGTCATTTTTGGGCGGGCAAGCTATTTTGGATTTACACCCTTTTAAAAGCAGAATTTGCTCTTGAGTGCTCTCCTTCCTCTCAACCTCTTCCTGCCTAGTTAAAACATCAAAGTTTTTGTAGGGTCCCACATTAAATCCACAGCAGCGTGGAAGTCAGACAGTCCTATGCCATTGTGGTAAGTATATCAACTGTCTCTGAAATACATTCGCCTTTCATCAGATTCTTCTTTAATAAGGTAAAAGATTTAATTTCATGGTTAAAAAAATAAAATTAAATGAAAGATACGTGATACATGAGCAACTCCATTAGACTCTGTAGGAAAATGAGAATTGCCAGAGAAGGTCTAGACAGCAGTCCAGGCAGTCCAGTAACTTGTCTCTGAAATGGTTAATTATGGAACAAATGGCTCACTTGCAATGCTGCCTTGAGAAAAGGTCGGACTATCCGATGGTCCAGAACCTAGAGAGAAAAATCTCATACATTCTCACCTTGGCAAAATGCATTGCACTTAAGCAAAACATAAGGACTAGAAACAAAAAGGGAAAGGGAAGACTAGGTGTGTCTGTGCAAAATAAGCAGGTATGCATACATGCATGTATACGCCTGAACCACCATCATCCTCTGCTGAACCTTCTGGCCAGCCCATGGGCACAGGCCAGGGCAGTTCTTTGCTGGCGACGGGAGGAGAGAGTGAAGGACAGTGTAACTCCTGTGGTGTACCAGGCTGTAAAGTGGGCACAATGCAGGGGGGGCTGGATTTGACCCTAGAAAATGCTGTGCACAGGGACTCTCAGGCCTCTGCAAGCAACATCCTGTAGCTTTTAATCACTTGAGTCTTTTATGCACAAGAGTTCTTGTTTTGTTTTTTATACACCATACAAGACATATTAATTCCCTGGACTGCTTTCAGAAGAGAAAACCTGAAAGGTGTCTGTGTTATCTGTTGTTCCCCTTGATATAGCTCCTATACCAACTGTATCCTTTGCAGTCAGCTTCTAGAAAGGACACAAGTTAAGTTAGAAAGCTTAGAACATTTTGTATGTTCCTTGCCCTTGTTACTGGGCTGTTTGCTTTTGTCTGTCAGTAGATGTAAAAAATGTAAAATAATTTTTTCCTCTTTTACTGAGAGTTAATTTATTCATCTGTACTACAGTGTTGGAACAGGCATAGGTGCCAAGAGTCAATTCCAAGAGTATATCTTAACTTCCTCAAGTGTCCATTAGCCTGGAGATGAAAATTGTTTTACTGAGGCATTGCTTGTTGTTCTCTCTGCAGGTTTTTTTTTTTTTTTGCTGGATCTGAATGGAAACCCCCTGAACCCATGTCTCTGCTGTCTGAGCCAGCTGCTGAAAGGAGTAAAATCTATTGTACTAGCCTTCCTGAATTGTAATGTGTCTTTAAATATATGCAGCTCATAACAGAGGGCCCTGTAGAATAAATAGTTCTCTTGCTATCGTTGTCTGGCTGCATGCTCAGGGGCTTCTTACCATAATGTTTTTCAGTACTGTAGGACTGTGACACCTCCACTAGATAGGACATAGGCTTGCTTATACCTGCTCACGCTCTTGACTGGTTAGAAATGCCTGTTAAACCACCTAAATATGAGTACCGAAATGAGTCACGTTGCGTTCACACTGTTAGCATGGGGCTCTGGGCTAGTAGGAGAGTCAGTGCAGCAAGGGTTAATATCCCCCTTGCAGCCCTGTCTTGAGTGCCTGAGATCTGGGAGCATGGATGGGGAGCTGGCACAAACAGGAAAGATGCTTTCTGGCTCCGTGAAGCCTTTCTGTGCTGCCTCACCTAAAGGAAGAGCAGGCAATGTTTTAACAGGGGCTCAGTGTCATTTCATGGTAGTCTCTCAGTGGGGCTGAGCATCCTCTACCTACAGAGGACAGTTTATTTGCATTGTGGCTGCTCACAAAGCACCGAGACGCTCCAGCTCACTACTTCAGCTACCTTATGGGATACTCTGAATGCAAAGGAAGTTATTTGGCAGCTTGTTTCAGCAGACAATATCGTAGTTATTGCCAAATGCTTTCCTCCTGGCTTGCCTTGGGGTGGGCAAGCGGGGGAACACCCGCAGCTAATTAGAAACAGTTATTTGTCTGCAGGTAACACTGCCAGACAGAAGCCCTTTTGCATCTCACAGAGTCCACGCAATCTGCAACATCTGAACAAGCCCCATGGGGAAAGAGATGAATTTCTCACACCTGTTTCTCCAAATTTAATAATAATAAAAAATTCCATGCAGGCTCAAGAAGGCAGCATTCCAGTAACATTTTGCTTTTACTGACTGAAATTTCCCGTAAGATGGGCCTCTGGCTATAGAATGGAAAATCTGTCCTCACTCACTTCCCCCTCAGTACTGGGCGGATGTATGGAGTCTGGTTGCTTTTTTATTCTTGTCAGGGCTGCTGCAGTAGCTCTGTGCTTGTTAGTCCCGGGTGCCATGAAGTCAGAGCCACGAGTCTCCCCGTTGCAGTAGGCGGTGGGGGTTGGTAGTTTGTTCCAGGGGACGTTCCTAAGCCCTGTGTCACTTCATTACGCAGCAAATTGGGAACAGACACTAGTAACGTAGACAGAAGAAAAAAAGAAAAGAAAAAGTAGAGTCATAATACTATCAAAGAAATATGCGTAAAGTCCATAAGTGCTTCTGTGCCTTGACCAAATGCCAAGTTGAAATCCAAGATGCTTGATGTGTTGAATTCTGAGTTTCCCACCATGCTGCTCTTTTTTTACATTTTATTTTTATTTAGCAACAGGTAGTGAGATACAAACTTTACTGTGTGGCAGCTACCATGTTGAGGTGGTGGAAAATTACAATAGGAGGACGTGGGCTGAATTTGGCTATAATTGACTGGAATTCATGACATGGAGTATCTTTTGGCTTTACAAAATGGAATCACTTCCTAACTGTAATAAGCAATCTTGGACATGATCATTTAGGGATACTAAAGCACTGGCTGTTACATGAGTACTTCTAATCCTCATTGCATAATGATGGTGTCTGTAAAAAGCTTTTAAAGAAGAAATAAAATATTTGGAATTTGATACCTGTTATAGGTTCTGAGTCCTTTCTCTCCAAGGCATCAGTTTTATAATTCAGCCTTGTGGGAGGCACTGCCTTTGCCAGAATAAATGCAGTTTAAAACAACAACAGTAGCAATAACTCTCATAATGCAAATGCTTGCCCTAAAAATGGCTTTAGATGAGAGAAACCTAACTGCACTTGTAACAAAATCAAGGCTGTTCCGGAGATGACAGATTAAAACAGAGATCTTCAGCACGGACTCTTTTTTCTTGGTTAGATCCTCATTTTAGTTGTGTGCTTCTTTGCATTCCTTATTATTCCTTATTCCTTAGGACAGCGACTGCCATTTGTTTGGGATAATCAAAAAGTTGAATTTATTGCTGTACACATCCACAAGGCTTTTCTGCTCTGTCTCGATTGTTTTGAAAACATGGGTACTATTAAATTACTGATACTGATAGTGAAAAAAAATTGAAATGTCTGTTCTTTTGTGAATTGAAGTTGTGCATTCAATTAACTTCAATTAACTTCAATTTTGTAAATGAAGTTTTGGAGGAGTATTTGCACGATACTCTCATACAATTTGCACTCTAAAAGTATGGGGATAAAAGAATTGTATTCAGAATAAAAGCAGCATACATGATTTCTATGGTTGCGCTGTCATATAAATAGGTAGCAAGCAACCTTATTTCAACGTGGAATGATTTGGATTATTCTGTTGTGGAAAGTTTGCCTTGTTTGCTAGCTCTGAAAGGGAGATAATTTTAAATATGAGCTACGAAAGATGGTTATGAGCAAGGGAGAAGGTTTAAACTGAATTTGCTGCTCTTCTGTTGATGTTAAGAGAGCCCTAAACTTATGAGGAGATAACAGGGTGCTCCTGGGTTTTAGAGAATGCAGGGAAGACACTTGGTATACGGAGTAGTCAGTTATGCATTATCCTGTTTTACTGTAGCATGTATTTTGCTTCTGCTGTGTTGTCTGATAGACTCTAGTCTCAATCAAGGGTGGACAACACTGCCCTATTAAAGATGTGAAGAACTGGGAAATAAAGGATTGGTCAGGACTCAATTACAGACTTGCATTTTTTTTGTTAAATTCATGACTTAGATGCTTCTGACAAATTCACTCTGTCTTTTTTTACCATCTTTTCTTTTTTGGCTCAAGATTATTGCTAAGCCTGGATTTCTAAAGATACAGAAGCAACGTAAGAAGTGAGCTAGCCCATTTGAAGAAGTCTGGGATTACAGCTGTGTTTAATAAAATCTGAGTTAGCTGTAGAGAATGTAAGTAAGCTAAATCCCATCTGCTTTGAGGTTTCCCTTTGGTCCCAGAAGAATCCAAATGCAGGATATGAGGAGAGGTGTATGGGCTCCTACCGGAAATGCTGGGAAAAAGGCAAGGAAAAAAGGCCTCCCTCTTCTCCTCCTTTGGTCTGCTTTTATGATGTGACCTCACTAGCGACACGGTGTAGTGTGTTGAGCGATACACAAGGAGAGAGCAGAGAGAGCTTGCGTTCCCCCTCACTGCCATACCAATGGGATCAGAGCTCTGTGAAGAGCCAGCATCACATCCCCCTTTCCCCATTGCTTTGCTGTGTCCATAGATATCTTGGGTAAAATGGGCAGCACTGGGAATTGGGCTGGTAGGACTATGCTTCTGTCTCTTCATGCCTGGGTGCAAACTGGAGATGAACAGCTAGATCAGGCAGGACATTTCTGAGGAGTCTCGTGAGTGATGTGGGATTAATCATGCAGCTGGTCCTTGCCAGTCTTTGACAACTTGGATATGATATCTCAGCTGGTCAGGGAGCAATTCTGAGAAAAAACAGGGGAGAGGGAGACACGAATTAACACTTTTCACTAAAAATTGACAAGATTGGAGCTGGGGAGTCAAGTGGAAATTCTCACAAGTCTGCTTTTCCTTGACCACGTTTCTTGTTACATTATCAAGAAGTGAGACAATAATTAGGCAATCATAGCTGTAAAAACCTCTTTGTTAGTACCTGAGGAAGCCAGAATTATATTTCAAGGATATGCTTCTATTGTACCTACCAGCCCCCCTCCCTTCTGTTTCTGGGATATTGCTCTTGAACCTGAGGTTCAACATCCAAAGTTAGTTCTTCCTTGAAAATGAACAGATTAGTTCCAACTCTCACACTAAAACACTTGGCTGGTTTGTACAAATGCTGTGCAGGTCAAACAGCTCTGCTGTCTGGCTTGTGTCTCTATTATTTCAGTGAACCTTTCGCCTCTTCAGCTGATTGCAGAGGCTGAGAATTATAAAGCAAATGATCGGTTCTTCATCAGCCATATTCCTGACTTTCTCTAATGGCTTTATCTGCTGCTCATCCCCAAAAGCTGGATGGAGATGTTAAATATCCCTATTTGCTAATCTGTGACCATGACTTATTAGTTTAAAACAATTTTAGGATGTGCTTTAAAGACTAGAGACATAAGTGTCTAGGGCCAGCACAAACAGGTAGTTTTTAGTTATTTTGGGACATTTCCTGTCTTCTCAAACACAGCTTGAGATTTCTAGTACTTGGACAGACAGCTTTCCTCCAAGGTTTTTTTGGGGAGATGTTTTTTTTTTTTTTTACTCAAAGGACGGACAAACAGGTCTCTTCCTCTCTTATTGAGGTGCTTTGAATAGAAATGGTTTTTTTCTCTCTCTCTTATGTCAATGGCTCAGGACTATCTTTGTAAAAGCAAGTCAAACTGTGCAAGATGGACACAGTGTGTCTGCTTATCCTCACGTGGGTCTTTTATGGATGCTATTGATAGAACATTGATTGGAATACCTATCATAAATACTAATTTGTCTATATGCTTGCCTACCTTCACCCACAGGAATGCCAGTGATGATATGTATGATATGAAGTTTATAAATGTGGCTAAACAGCAGCTTTTATTTAATCTCCAGAGGATATATAATAGAAGGTCCTTCTGCCACATTTTTCTATACTGTCTTCCTGTGTCAGGGTGTTGCTTTAAGATTAAGTCCACCATTGCAACCAGCTTTCTACTTTAAAGATTGGACATGGATGCCTTGACTGCCAGTGGGTCTTGTCTCTCCAATTAGCAAAAATTAATCACTGCATAGTGATTATTAAACCCACCACCTTCAACTCCATGGATCCAAATCCTTGTAGAATTTCTCTTTTGTTATTTTGGGGGTGGTTGCATGTGTACATTTGTTATGGGTTACCTGTTAAATAGCTAGCCAGGCCAGGTACAACTTTTAGACTAATTGACAGCATTGCCTGAAGCATGAATGGCAAAACTGAGCTCTAATCTTTTTTTTCTTTTTTTTTTCCTTAGAGAAGAATTTTTTACCGTTTTCCTCAAAATAGAGGCTTTCATCCTAAAGCAGGAATTATAACAGAACCACGGTGTTGTGTATTTGGGTATGGGTAGCTGAAAAATGTCAAATTGTCATGTAGGCTTCTGGCTGGGTATTAGAAAGTCTTGAACCTTGTCTTTGATTTCTCATTCTGCTGCTGGCATCACATTTAATTTTGCTGTAGTTCCCCCTCAGAAAAAAAAAGTGCCAAATGCTCTTTGCCAAGCTTGTTTTACTAAACTGTATTGCTTTTGGTATAGCTTATTGTGCCCTAGGGAAAGACTATTTTACCTTTAAGGTCTCATCTCATTCTTTTTCTGTGTAAGTGCTTTGACATTTTGGGGTGAAACATACAGTTGGGACTAAATATTCCTTAAACTCATGAAACCATTTCTCTGTTTTTCAGTTACAGCACAGCATGGTTCACACTAATTAGAATCATTTAAGGAAGTAGTTGGCTACCAGAGGAGCTTCTTGTTAAATCTTCATTCTCCTTTTTCCTAAGAAAGTAGATTTTTATATTTAGTAACAGCAAACAAAGATATGTCTATGTAACAGGTGCACATTTTTGCAGAGGAGTAGTCTCATGCTTATGTTATGTCAGGTGAGTGGTCCATTTATGGTGACCAGTTGGCGTGTCTCTTAGTGACTGAACACGTTTTCTGGGAGCAACATCTTACTCAGAAGTGCTTGTTTCAGGCACCTTTTACTGCAGGGCCCTTCAGGGCCATCACTTAGTCCAGGAGGGCATCAAAGATTATGGAGTGTCCATGGCTTTTTTGCTGGGGTGTGGAGGAGGTGTATGGGAGGTGTTAATGTGGCATAAATGAGGATGTTTGGGTGGCAAGCGCCACCAAATTCCTACCCAAAATTAAGACAAATTCTTATTAAACAAACCATACTTGATATACCAAGATGCAAACCAAGGGAACATTGCTATCACTGCCTGTGGAGAGCTACATTTTTCAACTACCATGTTCATTAGATTCCCCCATCTCTATCTAAGGGAGTGCTTACGTAGAGCGATCCTGTGGGTAGTGTAGGCCATCTTCCTCCCAGGCCAAACAGCTTGTGATGATAGTTGGGTGAAAGTGTATCATGTTTTCTAACAGAAGGGTACTTAGGTGTGCTCACATCTGTTTGTGCTGTATAACTATCCACCCTTCATTCTTTATTAGCACTAGGAATCCTCATCACTGTAGCGCATAACTGATAATGGCTATTGTTATATTTGAACATGTTTCGTATAGAATGGATAAGCACTACAGACTTTGGCTTTGCTGGTTTTGTTACTTAAGCTTCAGTAGGGAAACTTCCTGCAAGACATTTAAGGATGTGTTTAATGTGATTATCTGTAATTTTGACATAAATAAGCTTAAAAACATGATTACAGTAAAGTGCACATAAGTATTTAGGGACGGATAGAAGCCTGTGCTTAAGTATTTTTATGAAGTCAAGCACTTAGACGATACAAATTCGTGTGGCACGGTATAAAACCTTTACAGCAGTTGAGTTACTTTCCCTGTGTCATCTGTGCATTAACCTCTTACAAGTAATGCTAACATGCTGATAAAAGCTTTACACCATCCCACATAGCGAGCTTCACTTTCTCACTCAGTCCTCAGCAATTTGGTATATTCTTTCTTGTCGCTCTTCCTACCTTGATACGTAGTGAAAACCATATTTTGTCTCAAACTTCTAATAAAATCTACTGCAACTATAATAAATGCTAAAGATATTTATGAACATTAGAAGTCACTCTGTCACAGAGTCTGACACGAGCAGTTTGGATGGGAAATATTTACGTACTGGCATAGTTATTATTGTCTATTTACTCTTTTTTTTTTCAGTGAAACTGATTTTTCTTGAGTGAATTTAGCATAGTGCTATCTAGATTATCTTTGTAAATGTCCCTGATATCACTAATAACAAATTCTTGTCTAGTGTATATTACCAGTGTGTTGATGTCTAGCTTGCAAGGAACATTTATTTCATAGATCAGGGAAAGAGACTATCAAGGTCATCTTTTCAGAGCATGGCAGACCTTGCATTAGTGCCCAAGGTACCTGGCTCCACTCTCATGTATCCCTTAACAGGCACATAACTTCTTTTCACTGATGTGATAAGAGAGTTTGAAATAACTTTATTAAACACCAACATTTTCTCAATTACCTCTTGTTTGTGATTAAGCTTGTGGTCTTTCCAGGTCATGCAAATACTGCCAAGACATACTTAGCTCTTAAAAGGCCAGTTAAAGAAAGGCTACATGGATATCTGTCACAACTGTCTCCCTGTGTACAGGCAGTACACAAGTCCAGTGGGTCTGCTCTCAAACAGCTGCTTCTTATTTCTTCATTTAGGGAATGAATGCAACCCTTGGGAAATGTCCTGATGACAATGATGATAATAAATCCAAATAATAGAGGAAATTTCCTTTTCCTTTTTGAATATTTTAATGGATATTATGGGGCCTCAACTTTACTGTCTTTACATGTGCAGTTGATTCCACTGAAGTTCTCAGTAGTGCTGATCTGTGCAGCAATTGCAAACTTGTACCTTCAGTTTCTGCGTTCGTCTGTTTAGGTCAGACTTCCCCTGGGTTAAGAATGAGCTTCTGCATTCTCTGATGTGAAAACAGTGGACATTCTTCCTGCCTTTCAACATGGGTTGCAATTATAAGGATCAGTCCAGCCTCAAAGCAATGTTGTTTTCAGCATGGTTGAACATGGTCATACCAGCGCTCATAACATTTGGGAAAGGATGGTCTATGTATAAGTATAGAAATTAGTGTTGTCACCTAAATATTTAAGCACTGGACAAGTAGCCAAAAGTCTGCAGTGCTTGAAAGCCCTTATTCTGTTTGAGAGTCATCACATCAGGGAAGGGAGAATGTTAGTGTAGAGGCAACATGAATTGCTGCAAATAGCAGATATTTAAAGCAATAGTTTAGATATTTAGATATTTTCTGGGGAAAGGAGTTGAAGTTTCTTCTTGTATATTAGCATTGAGTGATTCTAAATAAATGCTCTCATAGAACTCAAAGTCTGTTTGCAAATGATTGTCGAGTAAGAAGCAGTGAATGCAGTGGGACAATGGTTTGCTGCAAATTAGTAGGAAATCAACTGAAAAGCAGCAGACAAGATGGTAGCCCAAGAGCCAAAGTTTTAGCAAGGTTGCCAGAATACTTCTCAATGTGAACTAGAATTAACTGACCTGTATTTGGCTACAGTTATAAAGGAATTAAGGCAATGCAGATGTAAAGACAAAAGTTCTGTGAACTTGATTCTCTACCAGTAAAATCTTGTGAATATGGTCTCAAAAGATAGAAAACGTAGGGAAAGGATATTCAGTGAAGCAGGATCAAAATGTCTCTGGAAATTACTTGGCCTAAAAGCATCAGTCATAAGAACGGAGCATGAAAAGGATCTTTAAAGTCATGTCTCTTTAAGGATCAACCCTGTAATATTACAGTCTCTCTTTAAGTCTTGATTTTTCGTCTTCCTCTTAACATTAAATAAGATAAGCTGTCTTCAGCAGGATGCATTTCATTGTGACTAAATTGGTACTGTTTCTCAAGCTGGCTGGCTTGGCTGTCTCCACGCTGTGCTCTTGGGTGCTGCTTTTGAGCATTGTCCTACTCTAACACTAGTTTTCTGTGAGAAAGGCACTTCCTTCTAGCCACAGGCACTGAATACTTCTCCTGGCTCCTAAAATTGTTCAAATCAAGTATCTGTTTCCCTGCCCCAAAGCAATATCATCTAACCATTTATGTTTCATAAGTTATATTCCAGTGGCTCACTGCATTCTCATCTGCATATTATTGAAATCGGCTGCACTATGCATGTGGCAAAAGTCTTCTCAGGCTATGCTAACGGTAGTGTTAATTCCCCGTGTTCATGTCTTCACATTTAGGGCGGCTTTCACTCTCCCAAATATGCTGCTACAAAGTAGATTATTCCTATGACTGGGTGAACCAACACAGGTATTAAATTGGAACTAAGTCTAATTACCTGTGTTGTAACAATTTTGTCCCAAGGTAATAATGAGCATATTTTTTGCAATTCACTAATATTTTCCAAAACAATTAGTTGGTCTCTTTTATGCTTTAATAAATATCAAGATATTCCTAGATTTGTCTGTTATGATCTTCTGTACATGTTTGCATTTCATCTCTAATATGAGGTGGTAAGCACATAAAAACACAGGAATAAACTCAAGAGTATGAAGTTCAGTGTTCCTTTAATTTCTCCCTGTTCCTTTCATTTAAAAAAAATCAATTCCTATCCACATTCATCTAATGAAAGAGGATACCACAGGGCACAGAATCCAGTTTTAGTTCTGCTTGTTAGAGATCACAACCTAAAGCCATCTTTCTGATTAAAATACATTTTCCCTGTTCTTTCATGTTATCATTTGCTTCTGACTCAGTGTATCATTCAATGTTTGCAACAGGGTATGATTAAGGATGGGTGAGCCCAAAAAGATAAAACAAGAACAGGCCTGAACTCTTACCTGAAGCTCATCTCATATGGCATAATTTTTTGAAGTCAGGTAAGTGGGTGGAGAATTATTGGAGAAGAATTTAGTTTAAATTTTGATTCAATAACTGTTGGCAGAAAAGCTAGTATTAGCAAACGCTCCGAAAATAAATCTTGCAAGTTGCTTTGCACAGTTTACACACAAGCTTTAACTATCTTGTTTAGACTTGTGGGCGTGGACAATGGAATAAAGTGTTTTGCAAAAGTATGTGAAAGGACTACTGAAGTAAGAGATAGCGAATGGTTCACTGTATAGGGAACCATCTTATCCTGATTTTATTGGAAAAACTGTGTTACATCTCACATGCAGTTTTTGGCCTTGAGTATACATTTTAATTGAATTTCACAGGACTGTATAATTGGGGGACAGCTGACATAGGCTGGTACCAGGACCATCTTGAGAATATTCTGAGAAGAACTGCACACAAAAATGGGACACTTACTAGTGGCTGTATACAGTAACTCCATTGCCTTTGACATTGGTGGAGACGTCCAGAACAAGATTTACTTTTAAGAAATCAGCACTCAAAGAGGATCCGATGCCTTTACCAGAGATTAGATAACATTTCTGACCCTCTCTCCAATAGAGGCTCATTTCTTCTCTTAGGGCATGACTGTTATGAAACACAGCGTGTCAAAAAATTAGTGCAGAAATTGGAAATGGGTGTTCATACATGGCTGATAGAGATGCATCACTGATTTTACTGAAACTTTTGATCTCAGTGTTTTTTGAACACTTCTTTAATTGGTTGGTGAAGCAGGATCTGTTTGTTGGAAAAATAATTTGTAAAAACTTCTATGAGTTTGTTGTTGTTGTTGTTTTGGTTTGGGGTTTTTTGTTTAGATTTCAGCAGCAGCTATTTGGAAATGACTAAAATTTGTGCCATGTGCTGAGGAAGGAAGCTCAGCAGGAGCTCAGCAATATTATTAGGCACAAGAGAATACAGACATGGGGTCAATGTTACGTATGAAAGCCACAGCAAAGAAAATTTAAGTAGTTCAGTGAGCAAAAGAACTCTACTTCTTATGGTCTCCAAAAATAATGATTCTAAAATGGTGATTCAGAATTTCAGAGTCAGGAATTCTCCCATCCTTTCCTAAATGTGTAGGTTGGGCCAAATCTCCTGGTAGTGCTGTGTTTGTGAAGCAGCAAAAAGGAAAAAATCCTGAAAGTGATGTGCGAGTCCATGGAGCCTGGGAAAGGCCAGGTGGGAAGAGATACATTCAGAAAGAAACATGATCAGAAAGGCCCAGGCAATCAATTTTTACCCTTATGAGCATCCTTGTTCCTGAGTAGGATCCCATTACTTTCCTACTGGGCTGTCCCCTAGCCCCTTGAAATCAGTGAGTAGTTTTGTGTTTTCATTGTCTTCAGAGGTGTTTGGATAAGTCTTGCTTTCTAAATCATCAAACAGAAGAAGTGATTTCATCTTTTATCCTAGAATATAGACCTGAAAGTTAAAGATTAATATTCCTCTCCCCCCCTGTGCACCCCCACCCCCCCCCCCCCCCAAAAAAAAACCACAACCCAAAACAAAACCAAAAAACAAGAAAAAAAAAAAAAAACAACAGTGGGCTGGGGTGTAGGCAAGGGAGAGGCAGATTTTTAGTATCAGGTAGGAAGGGGATCAGTGTAAATGAGAATCCTTTAACTGTGATCTTTCCTTTTTGCCACAAGCCTGAGGTTCAAGGTTAGTCAGAGATAACAAACACCCCTGAAAAGGTCCCAGATGAGCACTCTGTGTGTTACTGATAGCTCTGGGATGGGAAACAGAGAGAATGCAATGACTGAGAAACCATAAGCCTCATCAAAAGTGGTTGGATTATCTTTACACACACAGGGCCACGTAATCTCTTTATATCAGATCTGAGAAGAAAGGGAACCCCTCCTGTGTCATTCTCTTTGGATTTTTATCTTTTTTTTTTTTTAAAAAAAACAAAGAATCAGACTAGGACTCTGCTTACTAGACTTTTCTCTTGATTTCTCCACTCTTCTCCCTACGGCTCTTGAGGCTCTTGAGAGAGCAGAAGGAGTGTAAAAGGATGCAAAGGAGATCACAAGCTTGAAAATATGGGGATTTGCCAGATCCTCAGTTTGTGTAAATCTGAACTTTTCAGTTGATTCCA
Source organism: Mycteria americana (assembly GCF_035582795.1). NCBI lineage: Eukaryota > Metazoa > Chordata > Aves > Ciconiiformes > Ciconiidae > Mycteria > Mycteria americana. Next base: position 4,352,428 of record NC_134381.1, on the reverse strand, counting down.
GTGGAGTGGGGTCGATTTACACTAATGCACATTAGACCCATTATGTTCTGTAGGAGTTTCTAGAATTGAAATCCTGCTTGTGATTCCTCTGATTTTATTTAAGTTTGCTACTCTTTCGCAACATTAAAATAATGGGGATGAGGGGATTAAAACTCCTAATAATGTACTCTGCTGATGCTGTAAGGAAAATATTCTGCTTTCTGAGTCATTTGCCCTGAGCTGACTTTCTTTTTTAATGGTTCAGGGGTTTCCTTCTTTAGCCATAAATTGCATGCAAATTCTTTTTTTGTGTGTGTGCCTGTGTATGACAGTGTGTGTATGTGAGTGTGCATGTGTGTCTTTCAGAAGCTAAGCCAAAGAGAGAGGCTGTTCCTTTAAAGCAAAACTGAAAAAAATGCCTTCAGGCATCCTATTACAGTGGAATGAGCCAAGGATCAGGATTTGCAGCTCAGCTATATAAACCCAGCAGAATCTGGCTGATCTGACCAGTTTGCCTTACTGTCAAACGTTTCTGTCTTTCACACACTCACACGCAAAATTAGACAACGCAACTTCTCTGAGTTTTGACAGGACGGCAACAAAGTCAGAAGCTGATAGCTGACTTTAACATCATATTTATTTCATGGAGACTGCTCACAGCGGGATCTAATCTCTGTCAGAGTCTGTAAGGTAAGTCTGCTTCCTTCCTGAATTAAAAAATCAGGAGCTCTTCTCCCACACGAGTTTGCAATGACACAGTGTTCTGTCATGACCCTCATAGTTATGCCTATCAGTCTGAATAGGCAGGGATCTTATTAAGGAATATTTTTGAATTGGAGCGTGCCTGTCTTTAGTTTGTCTTTATTGTCTGGTGTAATAATAATGTAAGAAATGTCTCAATGACATCAACCTGATCTAGTGAATGAATGAAGGATGAGTTAGTTGAATGGTGAACATCTACAGAAATATAGACAGAAACCTAATTGACAGCAAGGGTAGAAAATCAGATTTGGGATTTTCTCTAGGCTACTGAAGTAATATAAATGTTTCCCCCATCATCACCTCGTGTACCAGATTAAATCCACTTGCAGTTCTTAAACCTGCCAGGTAACTCCTCTTCCTATGCTATTGTGTACAACGAAAAGAGTCAGGCCCTTTTCCTTTTTAATTTGCTGTCTGCACACTTATTTGCACTGAAGCTTTTGTCACCTTCCTCCCCACCCCCACTGGGCTCCAGTTTCTTTTAGAAGTATGGTAACATTGGTCTGCAGTGGGGAGCAAAAGACAAAGGAAGATTCAACTGGTATCTTATTACCAGTACTTAAATGGGTGGGTTCTGGGGAGTGGGAGGGTGAAATTCTCCACCATTATGGAAAAATGGAGACACTTGCTTTACAGTGTGTCTTAACTACTTGCTCCCTTGTGCACTGAGATTTTCTGCATGACTGTGTCTGCACTTACCAGTTAGGCTCAAATTGGTTTAAAATAGAGACTCTGACTGGGAGAAGGTGATGGCACTTAGCTTCATTTCGGATTTAAGCCCACTTACTCAAAACTCTGTGTTACATCACCTTTGCAGAGTTTTCCCTGCCTGATTTGCTCTCTGGCTACTAGGAGATAGAGCTTTTGGCAGTTATTCTAAACTTTTGAAAAGTCTGTATCATACTATGCAGGAGAAAGGTATGTTCCGATGGAAATGACAGTGACAAATCCTCTTGCACAGTGGAGACATTATGAAATTAAAAAGCATAATGAAGATATTTACCAATTTTTTCTTTATGAAAAAAATAGAAACCAATGAGATGCATGCTATTCTATGGACTGCATAAAAGCTTTGTCAAGCTGTTGTGTTTGTTTTTCTTTCCCAGTTTATTTTTTTTAAAAATCATATTAAATAATGGGAATTAATTTTACACGCTTCCTGATTAACATTATATGTGGGTTTTGTTTTATTATGCTGGGGTTGTGTAGTTGCCTTTCAAAGCTGTGAAATCTTAAGGGTGCTGTAGTCCAAGAATGAGCTGGACAGTGGGGGCTAGCGACAGTCCTTTGAATTCTAGGAAGACTTGCAGAAAAGTGTTATGATGTCTTTTGGGTTTTCCTTGCTGCTATTGGGAACTCAGGTGCAAATGTTTGATCAAATGAAATTGTTTAGCCAAAAGAAGTGAACCTGTCTATATGCAGTTCACCTTCCCTGGCAGTGAATTTTGAAAGTATGTGGAAGGGTTATCAGGGTGTTCCTAGCACATCCCCTTTGCAGCTGCTACACCTCTGCACCATTGCTCAGGAAAGGATGCACGTCTGAACTGAGCAGGGCTATTAGCAGCTGCAAAGGAGCAGAGTGAGAGGGATGCTGTACAGGGGACTGCCTGCCCCCACTGTCACTGACCCTAACACAGTCACTATCCTCAGTAAATTGCTATTCATTTCCCATATTTTTTGCTCATTAATTTTATCCTTTGGCTCCTTTCAGCCCAGAGAAAATTCTTTGCAAGTTCCAGTCCTTAATCCTATAACTACAGTTACTTTATCAGTGTTTCCAAAGCTGTAGAAGAGCCAGAGGATCTGCTGAAAAGCATAGAGCCTCCAGATTAGAATGTCATGTCTCATTTGGAGAGGAAACTGATATTCTGCTAAAGAAATCTCATTCAGGCACATTGTGGTGATAGGCACATGAAAAGACAATCAACCAGATCCAATCCTCCTGTTGAAATAATGATGCTTAATGATGCTAGAACTTACTGGGAATATCCCTAAACTCAGGCTAAAAAGTGCTCCACAAAATTATGAGTAATTTTGTTAGCTGGAGCCTTTTTGTTAATGGAAATCTATTCTTTTTTATTGATCCCAACTTTTTAAGACTGGATCATTTTTCCTCCTTATTCACTTAAACTTAACTATCATGTTGCTAGAACAGCATTTCTAAAGGTGTTTGAAGTTCAGATCGGGTGGCTTATTTTCCATATTACTGCTTTTTATAAAATATCTAAAAAAAGCCAAAGACTATTCATGTATGAAGATGTTCTGACTTGCTATAAAGAGACTGTCAAAGTTTGTTCTTGAGTATTGTTTCACTTTTTGATAAGAAAATGAGATTAGATGGCAGAGCCTGTGCTTCTTGGGACTTTTTCATCCTTTTCAAGAGTGAAGCAGAACTGAGAAGCAAGTGTGCTTTTGAAGCAGTGATATTACTTTGGAGCCGGAGCTTTAACCCTTTCGTCCCTTCTGGTAAAACCATTTGAAATACTAGACCTGCTTGTGCAGTTCTCTGCCATTTTCCTAGTACAACACAGCAGTTCATCCAGCTTTGTAGGCTGTGTTCAGAGGTTTGAGTGGTGCTAAATGAGAATGAAGTGTACTGGATTGTGTAGCAGTTGTCTGGTGTAAATGGATGTCCCGTATTGGCAAATCTGTAAGGGAGAAACAGTGTTCGTTCAGTTGGCTGTTTCATTAGTGAACCCTGGTATCTGTCTAGGTTGAATATTACATTTGGAAGTAAGCGTAAATGCAGAGGGTGGTGTCTGCTTCATTATCAACTACGCATTTACCTGTCCTACCTGTGTGACATATATTGAAACATGAGAAATTCAGAGTGGTTAAAAATTACTCTAATTTGAAACCTGTGACTTGATATATTCGTCCTTGGACAAGTGCCATCACAGTCTGCTAAACTGAAGGGCCATTGACAGTTTTAAGGTCCAGCGTCTCATAAAGTTCTAGGCTTAGGAATGGATGATTTACATCAATGGAAAGTTAGAAATCTCAGCTTTCCAATAATAAAAAGGTATTTGTTTTGAACTGAGGCAGTTTGAGATACTGGGCTTTACAATTGTGCTCTGATTTACCAACATGCACTTTCTCAGACTTAATTTCTGGTGTGACTTTAGCACACCCTTCTCAAAGACTGATCTCTGTTATAAAACATGTGGTTATAAACTACGGAAGTCTGAAAATACTGTAAAATGTAATAGCTACTCTTACTAGTTTTACGGAAGTTGCTGATGTAATATTGCAGAAAAATCGTTGTTACTGAAGTAGGCAACTAAGGAAGATAGCAATCGGAGTGAATTAAGTGGAGTAAATATTTTATCATCACCCAGGCTCAGAAATATGCAAAACTAGTGCAAGCAATGGTAGGACTAGTAAGTTCTGGACAGGAAACATCATAACTTGAGGTTAAGAGTTGAAAAATAGGGGACGTGTACAGATCACTTACGAGTTTATAAGGTGTAATTTAATTCATTAAACTGCCTGATATCAAAGTGGACTTGCTGTCCATGGCTTCTATTGGTTTTGTGTAGGAGTTTATTAGAAGTTGATGATGTTGTTACTATTGCTACAGCATTTTAGGGCCTCATTGTATTAGAAAGAGTGAATAGACGTAATAAGTGATGCTCTCTGCCACAAAGAACTTACAATTGCTATTATTAGCTGTTCAAAAAAGTTCTTTGTGTAGTGAAGAGAAAAAAGAAGGAAGAAGGCAGTTCTTTGAGGATGGGACTACCGGAAAGAAGGAAAATGAACAACCCCGAGAGACAATCTTTAGCTGTTTCAGTTTTCACCAGGCTCTGGGGTTTATACAAGTGTGAAACTTCCCCTAACTCAGTGCTTACTGTCCACTCATGCGTTCGACCCTCTGTCCAATCTGAGCTGAAGTTAAATGCCTTCCACATGTGGGAAAAGTTAAAAACCAGGCATTCTTCCAGCTAGCAAAATCTTTCAATGTATGATGTAACTAAACTGTGTGGAATAGGCAGACTGGGGAGGAGGAGTCAGAATGGGATTCTGCCTGACTAGAATGTCTCTTGATCCAGCAGAAAGTGTTTGGGCATTGAAAGAAAGAATATAATAGGGATCCTTCTGCTATAAGGACAAAGTTTGAATTACTTAGTGTCTGTTTATAACAGTCACTGGAATGATATACATGCCCTTATAACTAGACATGGCTTAATGTAATATTCTACTGTATTTCTATATGCATCATTTCTCTCTCTCTCCCCTATATACTGCATATCCCTTTGCTGACAAAACAACATCCCCTCCCCTCCCCCAGCTTCACTCAGTATATCTGGATGTAGACTTTAAAGAATACTAGTTCATATACATTATATCCCATAAAGTACCCCTCATAAACAAATGTGAGATTTTGCTGCTCAGGTTGTGGAGTTAATGAGAACAACTTTCTATTTATGTTTTTGTTTGGCTTATGCATGAGTCAATCACCAAAGATAAATTCATCCTGAGTTGATCTTGTTGCAAGAAATTTCTCCAAATTCACATCCTTAATTGTCTTGCCGCTGTAGTTTCAATGAAACTAAGGTAGGATGTTGCCAAGTTTTCAGAACTTCCAACTAGAGAGTCCCTGTGTACGAATAGCCTGTGGCATTTTGTATTCTTTGGGTAGCAGAGAACAACGTTGCCAAGTTTGCATTCAGTCATCCATCACATATTAGCCTACTGGAGGTCCATTCTTCCCTAGCAATAGGGGAGCTCTGCTTCCTACTTAGAAAGATTACTCACACAGAAAGCTCTTTCCCCATAACCAGAACTGCACAGGGAAGAGAAAGGAAGCTTTCTTCAATTCATATAAGAGCTCGGTTTCCAAACTCTTGACAAAAATGATATTGTTTCATGCTTAGAAAACATATTCTTTTTAGTAATTGAGTAGAAAGTACAGGGTGGTAGAACAGAAATCTTTAATACAGATTTTAAAAACGATTGCTTGAATCACAGGCACAACAAAGGTCTATTGTAGTAGTCTGCCTCTTCCCCATGCCAGGCTGTAGCATTGACTATATGGGTATAGATATTGGCCAAGGTACTCAAAGGAGTCTGAAATTGGGTGCCTGGGGAAATTCCGCTGTAATGATTTTGCTTCAACTAAGTACTTGGGCATTTTTCTGTGCCTTATCCCTAGATGCACCACAACATCATAAGCCCATACACCTAAAATTACAAATGCTAATTTTCTTATGGGATTAGAATATTAACCATAATATTAATCTAAACTTTTGATTCTTCTTTAAATTTATGCTCTCCTACACCATTCTGGCAGCACAAAGCTAAAAGGGGATGTAAATGTCGTCTTCTGAGTATACATGAAAATTAAACTGTGATATTGTTTCCCTGTGTGCCCATCAGAACTGGCTAAATAGTTATTTCCACCGTTAAGGAACTCCTGCTGGAAAGGGATTAAGAAAAATATTTATTTCCAAGAAAGGAGTTTGCTTTTCATTCCCAAGAAATTAAAAGAACTGGACACAGACAGATTTTGTCAATCAGCTTTGGGCTTGTCTCAAAGACAGGATGCAGGGTTAGCAGGTGAGACAGCCAACTGTGAGCTGAACACTTGAGACTCTGGTGTTCTGCCTCTTTGGTTTGATGAAAAGCCTTTATTCGGACAGGAAAGGTTCACTTTCAGTATGTGTTACACACTTCAGTACAAGACCTTAGTGGTTATCTTCCTTCTTGGCCTGGCATGATCTCATTTTGTCAGAAGTCAGTTTGTTAGGCTTTCAAAAGGAGCTCAGTGTCTACTTTGCACTGGTTCTTTGTTTTTACTGGTTCTTTTGGAAAGCCAGCCTATTTTGGATATGCTGAATCCTCCTAAATAGTTTCTCTGTGCTGTGCGACAAAGGCCTATGCCAAGAAAGATATAAAGGTAGCCTGTGATGTGTAGGCAATCCATTCCTCTTAGTGAGACGCAGTGTAATGCATATTTTTCCTTTACTTGTGGCTTGTATTTCCCCTTCTGCATTGCTTGTACAACAGTAATTCAAGTCTGACTCAGAATGAATGCTGCACACTGTAGACAAGTCAAATGAGAACAGGATGTATACTAAGGGAAAGATCTCAGATAATTTTTCTTATTGAAGTATTTTGGCAATGTAAATGGTTTCCAGGAAAAAATGCTGGTATTTCCCATGGTGAGCACTCCTTATGAATGTCCTATCTATTTTTCCAGTTTGGTGGCCAAGTGAAGTTTTTATAGGAGGATATACCATCTACAAGCCAGGGAGTTTATATTTCCACTGTCAAGCGTTAATTATGATGTAGACTTATACACTTCACAGGTTAGCAAGTCAATCACAGTGATCCAGCACTACAAGTGCTGCAGTTCCAGGTTTGATGGAAAGAATGCAGGACCTAAAGAGAGGGTAATTCTCAAATGCATTAGACATTATTTGTACTTTATTTGCCATTCTTAGGCTGTTATTTCATATACTGTTTATTTGCCTTACTAGTAGTACACTGGGATTTGACAGGGTCATTGGCAGAAGCAAGGAAATATGGTTTACTACCAGCCAGCCATGTGTGCCTGTCCGTGCTTTCCCCATCACTGGACATGGTGCCTAGGCTTTTGCATCTTGGGGAACTCCGTGTCACTGCCCCGTCTGTCTTCTCAGAAGCCCCATGCTTCTGGTATTGTAATGCCATGTCAGTGCTGAGGAAGGTCATTTTGGACACAGAATTCATTTGCTTTGGTTTGGTTGGGATCCCTCTCGATTTGGGTGTGATTACATTTCCACATTATTAATGGTCCCACTGGCGCTATTCAAACGGATGAAGTTTCATCTGTGAGAAAAGGGAACTCATCCTGAATTGATGCAGTGCTTTCCAGGTTGTGGCCTGACTCTCTTTTGTACTATTTATGTTGCTCAGAACATGTGCGGGAACCCTTAAACTGCATTTGTTTCTGTAGATATACATAAAACTCACACTTGATGGAAGAAAAATGTAATTCCTATAAATAGAAATATGCCCTATATATCCTATAATCCTATATCCTAATATCCTATTAATATGCCCTACTACACTGACAAAAAGGGGGCCTTATTGTAAATAAAATTTGAGTCTATGGTGTCTAACTTCAGTGGTTTCACCTGGAGAGAGAGCTTTTTCTGCTAACATGAGCAATTATTATTTCCCTTTGATAAGGGGTGTTGAATATGCATATAGTATACCTGTTTGACATTGTCTTAATTACACAGTAGAGAAATTGCTTTTTGCAGAGGATGCCTTGGCCTGATCTGATTTGGTTTATGCTCATATAGGTCAGGAGTACTGTTCATGGAGTAACATGGGGATAAAACCAGTCTGACAGAGAGGAAATTAGAATCCACCAAGCATTTTTCATGCATAGAATGGCACTTCATTGTCTGCATTATTCCTTGTCCGCTTCACTTCAGCTTGCATTTCTGAGGGGATGGTTTTCTTCTATGCAAACTTCAGAGGCTGCCAGCCAAATTCTCATGTGACACAATTACATTGATTTCACTGGAGATCTGTTGCTGGATAATTGAGCTCCACATCCCTTCTTTTATTTCACAGCTCAAACTGCTGTCAGCTAAGACTTTAGCACAGACAGGTCTCAAGTCACTGTGGGTTAAGAGAACGAGGTCAGAGCGTTGCTGGTGGAGGTTTCTCAAGTCTCCCATTACTGTAACAGTGCCCAATTTGTTGACATTTGAAACAGCAGCGCAGATTTTTGTCCGAGTTCAGTCACCATTGCGACTAATCACTTGCCCAGGGCTATGTATATGGCTGTATTTTCCATTACATTATATAAGTGCTTCTGCTTTACAGCAGAGCCCTGAGAAACATCCTCAGACTGGGCTTTTTAGAAACAGTCTCCTCTCTTTTTCCAAATGCCTTGCATCAATTTCTTTCATGTTTTGTGAATCTAACTTATATTTTATTTTGTCTTGCAAAGCCATGGTTGATTTCACTCCATCTTCACTCTTCATTATGTATTTTGTTCTACTAAGAGTTTGCTACCCTACCCTACATTGCCAAAGATGCAAATTCTTGATGCTACCACATCTGACAGAACCAGGCCAAGTAGATATCTAGCCTGGGGGCTATTACTGGAAGTCAGGTTTCAAGGAACTCCTTCTGTGGTCTTGCGAGTTAAAAAAATGTGCACATTCCTGCACATTTCAGATGCTAGTACCAAGGACAGAGGAGCTCTGGCGGGGAGGAAAAGCCGCCCAAGTAAACTAATAATTGTTTTAAAAGCAAAGAATTGTCTGGGGAAGGGTTACCGTTATGTTTCCCCAGCTTCTTTTAAGATGATGACCAAAGTCTGTTAATGACAGGAGGCACGTAATAATATTTCTGATCGCCAAGAATAGGCTTTTATTGACTGAGTTCTGAGACATTTTTAGAGCTGTCATTTTCATTGCTTGAATAAGTATATGGTTAAATCAAAGTAAAATTACAAACTGCATGCAAATAACCACAATGAATTCTGAAAGTATCCTGCTGCCTTCTGGCCAATATCATCTGTAGCAATTGATACTTCTTAAACACTTTGTTATTCCAGACCAATACACATGTAAATTATTTGTGCTCTTAGTTACAGCAAAGTCATTAAAACAGAAGAATTCCATATCACTTGTCTCTGTATGTGACATTCCTTTGGCTAAAATCACTTTAAATATGGAAAAATGTGATGCTGGGTGTATGGAGTAGAATTTTGGCTAAACTCTTCCTTCTGACCTCCAGGAGAAATTTAAAAAAAACAGCTTCATCAGAGATGCTGTACAAAGCAATGTCGTTTCAGTGTGCTTAGCCTATTTACTTGTATACTATGTATTTGTTTACTGTGTCAATGGTTCATGGTTCTTATAAATGCAAAGATCCTATTTTCTCCTGCATAGTTTTCACCAATATTTTCCGTAAGCTGATTAATTTGCCATCTGCTTTTTATAGTAGATCACCTATTTATTCACCTATTCATATTATATTTATCAAGAGTGTTGATGATTAATTTCCTACCTCTCATTATCTGTAGAAAAGCTGATGTTTGGTACCTCAGTTGTGAACTGGCTGCTGCTTTGTTCTCAGAAACTCTTGCTTAGCACGAAAGGAGTGGGAAGAAAATTCAGAAGTCCTGAATTTCTGCTCTTCCCATCTCATCACAAAACCATCTAGAACTTTGTGAAATGGGCTGTGGAAAATCTATAGCTGGTTTTGGAAGAAACACTATGGAGAAGGGTCTGGAAATGAAGCAGAGCCTTGTATGTGGAATGAACATAAGTTGCTGTGATTCATGCAAAAAAGCACACAAACCTCATAGTTTGAAACTGCATCAGCAAAGCCCTCAAAATAATTCAAAGTGAAGTCTCTAGTGTCTACCCAGAAAATAATGAGCTCCTGACAAAGTGTAACTTGGCAAAGAAACTTTCCAAAGACAAGTTTAGAAAACAGTAGATCTTTTCCAGCTCTGCGTCTTTGCTATGAGGAGGAAAAAGCCAAGAGAGCAAGTGAATGCTTTTGCTATTAGGAAAGGCTTTATTAAAAGGTACAGTACATACTCAGGAGGCAAGAGTGATTTCTGCTGTGAGATTGTGCGCAAAAGTTGCTTTTGCTATGAAAGGGTTTTTTTATATTGTAAAAGGCACTAATCTAGGCTTCAGTGTCTGTGGCAGCTCTCCTGTGGACCTGATTCAATTCCACATTTAATAATCCAGAGCTCCACATATGTCTTCAGAGACTAATGGGTAAAACTCTCTTCTGTGCTGTAAATGCAAACAGGGGTTTCAGTGGGAAACTAAGCAAAAGGAAGGTGTGAACACATCCCTTCTGCTTTCCATGGAGTCCTGAGATGACCCATTTCTATAGTTCTGCTTCTGTTTTTAGAACAGTGACAGTTTTCCTGAATCCATTGCCTCTGTTGCTGTTCACATCACTGATGTGTCCTGCTGTTTCTAATCCACAGTTTTTGTCTAGGCTTTTTTCTTCCAGCTCTGAAAGCTACCGTAAGAGCAGAGATTGCTTTGCAGATGGGAGGAAAAAAAAAGTATTTAGCAGATGCATAGTCCTGTCTTCTTTTTCTTTTTTTTTTTTTTTTCCTCTCAAGTTTGTAGCAAATTGCTCTACTTGGCTGATTGCTGTGCACCCTGCCATGAGTCTGAATACAGCTCAAAAGCACCCCACTGACCTGCTTGGTTTGTTTCTCTTTTCAGAGTTCCCATTTCCAGAAATTGATGCTCAAGTGTCCGAGCTCTTAACACAAAAACAAGTTCTAAGGACAGACTGAATTCCCTGTTAACTTATGCCTCATCTCACTCACTGGGAGCTAGACCAGATGGGGTTGGTGCTAGTTCTCCCACAGTTAACTCTTCTAATACTGTTTCTCTCTTTTAGTTTATACGTAACACGTTTGAATAATCTGCCCGATAAAATAACTAGCTTGTTTCTTGTGGCTTGTATAAATCTTTCTGTGGTTTGAGGTGGATGTAGTATTCTTCTTTACTTCCTGTCTGAAAGCATGAATCACTTCAGTTGTGTAACAGCAGAAGATGTTGCTACATAATGGGGGATACAGCTCATCATGGAGGAGATTGTGTGTACGTGTGTGTATGAATGATTCCTCCGATTTCATAAAATGCCTGGAGACTGTTATAGATGAAAGGGCATTCTATAGATATAATTAGCTGGACCCATGTATTTTGTTTCAGTTGCAGATTTTTCTTGAATATTCTGGTGTGTTTGCAGGTTTTGTTAGCCTTGTTTATTTCCATGGATTCATCTTCTTATTCTGGTCATTGGCTTGGCACATCCTATGTTTTGGCTACAGAATAAGTCTTCAGTTTTCTATTGTTACTCTAGAATTTCAAGCAGTCATGTAGTTATCTGCATATTTGCTACACATCTCTGGTCAGACTTTCTTCTTCAGTGCAAAAGACATTTCCCTATCTGTGATTCTTTTTCTCCTTTACATTGCAGGGGATAACACTCCAGTTCTTTGCCTTTTACTTATGTGTTTTCTGGCAATTTTATAGCACTCTTCAGGAAGATGTTTACTTATGGAAATGAGGATTTGACAGTACCTTTCCTGTGAGGTCCTTGGAATACTTAATTCACCGAGACATACATTCCCACTGTGAGGTTTTACCAGCGGATAAACTGAGACACACCAGATGATTTACAAAATAATTTCAGTGCAGGATGCTGGAGTTTCAGTCCTCAGTTCTAACCACGAGACCACACTATTAATCCCAAAGTTGTGAGCACTTTCGGGAGTCTCTGCCGAGAGCACACGCTTCTGTGGGAACTCCATGTGTCCAGCCCTTTACAAGCTGGCCCTACTTAGCTTCATTTCTCTCATTGTGGTTCAGAAGACTCTGAGATGGCAGACCCTTGGTTGGGAAGCTTTTTTCTCAATTACTGTTGAGACGTAGTTTTTCCGGGCCAGGGGAATCCATTCAGTGGGACCCGTTCATTTTTCACTTTGTAATGATACTATCAGGTAACAGTCTCTGCCTCACCATTCCATTGAACTATAACTCCCAGATGAACATATTCTTTGGCTGCCCTATATATCAGTTCATCTCAAACTTTATTTCCATTTTGATTTTCCTATCAGTCAGCAGCTGACTCCCTAGTAAGTACATCTGGCAGTTTGTATTCCAAATTTTCTTAAAGGAGAGGCTCTACTCTCCAGAAAGATCCATCCTTACAGCACCACAAACCCAGGTTTTGTGGTAGACCAGAAGTGACCTGTGTGCTCCCTTGCCTGCCATCATCTTCCACATGTCCCTGCAGGACAAATCCAGAAGATATTTCCTCCTTTTCTTATGCTATCTGGGTAGCAGGACCCAAATCACACCAACATACAAGCCACTGTTGTAAACATCAGCTGAAATATATTGGGAAAAAAAAAACAAACCTCCAAATGAACATTTGTTTGGTTTTTTCAGCTCAGCATTCACAGTTTCACCTCTTCACATAATAAAGGGAATAAACCTAATTTGTAAAAAAACCCTGTGCGTTTTATTAATGCAGTATTTTCATTTCCTGGGCTTTGCACCTCTAAGGCTTAAAGAAGCAGCAATATAAACCATGTGAGACATTACTTCAGTCAACCCACTACAGTTTGCATTATTCCCTTGAACTCATTCAGCAGCATCCTTTTTACATGATCTTATCCTTATTTTGCCTCAAACAACTATGTTTAAAAAAGTAATACAGAGACATATTTTTAGCTGCTGTGAATCACTGGAGTGCCACAGGTCAAATTCACCAGCTGGTCTAACACGCTTTGTAGGAAAAGAGAAAGTGGAGTTGGTTGATACGCCAAAACAGTACAATCAGATTAGAAAACTGAGAAATCTGAGTATCTGTCTGCCTGCCCCCCCCCCCCCCCCCCCCCCCCCAGTTCTTCTTTCTTCTCTTTTCCCAGTCTTTCAAGCTGTTTGTTTCACATCTTGAGCCAAGATGGTTTCCAGCCAAATGTGCTGGGGGTGCGAGGGGAGTGTTATTTATCTGTAGTTATGATACTTTTTTGTATAATAAGCAGAACTTGCCTTGCAAACAGAAGGATCGGTGTCCTCAAGGATGGTAAGAAACAGGAAGGTAATTGGACAATGAGTCAGCCATCAATAAAAAGCTCTTTGGCTCTTGGACCACTATTTTTGAAGTATTTTGCTACCTGAAAATTCAGTTTAGTGTCTAATGGTGTTTTAAAATGCACTGACATGTCTTCCCTATGGGCACATCTCCGCACTTCTGGAGGTGTAAATGGACATAAGATTAATTCTCTTTTTCCTCCTGTCCAGGGATGAAGGAGAGTATGGGCACTGTAGTTTCACTTTCATAATGCTTTTCACTTAGTCATTGAAGTCCAGGCTGCTCTGCGATTTATTAGAAAAAGGAAGTTGAAGAAACGATTGAGGTGGTTATCCTTTCAAAAAGGCCATTTTGTTCAAAGCAAGCCATAGCAGAAAAATTACTGGTTTCAAAGATTTCCTCAGAAAAGTTTTTTGGGATAAGATGGAATTTCTTCTTGAGAAAGGGAACTCCTGAAATGCTGCTGACTATATTTTAGTTTTCTTCTTGCTGAGTTTTCAGAATCGAATGAAAAATGGCATCTTTCAATGGCAAAATATGTGTTGTGAAAAAATTTTCAACCAGCTGTACCCGTTACTTTATCATCACTTGGTCACAGTTCTTTTATAGTGCTCTTTTTATAGAGCCAACCTTTATACACCGGTTTGGTTGCTCAGACATCCAATGGAGAGGACAGGGAAATACTGAATGAAATTATCCAGAATGAGAGGAACTGAGTTAATTTTTTTTTCTAATATAGGAGATCACTGATGCCACCAAATAACTAATCTGAAATAATGTAATTCTAATAAGTACAGGTATTTAACAGCAGGTATCTTACAATTTATAAGCATCTTTGAGTGCTTACAGATAAATCACTGCAAAACAACTCGAGCTTTGCTCTTAGACTTCACAAGCTAAGCTGACCTTGGGTGTGTGTCCTGCCAGGGAAATTAGTAATGATTTAGTTAAAACTCACTCCCTGCTGTTGGAGCTGAGCTGGTGTTCCTGCCACATGGTAAGGGGTACTACAAAGCATTACAATAGTTGTCTGAGCTGCAGGACAAAAAATATTCTCATCCAAATGGCTAAGTCTTTCTTCAAGTCAAATAAAAATTGGGACCATATTTTAGTTTACCTCCCCCATAATGGAAGAAAAGCCCAGTGTTTTGGTAAAGGATTTCACTACTGCAGAAGGTAGGTGCTGTGTCAGTCCAGCAGTGAGAGGCATAGGATGGCTTCTGGGAAGCTTGTGCTATTTGGATAGTGCACTGTGACCCTTCAAGGTGAAATTTGCCACATGGATGTGTGTAACTAGTATCTGCCATAGGGTTGGGCTCTGTAGAAAATTTGAAAATAGATTAAGACTTTTGTTCTGTCATCTGAGAACAATGACTACCTTTCTTGTGCCCCTTTCCCATCTTATTCCTGTCTCTCTTTCCTGTTGGATAAAATGAAAAGAAAAAAAAAAAACCAATTTATTTATTCACTTCTCAGTTCTGCCCGAGACTGTATTTTAAAGACCCTTCTTTTGTGAGTTTAATCAGATGCTTGATAACAGAAAAAGCGTTGCTAACTAACCCAGGGTACAAAGAAGCCCCTTCAGAGGAACACATGACCTCATCGACAGGATTACTCTATCACATGAATTCAGACTCCATAGCACACCCAAAATAAATGTTAGGCTCCATTTGCAGCGAAGTGCTTTATTCGCCTCCATTCTGCAGGGCATATGCTTTGCCAATGTCTTCCTCAGTCACTGGGATTAAACATGTATGGAAATTCAGCACAAGAGGCAGATCTTCCTGGTCACAAATAGCTGGCCGTGAACTCAAAAGCTGCCGGCTGGACCGTGCATTTGGGCCATTGCCCTCCTGGAACCAGTGAGCTCTGGCACAGGTTTGCAGTTGTGGAGCGAGTCTGGTTTTTGCTCACAGCTCCCATTGTCTCTCTTGGTTTTGCTGGGTGCTCAGAGCCTTGGCAGCCAGGAGCTGATTCTGGGAACGCTTCTGGGGTCACACACAGCGCTCCCAAAACCAGCCCTTTGCCAGAAGGTGGCGTGCATACCTCCCTAATATATAAGAAGTGACACCATTGTATTGCCTTGATACTCTCAAGGTTTCTAGCACCTAATACTGGACAGCATTGATATCCTTAGCATATCCTTTTTATAGGCGCTTCTCAGGGAGTATGTAGATTTCTAGCTAGGTGCTTTGAAATCTTAGTTTGGGTGTAAAGACTTTGCTTGTATTGCCCCTGTGAATGAAGAGGAGGACATGGAGAGTAGCATAGCCTCCCATCCTGGCATGCTTTTGCTGGACAAGGTATAACAGCAGAGACCTTAGGGTCTCCAAGGAAAAGCTTCAGCAGTTGTTGAAGTAAAATTAACTAAAAAGGCAAGATCCTGCCAAGTCACAAGCTGGAGGCATATTTGGTATAAGCCACGTTATCTATAGTCAGGAGCCTATGAGCATGCTGGAAGGCAACACATCTGCAACTCAGACTGAGATGTATCATTTATTTGTTTCTAATTATGCACATTTAACAGTATATTACATGAGAGATTAAACACCAAGTTATGAGCATGGTCTGATTAATTCTGCATTATGCATCTAAGTTACTCAGCAATTATCTTCATTCATTTTGAACTCTGATAATTTTATTAATTCTGGTGGCACTGAAAATGAGTTATTAAGAGCTTTTGATTCCTGTCTTTAGTATGGGTCTCTTCCTGAGTCTGGTTGGCTATATATAACTATTACGTAATGCCCCACTGGATGCTTCTCATATAAACAACTGTGTTTAAATAGCCATAAGACTCTGACACAACCCAAGAGAAGCTGGGATATTCTAGGATTCAGCAGATGCCATTTCCTTAGGGTCTGATCACGTAAATGTGAGCTCTGCATAACACTTGTGGTACCTGTTGGCGGGACAACAGATGTTGCAAAACCTTGTTCTTGAGGTTTTCCAGTTGATGTTCATGATCGTTTTGATTAAGTGAGGGTTCAAGCCATTTATGAGAGCGTCATGTTACAATACGTGCTGTGTCTTTTCATTTCTTTAAGGGACAGCAAGCTGCTTTTTAGCATGACGGCCAGAATGTACAACTTTGAAGTTATCTGCAGGAGGCAACTTTCAGGGGTAGTGGCCCCTCGCGCATCCTGCAGGAGTTGCCTGGGCGGTAAGCAGAGCAGAAGGTGTGCAGGTTCTGCCACATTGTTGGCTGCCCTGCACTGCTGGCTGTGCAAACTGCAGTAAGGGGCCATCACTGCCCACCACCCCAACACACTTGGAACGGAAATCTCTTTGGAGTAATACAAAGCATTTCTATAAGACTCATCTTCTTTTAATATGTTAAACACAGGTTCATTATTTAATTTCTTCCAATGGTGTCTGGCCTCTGGAATGGCTCCAAAGGAAGCACTGAGTTTATTCTGTAAGTAATTGCATAGGCATGGCCTTAACAAGAGTATCTTATAACCAGCAGCCCTAAACAACATGGTAGTTGTTTCAGACCAGCTCTGCTCTGCCCAGATTGTATAATTTCTGAAGGCATCCCATCTGCCCTTTTCACTGTCAATCTTGTCTACTGTCTATCTGTGGCCTACTTAGAAGGTGACTGTGATTAGACCTTATTAAGAACTGTAGCCACTTGGCTACTATTTTTTAACACACTTGGGGCTTCCTCTAATACAGGTAGTATATAAATGCATTAAGAGACAACCTCTGGCATGAAGAACATAGAACTTAGGCAGAAAAACTGAGAGCAGGGAAAGTCTTTTCATAGAGGGTAAACTGAAGAATCTCTCTAGAGGAACAATTGGAAACCCAAAAAGAATTAAGTAATTTAGTTTAGCTACTTGCACTTTGTTTGGGCTGCAAATCTGCCATAGACTTATTAGAAATCAGGATGATAATTGAGTTGGCTAAACTCATGCCAGAAATTAGGAATTTCCTCCCATCTCACACATCCCAGCACAGTGCCATTTCCACACACCTGGCTCTCCTCTGAGTTCTTGCTCCTTTGTTCTTGATGGAATAGCAATAGCAGCAGTAGTATGTTCAGGCAGAATTTCTTTGCTTTTCTCATCATTAGCCAGGTAATGCCTAAGAAACATAAATGAAAAAACTCTTTAGCACTATGAAACTGGAAGGCACCTCTTGGTTGTTCAGTTCAATATCCTGTTATTGCAGGCACCTCATCCCATAATCTGTTTTCCACTTCTGTTTAATTATTGCATGTTTTCAGCAGTCATTTTCTCCCAACTGTATCTCTGCCAGCTGACTTAATTTTTCATTTAATTCATGTGATTTGCTCATTATATTTAATACGTTATTGATCAAAGGTGTTACTGATAGAGAAGACCACCTCTGGTCTCTGAACTTTTGCTCTGCTTTGAAAAACAGCCAAACTCCTTGTTTAGTTTGGAAAGGTCTGTTCTGTCTCTGAGAACCTCAACAAGGATAGACCTAGAGAGATTTTCCATGGCTAAGAGTACAAAACGTTTGAAACAAAGTAGTTTATAATGGAATAATCATGCTAATTTAACTCAAAATAGTCACTGTACGACAGAAGGTTTAGTCTCTCATGGGGCTCCTTTTATGCTTATCATTCAGAATTTACTATAGCTCTTTCACATTTTTATGGATGTTGGCTTCAGTGGGTTATTTTTCCTTCCCCTTTTGTGGCACTGTCATGCTGATGGCTTTGAAATATGAGCCTTTGCTAAATTCTAAATTGTACACAAAGCAATTAATTAAGATTCCTTCCAAAACAGTCTTGGCAAAGCCCTGTCTATATGCTGTTTTCAGCCAAGGTAGAACGGGCAGAAGCTAAAATGAATCCAAATGGTTTTATTTATAGATGACGTACAGTAGGATCTGTGAACCAGAAACTATACAGCTTCCCCAAAGTAGAAATGTCATCTAAGAGCCGAAGCCAAAGATGAAAAATTAACTGGAGTGAAGAGTTCATTCTTAACTGAGTGATGTTTAATGCAGGACCTCAAGGGCTGGATGGGGGAAAAAAGTATCTGTGTATTTGTTTTAATTGCTGTTCTTTGAAGCAGTTTGAGGTATAAATCTGTTTGCAATTCTCCTGATCACCAGGATCTACTGTAGGGTTCATTTATGGTAATCTAAAATTTTTTTGTTTTTATTAGTAATTCTAGTGGCATGGGCAAGGCCCTCAGAAAGTATGATGGATGCATTCTGCACATGAAAACTCTAATCTATGAGAACTAAGAAATCAATCATGAATTAACTGTGAAAATCAATTCCCATCTCTGCATTCAAAGTGCCCATATTTGTAAGTGTTCTCAGTCCCATGAAGGGGACTGCTCTTAAATGTGCGGTGCCAGCGCTAGATGAAACACAGGTGGCTTTAGGGTGTATCCAGAGCTCTGAGTTGTGGCTGCTTGCCCACATCAAACATGAACTGCCAGTTTGCCCTTAAATAAAAAGGGCTTAAGTCATAAAGGCAGATTCATGAAAAGGAAAGTACGGTATTGGGGTCTGGTGCTGTAAGGTGTTATGAATGCCCTCTGGGAGGTGCTTGTGTTTGAACTACTGTGAATGGGACTCAGCAAAACTGGATCAGCTTTGTCAGTCTTGCAGTGGGTAAAATGCTTAAGCCTAAATGCAGAGGCTTCTAGGAGCTCAGGTGTCTCAGTGCCGGCCTCCCTGTGTCTCAGTTTTCCATATGTGAAATGGAGGAATGACACTTTGTCCACTATAATTACAAAATCTTTTGGAGAAAAGGCTTTCTGCCACACCTACAGCACACATGGATGCCATGGGGCCCTTGTTGTGGGGCTATGGACATCACTGAATCACTTCTGTGACAGAAAGTGGATTTTAGTACCTATACCACCTTCTATCTTTAGGCTTCATACTTCTCTAATTAAACAAACATGTTTTAAAACCCTTCCCAGTTGTTTCCTCTCTGCCTCTTTCTCCATGCAGTTCTTGCAGAGGGTGCTTTCTCGTTCTTTTTCACTGCTTTTGAACGTCCACAGACAGCAAGATCTTTTTGGTTAATATTTTTCTTTCCTTTTAACTTCCAGGAATAGGTTCAGCCTGCAAATCTGGAGCAGGGTGGGTGGCAAAGGCTTTCAAATCAGTGCCTTTCCATTTTGCTATTTATAAATGGGGTGGGGAGGGTCACTGAGTCCGGATCCATAGTTGTTTGCGGGTTTTCCAGATGTGGGATTTCCTATATAGAAAACTGTAGAGTATATGCAGGATGTTTTTTCTTCATGAACTGGCCATGGAGGTAGATGTGAAGTTGTCTGAATATAGATTAGAGGTAAGTCTTCACATTGCAACTTGGAAACTGGATGGACTACAGCTTATCACACTGCATTTTATCTGTTAGAACTTTTGAGAATGAGGGAATCAGCTTCTTTCTTTCTTCTTTGATAGTTATGATCTCTTTTCCTCTCTTCATGCAGTTGATTTAAGACTTTGAAGGAAATTTCTAAATTACGACTATTTCCCTTTGGAGCTTCACATCCTAAAGGACCTATTTATATCTGTGGTGTCTAACTGATGTTGAAACAATTGCAACATTACCTTCTCTGTAAGCCTTGGGAACACAAATGATTTTCTGAATTACTCTAGATTTGGCTTCCTTAAAATTCTTCTCTTTAGAATGAATACAATGTAAATAAAGAAGAAGAAGGAAAAAAAGCAACAATTTGGCTTTGATCATTTCTGCTGGAAAGATTCAGTACTGATGGTTTAGGACTGTTATGAATTTCTGCTCTCCACTGTGATTTAATGTAGTTTGACCTACACTGAGTACCCCTGCTGATTCCTTTGCCCTCTTGGAATTGGGAATGGAAAGAAAATTATTTTCTGTAATTATGAATGTATGGAAACAGCAGTGAAAGATGATGAAGTCAGAACTGTTCGTCTTTTGGTCTGCCGTATCAAAACTTGCAGCCCTTCCCCCAGTCTCTTTCTTTGAGAACATTTCAATTTACTTCAGACTTAATCCATCTGTGTTTGAGAAGATGCCTGCAGCCTCAAGAGTCACATGCTCTTGGCAAAGCTACATGAGCACTTTTTCTTTAAAAGGTTGCATCTTTTGAAGACTTGCCTTGTAAAAATGCACTCTGGCAGACAGTTTCAATTTATTAATCCTCTGTAATAGCACTGCTTGTATTCCTTGTAGAAAATGCATAAATTCCCCGTGTCTGCAAAGAGGGAGTGTTCCAGGTCAGATCAAATTCCTAACGTGGCTCTTTTGTTAGTATGGCAATAGATAAAGAGAAGAGCACCATGATATCATGATGCCAGTGCCTACACACTTGCACTGCTGGATACCCCAGTCTTGAGGGAACAGCTGGCCAGATCACGCCTTGGTGGAAATTCTTGAAACATGAAGTTTCTTCAGTTAACAGATCACAGAAAACTATTTTGGGGTTAGCAATTGACAAACCTCATAATGCACATTTTAATGTTTTCTCTAGAGGGCTATGGCTCTTCTCTAACTGTGTCTTCCTCTCTGTCAGAATTTTATGCAGATTTTTACAAGATGTGCTTGAAGCCAGTATATGCTGACAATATTTGATCCCCTCCTGCTGCAATGTTGGAAGTATCTGTTTAGAGAGGAATTGTTGCCTTTTTTCTCTCCTTTTTTTCCCCTGCCTTCTTTAAGTCTAATTTCCAAGTCATGACATGTAGAGGGTGTCTGAGCAAATCTAATAAGCCTTCTGCCTCCTTTAAGAAGGACAGCTGAGATACTTCTTAACACCTCCATTTCTTCATTGCTGTAATCTGTTTTGATTAAAATCGCACAGGGTTCTCATTTGCATATTTATCGCTCCACATACCCACAAATCATCTCACAACTCTGCCACTCCTGAATTTGCAAGAGAGGCTGGAGTGGTACATTAGAACTTTAAACTATGCAAACATTAATTTGGTTTCTCACACCTGCTGGTTTCCAGCAAATATGTCTTTGGGGAAGGAAAATATTCATACATTACCTTTGCTTAGTATTCCCCAGGAATCAGGATTCCTGGGGTTTTTTCAAGATTGATTGAAAATTTCCTATTAAAAAACAAATTTCTAATTAAATGGAAAGGTCCCGAAAAAGTTCTGATGGCAGGAGGGGGGCGGGGAGGGGATGTCTAAGAAAATAACCCTAACATTTTTTCAGCTTTCGACAGCCAGACTATGATGTGCTTTCAGATCCTCAGATGAAAGGTCTGCAGTGGAAATGAAAATTATTCCTTTCCTTTGTGCTATTGACAGTCCATCTTACTTCCACCACATATTATTAAGAGTATTACTAGCTAGTGATCACATTTTTAAGGAGTGTTTTTCTAAGAATGGTCTTTTTTTTCTCTTTGGATAACATCTAACTTTTACAGTTAGTGTTTTTACAAGACAAGGAAAATTTTTTTTCCTGAATTTCTTTCTGCATCAGCTGGTACTGCGTAGATGCCATGATTAGCTTCTCAATTCATAGTCTCTATTTTTTTTAATAGGCCAAAGAAACTCTAAAGTGAATAGTAACATACTCGGAACTAGCTAAGACTGAGGAGTAGAGAGGAGACAGCAAGTTTAGCCTGTGGCTAGGATGAAAAGATGTGTATTATCTTCATACTCTTCTGACTTGAACTTGAACCCAAGTCTCCTTGCAGAGATTCCAAACTTTCAACACCACTACTGCCCCGGTGGCTGAGCCATTGCCAAACGCCCTCTTCCCATGTCACATTGATACAGACAGCACATTTATCAGAGAGAGACTGACCTCTCTGTCCCAGGCACCTAGACCAACAATTTCTGATATATCACTCGTTAAGTTTATGTGCTCTAAAAATCTTGCACAATTTAAAAAAAAAAATTTAAAAATTAAAAAAAAAAAAATCTTGCTCTTACGATGACAGCTGCTGTATCCAGTGCTAGTGACCCAAGGTTTCATTGCTCAGCCTGTACCTGCACAAGCTGTACTCAGATAGGTAGGCTACCTAAGTGTTCTTGGAAGCAACGATGTGCGCAGCAGGCTTTAGGTGACTCTGAGATATACTCTTGTATCTATTTTTTGTCTGGTACCAGCACGCAACTCATTAAGTGACATGACTGCAAAATTCAGTCCTGTAGGAAGTCACTCCTGATCAAGGAAATTTAAGACCCATGTGAGAGGCCACAGCACCTCTTGTTATTATTTATATTGTGGTTGTGCCTAAGGGAACAGGAGAGAAGTAAAAGATAACTCTAGCCCAATAAGTGTGATGGCTGTGGGAAGATGCCAGTTATCAGACTGGGAGAACACGAGCTCTAGACTTTATTGTTCTGCATGACAAGCAGAATATTTTGCAGACCAACCACATAATCATTGCCAAGGTTTTTGAAGCAATTGTGTTGTAGTCAGGACGGCAGGAAGACATGAGGGGCACAGTTCATTAGGATGAGTAATATTCCGTATTAGACAAACTGCTTGTAAAAAATGGACACATTCTTGGTCATACAAGCCTCTCAACATATCTGAGACATATGCTACAGACATCACCCAGCTCCTTCTATATGCATTGCAGCAAGGCCAAACTCACAATGAGAAGGGCCATCTTCTTTTGCAAACTCTTGCTGTAAGACTTTTAGGTGCCTGTAAATAATCCAGCAGCTAATGTCTGCAAAGAAAGTATACAGAGGATGTTTCCAAGAGGCAGGTTTAAAATACAGTCTACATGAACTGTTCTGAAAGGAAGAAGATGGGGAAAAATGAAGGAAAAACAGAGCCTGACAGTTGCTGTGGCTTCTATTTCTCTCTAGAATGGCCTGCTCCTAGGTGGTCCATTGTGGTCTGAGCCATTGTTTAGATATATTTGAGGAATGGGAGTTGGAGAGAAGCATGTCATCTTTGTTCTTCCAGCCAAAAATATGGCTAATGTATAAATAATTGTATGAAGGTATCTTGTTTTGTAGTTCTCAGATCTAGGAGTGGAGCTCAGCTAATCACGCTGGGTCCTTGGCAGATCAGATGAGAAACACCTGATCTGAACTAGCTCAGACGTCACACTAGGTGTCAAAACACAGACATCACAGATCAGACATAGGGGAGTGCTTCGTCTAGACCACCACAATGCTTCTTCATAAACTTCAAAAGGAAGTCAGCCAAGATACATTAAATCTTCCAGTATCATCTGTAGGCTGAGAGGTTTGGCTGACTCTAGTGCAATGAGTATCCAGTAAAAGTAATGGTGTTCATGTGGCTTTCATCAATAGTGAAGGTAATAGTGACAGTGGCTCTTGTCAGAAGCAAGTTTTTCATTTTGCAGGCATATTAAAAAAACCACAGTTTGTACTGTTATAAAATGATATGTAAACTCACATCAGTCAGCAGAAAAACTGCAATCAATTTTCTTGGTTTGGGCAAGGCCCATAGTCTTGTAGGTTAGCATTTACAAAAGCCATAAGGAAACTGATGCTCGACTTTCACTAAAATTCAGTGAGAATTAGATGCAGAGCTGCTTCCAGTTTGTTCCATTTTCCATTGGTGAGGCACCTGTCAAGCAGCCTGTCCCTTAAATAACTACTTGAGGATTAGGTACCAATTTTAGCCATATGACCTTGTCTCAGGGCAAAAAGTGTATAGCACATGGAATTTCATTGCATGGAAAGCAATTTGCAAACCCCAAGTGGGAGTGCTTGAGAGTAAAATCCCACTTCAAATACTGTCCTGAACATGTTTCATGAACTGGCAACCCAATTTAGGGGTTGGCCTGAGTCACAAATGAGACCTGGACCATGTCTGTGTCTGTTACTCTTTATTAGCTACCTTGTGATCTTTTCTGGTGCAGACAGGGGTTGCAGACATATTTGAACAAATGGGTTAAGTGTTAGAAATGGCTTAAAGCTGAATGCTTTTCCATGACAAGAAAAAAGCCTCCACTGCTGCTTGTTTACTTCTGATTTATTCCCCAATAAAAAGGGGTGAAGTTCACTCTTCGTGAGCTCAACATTGTCTACAAAAAAATTAACTTTAGTAAAGTGTCTGATGTATTATTGTCATACTTTTACAAAAGCAGCTGGGATAGCATGGAAAAAATGATCTCTACATTTTGGGGGAAGGAGAAGGGTGGGAGAAGCTAGTCTCCCATCTGACAAATGAATTATCATCAAAACCGTGGTGTTTAGAGAATAAATTGCTGTTTCCTCCATTACTGGCATTTCACTAGCTTACAACTAGTGAAAGCACAGTCACTGACCTAACCGTTTAGCCAAGCTTTTCTGGGAGTAGAAAGGAAAACAAATGCTAAGATGACATTTATGAGGTGCACTTGTTTAGTCAGTCCATTAGCTGCTTTTGGTTCTCACTCTACATGCTGAAGGGTTGATTCTGCATGGAAGTTAATAGATGTCTTTCAGCTCCCCTGGCTCATATCATTTGAAAGGAACTGGTACAGACTGAGGAGGAAGAGGAAATATTGAAGCTAATTGAAAAGAATGAGTTTCAGGAAGAGCTAGTACAGCCCAGCCAGGTGCTTGTAACCATAAGTGAGCTCTTGTATTATAGCTGATGAAAGATCAGACAGTGGGAAATGTTGCCTAGTGAAAAGCTGTATTGATCGCTAAAAAGACTTTTTTACACCTTTATTGAGGTAAAGCTTTCTCTTTTTCTTGAAGGACCTAGATGATCAAAGGATTTCTTTTCCTTCTCTTCTTCTCCCTTCTTTATGTGTGTGTGTGCACACACCTGTGTTTCTATTGCTGTTCCTTGCAGTGTGTCTCCCTTGTTGGAGTCTCATCTTCTGTTGCGTTTCACTACTTCTATGCTAAAATATTGCTAGCTATGATACAAGCACTGACACCAGAACCTTCAACCTGCAGTGTTCTCATGCAACCTGCATGAAGATAAACAGAGAGTTCTGTTTATCTTCATGCTGTAGACAAATCATCAGTACCATGAAACTTATTATTGGGCTACAAGCCACGGAGTTCAGATTCCCAAGCAATTGGAATAATTTAAAGCATATGGAAAAGGGCTGCAATGAGCTTAGTAGTGTTGATATGCCTTTTGACAATGTCTCGAGTTTCTTACATGATCTAGCCTTCAGTAGCCTTCAAGCAGTGGACTAATGTGTGAAGGAAATATAGGCTTTTAACATCAGTTGAATCATAACAGGACATATATTTATTTTACCTACCTCTGTCTGAAAGTAGTGTTTTCAGTTGACATGAGACTCGGCAGGCTTCTTTGCCCTGGTCTTCTGCTTGAGACCATTAAACCTTCCATACTCCGCTATACTTGCTCTAAATTGGAAATAATAGTAGTTTCCTTCAAGATTCATGTCTTGTGACATTTTGTTCACCAGCACACTGAGATCATAAAAAGCAAGGTAATGCACTGTTATTATATATAAGAACAAGTTCAGCAGCTTGGGTGAAGTGAGATCGTACATTTGAGTAGCACCCCAGCCACGTTCTTAGAGGATGCCAGCATGCATTTAGTGTCATAGGCCTTTTGTTGGGTGGTGTAGCTGCAGTTCATCTCTTACATGGCTCCTTCTTCTTTTAGGAAACAAGTGTACGAGGAAAGGAAAGGATATCCAACTTGGTTTGGACTGGCTCTCCAATTTCTGCTCCAGACTACAAAGGCCAAAAGTATATAAGGCTCCATCAGCTTTGAAAAGGAACTGAACGCTGCAATGGGACTCCCCACCCAGGTTTTGGCCTGTGTGATCTTAGCTTTGCTGTACCAGCATGTCAATGGTGGACTCATCAAGCGAATTATCCGGCACAAGCGGGAGACTGGGCTAAACGTGACCTTGCCAGAGGATAATCAGCCTGTGGTTTTTAACCATGTCTACAACATTAAATTGCCTGTTGGCTCCCTTTGCTCTGTGGACCTGGATACAGCAAGCGGTGATGCAGACCTGAAGGCAGAAATTGAGCCTGTCAAGAATTATGAGGAGCACACAGTGAATGAGGAGAACCAGATCGTCTTCACTCACCGTATTAACATCCCTCGCCGGGCTTGTGGCTGTGCAGCTGCCCCAGACATTAAGGATCTGTTGAGCAGACTAGAGGAGCTGGAGGGGCTGGTATCCTCCCTACGGGAGCAGTGTGCCAGTGGGGCTGGATGCTGTCCTAATTCCCAGGCAGTAGAAGGTAAGGCAGACTGGGGACCTGCTCTTGGGGAAATTCTTGTGCTGGCTGTAGATCTTGTTTAGAGTAGATACTCAAATCTGTTTGAAGAATGAGCAAAAGTCAACCTGTTAAATTTGAAATATAATCAAAAGTAGGAATGTATTTGGCCAGCTTGCAGGATACGCTCACTCACAATTTTGCAGTTTTATGAACCTGTGGGTCCGAAGTCTGCCTGGGCCGCTTTGTAGCTGTGGCATTGAGCATGTGCGGCACTTGGGCACGGTGACAATCTGTGTCGGAGTTAAGATTAAAACTCATGCAGTCAAAGCTCTTGGCTCCACCTTTTGTCCCCTTGAGTAAGCTGCCAATGTAACCGTTTTCATTTCCAAATTTTCTTTAATAGAGACCAATAAAAATACAGCAGGACATAAGGCAATAGACAAGCACAAATAGTTAGAAAAGGGGAAAACAGGTATCCTTCTGGCTGTTTTTTAAACTGAGGTAAGAGATTGGTCATACAAGAGAGAAACCACAGGTCTTCTCAGCAGTAATCTGAGCAATCCCTCTGAGCACGGAGCCCGTCTCACAGTTGATGATACAGCATGCTGCCTGGCTTTTTATGTTCTGGACTGAACTTGTGAATAATGCTTTATGGTGCATGCCCTAATGAAGCAGTTAGGAAAGCTGCTCAGTCAGTGGAAGAGGGATTTTGAGAAGGGCAGAGGGATCCAGCATGCTCATTTATCAAGTTGTTGGCAGGGGCTCTTCCCTGGCATTAGAGCAAATTAAAGCATTCCTGGTAAACTAAATCTCACTAGAGAAAGAAGGAAGAATTCTCATTCAAGAGCTTTGGAGATTCTGGAAACTATGTCCTTCAGGGAGCTGGGAAAATCAAACCCCTTTTAGGTCATATGTGCCACACTGGCTTAACGCATCCCAGAGCCAAGGGGAGTAATGGGTTTTCTGGATCGTTGATACAGGTCGCCTGGACACAACACCCTATTGCAGTGGACATGGCAATTACAGCATCGAGATCTGCGGCTGCATCTGCGAGCCTGGCTGGAAAGGCCCCAACTGCTCTGAACCAGACTGCCCACGCAACTGCTTCAACCAGGGCCTTTGCGTCCAGGGCAAATGCATCTGCAATGAAGGTTTCACTGGCGAGGACTGCAGCCAGGCCACCTGCCCATCTGACTGTAACGACCAAGGCAAGTGCGTGGATGGGGTTTGCATGTGCTTTGAGGGGTACGCAGGCACAGACTGCAGCGAAGAGCTCTGCTCCCAAGGGTGCTCTGTGCATGGGAGGTGTGTGAGCGGGCAGTGTGTGTGCCACGAGGGCTTCACCGGTGAAGACTGCAGTGAACCTCTCTGCCCCAGCAACTGCCACAACCGTGGGCGCTGTGTGGACAACGAGTGTGTCTGCAATGAGGGCTACACTGGTGAGGACTGCAGTGAGCTCATCTGCCCCAATGACTGCTTTGACCGTGGGCGCTGCGTCAATGGGACCTGCTTCTGCGAGGAGGGCTTCACCGGGGAGGACTGTGGGGAGCTCACCTGCCCTAACAACTGCAATGGCAATGGGCACTGCGAGAATGGGCTGTGCGTCTGCTACGAGGGCTTCGTGGGGGATGACTGCAGTGAGAAGAGGTGCCCAAAGGACTGCCACAACCGCGGGCGTTGCGTGGGCGGGCGCTGCATCTGCCATGAGGGGTACCTGGGCGAGGATTGTGGGGAGCTGCGGTGCCCCAATGACTGTCACAACCGCGGGCGCTGTGTCAACGGGCAGTGTGTGTGCCACGAAGGATTCATTGGAGAGGACTGCAGGGAGCTGCGGTGCCCCAGTGACTGCAACAACCGCGGGCGCTGTGTCAACGGGCAGTGTGTGTGCCATGAGGGATTCATGGGAGATGACTGTGGTGAGCTGCGGTGCCCCAACGATTGCAACAACCATGGACTCTGTGTCAACGGGCAGTGTGTGTGTCACGAGGGGTACACAGGGGAGGACTGTGGTGAGCTGCGGTGCCCCAACGATTGCAACAACCGTGGGCGCTGTGTGGAGGGGCGCTGTGAGTGTGACAATGGCTTCACAGGGGAGGACTGCGGCGAGCTGTCCTGCCCCAACGACTGCCACCAGCGTGGGCGCTGCATTGATGGGCACTGCGTGTGCCATGAGGGCTTCATGGGGGAGGACTGCCGTGAACGATCCTGCCCCAACGACTGCAACAATGCGGGCCGCTGCATCGATGGACGATGTGTCTGTGAGGATGGTTACATGGGAGATGACTGCTCTGACGGTAGGTTGCAATGTCCCTTTCGAACTGCTTCCCCTGGGTGATTCCCTGTGTCCATCCAGTAGCCTCGAAGGCTCTGTGAACCTTTTCTATATAGCTGGGTCCTGTTGCCACTCTTCTTTATCATAGTCCAAACAGCTGAATCAGAGAAGTAACAACACCAGTAGCAAGCTCTTCGCCTCCCTTACTTTTCAGGGCTATATAGTGTAGCAGTTGCTGGTGACTTTTTGTGGTCAGCAAGCCAACAGGCTGATAATGGTGATGCAGTCCATTTGTTATCTCCAGGTTTGCTCCCACCACAATGTCACCCAAGCTGTAGCTAGCGCTGGTTGGGATTTGTCACCATGACCTTTCAGTTTCTCATAGTACCTCCTGATGCTAAAAAAAAGTGCATCTGAAAGAAACAGTTCTAGCTATGGAGAAGAGGGAGATGTATCCAGAGTCATCTTACTAGGTATTCAGCAGGATTAGTCAAAAGAATATGGACTGAATTTTGACTAAAGAATAAGGCTTTGCAGGAATTGGATAATGTAGATAATGAATGTCAGTGAATAAAGACCCTGGGTATCAAATTTTTCTTACAGCCAGGTGCTGGTTCCCAGTCTCATGCTGGATGGGTAAGAAAGGGGTTTGCATTTACAATCCCATTGCTATTGTAGGAGCCAAAAATGAAACACACAGCACTGACAATATACACTGACAGACCCCAAGGGCTCAGTGACTTTTCTTTGGAGGTAGATCTCTGAGCTGGAGCCCTGGTGGAGGCAGAGGGTGTAGTGGAGGGAGGTCACACACAGAAAATAACGTTGTCCTATCCAAGTGATCTGTATGAGACAACTGTCCCGATGGAATTGCGAGGTGTTGCAAATATTGCAATGCAAGCTTTCAGGATTATTGCAGGGTCCTTGCCTATCTCTCAATTGGCCAAACAGATTTTTCTAACTAAAGTAAAACTTGATTTAATATATATTATATATGTGTCTATATATGTGTGTGTGCATATGTTAGATCTGACAAAGCTTAGAGTAAAATCATGGAATCAGCTGGAGTGGAAACTTAGCTATAGAGCCACATGCTTAGTTTCCCAGTACCACTGACTCTGTGGAAATTGATAGAAAATTTGACAGCTGGATAATGACAGGCATTACTCTATAAAGGAGGTAGTTTTCTTTAGGAACTAAGATCTTTGTAAAGTAATCACAGAGTACTTTGGGGTTGGGAATATTATAAAAGATAATGAATACCCTTGAAAAGAAATTCCCATTTTCCATCTCCTCCTTCTGGAAGACTCCCAAGCCACATTTTGTGCTCTTGCGCATGCAAATGTGGAGTAATCTATTGAAAGTATTTACAAAAATAATAATTTTTATTTTACTTTGGAAAATCTGTGCAATTCTGTGTATCCAAACCCCAGGAATTCCAGCTATAAAATCATGTGTTGCTGGCAGATGAATTAAATGTCTGAATCCCTAGGGACGCAGCTATAGTAGTCTTGTGCAGTAGCCATGAGAGGAGCTGGAATACAGTCAGCCATAGGTTGTGTGCAAGTGTGAGAACAGAAATTGGCCCATGACTTTTGGAAACGTCTGTAGTCTTCATCAGCTGAACATTCCTTTCTTCAAGCGGCTACTTTGTGTGACAAGGCTTCCACATTCCCTGTTTGTTGGATAATTCTTATAAACAGCTCCTGGAAAAATGTGAAACTGGGTAAGTCATTATTTTCTGAGCCTTGAAAACTTCTTAGAAGTTTGCTTTGGTTTTTTTTTTCCCTTCCTAGTGTCTCCTCCAACTGAGCTGACTGTGACAAACATAACAGATAAAACCGTAAATCTGGAATGGAAGCATGAGAATCTCGTCAACGAGTACCTCATCACCTATGTCCCTACCAGCAGTGGTGGCTTAGATATGCAGTTCACCGTGCCAGGAAACCACACAGCTGCCACTATTCATGAACTGGAGCCGGGTGTAGAATACTTTATCCGTGTCTTTGCAATCCTTAAAAACAAGAAGAGTATTCCAGTCAGTGCCAGGGTAGCAACATGTGAGTTTAATATTCCCTGTATTCGTTCTTTTGTCTATTCCACAGTATGTATGTATTTGCATCCCTTTTTCACAGTATTATTTCATTTGTATTTTCTATTTTCAATTCATCTTCTGTTCTGGATGAAGACAGTCTTCTGCACTTTCATTTTCTATTGTTTTCCAATACCAATGACTGTGTTAAAAGTACAGTTCACTAGCTCTTCTGCTCTCTGCAGTGTCTCCCAATGAATATCATGAGGTCTTTGTAAATTAAGACCCTTGGCTTCTTCATAATAAGGTACATTTTTAAAATCTGGTAACGCTTCCTGAAAGAATATTAAAATGTAGTGGTGTGTAAAAAAAGCGATATGAAATCACTTGGATTCAAACTGTTTTGACTGAAAAGGACATTATATTTGTTTTGCATCTTCAGTTTGTTTTACCACAACTTACTTTCTATCTGCCTGTCTGTTCATTTGTTGTTCATCTTCCTTTTTGTATTGTGCACACCACAGTCATATCTAAACATCCCAGCCTCAAAGGATACTCTTTGACTTCTGTCACTGTGCTCATTTTTAGAGACCTGGGGCAGGATTCATCTCACCTAACTTCAAATGTCCACACTACGCTTCTTTCAAGAGGGCAAAAATAGAGATTTCTAGGGCAAAATTCATTTTACTCTAAGGTGACATCTAAAACAGGTCAGAGGAATGTTTCTCCAAAGGCAGAATAACTGACTGTGAAGCGGGTTTAAACATCTCGGGTGCAGATACCTGCATGGCAGATATTTATAGTGGTGGAAAGATGTCCCACCCTCAGTGCCCTACTTAAGGGAACTTGTTGCTCATGTAATGATATACTTTTTTTCTGTCACAGATCTGCCTGCTCCAGAAGGTCTGAAATTCAAATCTGTTAGAGAAACGTCCGTCCAGGTGGAGTGGGATCCTCTGAACTTTTCATTTGATGGCTGGGAGCTGGTCTTCCGTAATATGGTAAGGAAGCAGTGTTTCTTGTGTAGAGGCCATATATAAGTGAAAGATCCTGGATTTTTTATATTTATACTAAGCAATTGTTCCATGTGTTACAGAAAAAGGATGATAATGGAGATATAACCAGCAGCCTGAAAAGGCCAGAGACATCTTATATGCAGCCAGGTTTGGCACCAGGGCAACAGTATAATGTCTCCCTTCATATAGTGAAAAACAATACCAGAGGACCAGGACTATCCAGAGTGATAACTACAAGTAAGCAGAACCTGTATTTGGTGTAGTGCCACCAATAAAACAACTACTGTTTGGTGTAGCCTAGGGAGTTTTTAAACAAAGAGAAATACAAGCTCTATACTGTGAATTTGGGGGGGGGGGGGGGGGGGGAGGGAAGAAAGTAGGGGAGCTGCTAATGAAGAATACATGAGGAGAAATGAATTCCTTTCCAAATTGTCTGTTTGAAGAGGAAAGAAAATTTATGTTTAGCTAGAAGGTAGCAAGCAGTATGGACTTTTATTCTTTTTCAAAATGTACATCAACAGGAACTAGAATTTCTTTCGTCCTGGTGATATTTGCATGAAGAAATCATTTAAAGGAGAGTTTCTATTGTGCAGATGGAGAACCTCTTACGATTCCTGCTTGTCTTTCCTATGGCAGCTTCTAACATTAATTAATTTTGATGAATTTGCTTCTGATGAATTGACTCCATTTGGCACTTTCTTCTATAACTATAGAAACTAAAGGAAGAAAGTAATTGAAGATAAGCTTTAGTTGGTAGAAGCCACTCATTTTAATTTTGCTCTGAATCAGCAATTAAAAGCACAAGAATGTGTATGATTTTACCGGCAAGATTTCTTTTAAAAAAACACCTTTTTCTCTTTTTGTAACAGAGCTTGATGCCCCTAGCCAGATCGAGGCAAAAGATGTTACAGACACCACAGCTCTTATCACGTGGTCCAAACCCTTGGCTGAAATTGAAGGTATAGAGCTCACTTATGGCCCCAAGGATGTTCCAGGGGACAGGACAACCATTGACCTCTCTGAAGATGAAACCCAATATTCTATTGGAAACCTGAGGCCGCACACAGAGTATGAAGTGACACTCATCTCTCGTCGAGGGGACATGGAAAGTGACCCTATGAAAGAAATCTTTGTCACAGGTAAGAGGCTTGGATACCAATCCAAACTTCTGGGAAGGTAATGCAATCACCATCAGTCTTCCTGTGCTGTTTGTGCCATGTTGCTTGAGTTGATAATTACTGCGTCAACACAGAATTAGCACTGTTACAGAGGTACATGAAAGTGGAGAATGTTTTCCTGTGCCTTTCCTGAACCTTACTGGCTCAACAAAATATTTAGACCTCCCAAGTATCTCAATTTATTTTGAAAATGGGAATTATGTTATTAAGTCACTTAGAAGCTTTTGCTCGTCATACCCTAAACCTCTACTTCAGGAAACAAATTCCTTGGGATTACTTGTCTGTCTGCTGGGCTATAAATATCTTCCATGGTTCCTATTCCTTCTAAGACCTTATTTCTGTTTGTCTAAATGCATAACAGATTAGCAGAGAACTTTGCTTTTTTCCTTCATCATTTCTGCAAATGTTTTCTGTCATGCTTTTATAAATTTACTTTGCTCCTTAGTAATCCTGGGAATGCTTTATGAAAATGTGGGTCCTTTAGCATGTTATCAAGGTTTGATGTATTAAGGGAGCTGAGTAAACAGTACATAGAAAATTACCTCCTTTTTCATCCCAAAATGTAGTTGTTCATTCAGAGCAGGATTTGAGTCTACTACAGGTGTGAACAGTGAACATTGAATTTCTACATAATATTCACCTTTTTTTTTTGAGACTTAGAGTTCCTTTCAGCCATGAATGCAAGATAGTTACTGAACAGAAATTCTAGAGATGATCAATTCTTTTTTCTTAGCAGCCTTTTTTCTTTTGAAAGCTGAGGTATTTATAAAGGAAAAATAGTATTTTCATCCAAATATGTTTTTCCACAGGCCTATTTTGTAATAAAAAATAATTACTAAAGTTGAAAATGTTATTTTTGTCTCAGGAGATAAAAGCTGAATTTCTTCCACTGATTTTTTCCCAAAGCTAGTGAACTCTCCACTTCATGCTAAAAGAAATCTGCTTAATATATTTAAGAACATAGTGGTATTACATCAGAGGAAACCTAATTTCAGCTTTATGGATCATTTCACCTTCTAAAAAGTACTGTCATAAGAGACTGCTGTCATAAGAGAACGATTCATATTTATATATTTATTTATTGGTTGGTTGATTGATTACAGACTTGGATGCTCCAAGAAACCTGAAGCGGGTGTCACAGACAGACAATAGCATTACTTTGGAGTGGAAGAACAGCCATGCAAATATTGATAACTATCGAATTAAGTTTGCTCCCATCTCTGGCGGAGACCATGCTGAGATCACAGTGCCAAAGGGCAGCCAAGCAACAACCAGAGCTACACTCACAGGTAGGGGAATGGAGAGATTGTCGTTATTGTCATGCCACTGCCGTCACCCTAGAGTGCAGTAGTGTAGTGAAAAAATGTCTTTTTGGTCACTATGCATAAGAGGTACAAGCAGAGGTTACGCATTTTGAGTACAAGT
Source organism: Mycteria americana (assembly GCF_035582795.1). NCBI lineage: Eukaryota > Metazoa > Chordata > Aves > Ciconiiformes > Ciconiidae > Mycteria > Mycteria americana. The sequence continues at coordinate 4,318,087 of NC_134381.1, read as the reverse complement.
AATTAAATTAGAATACATGTGATATATATTTACACACCTGCAGATGGATAACTAGCCAACAGAAGGTGTGTAGCCATTTCACTTTCATGTGCATCTCTGAATCCCACTAGTCAGTTCCCTGAGTTCTAGGTAGCTACATGTCTTTGTGGAGATGGCTTCACACCCCTGAGTTCAAAAGACTTTGGCATGTTCTAGGTGTTTACTGGTGCCAGTCTGCAACTTTTCTGTGTACCTGCAAGTTGCCTTACCAGCCTGCAAGGCTAGATAATGGTACTTTCTCCATGTCATATGGACGTCTGCCTGCTTTTCTTTGGCAGAAGTACCTATACTGCAAGCTCTTGAAAGTAGAAGCTATCTCTGATTATGCATTTGCACAGTGTCCAAAATGCAGTCTCAGTCAGCCATAATCTTCATCCTTTGGCATGTACATGGTCAGCTGGAGGGTCAACTGAAACCTTGATTCTCTGCGTACACAGGAAAGGATGTATCTTACCTCGCATACATTCAGGCTTCCTTATTTAAACAAATGCCCATAGGCATATTCCATGGACAGGAACTCATGCTTCTGTTCCTCATTTCTTAGGTCTGAGGCCTGGAACTGAATATGGCATTGGAGTGACAGCAGTGAGACAGGACAGGGAAAGCGCTCCTGCTACCATTAATGCTGGCACTGGTGAGTAGCTTGATCCTCCTTTGTGCTCTGGAGGAAGCAGCGAGTCATATGGAGTCACTCTGATGTTTCTTTCCTTTCCAAGTAATGCTGTAAGAGTCATTTTAGAAAGTTCTTGATTTCATTTTGGTACCAATGGGACTTTTTCCCTCACGGGAAGGAAAAAATATTTCCCCAAAGATCTTGACCTCTGAATCTGGCTTCCTTTTCCTGTATGAGGATCTCCTAATGCTCTGGGAGTTCACCTGCCTCTAGGTGAGCTCCTTAATGATAATTACGCTTACACTGATTACTCTGGCCGTCCTCTAATTGTGAGGGTTTCTGGCAGAAATGGTAGTTATGGCCAAAAGGTTAATCTGATAAAGAGCGCAGCCTCAGTGGTTGTAATAGTCCTGACTGCCCTTCAAATCCAGGATTTTTCTCACAATATCCCCCTTTTCCCAGGTAAATTCTCTGAAGGCTTAAATTTTGCCTCTCCTCTATGCAGTGCCTGCTGAAGTGAGTGCAAGTGGGGGAAATTTGTTCTAGTGTGGTTTGTCTGTAAAAGAGAACTTCATCATCCTCTACCTATTCCAAACAGTGGGGCTTCAAAAGCTCCAAAAGGTGGATACTGGACTGTTGCTAGACAGCCAGTATAGATGTTGCCCTGTCTACAGATGCCTAAAAAACTGTCCCAGCGCAGTTCAGGGACAACTCAACTTTCTTTTTTTAACCTGTAGATCTTGATAACCCCAAAGACTTGGAAGTCAGTGACCCTACTGAAACCACTTTATCCCTTCGCTGGAGAAGACCAGTGGCCAAGTTTGATCGTTATCGCCTCATTTACGTTAACCCTTCTGGAAGGAAGACCGAAGTGGAGATCCCCGTGGACAGCACCTCTTTTATCCTGCGAGGGTTGGAGGCAGGGACAGAATACACCATTAGTCTGGTGGCAGAGAAAGGCAGACACAAAAGCAAACCCACAACTGTCAAGGGTTCAACTGGTGAGTAACAGCTTTTGATGAGTGCCATACACCAGGTCATTGGGCAATGACTAGCCCAAGAACAACTTCACCTGATTTTGTAAGCCATGCCTGGGCAACTGCTTAAAAACATCAACTGCCTGCAGAGCAGACTTAGCACTGTCTAGCATGGTAGACCTAACTGAGAGTGAGTTAGCTGTGTATTTCCCTACCTACTGTGTTTAGCTCCATGTTCTCAATAATTTCTTGCTTATCCTTTGAGAAGACTCACAAAGAATGTAGTTATTTGTCCTGCAGGAAATGCAGACCTCATCCTTAGTTTTAAATGAGGCTGCTTTTTTGTGCATTATGTCTTATAACTTGTTTTGTTTTCTACAGCCAAAAGCTAAGAGGAAGAGCAACCAGAATGTATTTAACATTGCTTGTTCCTGCCTAATGAATTCTCTTCACAGCATGCCTCCACCCATCATGCTTCAGCAGGGTCAACAGGGCTCTGATGTTGCCCTTTTTTAGTTTTCTCATCCAAAAGCAAGAAACGCTACTGCCACAAATGTGGTCACAGTCACCATTTCCATTGGATACCACGATTGTTACATTTGTCTACAAAGAGAGGGTCCATTTCTGCCATCTCTATTTGTACAAGCCACTCTACTTAACAAGTATCAGTGAACTACTTATTGAATAAGGTTTTATTCTTTGTGAAACATTTTGACCCAAAGTTTGTTGCATACAGAATTATATCTCAGTATAGAACACAAGTTCTGAATCTTTAGGTGCCTTCAGGCTAAATCCTGTGAGGCAAAGCCTTAACTGCTATAAGTAAGCAGAGACAGTGAAAGCAGAATCAGTTGGGCTACAATTATTGTCCTTAGCAGGTATCGAGGTGTTTATCCTTTTCTCCCCAAAGACCATCTATGAGGTAAACATGTCAGAAGTTGTGGATTTTACAAATTAATAACTATACAGCTGAACTGATCAAAACTCATTTCATATTCCCTGGTAGTGTTCATGGCAGCATAAACCTCTGAATGCTTTATAGAGTCAAGTAATCCAGTACGGCAGAGAGTTATAAGGTATGGTGTAAACTACAGAAAACCATCAGTACTGAATTACTTGTTTGATGCATAAGTCAGGCCTGTGTCCAGTGTAGGGGAAAAATTAGGAAGGCTTGAGGCACACACATACAAAAGGAAGCTGAAGGTTTATGTGGCCGGAGTAAGCAGGGTTCTATTTTTCTAAAGTTGTCTGTTTCCCCATCTGTCTGAAGACTGAGTGGTCTCAAAAGAAGTATGCATGGACGATGAAAAGGCAAAAACAACATGCTGTGGAATGTCACAGCTTGGTCTTTTCAGCACCAGCTTCCAAAGTCTCACAAGGTGGCTTCTTTTTCCTGGTTTGGTTTGGGGTTTTTTTTTATAAATACATTCATCTGGTCAGTGTATTTGTTTTAAGTCTTTACTCAGAGCAGTCAGTAAACAAAGCGTTCTCTGCAGTGGGCTCCTTAGAAACAACAACAGTAGTTGACATAACCTGTCTCTGTGACCTTCCTTCTGCATAGGAATGGACAAATCCAAACACATGAGCGTGGGGCAGCAGAAGTGCTCTGTAATCCTGTGGGGTATAAGGCAAGAAGTGTCTTCTTCAGTTTACTTTTTCATCCACCCTCAAGTCAGTCTTCTTTATCCATGTTCCCAGTACTTGGGAGGTCCTGAAGTCCTCAGGCTAAGCCAAACAAACTTGTTTTACCCTCCCTTGCAGAGCTATGGAGGTCCATTGCACTGCTGGGGAGAGTACTTGGAGCAACCAGGGAGAGAGAGGAATGACTGAAGTGTAGAAAATGCCAGGAGCATGGCTAGGACTGGACTAGCTCTTCTCAGTGGGTGGAAGAGACAGTCCTGCTGTTTAGAGGGGCATGTGCCATCCCTGCTGAACAAGGAAGGCAGGGACTGCAGAAGGGCTGAGAGTTTTTCTTTTCAGAGTTTCCTTTGCTTCTCCAGATTGCCATTTTTTTCTCTTATATTCTTCTCAGCCCCTTGATGGTTCAGTCAGGCTTCTCTGCCTGCAGGTATTCAGGAGTTTCCCACACGTTATTTTTATTTGTTTGCATAGTGCATTTTCTATCACTGAGGGTAAAGCTTCTTTCAGCCCCAGAGCTGAAGATCTTCTGTTGGTGCCTCCTCTCCTGTCTCACATTCTTCCTGTTATCTTTTTGTGTATATCAACTCTCCACAGAGAGACAGCTGACACATTCAGAGCTCATGAACCTCTAGCAAAGGACGTGTCACAAACTATTCCATAATATAGGATGGCAGCCTTCCGTTGCTTCTGTCTCTTCATATGGATGAAGTGCAGCTCAAGTAACAAAGGCTTTTTAACTGATGTCCATGATTCTGCATTCAAGGGATGGTAAAGCTTCTGAACAGTTTGCTAAATGTTATTTTGTTTTGCTGAAAAGGAAAGGCTGAATATTTTACACTGCTATTTGCTTGTTTGTTTCTTTGTAGCTCTATATAGTCTAACCCTAATGCAGGTAATGACTCCTGACCCAGAGGAGCTTTCTTGCTCTGGGAGCTTTCTTGCTCCAGAGGCCTCAGGGATGCAGGAGGATGCACTGAGGGACCTTGTGGTCTTGAGGGTAACAGACCGCAGCTTTAGTGTCTCATGGTATACAAATACAGGAGTCTACAGTAGTTTTGTGGTGGAGTACGAGGAAGTGTCATTGGCAGCTGGGCCCCCTGCAGAAACGTTCCTGCCCAGAGAATCCCTAGGTGCTGTGATTGACGGCCTCCAAGCTAACACTTCCTATAAAATCAAGGTGTATGGATTGGCTGGAGAACAGCGCTCCTCTCCTCTGGAAGCTGTGGCTTCAACAGGTACCTTCTTTTTGTTATTAACAAAGGTATCACAAACTAGGGTACTGCTTATTTGTTCGAGGTCTCACCCAGCATCGCACTAAGGTTTTGGTTTAGAACCACTTCAGAAATCAAAGAAAATGAGCCATTTTACTAGTTGGAGGGACCTTTCTGGCAGCGTGTCTTGAGAATGTTACATCAGATTAACAACTAATCTGTAGGGCAAGCACGTAACCCAGCTCTGAGGAAGCTGAACAGTCAGACTGCAGCTTTGTTCTTTCTTGCTCTGGTTCTGGAACCCTGCCTGCATAGCACAATGTGGGTCTTGGAGGAGGGCGGATGGTAATACATCAGGCATGAGAGGCCTGTGGAGATAAATGAGTGGACATTAGAGAAACGAAGCGCCAACCTCAAATTCCTCTGCTGAAGGACCCAGATTGTGCAGCAACTGCTGATGAATTGTGGATGTGATACTGTCTTACCTCTGGAAGTGAGTTGCACGTAGGAGCATGGCTTGGGGAAGTAACTTTTCCGTTCCGTTGAATGTTTTTAAGAAGATTTATGTTGTTTACCAAAGACCCTTGTCTGTGTTGTGCGTCAGTCCCTCTTCCTCTCCTGGCTTCTACTAGTCCTAGATTGCGCCACCATTTTTTATACAAACTCAAAGAAACATTAAGAAGAATGATTAGGTGAGCCAGTTTCGTGCGAAGCTACAGTGCTGACCACCAGGAAGCTAAATTTGCTAGTAAAAATTGTCCATTTCTTCAGCTAATTCCTCTGCTAAGAGTACCTGGAACATGACTTCAATATGAGGATTTTTAGTGGTAGCTACTGTAGTATTTCTGGCTTGTGATATACTGCAATGTTTTCTTTATGAAATTCAGAGGTGCACCGGCACTAGAAGCCTAGTTTAATCAGCTGGTTGAGAGAGGGGAAAGCCATTTAGCAAAAGGGGTCTGAAAAGAATGCAAATACCTTGGTAGGCCATCATGTCTTACAAGTGTGCTTGAGCTGATGAAAGACTCCACAGTGAAACTGGCTGATAGCCTCTCTTGGAAAATAATATAAAATCCAAGAGACAGAAGCAAGAAATAATACAGAATACTCTTTGCTCCATCCCAAGTCATTGGGGAAATATCCTGGCAGAACATTAACATATTTTTAGTAAAATCGCCAGTGAAGCATTACAGTGGAATTCCCCAAAAGGCCAGCAACAGCAGCATAGACATATTTAGGCCATATTCAGCTTGAAGATTTTACTAAGAGAATGATACTGAGAAGTATTCCGCTCTGAGAAAGAGCATATGTTTGTTGTCCATCCAGTTTCCCTTCTACATAGCTTTCAGCTCTTTGGCGTCTGCTATTCCGTCATCTTGCCACCATGAATCATTTTATTTGGCTATCATCCACCCACCTAGGGCTCCTAGAGCTCTTTCTTCTCCCCATCTATTCACCTAGTAGCTAACTCAAGTGTTTGAACTCCATTGGTCTTGTTATCCTACAGTTTGATTGTTTTCCAAATTTTCCATTATCTGTTATAGTATTCTATCTGCTGAACAACAAACACTGATACTGTCTGTAGTATCTTTCTACCATTCTTTCTCACCCACAAATTCATTTGTGGAGTCAAGTCATTAAACCCAAGGTAATATTCAGAATTAGGTCTGAAAAAAATCAGAGGTAATGTAACTACATATAATTACATATGCTCCATGAGACAATCTGTACATGGCAACCTCCCATGTAGTTGTCAAAGTTGGCACAATAAAATTAATCCACTTGTGACAGCAAAATTCTGAATTAAAATGCTACTTAGGTGGTTGGTTCCTCAGTTTTTGTATAATAGAGTTGAACTGTTAGTGTATTTCCCATTCAGATTAGAGTAACCCAGTCCTTGTGTGGTTATACTATAACTAGCAGGAATCTGAGAGAAATTTCAGTAGGGGTGGTCAAGTAAAATGAGGGAAAATGAGAAGCCAGTTTTGACTAATATTACACAGGGTTTTCTTGGGGATCCTCAGTATATCAGGAGCTTAATGCCAGTCTTGTTTTTTTCTTTTTCCCTTGTATTTTTGGATGTTTTGTCCTTGGTTTCCAATTCAGGGTGCATGACAGATTCCCAGTGGGACCATCTACAGCATGGAGCTGTACCTGTGTAATGTACTGCTGCTCTTTCCTCCCCGCTGATCTGTTCACTCTATTAATGTATGTCTTCTGCAGAAATACTCCACAGTAAAGCTCAGCTACCACTATGCATGTTAAGTGGACAACCTTAAGGCTGAACAAGTACCAGTGCACCTGCTTGATGCCATAGTTTTTTGCCTGTTCCCAGAATAGGAAAGAGGTGGTTGGCATCTAATTGTGCACAAGCAACTGAGAGTCACAGAAGGCTAACAATTCCATACTGCATGTCTTCCTGCTTTGTTACATGAGCTCAGTAACCCTGGTGCAGTCAGATAATAGTTCCGACAGTCGGTCTACTGAGAAAGAGGGAATTATGCTAGTGGTTACCATTGCAGGTGTGCTGGTGTGATGACAATATGGCTGTCTTCAGGTTGCAGCATATGTAGGGCCTGATTCAGGTCACGTGCTGGGGTAATTTAAGGAGGCCCCTTACCTAAGTCAAGAATATCGGTGATATATGTAAATAAAAATCACTGTTTGCCTCACAGGCTTCTCTCCTTCCTGGAGGTGAGCAGAAAACAATGGTTTTACATCTGTATTTGTCCTGAGAGTATATTTTCAGATAACATTTCTGCATTTATTTGAAAAACTTTTTAATCTTTCTCCTCTGAAAACTTTTTTTTTCTGATACATGTGTGAGTTTGGAGACAGATACTGAATCCTGAGTATAATTTGTGCTGATCTGATTGATGGTGGTAGATGACTTGCTCTCTCTTAATTGAATGCAAGTGGAGCATGAAAGCAAGGAAGTCATTCAGGTGTGAAATTATGTGGTTTTCCACTAATGAGGAGATAATTCTGCATGTCAGAAAAATCACCTGCCTGTTGCCTTACAGCCGTGATCAGAAACACATTCTCTGTGATCTCCACAGTTCTCAGATTTTCAGAATCTGACTGTGCTACAGGATATATTCACAGATCATTCAGCATGTTGAAGGCCAAGTCTTTTTCCCTTCCATTCCTTTGGATCTCTTTAAAGAAAGATTGCTCAAGTTTTTTCTGTCTGGTTTTTAGGTAAGGATGTGCGTGTGTCCCCGCCTTTTTTGAAAATTCTGCATGTATCCAGATGGATAACTCCTCCAAGCCTGTTTTTGATTGGATAGGATGAGATTTAGCATGCTTCTGCTGTGGCTGATTTCTCAGTATCTGATAATCTGGATTCGGATATGTTTGCAATATTTGGCATGCATTCCACTTACGGTTCGTATCAGAAGCAATAACAGACATGCTGCAATAAAGAAAAAAGGCATGTTTGAGAGACTTAGGGTTCAAATCCTCACCGATGTAAATTAGCAAAGTTCTTTGGAGGTAGTCAAAGTGTACTGATTTACATCACCTGAGGATGTGCCCATTTCTCTGCTGGAAGCATTTCAGCTCATCTCTGTGTTTAATGGCTGTTGCTCTGGATCTGCTAGTCAGTGTGGTTGTATGAGGACCATGTTGTGCTTGGTGATGCTACCTTTGCTTGTGGCCTGGATTCAGTCTCCAAAAAAGAAGTACCCACTTGTTTTCGCTGTTCTTAGAACTCTTTAATGCAAAGCACACAAACTGTTTTGTAGCAGATGTTAGCTGTCTTTTGGTATATTTGAGGGTTTATTATCAGGCAATTTTAACTTGTAATTTACCTCTGTTTAGCACATCTAGTCACAACACCTGGAGAATCAAACAATGAAACATCATTTAATCCTACCAGTCCTGCACCTACAGAGCTAAGTTATTTAACAAACCCCAGCACTGATTCTCATGCTCTGCTTTCGGTGCCTACTGACCTTCCCATCTCAGAAGCCACTGGTGCTCTTCATGACCTTAATATAACACACAGGACTTTCAGTAGTTTCACCCTGTCTTGGGCAGCACAGGATGAGGTATTTGATCAGTTCTTTATCAGTCTGAAAGACCTGTCCAGTTTAAACAGAACACAGGAAATCCTTTTGCCGGGAAACCATCGAGAAACAGAAATTACCAATCTCACAGCTGGCACACAATACCAGATTAACCTCCATGGAAGCTCTCAAGGTCAGCTCTCTTGGTCCCTGGAAGCCCTAGCTGCTACAGGTATTTTCTATGGATTCATTAGCCATATGTTCCTTTTCTGCTTTGAAATAAAGAACTTAATTTTTGTACCGCTGTTCCACTGCAGAAATTCTAGGCCTTGTGAGTGATGCCTGCCTTCTTAGTTTTTTTCTTTTCTTTCTTCCTTTTGCACGGGATAAAACTCTTATTGCTATGGAATGAGAGCCTTGAGTGGTGTAGCATGGACAATGCCCCATGAAGCTTTTAAGGTGATATAGCATCAATTCTCTCCTTTCAAATTGCATGCAAAGAGAGACATTGATGCATCTGCTATTTAAAGGCACATGAAAATAGCAAGATGCTACAGGTATTTATCTGGATTGTGGTTTAAACACAAGAAAGATTGCAAGGAGGTTGCAGTTTGAAGCATTGGCATGGAAGTGGTGATGTCAGAGAAAAAAAAGATTGTAACACATTGGGAGTATACCTTTCTGAAAACTTCTACCTCTTATCCTTATTACATGAATTTCATGAGGAAACAGTTCTATACCCACAGGGCTCAGTTCAATAATGATCAAAGTACTAGTGCATAAGTTCATATCTGGAGAGCCTCACTGGAGAATAATGACTGTACCTGTCCATCACCCAAAACCAAATTCACAACATGAGATAAAATATTTACATGGAAACACATAGATTATTTCACACCTACTACAAGGTTAGAGCAGTCTCATCTCTCAATGGTTTGTTCTCTCTTTTTTTTTTTTTTTTGAGTAAGAAACATCATCCCTTGGTATCATTTGCCATGACATTGCCATTGTTTTGTCATATATATTGGATGCTTTATGGATGAGGCTTTTGGAGGTCTCCAACAGTCCAAGTTGGCGCATGATTTTGTATGGGAATCTCTTGGTCCCTAGAGAGCATGATGGGGTTGTGTGCATTTCCATTTCAGACATGCATGAGAAACAAATGGGAGGAAAAGGGACTCTGCATCTTGGAGGTGAATGAAACTGAGCACTCTTCAGAGAAATCTGAATTGCTTTTAAGCTGTGATGATTACTGCATTACTACTTATAATCAAGCTTTTACTTAGAAGATTTTACCTTACTGTAACTTTTGGTTTAATTTCATTTTCATTTTAAGGAAATGTGTTTGTTTTATTAGTTTCTGTTGCCACCAAAAGATCGTTATTTCTGATACAACCTGTTCCTTTTCTGTCCTGCTTTCTCTTTTTCAGCTAAACAGTGCTATTTTGACAGGATACATAGTTTGCCTCAATGAGTCTCACTTCTGTTCCTGATAAAGCAAAACACCTCCGGATTCATGCATTTTTTTTGTTGAACATCATTGTGTTATTTCATAAACAATCTCTTTCTTTCTAACAGGATGGGAAAAGTTCATCAAAACTTGTGTGTTCCTGAGTAGTAGCAATTTACTATACATTAGTGAATCTCGCTGAAGATAATTGACTGTGATCTATGAGCACTCAACCTCTAAAAATACAACCCCAGCTACCCATATAAGACTATGCAGCACTCATACAATAAGCACTCTCTTTTTACAGGGGGAAAACTTATATGAGTAATGTTGCTGAACCTAATTTTTATTTATTCCAAGGCCCCTTTACCTTCTGCCTTTAAAAATCCATAAAGCTTAAAGTTGAAATTTACAACTGACAAATCAGATCTGCTTCCCTCCATGCATTGTCTCTTATACATTCTTAGTCGTGCAGATTGGGATTATTCAGCTAGATTCTGTTCTTATTATAATGCTTATGTGTCGACAATAAGAAAAGTGCTAGAAAGTCATCACAGTCCATAGGCCAATGATAGATCGTATAGCAAGATTTTCCATGTAGAAAAAACCAGGTATTACTCTGGCATTTTCCCATATGACTGCTAATTTTAAGGAATTAGTTGTATTTCCTCTGTAACTGAGGACTTTCTATTCTTGCCGAGAAAATGACCTAAACTTTCAGATTTAACAGCATCAGAGGGTTAGCTCTGATGGTTCCCAACTTCTTAGGCCACCCCTGTGATGGCTTATAAGAGTGTTGATTTCTGTGAATGCAGATTTCAATTTTAGACTAATAACAGTAACTCTGAAAATCCAAGCTTCTCTGCCCCCAGGAAGGTTTTGTGGGCAGAATAATGTACTATAAGGAAGACAAATCCATTAAACTGAAGACATGCAGACATGGAGGAATTTTCCCCTTCTTTATTGTTTCAGATTAGAAATAGTTTCGAAGAATAAGTAGCATCCTTCATGTAGACACAATTAAAAGCATAAACATCTGAATCCCAACTACTCTAAACTCAGTGTCTTCCTACCCTTACAACAGGCATTATCGCAGTATTCACAGTCATTTCGTAATGGCAAACACCGAGTTGTTAATAGTACAGTAAAGTGGTTGTAGTAATACTTACTTGTCTCGTAGGGAGTTGTAATTAATGTTGCCAAAACACTTGCAGCTGTAAGATGGTCTATAAGCTGCTTTCTGTAAGCAGCCTTTTAGCATTAATGTGGTTATTATCTATTATTACAGTTCTTTTCTTACTGTTCTGTTTTGCGATGTCTTTGAAGAGACTTTACAAGTTATCTGGGGCAGCTGAGAATGTAAATGTGTGTGGGGGGGTGCATCTCCATGTCACTGATTACAAGTGAAATTCATTAACACAGGTCATCATTAAATAATACGTCATCACCACTAGTCTGTAATCTGAGTAACTGATTGACTCTCTGTCCTTATTCAGAGGAGGAACCTGAGCTTGGAAAATTATCAGTATCAGAGACTGGCTGGGATGGTTTCCAGCTCACCTGGACAGCAGCCGATGGGGCCTATGAGAACTTTATCATTCAGGTGCAGGAGTCTGACAATCCCGAAGAAACCCGGAATATCACAGTCCCAGGCGGACTGCGCTTTATGAATGTTACAGGCCTCAAGGCCAACACACCTTATAACATCACACTTCATGGTGTGATTCAAGGCTACAGGACCAAACCCCTTTCTGTTGAAACCATGACAGGTATCTTTTCAAGTCACTCATCCAGTCTCATGGCTCCCTTTCTTTGCAGACAGGGATGTGAGCCAGAGCTATTGCAACTGCTCGGCAAAGCTTGCTCACTTGGTCGGCTTTGCATGGGGTGCACTGAACTCATTAAAGCTTGGCTGAACATCTCTGGCATGGAAATGTCTCATGATCAGACTTTTCAATAAGAGTCTCAGTGCCTCCATGGAGCCCTTTGCTTTTAGGAATGCTTTTTTCCCCCACCTCAGAATGGCTTGTTTTGTTCCCTTTACTCTGTTTTCTGCTGGTTGACACTAACAGTAAAACCCAACTGGCTGTTGTACATGCTCAGGAAAGCCCAGGTTGCCTTGTAAAATTATAAAAATCTGTTCTTTATAGCCCAGGTAATCAAAGCCTGAGAGTATGTTTAGTGTTTTACCCTTCAGAAGCTACCTCTGAAATTATGCACCAGCTTCTGTGTAAATACAAACTCAGGGGTACAGTGTGTGCATCTGTCTCCAGGGCAAGGACAGACACCTTCTATATGTTCTTATATAGAAAAGAACACAAGTGAATTCCTACCAAGAGTAGTATCATATACTAAGCCACATACGGTTGTCAAACAGTGTGATTGGTCAGAAAAAGTATAAAGCAAGAAGACCAAATTCAGCAGAACTACCCCGGCATAAAACTGACCTAAAAGAAGGAAGGTAAGCCCCACATTATCAGAAGGTTACATGAAACTAATCAAGAGCCACAAAAATAATTTTCTGGCTGACCTTGTGAAAGACAGCAGTTTTAAACAAGAGCTTATCATGAGCTTTGACTGTGAGAACTTATGTCTATCCTGTATGGCTCACTGATTCTTCCAGGTGTTATGGTCATTGGTAACAAACAGGGTATGAATTAATTGGCAATAAAGGGGCACCAGTGGGTCTTCCTTCAGATAATTTCTTGTAGACAATATCTGCTGCCTCTGGGCTTCCTTACAGACCTTTGCAGCCTCCTGTGATTGTGAGATGGCCAGAGCTTGCTCCTATTTGATTTCCCCAAGCACATATTACCCAGCAGAGAAGGGGATAAAAGTACACATAAGAACTAAACAGAATTAAAACATTAAACACAGTAGAGCTTGCTTGTTTCAATAATGCTTTAAGCCGCCTGGCTTAGGTAGAAATGTGTCTGGCACAAGGCACTTCCCTTGGGCTGTGTCCCACTGCAGGCTAGAAGTCCTGTGCTTTGAGACTCCTGAGTGTGAGCTTGTAGCAGATTGCCCACTGAAAACAGAGAAATGTGGCTAGACAAAGGAGGCTGTACAGGGACAAACAAGAAAACAGACATCATGGGTGTTCTGCCTAAATATGCAATGTGCTCTCTTTTTATTAACTTAATGAAAAAAGCAGAAGATGCCCTGCTGCGGTTTTCCCTTCCCTTTCTGGGTCATGCTCAGCACCCGACTTTTCAAAATTTTCCCTTCTGGGGACTTCCAACTGTCAGAATTTTCTGAGCCTTCCTGTAACACATCAGGGATGTCTACAGAGAGGAAGAAACCCCAAGGCAGCTATCACTGCTTTGCATTTTGGCTCCAGCTCCAAAATTACATGCCAGCTTTCATAGACTTAAGCTGAAAGGGAAAGTAGAAGAGCAAAAAACCACAACCTTTTCCTTTGGATAAAGGAATAGCTCTAGTTTTAGCTTCTCCTAAAACTGGAAGCTGACTTTTCCAAATGCCCCAGAGGCATTCAGAAAAGTTCTTTTGCATCTGCTTTCATGCTCAGACCTCAAAGACACGTGGCTGCTCCTGGAGGTAAAGGGAAACAGCCATAGCTTTAAAGCTTGTGGGGTTTTGGTTTTGGTTCCCCCTCCCCCCCCTTTTTTTTCCTTATTTAACATTTTGAGATGCTTCCATTTGATTTCTTCCCCTTAGTACCTGTCCGCTTGTAGCAAGCTTTTACTCAAACCCTTTTGTCCAACGGCAGCTTGGAGTGCTGCCAGCATGAGCAAAGAGAAGCACGGCATTTCTGAGCAGGAGGTGGTACAGGGCTGTCCCCTTCTGACCAATGTTGTTTCCCTCCTCAGGATTGCACCCAGAAGTTGGTGAGCTAACCGTTTCCGACATTACTCCTGAAAGCTTCAACCTGTCTTGGACAACCACCAATGGGGACTTCGACGTCTTTACTATTGAAATTATTGATTCTAACAGGTTGCTGGAGCCCATGGAGTTCAACATCTCAGGCACTTCAAGAACTGCTCATATCTCAGGGCTTTCCCCCAGCACTGATTTTATTGTCTACCTCTATGGGATCTCTCATGGTTTCCGCACGCAGGCAATAAGTGCTGCAGCTACAACAGGTATATAAAACCTACCTCAATGCTAACTCTCCTTTCTTCAAACTCTTCCTTACAGGTTGTGCCCCTTTCCCTGCCCTCAGCTACCCCATCAGTCTACCCATTGCCAAATCCTCTACCTCATTGTTTGACACCTTCTAAGGAAGACCTGCCGGAGACATTTTGAACTGTGAATGTTAATCCACCATCCCATCCAGCAAAGTCAGTCAATCACATTGTGATGTGATTTCATTCACATAATAAGTTTGCTCTTGTTCAAACATTAAGGCTGGGGCAACCTCTGACACAGACGAGAAGCAAAACAAATCTCCCAAGAACCAAGTGGGAGATGATTCATTATGTTAGCCTTGCAACATGTGCTTGCATCTGTCACACAGCATAGAGGAGACACTATTTCTCTCAGATAAGCTGATTTCTAGATATATTTTTTTATCATGATTCTCTAAATAAGATTTCAGGCACATTTCAGTCTGTGACAGCAGACTCCTACAAGGCAGATGCATTGCTTGAATTCAGCTTCAGAATTCAGTTTACATGGGATGAGAGATTGAAAGAATCCATTTGACTTGATGTTGGTGAATGAAATAGGTAGGCATTTAGTTATGGGTACATTGTGCATCTCGAGGTTTTACAGTTGACAGTTTTTCCAGAAAAGACAGGGAAGTCAAATGTTCGATATGCTCTAGCCAATTACAGTATGAAAGTGGAAGGAGAGGACTAGACTACGGAAGCAGAAAGTGCATTCTCATAGTAGGCAGATAATAGCTCACGTTGTGATCATTTAATATCTCTACTGAGTTTTGCCTGCTGACATGATCTTAGGAAATTTGTCATAGCAATCTGTCATAGCGATATATTAATGTGGTCAATGACATTCAGTAGAATATCAAATTCCAGTGATCAGATAATACAGAGTTGCAGTGTCTAGTATCAGCAGATTGTGAATATCCTCACTGAATCATGGGTAACATGGGTAGGGTGACTGCAGGGGTTGTGGTATGGAAAACATTGAGAAACACAAGGCTAGATTATTTTTGTGACCTGTGGCTCATATGAACTCAAACTTCTATATTATTTTATTTTGTTGCTTTGGGTTTTAATAATTGCAATACATTTCCATTTGTTTTTCTTCCCGTAGTAGAGGAACCTCTCCTTAGCAAACTCACTGTATCAAATGCTACCTCAGACAGCATGTCACTCGCGTGGGAAGCACAGGACAATGCCTTTGACCATTTTATTCTAGAAGTCAGAAACTCTGACTTCCCTTTGGACTCCGTGGTGCACACAGTGCCAGGGGCCTCCCGGCGCTATGTAGTCACCAACCTCAAAGCTGCCACTAATTACACTGTCCAACTCCATGGTGTAATTGATGGGCAAGGTGGTCAGACCTTGACAGCACTGGCAACCACAGGTATTTCACTGCTTCACCTTCCAGGTTTGCTTTTTTCTCTTCTGTCTTTTGCTGTCCACCGAACTGCTCTGAAACATGGCTCCAACTCGTCATCGTTCCTTTGGTAAATTATAGGGAGATCACTATGAGGGGAGGCTGAAAAACGCTGGGCTTGAGAGCGCTTGGAAAAAAGAGAGATCTGAGACAATGGGAAAGGCTGAAAAAGTGCCCCCAGCATTAAGGGAGTCAGTAGTAAACCATGATTGGTTTCCTTATATATACACTTATCTGCAAGTTCTGTGTATATATAATTGACTTGCTCCAGATGGCTAATATTTTTCACAGAGTATCTTTGCACTTGATCTGGAATAAAGTTCTTGTTCATCCCATCCTTACTTGCTTTTTTGTGGGTGGGAGTCCTTCATGTCTTTATCAGCCTGGAGAGGCACCTGCATGCCATTTTGGTTCTTTGTTCTTAAAACCAAATGTCTGCCAAGACATTTGCATCTCTTGTGGGAGTTTCATGCAGCATGCTAAATGATCAACCAAAACTGCATGGAGTGGTCTGGCCACCTTGTGCGGGTTCTGATGTTCTTTCTGCCTAGCATTTTTGTGTGTTCCCAGCAGACAGCAGGGCTCAAAAGGGAAGTCCACCCTTTCTTGATGGTCAGCCCACCACTCTGTCACTTGCATTGCTACCTTTGAGTATCTAAGACATGTCTGGTTTCACTGGATGTCAGAGCTTTTCCTATCATGATGGTGATTCCAGGGTAGCAGGAGACTTGCCTGAAGAGATAATTTCAACTTATTTTGCATGTAGTGTTCTTTGGAGTCTGGGTGTCATGATGTGAACGTGCCTGACTGGATGCAAGTGGCATGTGGAGGAATGTGGCCATTTCAGGATGAGATTGGAAAGGATTGGTTTGTCCTCTCTGACCTGCATGCGGGGCTCATGGCTCCATGCTCAGTTTCGCTGGCTTCTCCACCCAAGCCTGTTTGCTTTGTGGATATTCTCTCATCTCCACCCCTGCCTTCGGAAGTACCATGCTTACATGGTGACATCTTCACTGTCAGCCATGAAGGCATTGATGGTCACTGGTTGACAGCATGACAACAGCATGTGTCCTTAATTGGGGCCACTTGGATTCGCCTGTTCCTAGATATTTCCAGAGAAGAAGGTGGACTATTATTTAAAAGTCTTGCAAAGGGGAACGGGAGTAAAAGTTGGAACATCTTGCAGCAGTTCATGTTTTAGTTAAGAAAGGGTTTCATTCTTTCACTGTTCTTTTTGTTGGTGGGATACATCTTTCTTTCTTTTCTCCCAGCATGAACCATTTACATAGTTATTTCCCTC
This sequence comes from Mycteria americana, assembly GCF_035582795.1. NCBI lineage: Eukaryota > Metazoa > Chordata > Aves > Ciconiiformes > Ciconiidae > Mycteria > Mycteria americana. The sequence goes on along the minus strand of NC_134381.1, from coordinate 4,301,302 downwards.
TATCTTACTGGCTGCATTTCCCAAGGTGTTCTTGGTTTATACTCAATTGGCAAGAGAAAAAATAGAAATCAGCCCTGAGAGCAGACACAGGATTCTCTGACCACCTGACTACCAGGTCATGTTTGTGACCTCTCTGTGCTCTAATGAATCTTTAATGATTTTATGCTAAATTTTAAAGCTAAATAGCTTTAAAACAGGATGGGTGAGGAGCTCGCCTCCCTCCCCCCATAGCATGAAGGCCAAGTTGTCCCTGGCAAGGGAGAGATGTAATTTTGAATTTTCTCTAGCAGAAAAGGCAAGTATTTGCTTCTTAAAGAAGTGCCCTGACCACTGAACAGTCAGAAAGGAGAGCAACAGCAGTGTTGGGGGGAGGGGGGGATTCAGTCTATTAGATATTCTCTGATTGAGCCTAATCAGAGGATGAGGAACACCTTATCTGTGGAGTCCAGGGAGGTTTTGGGCTGAGATTAGTGCTGAGATAATCACTGTTAGGACTGAAACCCCTCATAAACTTCAGGGTCCAAAGATAAAAGTATCTACAACTCCAGGCAACAGAAACACTAAACAGAAGCTGAACTGGGATTTCAGGGATGTCTGTTTTGGACTCACCTAATTCCTGCCTGAATCCTACTTTATCTACTTTGGAATTGCTGTGGGTTTCTATTCCCATCAAATTCCCAGTGCGGAGTTCCTGCAATTTTTATGGCTTTACCACAGGGCTGTATGCTGTTGGTGCTTCTGTAAATCAGGCCCGCATTTCATTAGGAAAATTGAGGTTTCTTAAGAAAATGGAATGAAAAAATAAATTAAGAGTCAGCACTAATTTCAGTGGCTTCTTTCCAAAACCTTACAAAATAGCTATTGCAATGCTCCTTTTTTTTTTTCTTCAACCACTGCAAAACAAGGTTAAAACTTTCAGCCTTATCTTTAAGCATCTGTAAACCTCCACTGCTAATTCCCCCAGCCCCCCGGAGTAATGCTCTCTCTTCACGTGTGTTCCTTTCTCCTTCAGAGGCTGAGCCACAGCTGGGCACGCTCACACTCACAAATGTTACCCCCGACAGCTTCAACCTCTCATGGACCACAAGAGATGGGCCTTTTGCCAAGTTTGTTATACACATTAGAGATTCCTATGCAGCACATGAACCCCAGGAGCTTACAGTGTCAGGAGGTGCTCGCAGCGCTCACATCTCAGGCCTGCTAGATTACACTGGCTATGATATTAACATTAAGGGGACCACCAATGCAGGTGTTCACACAGAGCCCCTCACTGCTTTTGTCATGACAGGTACCTGCTTAAAAGTTTGTAGTCTATTTATTGGCTTATAAAAATATCTATTACAGCATGGATTAAAAAAATAAAGACTCTCTACAGCACTGAATATCTTGTCCAGCAGCAATGCTTTTGTTTGCAAACTTAGTGCAAGGATGGGTCAGACTAGTCATGTTGACCTTAAAAAATTTCTAGGAGGAGTACTAGTTTAAAGTGAGTTAAGAGCCCTCTTTCTCCCATTTCGAATAATCTTTTTTAACTCCTGAAGTTTGAGGGGGAAATTTGCCTAATATTCAGTAGTTGCATCTGAAGGATCCAGAGAGGACTGCATTTTAGAACACCTCCTGTCCTGTGATGTCCCCTCAACACATCCCTTATGTCTGAATATTTTGGCCAGATTTTGACTGGGATCGGTTGTATATCACATGCCTCCTAGATGATCAAATAAATGCCACAGAGTTCACCTTCTACGTATTATGTGGCCAGTATGTTTTACTAGGGCTTGTCACATTAATCCTTAAAGAGGATTAATGGAGACATTGAGGCCTTTTCCTTTTTCTCCTCTCTTCATTAACATGCAGTGGGAACACCAGTTGCAGTAGCAGCATCCCTTCCAGCATCTGGGCTGTCCGTTTCTGTGAAAGGCAATGTCCATGATCATTTTCCTTAAGACAAATGGTTGCATTTTGCAGCAGCTCTTACCTGCCCTCTGATGACATTTAGTCACACAGTTAGAGAGGAGGCTTCCCACAGCTAGGTAAACATGTGGCACTCTCTACACAGCAGAAGGATGTGCCAGCAGTTCACATAAACCTGCTGGGTTTAGAGAGTTGGTGTCACTCAACACCTATCCCAGGAAAATAATTTCAGCATTTTGGGCTCATTATTTGTTTACCCACCCTCCCAGAGACCAAACCAAAATGTGAATCTTTGGGATTGCTTGATTAGAAGCAAGTAAGCTGCAAAAATGTCTCCAAATTGAGTAAATTTGAGCTGAATCTCTGGCACCCAAATGTGTAAACATCAAAACATAAGGACTTCCAAATTATAAAACTTTAGGAGGGAATTTTTATGCCAAATTCTAACAGAACATCAATTTCAGCAGTTGTGAAATGTCAAAATGAAACTCCAAATCCTTTCCCAGTGAAAGTTCTCTGTTTAACTAACTGTTATTTTCTTAAAGTGAGTGGAATTTGAGTGATTGGAAGATTGAATGAGTTAGCTCCTGAGCCAAGAAAGCAAGTTTTGACAAATAGTTTAGAGAAACACTAGCAATGCCTGGGATCCAGGATCAAGGCCAGGGCTTATCAGAGCCAGTTGATCTTCCTATTTGACTTGTCAGATTTTGAGTGAGCAAAATACACTGAGAAACTATCTTGTGAAAATTTGGCCCTTTTTTTTCAGAGACTTGGTGGGAAAGTTTTGAGGAGTTGATCCACAGCCTCTAAACTTCAACAAATGTCATGCTGATGTGAAAAAAAAAGACCCCTCACTGGAATTTCTTTAAGTTGTCAACATACCACACTAGCAGCTGCCTGTGAAGCTCTTTGGACAGATTATTGCTCTATTCTGCAGTCATTAGCCCCTGCCCTTATCCAGTGCATCTCCTATCCCCCACAAAAAACGATCTTGCAAGTATTTAGTACTTGCATTGGCTATGACCCTGACTGATTAATGTCCTGCTTTTGGCAGTCATTCTGGCATCTCTGACCCCTCCACTATTGAAAGGAAAAGCTGGAGATATTCACGTGAAATAGAGAGGTAAAGCAGCAAAATACAAGAATTGTGAATGCCAAAGTTGAGGCTTGTCCCTAAAGCACTGATGGTGGAGACAAGTGGAAGGAAATGAAAGCTTTATGCATAGCATTTCTAAACAGTTTTGGTTGTAACTGTCTTACAGCGTATGTGTAGCAGAATAAAAGTGCTTACACAGCGAGCTTGGAAGGAATTTCAATGGAGCTTGTGAGATGAGGTGCTAAGACACCCTTGATGAAAATTAAGAATTGAGCATCTAACTTCTGGAGGCTCCATTGAAAATCCTAGTCTTGTGGTCCTGGCTATGCACTTCTATTAAATCCATACTTTGAGGAAAAATGTGATTTATGTTTGGTGGAATCTGTGACACTTTCTAATTTGCAATGTTTTTCGCTTCTTTTTTTGTGTGTTTTTGCACTTTCCCTTCTTTTAGAGGCCATGCCCCCACTGGAAAACCTAACTGTCTCTGATATTAACCCTTATGGGTTCACAGTGTCGTGGATGGCATCGGAGAATGCCTTTGACAACTTTCTAGTAGTCGTGGTGGATTCTGGCAAGCTGCTGGACCCACAGGAGTTCCTCCTTACAGGAGCCCAGCGGCAACTGAAGCTTAAAGGCCTTATTACTGGCATTGGCTATGAGGTTATGCTTTATGGTTTTGCCAAGGGGCACCAAACAAAGCCCCTAAGCACTGTGGCCGTTACAGGTATTTTAATGTGAACAAATTGTTCTCTTCCACACTTTCTTTCTTGCTTTTCTCCTCACATGGAAGATGTTTCATGCAATCCATTTGCAAAGCAAACCTTGGCTTTTGCATCCTTTTCTGCATCGTGGCTACATATAACTCCTCATGATTGATAGGTTCACCAATGAAATTCTGTTCCTTTTAACTTGATGTTTCTCTTTTGTCTTTATGAGGGATCCTGTAGAGGCGCATGACGTGGGTTGCTGGGTGAAAGTTTCTGGTATGGTCATGCAGGTACTTCTAACCGAAGTCTTTAAAGAAAAATGGCTGCATGCGGAAGCTCGTCTTGTTAACAGCTGCTGGGCACATCAGCATTCTCCAACTTGCCAGCCATCAGGACCTTCAGGAAGAGTCATGGATTTCTTGCCCATGGCCTCCTTTCTTTCACTGTCTGTGTGGGTTCCACCCAAAGACCGTCGAGTGTGATCATTGCCACCCATGAAGCTGGCATCTCTCTTCAGAAAACCTTAGCTCACGTTTTCAACCTCATCATAGCTGCTGTTTTCCAGCAGCACTTGAGCTTTCTTGAAAAATCATTGCAGACTGATTCTCTAGCCCCATAACCATCAAGTCTCATCTGCATGTTGCTGTCTATGCAGCAGTAAAGCTGGGGGTTACCTGATTAGAGGTTCGCAAGAAAATAAATCGGAATGTCTTTCTGTGGAAGAGAGAAGTGCATTGGAGATGCTGTAAGATAGTAACCACTCCAGTAGCATTTCTCTAGGTAATAATGCCTGGCCATACTGAGCTAAAGATATTTTGCAGGTAATTAATAACTTACAGCTCCTGTGATCCTCTTGAATGGGTTCTTTCACTAAAGACAGTAGGTCTTGCCTTTGAATTTAAGTGTGCTGTTTAAGGGATATGAATTCTCATGATTCCCCTTTGCTACTTCAGCATTTGTTTAATATTGAAGTAAAGGATTCATCTGATCAGAAGCATCACAGATGCCAGAAGTGCATGAAATAAGGGTTTTGCATGAAGAAAAATACTCTTTCAAGTGGTTTCTATGTTGTCCTCCTAACAGAGAGAGACCTGACAATATTACAGGCATGCCTGCAGTTCTATAACAAGAGCTTGCTTTTATCATACATAAAGGTTTCACATAGGTAGCAAGGGAGAAATGCACATAAAACTTACTATTAGCATGTGTAACTTTGCATGTCAGAGGCAAATGGTGTATGTCCATGCAGTGGATTTGCTATTTAAGAGTGAAAGTTTGAATGGGCCTGTACACACTCACATATATCTTCTTTAGTATGTGTATAATGCTAATATTCTTTTTTTTTTTTTTTTTTTTCAATAGCTGGCAGATTGTTTCCCTTTCTTTGCACTGTGGTCGGATTCTTGCAGTATGCTATATCCAGACCTCAGGCAGGTCTCTAATGAACCGATTAAAAAAATCATTTCTTTTTCCTACCGCTATCTTCTCCTTTTTTAGAAGCAGAACCCGAGGTCGACAACCTTCTGGTTTCAGATGCTACTCCAGATGGCTTCCGTCTGTCCTGGACTGCAGATGATGGGGTTTTCGACAGTTTTGTTCTAAAAATCAGGGATACCAAAAGGAAATCTGATCCACTGGAACTAATAGTACCAGGCCATGAACGCACCCAGGATATAACAGGGCTGAAAGAGGGTACTGAATATGAAATTGAGCTCTATGGATTTAGCAGTGGACGGCGTTCCCAACCTGTAAATGCAGTAGCAACCACAGGTACTGTCTTTGCAGTAGGAAAAGCATAACATGCTCATACCTGTTTCTTTCAGTGTCTCTCCTTCTCACAGCCAGCCTGGGCTGTTACTGAGGTGTTTGAACTGTCTCCTGCATGTCCCTTATCCAAGTTACTGGTCCAATGGGATGTAGTTATTCATAATCAATCATCTCAGATTCCTTGCCTTCATAATTATCTATTTAATATAGTTTCATTTAATTACTTTCATGATCTGGAATTAGGCAGCAGAGTCTAGCAATTAAAGCACTGGCTTCGAGAGCCAAGAAATATTGTCTCTGTATCAGCCTTTTTCAGTGATTTCCTGGGACTAATTACATATCACCACTCCACAACAATTTACCTCCCTAGAAAAGAGGTATGACAAAATGAATTTACCAGAGCTATTGAGAAGTTTATTTACGGCTAGATCAGCAAAGGACTAAGCACCATTAACTTAGACTGATCTTACCAGGAGCAACATGTGCTTGATAATTCAAACTAAACTTGAGTTTCTTGCAAAATCAAAGCTTTGAACTCCCTCAGCAGAAGTTGCTATATATTCTCATTCTTGTGTGTCAAAAATCCTGATGTAAATTAGCTTAGTGACTTACCCAGGTAAAATCATCCAGAAGAAAAGATGCAGATATGACTGCCACTTCATGCCATTTTGGTTTAAAAATATCAAGGCCTTAACCCTCAGTTGCAGCATGTCAATTCCACAAAGCTGGAGTTCTTGCCTTTCATAGTTTCACATTAATGATGAAACATTGTAAACGTAGCTGCAAATGTCTTCTGTCTGAAGTTAGCCTAAACCTATGTATGTTTCTGAAAAATCTCCACCAGAACAGAGCTTCATTTTCCCAGTGCCAGGGAGAAGAAGGAAGTTTTTGCTATTTGTAACTGGAATATTTTTTCTGCTATTATTTTTCTATTAGTCAAGTAAAAAGTTCTCGAGGCTTAGGTTGAATTCCTTAGATTAATTTAAACAAAAAAAAAAGGTTCATAATTTGAAGCATTTCATTTTGGCACTTCTGAATGAAGCTTTTCAATTTTTTTCCACCCAAATCATGGCTTCATTTTGAAACTTATTTAAATCTAAAACAAGTGAAGTAATGTCCTTGACCCAAATTCACTCTCTTAAAAATTTTGAGCTTGCTGATATGAAAACATAGTCATTTCAAATCAACCTAATTCCAGGAGGAGGGGAACGAGAAGGGACCAGGTAAGTTCAGCGTGTGAGGAAGCCAACACAAGCGCATAAGAGAGGCATTTGCCCAGCTGTAGCAGTGTACTCCAGACAATGCACAGAGAAGGGACAACAATAACTCAGTATTGAACAGCTTTTCCTGAAATAGCATGGCCTCATGATTCACCTTAATGTCTGTGGTGCCAGTTGTTAGCATGGAAAGGCACATTTCTGACCAGCTCCACTGATTGCCATCACATCCCTTGAATAAACAGCAAGGGCATATTATACACTCACCCAGACATTTACATGAAGCAGAACATGCATCCATCACAAGCCACCTTTCTCCAGGCTCATGCGGGTTGACTCATAAAGGAGAGGGACGTTTAAAGTCAACTGCACTTGTTAGCAGCATGCCCCCATTTTCACTGACTTCCAGGATATTTATGGTAAACAACTAAGAGTTATAATTTCCCTCATGACTACATTCTTATTCAGCCCTTTCAGGGAGATTTAGCACGTCACCTACTGAAGCCAATAGCCCAAAAGATGTTTGTCAGATGTAAATAGCCCATGGATAATTGATAATAGAGCTGGAGCCACAAAAATCCAGCCAAATAATTTGGACTGCAGGTTACTCCACATTGGGTAGCTGGGCCACCAAGGCATCCAATTTCTTTTTTAGGAGTGATTATTAGACAAACATATGTATATTTATAGCATTTCCAGTCTGGTTGCAAATAAATATTTCTATCGCTGAAAGGGGTAGCTCAGACAGGCTTATATTCAGCCTTACTTTATTCTGGCCTGTGTACAAGTTACAAGTGAGCAAGGAATAAATTAGCTAGGAAGTCTTTAGCTTTAGTAGAGGAGATAGGAAAATAACAGTTGGAACAAAGGTAGCAAACAGACCAACAAACCTAAACCGAACACTACCATGGAAATGAAGGCAGGAAAATACTCTAGATTGAAAATCCTTCTCTGTATTTATCACTCACAGTGTCCTCCTTCTTCCCTATACAAGGGCACGTACCCTTGTATACTCAAATGCAGTCTTCGGGGATCAGGTCCTCAGCTGGTGTAATTGGTGCAGTTGAGGGAGTCTGGTTTGAGCATTGCCAAGCAATCCTCTCTGAAGGTCTCATCTCTTATCTTTGTGCAGCAAACCACCCACCCACCATGGGGAAGGAGGGGGAGGAAAGATCTTGCAGTGTTCACCTTTCGCTGCCTTGTCCTCCTCTGTGGTTTTCTTTCCTTCTTTCTCTTTTAAGAAGACGTTAGCAAGGCAGTTATCTAGTGACAGCCGTGAATGTGGAAAGGATGAGTAGGGCAGGACTGGCATTTGCCATTTTCTCCATGTAGCTTGTGTTGGTCCTGCAGCTGATAACTTGCCCAGAGGCTGAGATGATCTTCCTTGCTCCCATCACACCAGGAATGTGGTGTGAAACTGCTGGGCATGGGTGTTGACAATAAAGTCGTATCTTCCCACACCCATCACAAGTAGTTCTTCCTCCATTATTTACTCATATGTACAAGTGAACAGCAATATTTTTCCCCCAGAAATGCTGATGATAATGTTGTTAAAAGGTTATCTTCTTTGGCGTGATGATGGTACCCACTCTCCCTACCCTCTGCATTTGTCTGTGAGTTTACCCTCATCAATTCTGCTGTGATAGAAAACATTAATTATAAAATCACTGTAGTGCAAAGCAACATCATACAGATCTGCAGTGTCTAATCAAGTTGGCACAAGGGAGTTTGTCCTCTGCTGCTCTCAGAGGGACAGTCAGTGTCTTTTGGAAATTCATCTGTATAATATCTGTTAAGGTGCAATTCAGCCCTCACCGGGAGACCGCAACAAGGCTATGTGCCACTTAATATCCTTGGTAGGAAGTGTGGGTCTCATGCTGCTACTTTCCTCTTCTTCTAATGGTGTTTTGCCACACTGTGGCAGCATTTTTCATCTGAGAGGATCACAAAACACTTCACATGCTCTTTATACACAATAAATGCAACCTCATGCTTCCTGTTGCGTAGGAGAAGAAAGCCAGTGAACATACTTCTACCGTCTGTTAGTAATGAAAGAACAATTTTTTAGCAAAAAAATCCCCAAAGAATAGCAGCTACTAAGGTATCATGGGTGCTTTAGCAACCTCACAGGAAAGTTCTCTGACTCTCATACAGGTAATGGGGAATGATGCTGGAGGATAATGCTAATTACCTGTGTCTGCCCAACAGATGAACTGAGGTTTTTTATGAGTGACAAGACAGAAGCACGCTGGCCATTTTTTATGCCTGCTTAATTTTTGCTTTCAGGTAGCTCAAGAAGATGGTTTCATTTGCTCCTTTTTAATTTCCCTCAAAGGTGCTCAAAGGTACCACTCTCTTACATCTCTGGGACTCATTCCAGGACTGATGCTTGCTCTGATGGTCTGTTATACTTTCTTTGCCAGGTTTGCTCCCAGGAAAGTAGCTGCAGTTGGGGTAGCTGGGGATGTGGAACTCTCACATAGTCAAAGCTCTCCTTACTACTGTTTGTTACGCAGTTCACCTGGTACAGAAAACAAGCATGAAGCCCATGGAAGTGTGCACAGCAGAGTCTAAGCGGGATGGATGGGGTACTTTATTTTCCAGGAAAGGCTGGAATTGCCCATGTGTATGAAAACCAAGTGCTGGTCCATCTCTTTGGTCTCCAGAGTCATCACCAGCACTTTTCAGCAGTCACTAAGGGCACCTACAATGTGAAGCAAAATCACAGAAGTGATTTTCACTTCTCTCTCTTTCCCAGGTTTTCTTTATGCTCTTCTGTTTCCTTCAGACTGTACCTAAACCAGTAGCAACTTTGTGTGCTGTGTAGCTTTACTAACCCCACCTTGCTTTCTTCCTTATCTTTAAGTCTTTTCTTTCTTTTTTTGGCTTTTCCATGTGAGCAAACCCCACAAACGCAACATGTCTAGTGAGCTCCAGAGAAATAATTTACATTTCTCTTGAGAGCTCAGTTGTTTTTCTTTCCTTGTCTTTCAGTTGATTTAGTACATTACTGCTAGAGCTTTGGGGACACATGGAACAAACAGCCCTCTGACTTCTTTCCCGCAGACACGTTCTTTCCAAGCTATTTCAGGCACAGTCACTTTTTTTCTCCTCTTGCCCCCCTTCCCCTGCCCTCAGCCTGTCTCCACCGCTCTTAATGTGGCTGATGTTTGGTATCTCTCCTCTTTGTGCTAATGGCTTACTCTGTGTGGGCCGCATATTTTTTTAACACGTCAGGGATGTTTTGGTTACAGTCAAAAAAGCAAATTGGAAGTGAGATGATCAATGTAAACTTTGAAGTGGCAGGTCTTTTTACCATGACCTTCCAGAATCCCTTTCCATGCTTGTTTTGCAATAGCTTAATTAAGCCTTAAACTGGAATGTTTCAGATATGTTTTGGTTTGCATCTTAAGATTGGGTCATTTTGGTGAAACTTGGGCTTTGTTTGCCCAGCTGACTGATCTAATTTATATGGGCAAATGTAGTGCTCAGGTTTATAGAGGGAAAGGCTGGGTTGTACAACAAAGAGCTGCAGTGGAACTACAAGTGCCTTCCTCATGATGGTTGTACTTGGATGTCCTCTGGATGGATGTGCTTGAATGTACCTAAGAAAAATCATGGTCTCAGATAGAGATTCCAAGAAGAAAATCTTGTTGCTTCTAGTTTGAAGCCAACAGAAGTTACAGGCAGTCAGTGCTTGAAAGGATGGACCCTTGATGAACTCACACAATTGAGTCCAGGTCTTTTTTAGGCATCCTATAGTAGAAACTTTGTGCTCAGGAAGAGAGATCTCTCCACTGCTAAGGGCTGCCGTTGCTGTGTGTCACAGACAGGGCTCTGAGACTCCATGGAAAGTCTAAAAATCATCCAAGTGAAACTGGGGTAGAAAAAATTATAAATACAATGACCCCTGGGTAATAGAATGGCATTCCTGTGAGTACTCTTCCATACTTTTCCGTAACACTGAGATCTCTGTTACTTCTGTGTACATGATATGTAGATATATGTCTGGGGTATTTTTAAGCTATGCACTACTGTAATGTTACTGAAAAAGGAAAATTTAGACCAAATAGATTGTTGCTGACAGTACATAATAAAACCATTAACTGTGTGGTACACCCTGCATTAGTGTTTAGGACAGAATATTGACAGCATCAGCTCTTGGGATAGAGGGATAAGAAAAATCAGTGTTCCAGCACTAAGGACTGATAAACAAATTATTTACCTTTTCTTTCTCTGTGGTGTGTTTATTCTCTATTCTCCACTGACAGTTGTTGGATCTCCCAAGGGAATTTCTTTCTCTGACATCACGGAAAACTCTGCTACAGTCAGCTGGACACCCCCTCGCACCCGCGTGGAGAGCTACCGGATCTCCTATGTCCCTGTCACAGGAGGTGAGTAACTGCGAGGAGGGACAGGGAGGAAGATGGTAAAAGAGAGAGCAGAAAGGGTTTGTTGTGCTGATATCCATCTCTCAGTGCATCTCCCAGATGATCTTACGGAGATCATCTCTTTTTTCTTCAAACTGCTGACCAGGAATGTGCGTGTGCATACCTGGTCCCAGTAGCCAACCTCTGTCTGAACATAGTGTCCCACATCCCATCAACAAGACTTTTAAGGGAGCTCAGAGCTAGATGCTGGAATGGTTGTACCCCTCATAGGGCCATGTTCACAAAAATCTCTGTTCCCACTGAGCCTCCTCAGTAAGGATTTATTTCCAGACCGTCTCATTATTTTTTAGGCACTTTATGAGCTAAGCGTATTTGAAAAGGTGGCCCTTGGAAATAATAATCGTAATCCATGGTTATAATAGTTTTCCAAGGTAGTGATTTTTCTTAGTAGTCCTCAACGTTGTTTCATTCCATTATATCTCTGTTTTGGTGTTCAGCTTAAAAAAATTCCTATACTTAAACAGATTTTTAGCATAACTTAGGGACATCTCTGAAAGGAAACAGCTAAAGAGCAAACACTACAGACATCAGGACCGTAAAAGACATGCTATTGACTAAGACAAGTGAAGATATAGGCCTTTAGGCAACAGAGTATGTAAGCACACATGCAACTTCAAATACATAGTGATCCCACAGAAGAAAAGGAGCAATCCACAATCATGAAGTTAGGCACTTATCTAAGTGCTTTCCTGGAATAAACTCAGAATTTGAAACAAATATGTGTCCTAAGTCCTCACCCACACATGGAGCACCTCTTAAAATAGTATCTACTATATCATTATTCAAAATTAGGTGGGTGAAGGAGAAACTTCCAACCCTTACCAGAAACAACGCAGATCTAAACTGCAAGTCCTGTCCTTGCAGGTGTATGAACTTCCATGTAGAGAGTGCTGTGTTTTCACCTTACATGTAATTTGTAAAATTATATTTTTCTGAACAGAAATGTTAATTTTTTCTTACTGTTGGCATACCACTAGGAATGAATACAAACCAGTGTCTTAGATTTAGGTGTCATGGCAGCAATATTTTTTCCTGAGGCTGCCCTTTGACATTGGTGATCATGACTACCTGGGGAAAATTCACTTCCTCCTGTACAAGTACATCCATGTTGGTCATAATGTCTTTAACTTGAAACACATCCTTCAGGCATTTACTGGAGTATTGTGTCACTAATCCCTTGACATTTGGCTTCATCCTAGGTACTCCAAATGTTGTTACAGTCGATGGAAGCAAGACAAGGACCAAGTTGGTGAAGTTAGTCCCAGGTGTAGACTACAATGTTAGTATCATCTCTGTGAAAGGCTTTGAAGAAAGTGAACCCATCTCTGGCACTCTGAAAACAGGTAATATATAAAGGGGAAATAGCAGGCTTTCAAATGCATTGTCTGTGCTATAGGAGAGACTCAGGAACTGGAGCTGAAGACCCACTGAGATCCCATTTTTGCTGTCCGCACAAACTGTAGGAAGTTTTTTACCCTCTTTCTTTGTGTCTTTGTATTTCAGATGAGTATAGAACTTGTAAGTTTGATCAGGATCCCATTTGCTAAGTGCTGAACCAACTTGCAGTGAGACAGAGACACTTCATGTATTTACAGTCCTAATACATCAGAAAAAACCCAGAAGTTTAATTAATACCATTTTACAGATGAGGGAGCAAAGGGCCAGCTCAGCTGAGCAGTTCAGACCAGTTTCTCAGACCAGGACTCAAACGCCACATCTCCCAGGTTCCAGACTGTGTTCTAAGCATAAAAAGATTGTCTCTCCTGGTTTTTCTTCAATACAGCTTTAAATATCCCTGCAGGAAATGAGGGTCCACTACGCGCCTGCTGACCCCACCCTGCAGTCTCATTGCATTCATTCTTTTTTGGGGGGCTAACAAGTATTCAGAGAACTGAGGCAAGGAACAAGATGATGAGTATTGGATAATATCATGAAATTTATAGCCCGTTCCAGAGGTACTGGAGGCAGATATCTACCCCAATTCAGGGAGAGCATAAAACAATGTGTGAAATAGAGTCCCCTGAGGAAGCAAGGCAGGACATGTGGGGATTTTGGATGGTTGGCTGGCTGTTTGATTGGTTTATTTTTAAACATGCAGGGCAAGCTGGTGGAAGGTCACAGTGGCTATCAGTTGCCATCACATTAGTTATTTTTCCCAGCTCTGTCTCCTGAGTTTGCTCCAAAAAGCAGTCCAGATTTGAGGGTGTTGAGAGAAATATGTCAGCTCTGACAGAGCCGTTAAGATTGATGAAATCAAGACTGATCTGAGAACATAGTTATGTCTGTTCCCAGTGTTTAATCTTTTCACTCATTGACCTCCCTTTCCAGTGGAGGCATTTGATGTCTCTTTATAGGCACTCCCATCTTTTCTGCAGAGCTCCGCTATTCCAAAGGGGATCATAAAAGCTGCATCAAGCAGCAGTGTTTGCGCATTTTATATCATATATTTACAACAGAGCATTGCACAGAGCTGAGAATGTTTGTCAAATTCCTTCAATCTGTCACTCTCTTTCTTTCAGCTCTGGACAGCCCGTCAGGCCTAGTAGTGGTGAACATCACAGACTCTGAGGCTCTGGCAACCTGGCAGCCAGCAATTGCTGCTGTGGATAATTACGTTGTCTCCTATGCTTCTGAGGATGGTAAGAAGAGTTAGCGGTGGGTCAGGGAGCTGACAGCATTACAGCTCTCAAGAGATGCTCAGAAATGGGTGCAGCAATGTGACTCCAGGAGGATGGCAGGGGGCTGTTATTTGAAGGAGATGCATTGCTGGAAGCATTTTAAAAATCATCATTTTAGTTAAGCATTCCCAATTCAGACACGAACAGAGATAACTGATATTCTTGAAAAGATGGTGTTAAAATTCATATGAACACTAGAGAGTGCTAATACTTTTAGAGAAAGGACTCTGGTGTTAATTCAGATTGAGCATAGGCGTAAGCAGGAAGATAGGCTCTGGGCTTTTACTATCTTGCGCTTGCTCACATCTAGTGAAAAAAAAAAAAAGAATCACTGAGTGGAGCATGGAGTTGAGTACATCATGACATGTGTGAATAATGCTGGGACCTGTTCTCTTCTGTGTTTTCTTGTTAGAACCAGAAGTTACTCAGATGGTATCAGGAAACACTGTGGAGTATGACCTGAAGGGCCTTCGACCTGCAACTGAGTATACGCTGCGTGTCCATGCACTGAAGGACATGCAGAAGAGTGAGACCCTCTCCACCCAGTTTACTACAGGTGCTGTGTCCCACCTCACTGCAGGGAGAGCTGCCATCTCTTGTATTCCCACCTGGCTTACATTTCTCTAATACCATAAACTCAGCCAGCTCATTATGCTTTTTTTACTAGAAACCTGAATTTTGATAGTATTTGCACCAAATTTTCTCTGGTGGAAGGCTGGTGTGACTGATCCAGAAGGTGGTTTTCTGTCACCAATTCTACAGGTTCTCACACAAAGCAGGAGCAGGAGCTCTTCTTTGAGGGCTGATATTGGGGTACCAATGCTGAAGGTATCCAGTTGGTTTCATACTTATGGCTTTCTGGGAGCATCAATGAAATCATGGATGTTTCTCATTTTCCTGACTGTTACTTGACTTGTCCCAGGGCATTAACTAGAGAGCCAAGACCTGTCATACAAATTCAGTGTTATAATTACAGTGGAGAAGGGAAGCTGTAGCCAGACCAAGTATGAAATTTTTCCTATTCAAAAGAGGCATCTTTGGAAGCAAAGTTTTTTTTTCCTGGGAATATGTAAATACCAATCTGTCTTCTTGTGTGAAATAATGAAAAGCACAATTTTGTTTCAAAAGACATTTCAGTGCAACTGCTTATAAACTAAAGTGCCTGAGACAAGCCAATATTTTAACTTAGACAACGTAAATACCTTTATTTTAAAACATCCAGTGGGAAAATTACTTTTTAATCACAAAATTTAGGTTTAAATATTTTTTAATTTCGAATTTCTGGGGAGAAAAAGTTTGCTTTCCTGGCCTATTTTAATATGCTGCCCATAAGATAGCCTGTGTACTAAATTCTATATAGATGTGATTCTAATTGATCTGTTGTCTCCTTCAGGACTGGATGCTCCAAGAGATTTAGGTGCCACTGAGGTTCAGTCAGAAAGAGCTGTGATAACTTGGAGGCCTCCACGTGCTCCTGTCACTGGTTATCTCCTGATCTACGAGTCCATTGATGGCACAGTCAAGGTATAGCACTTTTAACCAAACCAGAAGGGCTGTGCCTCAAAACCGGGCAGTAGAGATGCACTGAAGTGTCCAGCAATGGAACATAATCATGTGCCTTGAGTTAAATATGGTAAAACGCTAAGTACCTGTTTCAGTGCTAGCTTGAACACAAATGCATTTAAAACCTGCGTAAGTACTTTTCTATATTATATCCTGAAACAGAAGCTCAATTGCAGCTTGAATTTTGACAGTCATCTCTCCACGATACAGATAAAAGCACAAGCAACCATTTTCCCTCATTCCAGACCTGTATCATGGAATAAATTCACACACCCCAAAGAACGGGATTCTCCTTTCTAAACTCAGGAGAATCCAGCCCTGTGCAAGTGAGGTGTCTGAGGCAGGATTAATCGTCTTTGAAAGTGCCTCTTGCTCTCCGATGATTTTATTATGTTCCTACATAACTGGATTACACTAGATGCTTAAATATGAATGAGGTGAACCCCAGCAAAAATGCCAGATAATTTTGGATGCCCAGCCTGGTATATCAGAAAGGGTTGTGATTTTCAAGAAGGCAAATTCCCTAAGCTTACTGAAAATCAGTCTTTTAAGTTACAGAAAAACAGCCTTTTGAAGACTGGAGTATGATGTTTCCTTGTCCTAAAGGGTGATTCTTCTCAATTTTTTATGAGTTTCACAGAGATATCTATACAATGTGTACATTCGAGGCATGTAAACATTTATGCTGACTTGCTTTTAAACCACTTGCTTTTAAACAGCTTATACATTATGATGATAAACTTTCATTTCCAGACAACTTTTCTCGAATTTCTAAAGAAAGTTAGCTTGATAAAAATCTTAGAGGAATAGAAGGTTTGTACTAAATAATTTTGATGGTTAAAAATACCATAAATAGTTACCACAAAAAATAATGTGACAAACTAAACTATGTAACAGTTCCGGTTATTATTATTTTCTCACAGAGATTTCCCTGTATTATTTATCCTCCCCATAGGAAGTCGCCCTAGACCCCGAGACAACTTCCTACAGCCTGACCGAGCTGAGCCCATCTACCCAGTACACGGTGAAACTCCAGGCGCTGAACAGATCCCTGAAGAGCAAAACGATCCAGACTCTTTTCACTACAAGTAAGGAGCTTAGAGCACATGCACAGCTGAAATAACATATAAGTTACTGCTCTCAGGACAGCGCCGAGCTCTGCAATAAGCAGACACAGACCTCACAGAAGATTTTTAATCCATTTGTCAGTATGCACTTCATTTGCTTGTAGTGTCGGTGCAAAAGTCCCTGTTCCTCCTGAGCTGTAGTGTTATCTGCTTCCCCTAGACTGGCAGGATGAAATTATTTTCTTTATATCCATCCACATCACCTCTCTAGTCCTCTCTCTGATGAAATATCCTGCCTTTCCCATGTAAAATATCAAAAGGAACAGTACTCTTTAAAATCCAAACTGACACACTGATTTACCTCTGTATTGATGTATAGCAAGCTGTTAAAACAAATCAGCATTTTAAGTTGAAATGAAGCAAACCACACACACACACACACATCAGTTCAGTGGTCCGAGGACGTGAATTTCTGGGCAGTTTTTTTCTCCTCTTTCTGAGATTGGTTTTCGCAAAGCTACACAGCATGTCTGTTGCAGCCCTAACAGGACAGCTCTCCAGTGAGCTGAATGCAAGAATAGATTGGGTTCTCTGAAGGTCACTTCACAGCTGACATTAAAAAAAAAAAAAGTTGTTCAGTATTAACTGTGAAACCTTGCCTGTTATTTGTCTCACTTTTCATGGTTTCCAGCCTTTCAGACCCAGTAGGACCTTCGGCCATTTCCATTCTTCCTCCTGCCACTTGTACCAACTTCAGCCTCACAGAAGTGCTAATAAAAGTCACATAGCCCCGAGTCTGCCCACAGCCACTCTTTGTGTAGAGCAGGGTGAACTCCACCAGGCGACAATTCACAACCAGAAATAGGAGAAGAATTAAATCTGGGTGTATTTAAGTGATGTTTGACAAATTGACCATAAGCAGGGACTGAATGGGGTGCCTTCACCCATACGAATGCAGTGACAGCCTTGTTCAGCAGATGCTTAAGCCTGGCCTTAACTCTAAACATACATTTGTGTGCTATTTAGTGAGAGGGAAACACTGAAGCAGCCCCCTGCAGACAGCTGCTTTTCTGCAAATCCCAAAACCGATGCAAATTCTCATAGCTGCGGCACAGGCAGGGATGTGCAACACACTGGAAAGGGAGCAACAGCCACCCTGTGAGCAGCCACAGTTACAAACTCTCCTATGGACATACCTAGAACATCACTTACTTAGACCATTGGCTGAAAAAGGTAATGGCCTAAGTGAATTTAAAAAGAAAAAAATAAAAGCTTTTTGGGGGGTTAGAAGTTGTTCTGACTGCAATGATGCTATTAGCTTGTCAGAAAGACTTAACAACATTTCCCTGTAGTTTCAACTGTTATTGTTTGCTTTGTTTTTTAAAAGCCTAGTTTTAGAACATATTTAATACTGTGCTTGCTAGCAAAATATTCCAAATATTTTTATTTTTGGTTGTAGTCCTGTCTTTGTATTTCCCCCTCCCTTGTCTGTCACATAATCGGAGATTGGTAGATTTGGTTTTACCCAAAAGTTGCTGTAAACACAGCTCATGCCATTTAAATATTTAGCTGGAGGATGCACTCCCATCATAGCAGGAAGTGGTTATCTGGCATTCACAGCACTTCCAAAAGTGTAGACAAGTGTACAAAAGCATATTCAAAAGAAAAATTTACATCATCTGCTGTTTACTGTGAATCTTTTTTATGTAGGATAGCAACTACAAGCCCATTCCTGGGCTCTGTACCTGGCTGTGCCATTGACCTACAACAGATTTTCATGAGTCATCTGTATTCAACAGGTTCCTTGTAATTGCTGATTTCTTAAAGACTGCTTTCTCTTTTTTTGTGTGTGCAGCTGGTCTTCTCTATCCTTACCCAAAAGACTGCTCCCAGGCTCTCCTGAATGGAGAAACCACCTCTGGGCTCTACACAATTTACCTGAATGGGGACAAGGCTCAGCCTCTGCAAGTTTTCTGCGACATGGGCAAGGACGGGGGTGGATGGATTGTGAGTAAGAGGGAGAGGGCCTGCACCACCCTCACCACGCATCTGCCTGTGCTAAGAGCGGGCGTAACAGATCCCATCCCTGCTCATCTATGGCATCCCTCATAGTGTTCTACTATCAGAGTAGCACTGACCTGTCTATAAATTTGGGGAATTTTATCTCAGGTAGGACACCTAGGTGCCTAGAACAAGGTTACCAGCTCTTTCTGTAGTTGGAGGAGAGAGAGGTGTCTCCAAAGGATGGGTCACATCACTGGTTTCAGCACCTAGGAAAAGCACTGATCTCTCTCCACTGGCTATAGGGGTTGCTGAAATGACCATCTTAGACCATCAGATACATACCTTCTAAATAGCTAATTAGCTGTGGGGAGGGCGGACTGACTCTGAATGAGAGAGTCAGTGAAGGAGGTTAAAGCACAGGCCAGAGAAAGCGTTTGTTCAGCAGCCACATGGCATGGTGGCTGGATGGGCTTCCCAGGCCATTATACAAAGGACACATCCCACCCAGACAACAAATGAATGGCAATAAAAATGCCGGCTCTCTGTACTGATGTCCTCAAATCTGAACATGTCAGAGGGACCCAGGGCACAGAAAGGAAGAAGGAGCTGGAGAAATGCATGGCTAGAAGACTAGAGGACATAGAGAATCTTGGCTGAGAACTGCAAGGGGCTGTTAAAAAAGCAGAGAGCAGGAACTAAAAGGCCATATCACTCAGGGGAGCCTGGCAACCCAGTAGATAAACTAGAGACTTAAAAAAACAAGGAGCATTCAACAGACTTGGTACAATTCAGTAATTGCAGTGGGATTGCTGCTTTGGGTGGTAAGGGCAGGGGAGCAGCAATGCCAAGCTCTGCATTTGTAAAAGCCACGTTGCTAGTGCCCTTTCTGTCAGAAGCAGTCTGTTGATAACAATTCTGGCATGTGGTGTTTGCAGGTGTTCCTGAGGCGTCAAAATGGAAAGGAAGATTTCTACAAGAACTGGAAGACTTATATGGCTGGTTTTGGAGATCCTAAGGATGAATTCTGGATAGGTAAGTGGCAAGAATTTGTCTTATTTAAAAAAGAAAACACAAAGCCCAATAGACTAGGAGCCACTTTGAAGCCTCCATTTAGTTGGCAAGAGTATTTGTAAACAGGAACGTAATCTGTGCAAAGGAGGCTAGGGACAGCATGCTGCGAGGGAGATTGAAATTGCCAGGTCCAAGCCAATCCCTCCAGTTGCAGTTTGTAGATGTCATGCTTCTTGGGTCACTGAACACAGCAAACCAATGTTCACTGGTGCTCTGTGAGGAGTCAGGGGGTAACCTAAGAAGCAACTGCAAACCTTCTTCCTGTACTCCCGCAACACCCCCAGCAACAAAAGCAAAGTGGGGAAAATAGAAGAAAAAGCAAATTTTCAAAGATTGTGCTACATTTTATTTGGTTGTAAATGAAAGACAATGATGATCACACAGCACAACTTTGATTACTTTTCCCAAAGGGCTACCTGCTACTGTGGTTTGAAGGGAAGAGGTCTCTCAATCAGCCTGTTTTTATCTATTTGGTTTTGTGCTAACATTACCCTACAGCTGAAATAGCTCACTTTCCTCACCAGTGCTTATGCCCTGGTGTATCTATACAGGCCAGTATGACCTCCTTTAGGGGATAACACGATGGTAGGCAAATAAACATGGGGAGACAAATGGATTGTTCATTTATTTCCACAGGTCTGGAGAACCTTCACAAAATCACTTCTCAGGGCCAGTACGAGCTGCGCGTGGATCTGCAGGACAAAGGTGAGACAGCTTATGCTGTCTACGACAGGTTCAGTGTTGGAGACATGAAGAGCAGATACCGGCTAAGAGTGGATGGGTACAGTGGCACAGCAGGTGAGATTAAATATTTTTTTTTCTTATGATTTGCAATTTCCTCCCAGTTGGCTCAAGGTAACAGTGTGTGAATGTTGCAGATCATCATCACAGCAGGTACCTCTTGTATGTCAGATGTTTGAAAATATGAACATACCAATATATTTTACGTTTGCGTTTTAAATCCTCCAGTCATTTAGGTGCCACAGTTTATGGCATGCTTATGACAGAATATAAACAAGTATATGAAACAGCCACATATCTCATTTGGCCAATGCTTCACTGTCGTTTATACAGCTAATAATAGCTTGGCACAGCCTCATCTCTTGTCAGTGGAATATGCAGCAGAGTCCTGCTATAATATGATCTGTAATTTTGCTGAACAAATCATCTGCCTTTTGTCATCATACCAGGGCAAACTGGACTTATTGAGTCTTCTTCAGGGCTTCAGGGGATTAAGAGATAAATCCAGCTCCACAGGATGTCTTAAAAGGAGATACCTTTCATGCTGCAAGGTGCATAAAACAGACCAGAGAGATGTGTGTGTATGGACTCTGCCCTGTGACCATTACATGAACTTTATACAGAGCCAATAGGGAGACAGACAAAGGATATGCAGCAGTAGTAGAATTAATGTCTATTTAAGGCAAACACAGTGATGCAGAGCAGTAGCAGCTGCTACAGCTAGTAAGATTCAATCCTACTATTTCCTCTTCCTAAGCATTCCGGTCTAAGATTAATGGATGGAGCAACACAGATCCTGAGGTGTGAATGTGAGCTCTGCTCCAGGCACACACTGAAGGCTGCTCCTATTGCACCCGTCTGCAAATGAGCACCCAGACCCTGAGAGTGGGAAGTCAGGAGTAGGCAGACATCTCTCTGTCTATGTTTCCAGCTAATGAAGATGGGTAGCTTTACCGCATGGACCAGCTAAGCGTGAAGACTCCTTTGGTCTTGACTCACTCCTTGGGGAGGTCTCTTTGGACTTGGTTTGTCCACACTGCCTTCTGTACAGGGCCAAAATCCAGCTTTCAGCACAAAGTGCAGAAATTGAGCTGCATGAAAAACCACTTAATCAGTTGGGGATTACAGACCACTTGGAAAAATATTTTGACTTGTCTCCCACAACAAAAATTGTGTACTTCCTTCTGTAGTAAAACAAGTCAATTTTTTAAAAATTAGATGTACAGCCAGGCTTTACAGATGGTACATGGCACAATACAAACATTTTCTGCAGGATAGTCACTCCCATGTACCCTAAACTAGGCAAACCACTGACTTTGCTCTTTCTTTTGTCTCCCCATGCAGGTGACTCCATGACGTACCATAACGGAAGGTCCTTCTCCACCTTTGACAAGGACAACGATTCTGCCATCACCAACTGTGCTTTGTCATACAAGGGTGCATTCTGGTACAAGAACTGTCACCGAGTCAATCTGATGGGCAGATATGGTGACAACAGCCACAGTCAGGTGAGATTGGTGTTTGAAGGCTTCCGTAATGAAGGGGAATTGCGATTATGGATCTGTCTGGCAGTTCAGCTAGCCAGACATCAGAGCACCAACCAAGCCCACTCTCCAGACCAAAGGATCATAGGGAAAAATATGGGCAGTTACTCACAAACCAAGAATTTAATGTCAGCTGGTGAAATCCCAACCCCACACAGGGAATATGCCAAGTGTTCAGGGAACAACTGTAGTTTTCAACATGTGAAACAAGATGTTCTTCCTGCCATGAAAGCCAGGCAAAGAGTGGCAACTCTAGGGGACAGCATGTGGGTTTGTTTGTACAGGTCGTGCATGCTAGCAGCCAGAGCCCTGTGCTTCCCAAAGCCCCTCTACTTTGTTATGCCTCTGTTCCCAAGTCAGAAAACAGACTGCAAGCTGAAATGAGAGCCTTAAAGGCTGACAACAGGAGAAGAAGTGACGTCCTACACTTCATCTTTGTCTTTGCAGGGTGTTAACTGGTTCCACTGGAAGGGCCACGAGTATTCCATCCAGTTTGCAGAGATGAAGGTGAGGCCCTCCAGCTTCCGAAATCTGGAAGGAAGGCGAAAGCGAGCGTAAAGCCCCAGAGGTGGTGAAGGGGCTACGGGCAGGGTGATGGGGGGGAGGGATATAGAGTGGGGGTGTGGGGGGATCCTCTGGCATCACTGGGATAGCGGGGTGTGAGGAGCTGGTAGTCGTACCAAAGCATCCATGACCCTTGGCCCAACAGAGGCTTCTGCAGCAGTCCAAACAACAAGCCTTAAGTGTCCCAGCGTTTTCAGCAGAGCAGCTCCGGCTGCCCATCAGTAATGTCCTCCACACCAAAGACAACGATCTCAAGGGTTGTATGTTGTTTTATTAATTTTTATTTTCTCGGAAAGCCTCTGGGATAAAGTTCTTCCACAGTCTGACTATCTCTTGGGTGGCCCAGGGTAGGGGAGGGAGAACAGTTTTGTACATTGGTAGTTTGTTTTAGAACCAGCCATATTTTACACACACAAATGTGTACGATTAATTATCATTATTATTATTATTAGTTATAATTGAAATTCTTCGGTCCTTGGAAAGCCTTTTTTTATATATATCAAGTACCACAGAGAAGGAGGGGATGGGAAGGGGAAAGCAGTATGTTTTTAAACTTAAGCATAAGATTAATATTATTAATATAATGACAAAGTAATAATAATAATGATAATAATAATAAGCTAAGTTTTTGTCATTTTTAAGAGAACCATGCTTTTGGAAACACAGCAGGACAGTGTCTGATTGTAAATTTTTTTTAATAAATAAAAGCACAATTACTTTTAAATAAATTTCTACCTTTTTTCATACATGCTGAGTTTGTGCATGTCCAGGGTATATTTACTTAGATGGGGAAATAAAAGAAAGGCTGAGAATGATTACACTGCTGAGCCCGTACCGAAAACTGTTCCTTTTGTCAGTGATTGGTTGTAAGTATTCTGCTGGGTTTGTTACAGTGAAATGCCCATAAGGATTTGGTTTCTTTTAGAAGAGATTTTTTTCCTTCCCAAAAGCTTCTTACATGTTTTTCTAAGTGTAACTGACCAATGCTTGCTCCATCTAGGTGGGAATAACTAACAAAAGAGTACGAAGAAAATACAGAGTTGTTGTTAGGTACCACTGGCGACTTTGAACACTTGTGTAAATAAAGGGCTCTCTTTTTTTATATGAATGAAACCTATGTGTAGTTCCTCTGTATCATACTCTTCGGTTGAAGACAATAAAAGATCTTTTGTTTTAATCCAGTCTCCCTGCCCTACTTCAAGGTTGCACTTTTCAAACAGAGCAATTGTTTCTGCCTCCTCCTTGACAATCACTGGAAGGTTGCTGGGAAAGAAGATGCTTTCAGTCAGAGCAAATATGATCGGCTCTGCAAATAAGACTTACTGTGAAGTGCTAGCTGTTAGGTAAGGTCAGATATTGTTGATTTGACACAGGGTGTAAAAATGTGCGTGCATGGGAAATATCACTAAACAACTTCAAAATCAGGAGGGAGGAAAGGAAGGAGGGAGGGAATCACTTCCCTTCACCCTTAGGTCCCATCTTCCTAATTTTTTTTTCTTTTCATATCGTTATTATTTTTAATTGCAATCCTTTGATTATTGTGTTTCTGAGCTTCAGCTGAGCTTTACCCCTTGGGAATGGTTACATCCCAGGCCCATCTTGTTTATGGTCTTGACTGAAATTCTGGCATCACCCCAGAGGGGAGAGCCTGGTGGGGAGCCCCCATTGCTGGGCTGTGCACTGGGACCAGCTTTGCTGTGAGGGAGCCCCGGAACAGCAGGAATTGCTGTATGGAGACACAGAAGGTGCTGCAGACAGGAGCATCAAAGCCTGTATTCTGTGCTTTATTAATAGCCAGTGTCAGCAACTACATTTCAGAAATGTCCAATTTCTGTAGGTATTTATAAGGCATCTTGCACAGCGAGCAGCTATTCATCTCTAAACAGACTTTAGGACCACAGACTAAGAGAATGCATGGGGATGGTGCAGAGGATTTACCAGCTGGGAACAGGCAATGCCTAGCTGGGGAAGTGGGAGAAGTTCCTAACAGAATTAGTAAAACATTGGAGGTCTTCTGTTCATACAGTTTCTATTCCAGCATCTCTTGGCAGCCCTGCTCACCCTGCTCATCCATTTTAAGCCTGGCTACCGGCAGATGGCACACGGAGTCCGTCTGTCTTGGTCTGTGCCTGCTCTGTTTGGCAGCACTTGGACATCCTGCAGGTATCCAGCATCTGTTCAGATGCTGCCATTCTTCACTGTTGTCTTCTCATATGGTGACACCCAGCACTCCGAGCTTCCTAGCTGTTGTTGGTGTCTCTGCAGCAGTGGTCTTTGTTAGGAAAATTAACTGCATGTAGTAAAGCATTGCCCTGTAGCCACGCAGCAGGAACTTTGCAAGGGCATCTGCGAGAAAAAGTTTATTTTTGGCTTGCAGGAGCTAGGTCACAGCACATGTCAAAGAGGAACTCCTAGTTACTCTCTTCTTGAATATTATTTCGCGTACTTTGAATGTATTTCTTTCCCCACCACCACCCTCATAATTGAAGTTATACTAGTGAATGTTGTTTGTTTTGCACAGGGAACACAAGTCTCCTTTGACCTTCCAGAGCACTGGCAAGGGTCTGAGCTGCAGCACTATCTTAAATTAATTCTCTGCAATTAATAGCCCTTCTTTGGTGCTTGTCAGAGCAAATGATTGGCAGTATGAAAGAGAGCAAATCCAGTAATGAAGAAATATGCTCCACTCTGAAGATGCTTTTCAAGGTTTTAGGAAATGGCACTAAATCTGTATAACTGAGGACTTGAAAGCTCTTGCAGTCTGTTTGCAGACATTCAGAGGAAGAACTGACATTTATGAAATTATTTCCTCATCTCTAGTAACATCACAAAGCTGACTGTACCTGGCTGTGATGTCATTTAGCTTGGCAGATTCTGGGCTGCTGGAGATAGGCCCAGATTTGTACCTTGCTCCAGAAATGATGCAAACACACTGCACAGAAGAAAGATGGTATTTCCTGTAATTACTGACAGATGCCCTGCTTGATATTTTTCATTATTACTATTGCAAGAGAGAAACTGGCAAATCCTTGAAGTAACACATGCCAAACCACCCTTCAGAGCTGACACAAGCTTGATTAGGTACCAAACAGCTCCACCATGGGCTATTGTAAGGGATGGTCACTTTTGGCCTTTCTCTCCCCCCTCTCCTGACTGTAACTTGTGAGAATAACTTAAAAAACCCCTCAGTTTTGAAATCTCTTTATAAACCTGGCAAGGGTGCACCAAATTGCTGTCTGGTTGGTTTGTCAACTTAAAAAACTATAAGCTACCGTAGTGCTGATGATACTACTTAATGTGACGAAGCGGTTTAGGAGCCTCAAGGGGGCAGGAGAGGAAGACGCTTCAAAAATATTTAGGCAGCAAGACCCAAGATCTCAAAGGCACTGAAGGAGATCTTTGGGGAAGTGAGTGGGATTTATGGAGTTCGAACTGTATCCATAAGGGGTGGAAAGATGCAAAGCGTCTTTTCCAGTGCCGCTGCACCTATCCTCCCTCCTTCAGTCAATGCTCAGCCCTGCAGAGAGCCGTACTCATACTGCAGCCCTAGCAAGATCTCAGACTAGGATTTTTACTTAAGTTTGGGTGAGGTGGGCACCTCAAGCCAGTTGGGCAAAAGGCAGCTGGATCGGTAATTTTTGGCGACTGAGGCTTAAGCTGATGGCAGCTTTTAGCTTATTAAATCCTCTGGCTTTCTGTGGGACGCAGACTACTAAATGATGGGGTTTTTCTGAATCCAGGTGTGAGTGTGCGGCCACAATGACTGCATGCCTGGAGCACTCCAGTGTGATGTGGGACATGATAGATACTTTAAATTCCTCCATCTGCCTGAACCAGAGCAAGACGTTGATGCCAGCTCCGTTTGACCCCAGGAGAGCACCCTCCTCTGCTGCACCATCTCTGGGTGCAGCTCCCTTATGTTTTCTCCTGATGCTATTCCATTTTTTTCATTGATCAAGGGAATGGATCTCACCTATTGCTGGGCTAAATGTAACCACAAAACCAGGGCATCTTGCCCGAGCCTGCATTAGTGAATAAGTAGCCCAAACTATTGCAGTGATCTGTAACAGAAGACACTTTCTGTTTCCCATCTTTCCTGTACAAGGATGACACCTAATTCAAAATTACAAGTTTGACTTGCTTTGCCTTAAGAGGGGTTGGGCATAATTGGGGGTTAAAGAGTGTGTAAAACTAGGAATCGAGTATAGAGTGAGCCAGTGGCTGCCCCCTCTACCCTTTTGAATCCAAAACTGCAGCCTCGAAAAACCTTCTCGCTGCTGCCACATTAACTCTGAGGACTGTTAAACTCTGCAGGAGCAGTACTTTTTTCTTTATTTTTCTTCTTTTTCTTTTTTTCTTTTTTCTTTTTTCTCTTTTCTTTTTCTTTTTTTTTCTTCTTTTTCTTTTTCTTTTATTTTTTCTTTTTCTTTTTCTTTTTTCTTTTTCTTTTTCTTTTATTTTTTCTTTTTCTTTTTTTTCTTTTTCTTTTTTTTCTTTTTCTTTTTCTTTTTCTTTTCTTCTCCTTCTCCTTCTTTTAAGCATTCTTTGTGCTTAACCTAATGAACTTTCTCTGTCAGACCTTGATTAGTAGAAAGATGAATACAAATGTTTAGGTGTCATCAATAAGCAGCAGCTTGATCCTCCACCCAGAAAATGGCATCATTTCTGGTGGTGGCATCAGCCTCATAGGTACCTTGCCATTTCATACTTCTACCTTCTAGGGATGTGGACAAGATGACACAGGCCTCTGGAACAGAGCTGAAATTGCTGAGACGGTGCTTGGCTGGTTGCTGCTGGTTCTCTGTACTCTATCAGGAGCTACAGGCAGACTGGAAGTAATGAGCAGATTTGAGACACCTTCATATAATGTCACAAATATAGGATCTTGACAAAATGATCAGGCAAAATGATAAAATGTATTTTATGGGAAGTGGGGCGAAAAAACCTATATAAATTAAAAAAAAAAGAAGACATGAACCCTTCAGCAGCTTTAGAGTTCCAG
The DNA here is from genome assembly GCF_035582795.1 of Mycteria americana. Taxonomy (NCBI): domain Eukaryota; kingdom Metazoa; phylum Chordata; class Aves; order Ciconiiformes; family Ciconiidae; genus Mycteria; species Mycteria americana. The sequence continues at coordinate 4,273,916 of NC_134381.1, read as the reverse complement.
GTGGGGATATCCCCTGTTGAGGATTGCCTTATCATTTTCTTTGAAAAAAGTCTGCTCAGAAACCATCCTGACTCTAGTCTTTGTTCATATGCCTTTTTCTTGGGTATTTCCCCAGCAAACTCACCAGGTAAAGAAATCTCAGCCTGTAGTGCCATAGCAGCTTTGTGTGGGTACAACATATGTTTGTCTTGATAAACAAGGTGTGGTTGGTTACCAAGAGACTGCAAGCAAATACCAGCAAAAGCTGCACATGTGATCTTTGTTCTTGGAAGGCTGACAGCCTCACTGTAAAAAAACACATTTTAATCAGACCTTCAATCTAGAGAATAACATGACCTCTCTGTGGCGAATAAGAAGCCGGTTTAGGTGAGAGGGAAAGACAGTTCTCAGAAAAAAAGAATAAAAAGACAATGTAAGAACAGCTCTGGCTTTCTGGGTCATCCTCAGCTGCTCACAAGCTGTTCCTGGTTCCAGCCGAGAAGTTTAGGAGCAGCAACACATCCCTGATGATTGTACAGTGAAGAGGTTGTCACTTGATAGCAACCTTTGTGAGGAATTTCCACAGGGTTGAGAATGAGTCTCCATCCGGGCTTGTATCAGTCATGTTCCTTCTGCAAAATGAATCAGTCCTATTTCATTTTGCAGTGGAAATGAAATCCCGAGTGGAGGATGGAGCAGGAAAGTATAACCACATACAAGCATTTCAACACCTCTGTAATTCAAAGGAAGGTTTTTCTGGAGGTGGTAGGAGTTGGAAAAGAAAGATAGAGGAAGTTATTGCATTGTAGTTAAACAAAGCTGATGTTCTACCCAAGTATACAATCTGTCTTTCATCCCTTCTACTCCTACATTTAGACATATGCACACTGAAAAACCCACTTCAGTTTTAGTCACTTTTAAAGTGTGGGGAACTCATGGACTCAGTGAGATGATATCTGAAGGGTTACTCACTCGTGCCCTTTTAGGTGACATGTAGGATAAGGATTTTTTAGGGCAAAAGCCTCTCTTCAGGACCTCTGAAACTGCGACAGTTTGGGCTGAGCTTTTCAAAGGGGTCTTTCAACGTAGGAGGCCCAAGTCACATTCCTTAGCGCCGATGTTTTGCTTCCCCAATTTGGCTTCTCAGAAGATTGCGAAGAGGAATAGAGGGGAGAGATTTGAAATGGCAGCTAAGGCTATGCCATACAGACCGCAGCTTGCAAACTGCCTCCCCCTGCCTCGTACCCCCATTGCAACTCCCAAGGCTCAGCCTGGCAGCCTCACACTTTTCAGTCTCTGGATATGGAGAGGAGCCTCCAAAGCCCCCACGCTGTGTGCAGAATGACCACTAGTCATGGTGTGTTAATGGTTAAGAGGTTTTGGGGGCTACAACATGCAGCGTAACTAATAGCTGCTGTTATTCACAAATTCAGGACTCCCTGTGCTTGGATTGCCACAAGGAAAAATTCAAGCCTTGTCTACCTGCCGCCTGCCACGCACTGGCAAAACCACTTCAAAGGCATCTTGTTGCAAGATAGCGTCTCTGCCTGAAACCATTGAGGATACATGTGTAGTGATGAAGTCAAAGGGCCTGATGATTTTACTCGTTCACCTCTTTGTCAGGTACTTTCCTCAGAGGAAATCATTCAGCTTCCTGTGTTTTTACTGTAAATTATATGCTGCAAAGAGGAAAGAGAGAAAGAGACCAAGACAGACAGACAGATCAGGAGGGAAAAAAGCAATACACAGATGGTTCCAATACAGATAATACCTTTCACTGCCACTTTTGTGGCTCCCTTTGCCTAAGGCATCCCCCTTCTTTATAGTTGTGCGGAAAGGGTTAAAAACAACAGCTCACCTGAAATTTTGTCCACTGCTTAAAATGAAACTACTTTCACGACTGAAAGTGCTCATTTCCTCCCCGCCCTTCCCTTGCCTCTTTACTTTTACTTTACTTAGTGCCTTGTCCTTCTATTTCTGTAACTGGCAAAGAGAGAGGAGAAATAATGTGAAAAATACTATTTCTTGTCCAAATGGAAGAAAAAAATTCCTGGCTATGTCACTAGAGAGCACAACAATTCAGATTTATTCTCAAAGATAATTTCCACTTTTTCATCAAACCAATTGTAAAAGTCTCAGCTTTAGGAAGAGTTGGGACTTTTTTATTAACAAGATGTTCTAGGTTTCCATGCAAATAGGATGCTGCTTGCAAAGAATGTACTTAGACAAAAAAAACAACAACCAAAAACAAAACAAACAAGCTCTCTATCTTCCTTAGAAAAAGCTTTTGAAGGGAAATTTTGAAGTAGCTCCCACAGAGATGTTTCAAGTCCATTATGAAAGACACAAGAAGTGTAACTGGCTGAGATAAACTGGAAAAAAAAAAAATCCATCATATTCTGAGTATGCATATACCCTGAACCATTTGACTTTTCCTTAGAAAACAAATAGTAAAAATGAGCTTAGATCCCTGAGAAGTCAATTTTTATATGTTTTACATACAAGCTCTGTACATCCTCTGCCTTATAGTGGCCAGACTACCTGGAAATAACACACCCCCACTTCAGTGCTGGCACGTCAGTCAAATTAATTGCAGATGCTTTTTTAATAAGTTCATCAGACGAATGATACAGGCGGAAGCTCTGTGTTTTGGCAGTCTCCCATCAGCCCAAAGAGTCTCCTCTGAAGCCCTGTGTGTGAATATATTCCAGCCATGGTTATACCTGGATACATGGATACCTGGGGAGGGGGGGCTTAAGGGGGGATACCCTGATTTCACATTTGTGATTGCATCTGACAGGCCTGATCTCTGTTTCCAAAAGGCTTTCCAAGCACTCACAGCTCCAGCCACTGCTCTGAACTCTTCTCACTGAAATAGCTTAAGGTCTCCCTCAGCTACCAAAATTTCAGTTCCCCTGAGCAAAACCTCAGTTCTAACTATCAACCCCAAACTGTCTTCCCCATCCCAAACCCTTGCCATTTCACTTGGCTATGGAGCTGAAAAACAGCTCTTTGACAAGGTGCTGCTTCCACACCAGAGCAGGAGACCCTCTCTTTGCTGCAAGGGGAAAGAGGCTCGCTCTGTGTACAGAGTGCAACACCCACGTGTACCAGTGCAGACGGAAGAGTGTGTGCGTGAGTACCCTTCAGCTGTGCTGTCTTATGACTGCCATCATGCCATCAGACCAAGGGAAGAATTCAGACAGAAAACTCCCCTGGTAAAATTCCATGTGCTGGAGGATGGAGTAAGTTCCTTTAGGTGACACATCCCTGGTCACTTCTGCACCACCCTGCACTGCGGTGCTACGGGGTGCAGTCCCTCTAGCTTGTTTTCTTTCCTGTTTGCCTTGCACAGGTTTGAGCTGTTGTGGCTTCGTAGAGGCCCTTGGGCTATGGCTCTGCCAGGGCGAAGGCTGGCGAAGGCTGGCGAAGGCTCTCCCCAGCAGCTTTTGGGGCTGGGTTAACACCCTGCACCCTGCCAGCTTTCCTTCTTCTAGCAGTTTAAATGATGCCCCAAGTGCAGGGGAAGCACTGCTGTGAGCTGCCAAATAGTTTCAGCCTTCAGTGAGTCAGCTGTACTTCAACAGGTGATATACATATATATATGTATACATATATGTGTACACCTATGCATGTGTAGAAACTATCCATTCTGTATATACATTTGCCCACAAATACCCATCTGTACTAGAGTGTATTCATTGTGCACTAGAGAGAAAGAGAGAGAGAGAGTACACATGAACAGCATGCATGCACGTGCGCACACACATGCACATATACATATATATATATATATATATATATATATAAAAACTATTGCAAGGCTGGGAGGTGTTTAGCTGAGCACCACTGGTATAGAGACCCCCAAAGTGCTACCAGCTCAGCATAAATTTCAGTATTCCTTCTTGCAGCTTAGAAAGGGAGCAGAAACCACGGAGGTTTCAGGTGGCAGCAGTTATCAGGATCTCAGCATCGGCCCTCACGAGCTGATAGCAACTGCCTGTGGCTGCCGAGTCCCACCAGCCCCACGCTACCTGCAAGCAGAAATCACAATACTCCAAAACATTTTGATGGATACCTCCTTCCACTGGTCTGTTAGTGTGTGCTAAAAGCACATTTATCTTGCTTTTTATAGTGTGTTTATGAGTAGGAGTTCTCTGATTTCTCTAGCAATTAGTTCATTCACTTATGTATATGCTTCAAAGTACATTATAGAAAAAAGAAAAGAAGGGAAGAACCAAAGAGGTGTCTCTGTCCTGGGAGGGATTCATCCCGGATCAGAGCTTGCTTCAGGTGCCTAAGGCCTGAGCAGGTGGGGAATGTAATCAAAGTAAAGGAATGGTAATTGTGTACTTCTAGCTTTGTTTAATGCTCCTAGCTGGAAAGTTTTACTTCTCCCAGGGAAACAATCTGTGCCTTTAGAGCTTCTCTCCTTGCTACAGTTTGGCAATTCTCATCAATGTTCCCATCTCAATAAAGCATTGATTTGGGAGGCTTTGCAACACACTGGGTTCTGGAGAAGTCTGTTTTCTTTGTCTTAGTTGAACACTGAATAAGCACCACCTGATCATGTTACCTATGTGGATACGCAGGGAACTTTACAGTACAGCAAACATGTCAACACATGGCACCTCTGCGACAAGAGACCAACTTTTCATCTAAATGGGAGGCAGTAAAAATGAGGGTATCCCCTCGGCTCTTATCACAAAGGCAACAAAATCAAAGCCAGCTGCAACCAATGGGCTGTCTGGAGTTAGAACATAGCAAGAAGCAAAACATTGGCATGGTCAGCTGTCTGAACAGTTAGTGCCCAAATTAAAAGCGGATAAATTGTTTGTACGCTTGGTTAGACCATGGATCTGGAGAAGAAATAGCAGAAAGGATACACATGGCTGACAAGCGACTTTTATTCCAACTGCAAAGCAAACAACACATGATGAGAGTTTAAAGTTTCTATAGCAAAAAACCCGTGAGCTTTGCATACGTTACTGGCCAAAGAAACATCAGTTGCTTTATTTTTCGGTTGAAGGCTGCATGATTAGCTGCAAAACCAGAACCTATTGTTAGGACTTTGCTCCCTCCCAGGTGGTCAGATTTCCAAAGTACTGAAGGTACAGCAGATTTTGGGGAGCTGTTCTGCACTTAGCATTTCTGGAACTAAGAGCACCTTGCTAAGTGGCCATTTAGAGATTTAAAAACCTGCACTGAGAGTCTTATTTTATGTTAGTTTAGTCCTGAGATAGGCATGCATGTGCATATGGATTAGGAATCAGATTAAGAGCGTATATAAAGTGAATATCTGATAACAGTGTGTGCTGTTCCTGCTAGGAAATCAATTCTATTTCAGACAAGTGGGTGTATAATGATAGTTTTTAAATCTTTTATTGGTGATCAGCATATGTGAATATGTGTGGGTATATGTATTTTTAATATATATATATATATCTATCTCACAGAAAGATGTTATCTATCTCCTGTAAACAGCATGGCAAGAAATGTCCCATCAGCACAAATGTATTGTGTGCGATCCTTCAGAGTTAACATCAGCATCTAAAAGCAAGAATATTCCGTGGAGTTTCAGTGCAAACATTTCACAGAAGGCTTCAGTTATTATTATTGTTATTTGCCGTGCGGTACTTCCTAGAAGCTCCAATGGCGAAGATGTAGCTTTTTAGGGGGACCATTGTGTGGGCATCTAACACCCGCCCTGGCATTTAGCCCAGCTACCTTCTTCTCAGAACAGGACCTTCAGAAAATGAAGGCAGCATAGCCTGAGTACACCATCCCTTGGCACACAAGGGCATCTGTGTTCAGATGTTTTTCCACTGACAAATCAACTGAACGCCTAGGCTGGTGCGGCACTGCCACGTTTCTTTGAAAAACAACCTCTCCTTCCTGGGAAGACAACTGATGTCAGGGGTCAAACATGCCGAACAGGCCAGCCGGCCGAGGGTGTTTGCAGGGTCTGCAGCGGTGGCAGGGAGTGGAGCTACTTTTTGTGGTCATCACAGCTCACCCCAGGAGAAATCAATAGAGAAGCTGGCAGGCGTTGGCGTCTGCAATGGGCAAAGTGAGAAAATAATAAAGGAAGGCAGGCTGTCAAAGAGGATTTTTAGCAACCAGTACTCATGTTAATCCTCTGACCTAGTTTCTGAAAGGCCTATATAAGGAAGAATATTCTCCACTGAGCAAGCAGCTAATAAGCAGTGCCAGCATTTAAGAGTTTGGAGTGCATCAGTTCTGAGATTCAGCTATCTCTTCCTGGAAAAAAATAAAGCACAGAAAACCAATACTCTCAAAAAAAAAATCCACGCCCTCATCTATTTCTAACAAACGCTTTGCACCTTAGCAATGTTGTGAGTTGGCACCACAGCCCCAAAGACATTGCTGTGTTTGCCCAGTTGCAGGTAAGCTGCCAGATGGACTTCACCAGAAAGGAAAATTCCTCCCCTCAAATTACCACAGCTTATTTTAACGGAGTTACGCAAACAAATATCCCTTTGAACCGCATGTATATACAAGCAGCCATTAGTGCAGTCTTGGCACCATACTCTTAAATTTGCCTTCTGGACTCTTTCCTTTTTTTATGGTTTAAAGCTGTTGACAGCCTTAAGCCTACAACCTGTATAGGTAGGTCCAAGTTGGGCAGAAAGGCCTCTCACTTCAGCCAGCATGACCACTCTTTGGAAGTCACCTGTGACTTTGGAAGCCTTCATTTCCACTTGGCCAATGTGAGATATTTGAAGGCTTCTTTCTTCAGGCAGGCTTAGCTGCACGACCTTCCCTTTGACTTCCAGTGGGGCTGAAGTAGTATGAAATTCATCAAGCTGGAATTCAAAAAGCAGGAAAACTAGAGCTGTTATCCAAATCTGATAATTTTGGGGCAGTTTTCACATCTGGCAGCTCTTGTTTCACTGTTTACATTGGTTCTAGCTGGGTGTACAGCAATAAGTGGCACCGGTGTTATTTCTAATTTACTAAGTTGAAGGCTACACCATTAGTTCTTGTAAGAGTCACAAGATTATTTTTCATGTCATTGTCCTTCCAAGAGATGCTTCATATGTTCTAGTGTAAGAGACATCATAATGTTTCAATGCTTCTTACCCATCTATCAAGAAAGAGGTATACCAGAAATTATACAGAAGTGCCTTCCCTTCCGAGAGCCCCAGTCCCTTTCTATAGAATGAGGTATGGAAACATCACCTCGAAACAGTCTGCTCCTCAGGATGAGAATGTTTTCAAGGCCATTGGGAGAAAGTGAAAACCCATTGTGTAGTGCTGTGGTTGGGGGAAGAGAGATGGTTTGGTTCATTTACCACCTCATATCATTGATTCTATAACTTTCTTGCTTCTTAGGAGAACGTTTACAGAAGAAGGCTTTCCTTATATCTTTGCTTGTATAATTGCAAAAAAGCATAGCCAGATATAGGTGTTCTCCAGGGACATGTGAGCACGGGGAAGAGTGCAAAATAAGAGCTACTTGCTGCCATTCTGTACTTTAAATGTTTTCCTAATCTTTCTTCTTCTTACCTTAAATTTTTCTTCTCAAAGAGAAATCTGCTAGAAAACACTTTCTGTTGGAACCTCTCAAACACACCAAGAGACAGCAGCCCCACAACAGACCTCCTCGCTCCTGGAGATTTCCATTTTATCTGTGTCAAAGCCACAGAGGCACTAAATGCCCAGTTCAATACATACAGCAAATCACTGCCAGAGCCAAAAGCATCATCACCTTCCTCCCTCAACTGCCATTCCCATTGCTTCAACCATGTGAGCATCTTCTCTCCTCCTCGGCTCTCTCCTCCTCAAGGCACAGGGATCGGGATGAGCTCAGCACGCAAACGGAGGCTGCCTGGCTCCTTCCTATGATGCCGCTGTAATAGTTTCCACTGAATGTCCCTTGTGAAAGAAAAAAAAAAAAAAGAACTCTAAAGCTTTTTTTTTTTTTTTTTTTTTTTCAAAAATAAAATAACGAGCTCCAGAGGAACATATGACACAATCATCTCCCTCCTCCTGTTCTTTCTGCATCATCTTGTACAACACACACTGCCTTGTGGGAGGACCTCTGAGAGGAATTTGCCACAGGTGCTAGTAAAACTAACCGCATTTTTCTTGCAGCTTCATAACCACCCGCCTCATCAGTATGTCAAAATCCCTCGGCGCGGTGTACTCGCTGCAGCTAGAAGTAACTTCAAAGCGGGTTTGCTGCGAGGGGCCAGCAGACGAGTCGACCGTGGCAGTGCTACAATTTTTTGCCCCTCGCTAACCTTTCACAACACCTACCTGTTTATTAGGCCTTTAAAGCACTTCGGCATACTTGTGGGTTTCTGTAAAATTGCAAAACAAGAAATGTCCCCCGATTCTCAGGAAACCACACAAAACCACACCAGAAATCTGTCAGCTAGTCTGAAGTGTGTTCTCACTGTGCCTGCCCCAATAGGGACGGGGGGACTAACACAGATCAAAAGAAAAACTGACCTGGCATTGGCTGAAGTGAAAACAAACCTAAAAAACTGCCTCAGCTCTTTTAACATGTAAATATTGTTTCGTTTTAGTTTTTCTTCATAATGTTGACCAGCTTGGGGTTTCCTGCTCTTGGATAAACCTCTCAAGGCAAAGCAGAGATGCTCAGTGTTCTGCTGCTGGGCACGGGGGCAGCCCCTGGGAAGGGCTGCGTCCCTCCTGGCTCTTCGTGCAGAGGACGGGGCGCGTGGGCACGCAGCTCTGGTCCCCCCACGGGGACAGGCAGGGAGTCCTGCCTGCTGCCTGTGCCACTTCCTCCCAGAAACCTGCAGCGACACCTTCCCCTTTCACTGTGCTCATCATTAATGCTTGTTGCTCCAAGCCAAAACACCGGCACACAACTCCTTTTGCTGGTTACCTCACGGGGTTTCACTAGCAGCTGCCAGGGGCTGCTCCTCCGGTCACAGCCCTTCAGGTCTGGCTGCCCTGCAGGGTTCCTATTAAAGAGCACACCTTGCTTTTGATTTTCCTTATTCTTTCCCATGGTCTGAGACTTCAGGCAGCTGCTCCCCTGTACAGCTGGGCTCTCTGTTTCCCCAGACATTCGAGTGTCCCGGAGATGGAGCCCTCTTAGCAAAAGCAGACAGCAGCTGAGTCACTGGAGAGAAACGGCTGCTTCCAGGGTATGAATCGTGCCCTCCCGAAGCAGATGCATAAAATAAGCTAGACAAACCCCTTCTGAAAAGTGTCTATTTCTCCCTCTGATTACAAAGTAAGGAGCACAATAGGCAGGTGAGTCCCATTGCAGATGTCTAAAGCTGGGTGAAAGTAACTCGTGTCCTCCAAAGCCACCAGCCGCCAAACAAAAAGGCTCTTGGTGCTCTCCCAGATCAGTCTGCATGCCATAGAAACTGGAGCACAGATCTAGGGGTTCTTTTGGTTAAGGGAAAGCTCCTCATCGACATCCATCTCCTGCACCCAGAGGGCTGCAGCTGTGATTTGCTGGGAGACCCTCTCGTACCAAGGTCTGATCATATGGAAAGCCTTGCACAACGGGGCTGATGCTCTTAGCTATTTTTTTTGCCAACAAGTGTTTGGGCAACATTATCATGTACTGGAAAAGGCACTTTTTGCTGCTGTAGATGCTGTCTCATCCCATGGGAGCTGGAAGGGGACCAGGCAGAGGAGACAGTACAGGGAGGGTTAGAGGATGCAACAGATTCTGGGCTTCACCACCATCCCTAAGAGAGGAGGTATGAAAGAGCCCTATGAAATATTGAGTGCATGGAGGCAGCGAGACAGAGATTAATCCAGTTCTTTATCTAACAAGCCTAAGGGGCACCCCAGGAAAATAAACCCTTCAAAACATTTAAAATAAAGGAAAAGAACATTTGCTTTATACATTGCATGATTAAATTATGGATTTTATTGTTACAGTGTGTAACTGGACTCAAATAGGGATTAGATAACTCAGGTGAATGCCCACCATATTTTCCCTGTTGCTTATACTCTCTCCCAAAGCATCTTGTACTTAATTACTGTGCTTGCAGATGGTGTATGGGTATTTGGTCTGACTCAGTACAGTGCTCTGATTCACTGCAGTGACCAAAGACAACGGGAGGTGACCTATTTGACATTTCGTTAAGTGGCTCTTGACAATCTGCATCCACTGACTCCAGAATGGTTTTACTGTACATATGGAACACACCTTTCTAGTGCCTATTGCTGCTGCTGCTCCTGGCATAAAAATAAAATTACAGCTCTCTCCTTATCCAACTAATATTGAAAGGGTTGTTGAGCTCCTGCAGGGTCCAGTTCATAAGTGTTTGAATTCACAGACTTATCTAATAGGTACTCATCCTGTAAAAGTGAGTCCCAGGGAGGGAATTTTAAATTGCAGTTTTCGGGAAATTATTATCAGGTATTTTCCTACCCTTTCATTCAGCTTATGGTATTCTGGTTTGTGCATGCTATTTAGTAACAATGATTTCTTGAGGGTGAAGAACGTTGCTCAAATCTGTGGTCTGAATTACTCAGAGAGGGAGATCATATCTACAGTTATTATGATGTGCATTTGTACCTTAATCAAGCCAGTTAATGGATGAGGAACAATGTGTCCATGACCTGGTCAGGTTTTGGCAAGAACCAAACCTGTCAGAAGTGTAAAAGCAATTAATCTTGGATCTGGCTAAACCACTGTTTAATCTTGTCTAATTCCAGTGTTTCAGCACTTCCAAAAGTTTTCATATTTGTGGTTTCACCTCAACCATTCAGCAAAATTAAACTCAAATTCATGAACTGGCTTGGCTAACCTGAAAGTGTCTTTTCCAATTAATTGATGATTCACTGAACCATTTTCTCCCAGCTTTAGAGCCACAGCATTTCATGGAAGCCAGTTCTTCGCTCAGAGAGATGGCTATCACAACCGATTCCACTGTAGGAGTGTTGAAAGCACAGGCTGTGGGCTGTGCAACCGTCTAGGACTATCTTCTGTGGTAATGCGAACACTTGTGGTACCTCCGCCTCTACCTTCTTTCAATTAATCTAACAGATTTATTGCCATTCAACTACTGCATTCAGCAAACTATTTACCAGGGTTAAACTTATCAGATTTTGCACTCTCCTTATGATTGGGATGTGCTTTGATTTGCAGGTCCATCATGTGCTCTGTCATTTTGCTTTCCACCTGGCTGGTTTCCCTTCCTTTACGCTGCACAGTCAGCTGTAGGTCAGGCTAAATATTTAGATTTTTAACATTATAAACAATAAAAAGTCTCAAGGTGGCCTATAGAAAACTCCCTTGGTGTGGAGAACCACTGTCCCAACCACTTGTTTTAATCAGAAAAATGGTTCCCAAACCAACAATTTCCCCTATGGAATAAAGCGCAGTCACCAGTGTCTGTCTGTGGCTCTGCTGGAGTACTCACCAGAGGAGCTGCCCAACTTCTGCCTGTCTCCATCCCCAGTGGCAGCTGCTGGGAGGATGGGCACCTGCTCCTCGTGCCCAGGTCCTGTGATGCCTGGCCAAGCTGTGCCCTTGGCCGTCTCCCCCCACTGCTGCTCACTCTTCTCCAAAGTGGAGGGATGAGCAGCAGCAGTGGGGCTGCGTCTTCCCCGCTCCTCCGAGCCATGCACCACATCCTCTGCCTACATAGTGACTCACCACCAGTTGTACCGTCCAGTGCCTGTGCATCACCCTGGCGTCAGCTCAGGGCACGCAGCCTCCGCTCTCCCCACTGCGCTGCCTTTATCCCCAATCACCTCTTATTCTCTGTGCTTCTTCAGTCCCCCAATTATATGTGTAAATGTCCTGTCCAACTCTGGACCATACCCATACAGTCTCTTCATCCTCGGTTTGCCCCCACACTCCTACCTTGACGCCCATCCCAGGCACCCCATGGCTATCCCATCACCCCAGCTCCCTCCTCCAGCCCTCTGCCACTCTCCCACGTGCTGCATCAAGGAGGGCAGAAGCTGGTCCCTCACTAGCAAGGCAGCCCAGTCTCTTGTTGCTTTAATAGAGTCACTGATAGTGCAGCAGTTCATCTGTGATGTGTGGCTGTATTGTGAATAGTCGTGACCCTTTGGTGTCATGACACTCCTTTTCCAGGGAAGCCCAGTGCATTTAGTGAGATTTAGTGGTGGCAGAGTTAGGGGGCTCTGGCTCTAGGCTATGTCACAGCAGACTTGTCTTCATGAAGAACATCTTTTCCATTCCTGTGGCCCACAAACTTAATCTTTCAGCCACCCAGTCCCTCACCTATTGCTACAGCTCCTTACTTCTCCTCCACCTCTTCCTATATTCCACCTGCTTTGCCTGTCTGCTAGTCCCTGACCCCTCTCCTCATGCCTTTGTGCACCATCATCCAATCCTTATTGCACTGAGGTATCTCTTTGGGAAGCAAAGCAAACTGATCAATTATCAAAGTATTATGAAATTCATTATACTGGCAGTAAGGGAAGACTTCTCGAATTACTGAAAAAAAAGTGCTGACAGAGTTTGCTATCACTGGAGAAGCACTGGTCATGCAAATATTTCATCAGGAACTAGTTTTTGTATTTGGGCTGTAATGTTGCAGTTTAAGAATAACTTCTATTCAGAAAAAAAAATCCTAGAAATGTGTCACAAAGCAAAAGTCCCTTTCTTCACCACCAAAGTGTAGGAAACAGAGATCAAACGGCTTAATTTTTCCCATAGTTTCAAGCTGAATAAATACATTGAGTAAATAAAATAGTATCAAGTAAAGTGTTCCAAAACAAAACATCATTTTTATAGAAAAATGAAATCTATTCCCAAAATGCTGAACTTGCATCATGCAAGCTTATTAAAATATAAGAGTTTTTCTAATTTTCTGAAAAGTTTTATCAGAATGGCCATCTTTCCGAAAAAGGGTTTTGCTTTTAACAAACCAGCATTTTTGAGTGAGGGGGATTCACTGCAGTGTTTCCAACTGGTTGCACGCCATTTTGGACTCGGACTCAGAAGCCATAGTCCCAGTGTGACAGACGTGTCATCCATGTCAGCCTCCACAGACATGCAGTATGACTGTCACAGGTCACCTCCTTCAGGCTAGAGCTACCCTGATAGTTCAGGTTGCCCTGAAGGTTGCTCTAAAGCTTGCAGTGGCCAGATATATCCACAGTAAACGCCAAATATGCCATGGCACCCAAGGGATTAAGGTTTCCTCGGATTTGGTGAACCTACAGGCACATATCTACCACTATCACTTGCTGAGACTCTCCCCCATGCCTGGAGCCCACCTGGGCATGCAGAAATGCCTGTGCATGCCCCAGGAGCCCCATCTCCAGAGTTCCTGCTCCTGCTGGCCCTCCCTTTCCCTTTCCCTTTCCCCAAAGCCAGACCAGCTCCCTGCAGCACTATCCTTCAGGCACCAGCACTGAAGGGCTTTGCTGCCCACCCACAGGGATGCTCCAGGCAAGCAAGGGCAGTTCATGCACTTCAGGCTGGAAGAAAGAGCCGTAAAGACCAGATAAGCGGTGCTCCATGCTTTTGCTTCCTATCAGACTTTGTATTGCCTGTTCAGACTGCAGACTCACAAGACTGCTTCGTAATATGTTTGTACAGCAACCAATACCACATGTTTCCATTGATAGCTGTTAGCACCACACAAGCAAGGCTTTGTCAAGGCTAAAAAGCTTTCTTAAACAAGTGCACTGATAACCCTGTCTAGCTGCTTATGAATGCTTTTATGTCTCGTTGCTAGTTTTTAGACTTTGAGGTCTTTGTGTCTCTGCCTAAGTTGTCTTTCAGCAAGAAAAATGCTTATAGGAATATAGATAGTATCGCAAAGCAACAATAATCACAGCCACAGATTAGTGGTTCGGCTGTGCTGTCCCTCCTTCACCGTAGATGAGTGAATGACCTATATTTGGCTTGTGGCTAGCCCGTACCTGGTACATCACAGCATCAGCCCCTGCCCTCCTGTTCTTCATATTGACTAATAATAACAACAACAACTTCTTTGTGAGCTGTTTACCACCCACATATATCTACCCCCCAAAAAACCCCAGAGGAAATAACATGAGGTAACATGTTTTTTCTATTTATAAACAGAAAAAGATGATTCCCAGTAATAAAATAGATAGATGTTTATCTGCTACGGCAGAAATGTTGAGTCGGTTTTTTGAAATTCCAAACATGAAGTTTCCTTTGCTTGTGTCAAAGCTGTTTCATCTTCTCTCACAACCTACACCACCACCTCCTCTTTCTCATTATCTTCACCAAACTCCTTCCCTCATTCCTTGCCTTGCCCGGCTGCATGTGAAGAGACTGTCCTGGCCCAGCCAGGGCGGCAGGGACAACCCGCTGCCACAAGCACCCGCAGAGCTTTTCCTCAGCCCCTGATGTTGTTTCTGCAAACCGAGTTCAGGATAGAAACTCACTGCAGCTCCATGGATCTCACTTGTCCAATGCATCTGGCAAAGGATTTGGAAAGACGCGGGGTGTCTCTGCTCCATTAATTACTTCTCCATCCTCTGCCTCAGTTTTTCTGTCTCTGAAATGGTAGAGATCAGGGCAGATCTTTCTTGTAAAAGGATTTGAGCTCTGGGGTGGAAAAGACTGGAGTTAGGTGTATTGCAATAGACCCAAAGGCATTAGCAGGTCCTTCTGCTCAGTGCTGGTTTCAAACATGTCTCTTCCCAAAGCATTCACAGAAGAAGCAGGCAAGTTCAGAGTGTGCATTGCTGGCTTTCCTTGTGGAGTGGTCATTCGGTCCCCTCCCACCCTTTTCCCTTGGGCTTTTGGCCTAAGAAACTCAAGGCAAAGTCATTACCATCTTGTCTAAAATTATCCTCCTCTTTCAAGAGATGCTGACAGACGGCGAGGCCATATGTTTGCACAGCTCCCAGCCGGGTGAGCATGCTGCTTCCCTCCCAGAGCCGCTGGGGAAAGTGGGACACAATAAGTGACATGGCACCGGTCAGGCAGGACGGCTGTGGCAGAGCCCAGACGTGAAAGCGGATTTCCTTTCAGTCTGAGTTTTACCCACAGGCCAACCTCTGCTAGAAAATAGCTAGACCAAACCAAACCAAAACAGAACAGCTTGTCAAGACACACCTGAAACTGCTAATTATATTTAACAGTGGCCACAGAGAAAATGGGATACTTTTGCATTTGAGTGGGTGTCTCTAAATTTCAATTGTTTGCTGTGGGTTTTTTTTTCATTCGAAGCACTGTTTGAAGCTGCAGTTTGTAGTTTCCCGTCCTGCATGTTCTGAGAAACATATAGATTTTCTCTGCTAAACAGTTGCAGTGGCAGGAGTGAGCAAATGATTCAGGGTCTAGAAAATGCCTTTAATGAGAGAAATTTGAGCAATTCACTTTATTTATTTAATCAAACTGAGGAATTAAGAAAATTTGAACCTGGGTCCATGTGAATTTAAGTTAAGAAAAGGAAAGTTTTGACCAGTGGAAATAAGAGTTAACGACAGATGAGGTGAAAGAAAACCCCAAAGCTTTCTCTTTTCTATCTTTCTGTCTGACTCTCTGTCAATCCAATAAGAAAGAGAAGCAAATCTGTGAGACTGAAGTTAGTTAAACATTAGCGTGACTCCTTGAAAGAAATGTGGAAAGAAAGAGAATCCTTGAAGCCTTTGAAATGAAAGCTAGCTGTCTTTTAAAATGAAACTTCCAGTCTAGTTGAGTTTCCTGGTTCGGTTGTGCCCAGTAAGGTAATTTCTAAGGAATTCAACAAGAGAATTAGTACTGATGTATCCTGGATGACAGAATTGGCTCAGGAGGCGAGACACAGCCTTCAGAAATGTACCCAGCAAAAATACACACATTTGCTTATATATCACTAAAAATGCATTATATTTCAAGACAACTTTTCAACAGTATAATATATCTCTAGTACTGCCCATCCTACATCTTACTCCTATTTTCATTTATCTACTATTTGACTGTCATGAATTCAAGGCTGAAGCTATCTTTTATGTGCACAGCCCTTGTTGCACCACACTCACATGCGTGTGAGTAGTCTGAGCTAGCAAGTGCTTGATGAGTTCCCTGGCCTGACTTAGAAATGATCCAAGGTTTATTCTCTACTGAAAGAAGCCACTGCTAATCAATAAGAGAGAACAACACTAGAGTCTTAGTATTTTCCCAGGCTCTTTAAACCCTGAGGTATGAAAGATGTAGACTTGTCTATGCCAAGCCTGCACCATCCATAGATTTCCCGCAATGATAAAATGAATCTTTGATTTTTGTATTCCAGGTATGTATTCAAGACTGAAACTATACTAACAAGAGCAATACGAGAGCCAAAACCAAGTCCAAAGCTCAGGAGACAAGGAGGGCAAATAAACCAACCTATTTTCACTTAAAACGAACTGGGGGTTCACACAGCGCAGAGAACTGTCTCTTTGCAACCAGGCACCTGATAGCAAGGACTTGCATTGTCAACCATTATATTCCCAGGAAACAAAAGGGTATAGATAGCAATTCAAAGTGCTTAACCTTCGTGCTTATTTTTTTTTCAGACTCCATGAAACTTTCATAATGAAAGCCCAAAAAACTAGGTGAAATGTATGGTTTGGTCTGGAAACCATGAGCAATTCTGTGGTTTTGCTTAGGTTTGTACTGAAACTAGTCCAAACTAGGTAGTTTTTCTTATAGCTGAATTTTACCTAAAGATTTTGAATTCATTCAGACCTGAAACTGAGAGTGAAATTTAGGGGGCATGAACCCATATAGTCTAAAAGAAGGAAAAAGGGTTTGCAAGAAACCGCAGGTCAGGTTTGCTAACTGAGTTTAGCACCACTTTGAGTTGCTCTGCATGCTGTTTGCTGCTGACTCACTCAACCATGGCTGCTGTCTGGTGGACCCCATGACTCTTTAGCTACTTGTGAATTGCCAGGTTGCTGTGGGAACACACAGGTATCCAGGTGCTGCTGTTTTCATGGTAGCACCTTTGAATGCATGGCTGAGCCTTGCCTTGTGGCATTCCTTCTGCTTTGCTCTGATCAGCTAGAAATCCACATGTAGGCTGGCAGGCCTCCAGCGTGGAAAAATCTGGGGAAAAAGTACAGAGAAGTAATATTGCCAGAAAAACACTTGCTATTTGGTACAGTGATTCATGTTGATGGGTTCTCTTGATTGTTCTTTGGGCCTCTCAGTGTCCATATCTTCTGAGCAGGGTGAAAAACCTGCTTTTCCATCAGCAAAACCTGCTGCGTGTTGTATGCCATGGAAGTACTAAGACATTTGCATAAATGCATCAAAGAAAGAAATAAAGGAATTTGGAGGGGGAGGCGGGGAGGAGGAATTCGAGAATAGACAAGATTAAATTTTTCAGCATAAGCCTGCATAAATTGAGACTGACATTGAGAAGGTTCCTGGGTTTCATTAATTGAAGAAAAGCTGAAGTAGAAATGATATGAATATCAACAGAAATGCACAGAGCTTTTGTAAGCTGTGATTGGAATTAAAGACAGAAACACCAAATTTAATTCCATGGAAGGCAAACAAAACAGGATCCATGGCAGATATGTCCTTTGTGCAGATAAGAAATACAGCTTTGATAAAAGCTTTGGGTATTTTTAGGGTAACTGTTCTAGTGAAAATAGTGGCAGATGCAGTATTTTGCCAGATATTTACCTTTGTAGGGACAAAGAAGGACTGTCACTCAAGGCTGAATATTTTGATTTTGCTTTTTCATTCTCCTGTGACTTATAGACTTTCTCTGGCTTATGTAAATGAACACCAGTTTTTCTGGAGATGATCATGCCCTGGCAGTCATGGCTGTTGTGTGACACAGTGATGCCTCAATTTCCTTATCCCATTGTTACCACTCCTCCCTGGATGCACCCAACATAAAACTATGATATGTTTGCCATCACGGAAACATGGTGGGATGACTCGCACAACTGGAGTGCGGCGATGGATGGCTATAAACTCTTCAGGAGGGACAGGCGAGGCAGGAGAGGTGGTGGGGTAGCCCTATACATTAGGAAGTGTCTGGATAGTTTAGAACTTAATGATGGTGACGATAGGGTGGAGTGTCTATGGGTAAGAATCAGGGGGAAGGCCAACAAGGCAGATATTGTGGTGGGAGTCTGTTACAGACCACCCAACCAGGATGAGGAGACTGACGAACTATTCTGTAAGCAGCTGGGAGAAGCCTCACGATCGCTAGCCCTTGTTCTTGTGGGGGACTTCAACCTACCAGATGTCTGATGGAAATGCAATACAGCAGAGAGGAAACAGTCCAGGAGGTTCCTAGAGCATGTGGCAGATAACTTCCTGACGCAGCTGGTGAGCGAGCCAACGAGGGAAGGTGCCCCGCTGGACCTCTTGTTCATGAACAGAGAAGGACTTGTGAGCCATGTGATGGTTGGAGGCTGTCTTGGGCAGAGTGATCACAAAATGATAGAGTTTTTGATACGTGGAGAAGCGGTGAGGGGGGTCAGCAAAACTGCCACCTTAGACTTCTGGAGGGCGGACTTTGGCCTGTTTAGGAGACTGGTCGAGAGAGTCCCCTGGGAGGCAGCCCTAATGGGCAAAGGGGTCCAGGAAGGCTGGACATTCTTTAAGGAGGAAGTCCTAAAGGCACAAGAGCGGGCTGTCCCCAGGTGCCGAAAGACGAGCCGGCAGGGAAGAAGACTGGCCTGGCTGACTAGAGAGCTCTGGCTCGAGCTCAGGAAGAAGAGGAGAGTCTATGACCTCTGGAAGAAGGGGCAGGCAACTCAGGAGGACTACAAAGGTGTAGCAAGGTTGTGCAGGGAGAAAATTAGAAGGGCCAAAGCTGAGCTAGAGCTCAATCGGGCTGCTGCCATAAAAGACAACAAAAAACACTTCTTCAAATACATTAGCAGCAAAAGGAGAGCTAAGGAGAATCTCCAGCCCCTAGTAGACGGGGGAGGGAACACAGTGACCAAGGATGAGGAAAAGGCTGAGGTACTTAATGCCTTCTTTGCCTCAGTCTTTAATAGCAGGGCCGACTGTTCTCTGGGTACCCAGCCCCTGGAGTTGGAAGACAGGGACGGGGACCAGAATGGAGCCCCCATAATCCAGGGGGAAATGGTTAGTGACCTGCTGCACCACTTGGACACTCACAAGTCTATGGGGCCTGATGAGATCCACCTGAGAGTACTGAAGGAACTGGCAGAAGTGCTCACCAAGCCCCTTTCCATCATTTACCAGCAGTCCTGGCTAACTGGGGAGGTCCCTGCTGACTGAAGATTAGCAAATGTGACACCCATCTACAAGAAGGGCCGGAAGGAGGACCCGGGGAGCTACAGGCCTGTCAGCCTGACCTCGGTGCCGGGGAAGCTGATGGAGCAGATCATCCTGAGTGCCATCACACGTCATGTAGAGGATAACCAAGGGATCAAGCCCAGCCAGCATGGGTTTAGGAAAGGCAGGTCCTGCTTGACCAACCTGATCTCCTTCTACGACAAGGTGACCCGCCTAGTGGATGAGGGAAAGGCTGTGGATGTTGTCTATCTAGACTTCAGTAAAGCCTTTGACACGGTTTCCCACAGCATTCTCCTGGAGAAACTGGCTGCTCATGGCTTGGACGGGTGTACTCTTCACTGGGTAAAGAACTGGCTAGATGGCCAGGCCCAAAGAGTGGTGGGGAATGGAGTTTACTCCAGTTGGCGGCCAGTCACAAGCGGTGTCCCCAGGGCTCTGTGCTGGGGCCAGTCCTATTTAATATCTTTATCAATGATCTGGATGAAGGGATCGAGTGCACCCTCAGTAAGTCTGCAGATGACACCAAGTTGGGCAGGACTGTTGATCTGCTTGAGGGGAGGAAGGCTCTGCAGAGGGACCTGGACAGGCTGGATCGATGGGCCGAGGTCAATTGTATGGGGTTCAACAAGGCTCAGTGCTGGGTCCTGCACTTGGGCCACAGCAACCCCATGCAACGCTACAGGCTTGGGGAAGAGTGGCTGGAAAGCTGCCTGGCAGAGAAGGACCTGGGGGTGTTGGTCGACAGCCACCTGAATATGAGCCAGCAGTGTGCCCAGGTGGCCAAGAAAGCCAATGGCATCCTGGCTTGTATCAGAAGTAGTGTGGCCAGCAGGACTAGGGAAGTGATCGTGCCCCTGTACTCGGCACTGGTGAGGCCGCACCTCGAATGCTGTGTTCAGTGTTGGGCCCCTCACTCCAAGAGAGACATTGAGGGGCTGGCGCGTGTCCAGAGAAGGGCAACGGAGCTGGGGAAGGGTCTGGAGCACAAGGCTGATGGGGAGCGGCTGAGGGAGCTGGGGTTGTTCAGCCTGGAGAAAAGGAGGCTGAGGGGAGACCTCATCGCTCTCTACAACTGCCTGAAAGGAGGCTGTAGAGAGGCGGGGTCGGTCTCTTCTCCCAGGTAACAAGTGATAGGACGAGAGGAAATGGCCTCAAGTTGCACCAGGGGAGGTTTAGACTGGATATGAGGAAATGTTACTTCACTGAAAGGGTTGTCCAGCATTGGAACAGGCTGCCCAGGGCAGTGGTAGAGTCCCCATCCCTGGAGGTATTTAAAAGCCATTTGGATGAGGTGCTCAGGGACATGGTGTGGTGGTGGTCTTGGTAGTGTTAGGTTTACGGTTGGACTCGATGATCTTAAAGGTCTTTTCCAACCTCTATGATTCTGTGACTGAGATAGCTCTCAATCCCTGGGTCATCCTTGCTTGATGATGGCCTTTTATAATTTAATTCCTGAACATGGTGTATTATGCTTATTTGGTGGCTGCCACCCTCAGAAGGGTGATGTCAAAAGGTGGGTGTGATTTTTCACAAGAACTGCAATGATTGAACTCCCAGCACTCCACCTGCTAATGAGGCTCATGATCCTAAACCACAAGCAGCCCCAGTCATTTTCCCTGCCTTTAGCTATCTGAAAAGTATCTAGACCAAACAACTTGTCTAGGCTGTTTCTATAATCCCTCCATGATATGGGTTGGGGACACAACCATTATCAAACTGATTCACCCCACCTAACTCGACTGTTTTAAGCCAGGATGAATCACTTACCAAGAAAGCATGATCTAGCCTACACCGATGCCTGCCTTCAGCATTGGCCTGGGGAGGCAAGAAGCATTTCATTCAACACATTTATGAAAATCTTGCCCCTTGTCAATGAGCAGAGCTTGTGAGAAGCCAAGCAACTCTGAAAATTCACTGCAGAAAAAAGCTCATCCAGAGTTGTAAATTAGCACAATTGTAAATTAGCATAATTGTAAATTGCATAGGGCTGGGATCTGAACAGCTCTGTTTAGAGATGTTGATTGCAGCCAAGTGCTACTCTGCTCCAAGGAGGGAACTTGCAGCTTTTCTTATGGTGATTTTTGTCTTTAACTATAGTTATGGAAGACTAGAAAGCAGCTACTGCTTGCAGGTGTCCCAGGCCCAAGCCCATAACCAAAAGCCACTGGTAGCTTCAAGCTGACCTTGTGCTAATTGCCATGAATAAAAAGCTCCAGATTACTTTCATCATTTAAGGCTTTTTGAAACATCATTCTTGCCTCATTCTTATGATTTCTAGCAATTCTAGGAGAGAAAGCTCCTATCTCCCTGAGAAGATAGGGTTTGTTTCCTTCTTTTACCATCAATTTTTTGTGTGGATTTTGACAGATCACTTAAGCTAAGATGCCCTTGGCTGCAGCTTTTCTGTGTGTGTTCAGGCTCCTGAGCCATGTCACATCAACTCTGCAGAGGCATGGGGACCTCTTCAGGGAGCCTTTGTGGGCACCAACACCTGAAGAGGGTCCCCAGTCTTGAGTGCATGGCTGTATTTAACCACCGAGCCCGTATAGAGGCACTTTCAGCTTCTGATGCTTCATTACTTGTCTTTAACAGCAAGATAGAGGAGAAACACCAACATTGACCCACCTTAAATAGGTGCTGTGAGAATAAACCCATCTCCGACTGTGAGGTGACCTAAGGTAGCTGTGGTACCTAAGGCAGCTAACTCTATCACATATGCTACAGTGGAAATTTTGCAAGCTCTTTCCTTCCTTGCACCATAGGGATGGAAAAAATAAACAACTTCACAGTTTCTTCCCTGAGAAGAAGAGTGATGGAGTTTTATTACTTTGAGAAAGGTGAACTACTGAAGCCTTTCAACTTGCCAGAATTATAAATATACTTTCACCCTACATTCCTGCTCTTCCTGTGATGTATATACTGCATTTCAAGTTAGTCACGACTTTGGCTTTTCTCTGGTTCTCATATTATTTCCCTATAGGGTTTAGTGTATGAATACCATGCTGGCAGACTGTATATTTCCCTCTTTATAGGACACAGGGAGATTTAGTAGCTGTCAAATGTAGAATGCCATCCTTTTGTGTGGTCTTTATTTCTAATAGAATCATAGAATCACAGAATGGTTTGGGTTGGAAGCGACCTTAAAGATCATCTAGTTCCAACCCCCCTGCCATGGGCAGAGGCACCTTCCACTAGACCAGGTTGCTCAAAGCCCCATCCAGCCTGGCCTTGAACACTTCCAGGGATGGGGCATCCACAGCTTCTCTGGGCAACCTGTTCCAGTGCCTCACCACCCTCATAGTGAAGAATTTCTTCCTTATTCATATATTACATATATTCACATATTATATTAATATATTACATATATTATATATGTATATACATTATACTGCCCGCTAAATTCAGTTATGATGTAATTCTGCTCTTCTGGTGAAGTTTAACCAGAGATGATGTGGTCCCTATGAAGGTTTCATTATTTTACATCTGACCTCCAGATCACTCATCTCTATTCAATCAAAAGCTTTCAACACACTTCTAATGCACAGGGAACACAAATAATAGCTTTTGACATAAATCAGACCAGCTAGTCTTTATTTCAGGATTCCACTTCTCACCATGGCCAATTACTAAAAGTTTCATTTTCACACACAGGAAAATTCTTATTATTACAGCCTAACATTTCCAGAGCAATTCCTTTCCTAACCTAGACCCTTTTATCTATGTCTCCAAAGACACCTGAGTTCCCCTTTCCATCTAAGAGGCACTGTCATCATTTCCGAAACCATTGATCATCTGCATCCCCAGGTGTCTACATGCCTCACGCTTTTCCTTAGGTGGGGTTTGAGGGCCACATGCAGATGCAAAATGCTGCTCGAGTCTGATCCTGTCCCACAGCTCAGACCCCACCTGATGTCTCTTTGCCTAGCTCAGTAGCTTTATTATTTTCCAGGTTTTCCAGGTAAAACCATATGCCCTTTTCCTGAACAGCATGTCAAATTATATGATTTAGAGGCCCTTTTCTGGCTTAAAATCTGTGAATCTCTTATGCATATTGACTGTAAGATCCTTTTCTGTGATGCCTTGATTGCAGTGTTGCATTTCTCTGCCAACCCTGGTATACCTGGATGCAGTAGTTTCAGAGCCGCTTCCCCTCATACAACACACAGTCAAAGTGTGTTGTCTGCAGACCTCATCCAAAGTCCAGCACAATGAAACGGAGCCGTTCCCTTAATTTCTGTGGGTTTCAGTGCTTACGGTTATTTCTTCCTGCCACCCAAACCCATTTATTAGAACTTCCTCCTGCTGACCCAAAACCACCATATGGATTTGCTCAGGCCAAGATTTTCAGGTGTGTCCAGAGACTTTAAGAACCATACTCAGACCAGCAAGTATAAATGTCCTTTTTTTCCCTCTTAATGAACTTCAAAGTGATACAATCCTCTTTCTTTTGAGTTTAGACCCCAGAGTAGGCACCAGAGTCTGAATATACTTCCAGGTAACTCAATTTTTTATTATGCTGCTTGAATCACATAGAAATGCCCTGGTTTCCAGGAAATGATAAGAACCATGCTGGAAATGAAGATCCTTCCAATTTTTTTATTATGCTGCTTGAATCACACAGAAATGCCCTGATTTCCAGGAAATGATGAGAACCATGCTGGAAATGAAGACCCTTCCAGTGTTTTCTAACAGAATAACTGGATTTTCAGGTATCTGAAATCTCTAGACATGCCTGAAAATCACATTCTAAATAATTCTGCATTTTTTTTTTATTTAAGCTATGTTATTAATTTTCCCATTTCTTCCAGCTTTGTGATTCATACATTACCTTCTTCATCTTACTCCCAAGTCATTAATCAGAATACAGAGAGGTTTAGTACCCGGAAAAGAGCTTTTCCACTTGGACTGACTCTTACCAGCAAATGCTGCTGAAAGATACCGAAGATTTTCTAGCAAAGCAGGCAGCTCCCTTCTTTGGGGAGGATGCTACATGGGAAGAACTGTTACTGTTTGGGCAGACAATAACTCCTACTGAGCAAATGAACTCTCTGACAAATCTGTGGAAGTTATTGCACTTTTATAACTGTTCCATTTGTACTGCTTTATTATTGCATTTTATTATCTATCCTAATGCCTCTGGTTTCTATCTGCACTTCAAAGGAGATGGATGGTGCATATCACCTACAGTATAAAAAGGTGGTTTTCCCCCTATAGCCAATTTTCAGCTAATTTAATATACCTGTTTTTCTATTGCCTTACGAAGCTGAGTGATATAATTCTTTTGAACAAGGAAGACAGTTGCACAGCATGAATAAACACTATGTAGCTACCGAGGAGATAATACTGCGCAATGGCAGCTCTAATATTTCTTTTTTTCTCTTATTTTCCTCCCGTCTGATGTCTATTTTTATTCAGTAAGTTTATTTGAGAAACAAAATGAGAAAAGAACATTGCTATTCCTGGAAACCTTCCAAAATGTTTCAGGAGCAGAAGGCTTGGATGAGAGATACGCAGCATCTCCCTCAAAAGAGTATTTTATGGCAACAGCCAACAATATCATCTCAACAGTGTTAGGGGTGTGATATTGGAGTGTCATTTACTTCATTCTGTGACCAAACTTTGGATCACGTGAATAGACACAGATAATAATAATAATAATAATAATAATAATAAAACCCAACAAACAACTTTATCAACCCTAGCCCAGGCACCCATCTCCCTTGGCTCGGGCTGAGGTGTGGAGTACAAATATAATGCTGAAGTGCAACATGAGAGAGTGATTCATCAGAGGAAACTTAAAAACCTCCGACAACAAGGTGATTCATACCTTGAGTGCTAATGGCGCTTTGCAGTAACCTCAATTTACTGATTTTGCATTTCCAAATCAAGTGATTTACAAGTGCCCGCATGTACTCAAAAGTTTATATGTGTGCACTCAGATGCAGCTCAGCTGAAGTTAAATAACCCTATCTTTAATGGGGTCCCTCTTTGAAGATAAGAAGCCCAATAGCATCTTTGTTATCTAAGATCCTTAATTAGGGGGGTACTAGGAATCACTTGGGATAATAAAATATACATTATGGTGCATCTTCTCTGAGCTCTCTTAGGTCTTGAAAAGCTAAGGACGAGATTCTGGTAGCAAACTACATGGGTGTAAACATGAATGATGGTTTTGATGAGAAATGCACCTGGTTCCCATTGAGGATAAAACCAGAAACTTCTGAAGGCACCTGTACACTTCAGACCCCTGGATTTCAGTGGCAGCTGGGTACCTACACATCTTTGAAGAATTGGCCATTAATGTCTTTCAGAAAGGTTTTCAGTTCTCACAGATTTCAGTCAAGGGTGAATTTCCATTGACCACGTGGATCGGTTTTCAGTTCTCAGCAAGTGTATTTCCTTCAGCAGAGGAGTAGATAAATAAATATTAACAAGGGGCTGGGATATTTTGTATTTTTCTGCTAAAGAGAGTCACTTGCAAACTCTACCAAGAAATAATTAGAACTGCTGGCTTTGTGGTTCACTTGTTTTCTCCCTCTCTGTCCTTTTATGCAAAGGGCTTTGCTGCAGAGGACGCAGCATGTGTCAATGCAAATACAAGGCAAGCACCTGCTATTTAGCGTCTTGAACCAGAGCTTGTGAGAACTGATGCAACATTGGTCAGAAGGCATGAAAGCAGCGAACTGTGCCCTGGAAATCATGCATAATCAGACAGATAGCCTGATAGGGTTTGTAGAGTGAAGTTGTTAGGAACTAGAGGGTAACAGAGCATTGCACTAAAGTTATGTTTGAAAGTGCATCACCACCTACAAGCCAGGATGTACAGCCACAGTGCCCCAAGAACACCTATTTAACAGGGAGGAGTGGTGGTTTATTTACTGCCAAAGACAAAGCTACAGAAGTATCCACTCATCCTGCAGTGTTATCCTGTTTAAAAATTACTGGCTGCCTTAACAGTATAGCTGTCTTAGCTGAGCAGTGTTTCACTTCTACGTTTCAAGAGATCTCACCCATCGCTAAAGGGGAATCATTCACAGATCCTGCTGTTACCTGCAGCAATCTTAGGTGTTTGCCTTTGCTGTCTTGGAACACTCTATAGCATGATATCGCTTCATGAGTGGATGCTCTGTGCTCCTATATATTATTATGTGTCCTTCCCAGCAGATTTCCGCATTTCCAACTCACTAAACTCTGTGGGTTTCCAATGCTGTACCAGTGGGCTAACCAAATTTAGCTTCGAAAGTAACAGGCCAAATTTAATCTGGATTGCACTTCTTTACACAGTGGATGAGTTTGTCCTGTTTTCCCTCACTGGCCTTCACTGATCTCTTTTTCTTTTTTACTCATCACCACTATAGTATCTGGTTGCCTACTTATAAGTAAGTTTAGCACAAGTGTTCTACAGTTTGAAGAACTGACCATGCACATCCATGTGCAACCACAAAAGCCTACAAGCTCACAGAGGTCATGACACCAAGCATGATGTGACATCCTTAAAACTATACCACCATTATTCTCTTGAAAATCATCTTCCTTGCTAAGGTATCAGCTCAGCCATGAGCAAGAGGTGTTGAAGTATCTTTTCAAGAATAGTAGATGATGCCAGTCACTGCAAGATCTTTGTAGTTTGGATTTTCCTGCATTTCAGAATTTTCACATTGTCAAGGAGGGATGGGAAGCAATGACAATGTTAGGGGACCTCCATGTTCTGCTTCCCAAAAGGCGGGTTTGCTGCTCTGCAGGACTGACTGCTTTAAGGGTCAAATGAACTTTCACAGGCAAGAGAGTGTAAATCTTTCTCTTGCAAATCAAGATTAATTTCCAGTACAAACCAGGGTGAGTGAGAACCACTGTTGCTAGCAGCTGTCCAAGGTTTTGCATTGACCAGGCGGAACCCAGCAGGTGAAGATCCATCTCGTCCAAGCTGTCAGGCTTGAGTGACAG
The DNA here is from genome assembly GCF_035582795.1 of Mycteria americana. Lineage (NCBI taxonomy): Eukaryota > Metazoa > Chordata > Aves > Ciconiiformes > Ciconiidae > Mycteria > Mycteria americana. Next base: position 4,246,810 of record NC_134381.1, on the reverse strand, counting down.
ATTTCCTGAGGAAGCCCTGACCAAGCATGTTACACTACTGTCTCATCCTTAAGGAGAGGAGGCTGCTTCCCTTTGCCTCTGATTAAAATAGATTGTGCCTGTTTCCACGGTGATAAGAGATGCTCTGAAAAACACTATTTTGGAAAACTATAGAAGCTTTTGTAGTGCTGTGCTCTAGTGATTTTATTAAAAGATAGTAGTAATAATAGTACAATGCCAAGACCTTTTAATGTCAGGGGTGTAAAGAAGAATTGGATTAAAATAGAAAGGTATTACCTCTGGTTCAGGAATCCCACAAGCCCAAATCAGAGGAAAATGGAGAATTAAACTCAATAAATAACTCTACCTGCTTTTTGTGTTCTGATATTCTTCCCAAGACATTTCTTGTTGCTCTCCACTGAAGGAAAGATGTTGAACTAGAGGGACCATTGATAAGATCCTGTTCAGCCTCTCTGATGTCCTTGTGTCACTGAACCAGGAGCAGCTGAGACAAATAATGCTCCTAGTCATTTTGATCACATTACACGAGTTAACTGGCTTGCATTGATATGAATCAAAAGAGGACATGCATCTAACTATAAACATTTTCAGAAACACCCAAGTATCTTCAGAGCTGGACTGGCCAGAAAGCAAGGATTCATCTCATAAAAAATGCAGGGTTAGGAATGGCTGGTCCTTTCACACTGGAATGAAGTAGGCATATTTCCAGTTGAAGAAATCTCATTTATGTTCCATGAGAGACCCCATGTCTGGGTGATGGTCCCAGTCTAGGACAGAGGAGAGGCTTGTGGACAGGATAGAAATGACCATTAATTCACTAGCTGCAAATAAGCCAGCGCAGGAACATGAATACAGACACCCTCTGTGGGCACATACTAACATCAAGCAACTTTGGTGTGACCACTTGCTTTCTATGCCTCTGCCTAGAACTTGCATCCTGCATCAGAGATGTCTTCCTGACACATTTCTATGAAATACTTCAATGAAAATCTCACCCAACATCTCCAGACCTTCACAGGCAGGAACTACAGTCATCAAACTCAAAGGCTAGGTCATCTCTGACCGCAGAGCTCTGGAGATCGCAGCTCTAGGACGCTACTGGGAATAAGAAAAGGTTACTCTGTGCAACAGGAAGGCAGAGCTCCGGGGTGATTTACTGTACCAAACTGTAGCTGCACTGAGTATAAAGTGAAACAGAATTTGCATAGCTCTCCGTTTCACAGAAAGCCACTGACGGCGGGGGGGACAACTGATCTTGGTAACTATTCACCTTCTGACATCAGAAACCTCCGATGCAGCATACAAGACTGCCGTCGCAAAATCCCTGATCAAGAACATGAAGCTCCTTCCCCTCTTCACAGCTGCGTCCTGCTTCACGCCCCCAGGTCCCTCTTTCTTTGTACTACAAGTGATGAAGTTTTTTTTCCAGATCACATGAGCCAGGATGAAGGGGGAAAATCCTGCCAGGAACAGCGATGGGCTGCAACCTGAACCTGATCAAGGGGAGATACAGAGCAGTACCCTGACAGCTATATAAGAATGTGCTCAGCACAAGAGCAAACACTTTTTCAGGTGAAGGACTCTCATGAATCAGCCATGCATGTGAATGAAGATACCGTTTCAAGGAGGCTTGGAGCCACTAACAAAACATGTTTGTATTTCATCATTGCTACCCTTGTTGCGTTACTCGTCTTTGCGTTAGCCACCATCATGGTCTTCGTCGTTCAGAGGATGGTAAGCAATTTCGTACTTTATTCATTGGCTTTTTCTTTCTTCTTTTCTTTTTTTTAACCTACTGCTTTCCAGAAATTGTCCTGTGGCCAGAAAATCAGTCGCTGTCTCCTGTTATAAATGCACACACATGAATTAGGGGAGAGAAAGATGGAACAAAGAGGGAGAGGAAAGAACTTTCCAAAAAAGACGAACTTTCTCCATGGGCAGCCTTAACTTCTACCATGCAATTTCTACACTGTAAATGGAAGTGGAAAGCTCATAATCCAAGATGCAAGCCACCCTCTGTCCTGCCAAGTTAGGAGGAGAGGTGAAGACAGATCAGTGCCTTAGTGTCTGCTACCTGGTTTTATATGTGTCTCCTGTCACTTCTACACCGAGTGACCACTGTCCAAGATGGTCTGGTCTGGTCTGGTCTGGTAGTGTCTACATGTGTTCCTCTGAAATATTGATAAATTTTAGAAATGGACGTAACACAAGACATCTATATGTGTGACACTGTGTGGTGCTGTCTGCTGGGACGCACCGTGATGTGGTGAAGCAGAGCTCTCTTGAACTACCCAGAGCACTGGATGGGAGCGAAGTAGCTCACTGACCCTCTCTTTTTTGTCAGTTGTGTTCTTGGGTGTGATTTTTAGTGCAAAAGTAGAGTTATAGCAAGGATGACTGAAGGATATAAGTGAGGCAAGGTCTGACAAGAACAACTGTTCTCTCTGCCTACAGACATTTTTTTCCTTCTTAAAATAAAGAGGATTGCTCTCAAGTGGATACGAGATTGAATGGGGAATTAGTGAGACAGTTACAGCCAGGGCAGAGGTACAGGTGGTGGTGAATATAAAAAGTGCATTTCTAATCTTACCAGGAACGTTGCCATGAACTTTACCGGGGTAAAATGACAGGTTAGAATTTTTATAGGCTTTGGAATCTTATTGCAAAAATCTAAGTGCTGAAGTGTGGACTCGATGATCTTAAAGGTCTTTTCCAACCTATATGATTCTGTGATTCTGTGATTCTGTGTCTCCACCACTGTTCAAAGAATGAAAGCACCAGCGTGGGGCTGCTGGAGGAAGTTGGCCGTGGAAAACAAAATATGATCTTTCAGCTCAATATTTTCTCTTACTAAATTTACCCTGGGCAATCTGTGTGTCTGTGTATGCACATTACCCAGAAATTAAACCATGAAGGCTTGACTGATATGTCTTTAAGTTGCACCAGAGAGGAGTCATTTACCTGAAATCAGCGTTCTTCCAAAAGAGAAGCAGTTTGGGCACAGTTAGAATGAGACATGGGGGTTTTCAAGTGATAAATAGTGGGACATTAAGGGAGATCTTTAAAATAACAGCCTGGGTAATTACAGAATTGCCACAGCTTTCCTATATAATGAGGCTTTCATTTGTACTTATTATGAAAGTAAGCATTAAATTACCTCTCCATCAGGATAAACGCAGTTACACTAGTTGCCAGAGAAACAATATTACTGAAAGAGTCAAGGATTTCATTTAAAAGAGTAATGACATTACTGCAGCTGCTTTGGAAACAAGCTTGGCTGAAGGAGAAAGTAGGAAGCTGAGGTGTGTGAGAAACAAATAAAATCGAGCAGTAATTTTACGCTGCAAGAGGAATTTGGCAGTAAAAGCATAACTTCTGTTCTTGTTCTCAGGGAGCTGAAAGACCCCCAGTTCAGAGGCAGCATAGTCATTCTCCATCCGTGACTGGTCCTGAATTTCCAGACCAGGGAACAAGTGTTGATTCTGTGAGGCAGGTTCCTCAAGAAACTCCAGGTCTTGCTCCAAAAACACTTTAGCTCATGGTCACACTGTCAGCGTAAGGCTAGGCACAAACTCCTTTGGTAAATACAGTTGTGGCTGGGCTGAGCATCTTGTAGTATTGATTTCAGCAGCTCCAGGACAGGAGGTCCGGGGGGTTCTTGTGGTTGGAGCCCTGTGGCTATTGAGTCCTGTTGCTGTAGGGAGCATCATCAGTTGGCTTAATTATTTTCTTTGTAACTTCTCAAGAGAGGACCAACATTTTGTGTCATCAGCCTCTTGGGATGATCTGGTTTTCCCTCCAGATGTTGAGAGACATCTCTGTCAGCTGGATTATGTGAGTGATCCTTGACCACAGGGGCAATGGTGGCAACGTCATGCCCTCCCTATGCTGAGCTGAGCTAGAAACTTTTATTTTCCTCTGTCCAAAGGAGTGTTAGAGGGTCTTAGGGACAATGCAGGCCTTGTGACCCCTGTCTCGGGTACCACTGCATTAAGAGGAGAATTCTGGTGGCAAGCAGATCACACAGTCCTCTAGCCCCATTGCAGGTACATGGAAGTTGGCTGCTTGTATTCCTTTTGATGAATTTACATTTGCCTAGTTTAAGATGAAGGAAGACACATTGGAAAGGAAAAATCCAACTGCGTAGAAAAAATGCATTCGCATCACCCAAAATCTAGGTGCTCTGAATAAGGGAAATCCAACATGAAAGACCAAAACAAAAAAGCAACTATGATTCCAAAGCTGCTTCTCTGAATCTAACAGCACTTCTAATATACATTATACCTCCCCACGCCCCTGCATTTTCCAACACCCCAAGAAATTTCCTTTACGCCTTGTTTTCAAGAAGGGTGGCACAGCACATCAGTGTCAGACCTGGAAAGTGTCGTTTTTTGGAACTAAACTACGTTTTTTGGACACTAACTACGTGCAGTGCTGAAGTCAGTTCATTTCTTTTGCTTTCATCTGCAGAAACCCTTGGCTTCAGGCCATTCACTTGTCTTGATCTTTCACAAGTGACTTTGTTTTTCTCTGGAATAAGAATAGTCACTGTATGGTGGTCCATAGCCTTCAATTTTCTTCTTAACACTATTACAAGAGTGCTAAAACCTCCACCCTTCTGCCTGCTGCATTTCACTGCTGCTGGTTATATGTATATATACACATCTATGTAGACATTTATGTATATAGAGAGATACATGTAAAATCAGTGAAAGACTATGGGACAGAAAGGGCTAGACAAATGTAATTTTAAGACACACAGACCCTAGCAAATCTTATCCTGTACTGCAAGGTATGGTGTATCAGACACCCAGGCCACCTACCTCTATGAACAAATTCTGTGTGAACGTCCAAAGTCCATAATCTGAGATGGTCCATCACTGCTCTGGATTTTGTAGACTTCACATTTTTAACCTCCAAACTGCGTGGGCAAATCTTTTCAGCAGAGTTAAGGCACCAGTGTGGCAAATTATAAGAGTCAGTGCAGATATTTATATTTGCTGACCTAGTCTTCAAGGCTGCTGGAGCCAAAACTGTAAAACCCCTTTAGCAGTGGGACTGCCGTAACCAGCAACCAGGAATTGCTCCTAGCATGTTCCTGCACTATCTATTGGGTGGTTTATGTCTGCTTAAAAATAATCTTGCCACGGGCTGCCCCAATCGGTGCCTATTGGCCCCCTCTGGTGGACAACCCTGACAAAAATTAAAAGAAAAAAAAAACAAACACTACTGAAAATTGCCCCTGAAAGCAGATTTCCAACTCTTTGAACACCCCAGGAAAACCACTGAGGCATTTTAGAAGAAAACGGTGCTGTTCCAACTCTTGCCATTGGCATTCTGTACAGTGACAGTCACCTGCTGTCTAGAGGTGTCACTTCAATAGGCCTTGTCAGCACTGGAAAAACTGAATTTCACGCAGACCTCTGTTTCCTGTGATGCTTGTTATCAGATCAGCTGCGGGGACAGCGCTCCGCTTTCTGGAGTTTTTACGTCTAGTTTCTACGTTTGCCTCTTGGCAACTCAGGCCCACCTACCTAACGTGCCACTGCCTTCCTTCCCCCTCAGCCAGAGACGGGTAATGACGGTTTGAGGCTGAGCAGAAACACGGGAGAGCCTGGAGGCTTTTCTTCAAATTGCAAAACTTCCTTCGAGGACAGCAGTCCAAAGAGCTTGTCCCCGCAGAGCTGCTGTGCGGACATGCTCTTGGAAGAGCCCTGGACCTAGTTAAGCTGACCCCAGGCCAGGAAACCACCACCCTGTGGTTTCAGGGTGTGTTTTCTTGGACTTTCTAGAGGCAGATACACACTTCAGAGATGCCTCATTAAATGAATATTCACAGTTCTGACTGTGACATTAGACGTTAGAATGACCCTCTAGCAGCACCAGTCTGTCTCAGCTTGGGAAAATTTCTTGTAAAATGATTAAGGGAAAGAAGAAAGAAATTACTTTCACTGGCACCTCGTTATCATTTTCTCTAATGAAGCAAACTCAAATTATTCTGCTTGCTGAGTAAAGACTGAGCTCCTTCATCAGCAGCACCCAGATCACTCCAGACAGGGTGAAACTTCTTGTCATGAATTCTTCCCGAGCTGGCACTGTAGAATTCAATCTCTTTGGGCTCCTACTGTGTGCCTCTTTGCATTCCAAATTACAGCATTGTATGCAATATTTTTGCTGTTAGAAAAGAAAGAAGTAATGCCAGTAACATTTCAAAGCAAGCTCTAAAGTTTTACTTTAATATCTACTCAATTGTTACTAAAATAAATTGCATTAGTATCTGCTGTTTTCACTCACTGGGAGACTTACCACATGAGAACACCATACAGTAGTACATTTTAATTTTGTTTCTGTTGCCCTGACTACGAAGCAAGCTGTGAGCCATCAGCCTTGGCCTGCATGCTATCTCCACGGGAGGGCTGCAAGGTGAACACCTCACTGATGATAATGTCTCACTTTACCAAACACTTGTCTGCAGGCAGCAGTGGCTCTGCTGTCTGATCTCATTTAGCATAATCTAGTTGGAACAGAGCATCCCTTTTCTCTCATGCAAAAATGCCTTTAATTCTCCGCAGAGGGCAGAAATGCTCATACATTGCATTGGAAAGTAATGCTTTCCTGCGTCGAGTGCATGTGAGGGGGACAGCCCAGTGCAAGGGTTCAAGACAGGAGCTGAGAGGCTCTGGCAGGTGGTCCTTGGGAGCGTTTTCAGCCAAGACTCTTCTCAGTCCCACATTTGATGATATAGGATCCACGCATAGGATCCATAAGAGTTTTCAAAGGAGGATGTCGTGTGGGGGAGCAAAAAGCTTGGAAATGCCTGGTTTTTCAAACTACAGCTCTAGGCTCCCGTTCTTCTCCTAACCCAGCAGCCGCCCTGTACAGCTTAGGAAGATCACCTGGAGAAATACTGTCTCAACAGATAACTTCTCCCCTGTGTTACATAGGTGTAGGGAGAGAAAATGAACAAATCACATATTACGGATACCCGAATTATGAAGCACCTATGCCACCTCTGTCTGCAGGACACAGCGTTTCGGCATTAGACCAAAGGATAGCATTGCTTTGCTGGGAGCAGATGCAGCTCTACACTGCAGCCATGGTTGAAAATATGGTCACGTTAGGCCAAAGTCTAAGTAAAAATATTCTTAAACATTTAAGCCTAGAACATTAAGTACCACAAACAGACACAACATGACTTCTCTCACTGTCCAACCACCTTCCTTCTCCCCACACCACACGTTATCCTATTTACACACAGCAATAAAGTGCTTATGTTTTAAGACCACTACGGATGAAGTTGTCTCCCACCACAGGGATGGTGTGCCTCATTTCTCCCAGGAGATATTAGATTTTCTGCTAAAGCTGGTACCAGCTTCCCAACTTTCTTCTTGGACATCCTGGTCAGTCACTGGAACAAGCTCCCGAGGGAAGTGACCAGAGCACCAAGCCTGTCAGAGTTCAAGGACCATCTGGATGATGCTCTTAGTCATATAGTTTAGTTTTAGGTAGTCCTGCAAGGAGCAGGGAGTTAGACTCGATGATCCTTATGGGTCTCTTCCAACACCAGATATTCTATGCTAGATTGGGCCTGTCCTGGTTAGCCTACACAATTAGCCCAGGTAATTGGTATCCAGATAAGAGGAGCTGGTTTAGGCTAGCCTGAGCAAAAACCACTCCCTGATACTGAAATCACTGTGGGACTGCTCGGTGTGTGTGAGTGAAGGGACATGACACAGAGTTTCAAGCACTGAGGCACTCTCAGTATCTTTCCTCAGCTGCTGGGAGAATTTGTTTGCTCCTCGAGGGCACTGATGGACATTTATGAGCTGTCAGTGACTTTGCTTGTGGGGAAGTAACACGCAAGCAAGCACATGCTTCTGGGTTCTATGTTTGGATGGCAGAGAGGTATGATAAAACAGAAACAAGACCACGGATGAAGCCTACCATATTTCACACTTGGAGCATGTTTCCTGAGAAGTTCTCAGGCCATGCTGATTGAGGACAATTTCCTGTGCTATTTTGACCACTGGGTTTACATCCCAGCAAGAAGTAGGAGGAGAGGTGAAGCAGGACAAGTCTGTCACTCTCAGACCTGTGTTGGGGCTCTACAGCTTTTATTTTCATGCAGCTACAGGCTTCCCAGGGATGGACACTGGCTCTCAAGGGTGTCCAGTCCCACTCTGTTCTACTCTCTCCAAGCTTTGCAAGCCACGGAGTGAGGTTTCCAGGTTTTGTGCTTCCAAAACAGCCCCAACAAAAACCACACACATTTCTTGTGTGAGAGAATTGCTGGCTGTGTCAGAAATGTAGATTTTCTACGTTAGAAAAAAAAGGCAGATATGAGGGATGACTGAGGATGATATTTGGATGAGTGCAGAGAGCTTGCTGGACCTGTTTGCTCCACAGCAATCCCTCTCTGACCTGTGAGGCTCTATAGGAGCCAGCGCCTGGCACTGGCTCCGGGTGCATCAGGCTGTGTATTGCCTTCATGGCATGCAATGGAAACTTTTAAGACCCACTTTTAAAGCAGGGTCGTACTTGAACATGGGTATGCTCCCATAACCATCCCTTCTCTCACTTCTCTTTCAGGCAGCTGATCCTGCCACAGAGAGCATCGCAAAACCTATCAGGACAGGTAAGACACCTAAACTGACTATAAATGCCATTTGTCTCATCTGTAATGCAAATATTGCCCAGGATCACAAATAAGCCAGTTGTGCACATCTTAACATTTCACATAAAGTCTCTTCTTGGTGAAAAGCCAAGGTAGTGGGGAAAAAAAAAGAAGAAAAAAGCTTTCAAATTACTCGGTACCTCCGGAAACCAACGCATGGCTGAGGAAATAACAAGTATGTCTGAATCTGCCCTGAGGTGCCTTTGCAAGAGAGCCTTTTTGCCAGAGGATGTGAACATCAGTCTGACTATTAGGTCTTATTTTAAGGGCTGGCTCTTGCACATGTGGGCGTAATGTCCCCGTCTTCACAAGGCGTGGGTGCAAATGTGTTGGCACATATTTCAAAACAACTGAAACTCCTCCTGTACTCCTCTGGCCTGGAGCAGTCATGTGTTTCCTACTGGTTTGTGGGGAAAAGGGAGGAGGGAAGGAGTAGGTCTAGAAGGGACAAGTGGAGAACAGCGGCAAGACGCACAGAGCAAGGAATTAAAACAGGCAGAGTATGAGCACAGGGAGCCCAAAATAGGAAAAAACTGTCTGACTAGACTAGCAGAGACAGTGTACCAAGATTCTGCTTTTCCTTAGCATAAATCAGGAGGAGCACTATTTATTTCATTGACATTGCCTCCCTGATTACATGGCCCTTAGCACCAAGTATTTTGACATCTTGCAAATGCAAGTTCATACTCAATCCCGGAGGATAGGAGATACCATTGCCTCTCACTCTACAGATGGGAAAAATGAAGCATGGTGTTCATCTAGAAGTGATGGCAGAATGGGAAATGAAAGTTCAAGGTCCAAAGAGTCCTAATAATGTAACCATCTTTTCTGCAGCTGCGTTTTTGCACACAGGTGACATAATGCATTTGGGCAACGCATACTCTATCTTGGATAATTTTTGAATCTGGGACTCTTCCGTATTGGGCTTGTTTCATAGCCCACAGGTCTCAAAGTAGTGCCTGCATGTCACTGTGTCCTTTCCGAGAACTTCACGTCTTGCCTAACCATCATTTTTTTTATGTTTTAAAATTCCTGTACCCTGGAGGGATTTTCTTTTCCCCTTAGGATGTTCCTAGGACATCCTAAGGACATATTGCTTTCTCTTTATCAACCTAAGTAGCTCCTTAAGTCTTTTTAAGTCTTTCTTAAATCTTCTAGTGCTTTATTTTTTAGCTGAAGTTCCTCAGAAATAAAGCAGGGTCTGAACATACAAGGCAGACTTGGATAAGGTCATTTGGACAGTCACTCCACTGCACCCCAAAAGGTGCCCAAAAAGGAGCTTTGGAAACCTAATGGGCTGCAAAGCATCAGCCTCGCTGCCCACAGTCCACTGTCGATGATGGAGAGTCCCCAGCAGCTGCAAGGTGGTACGGCCCCAGAGCAGAAGCTCTGCTCCTGTAAACCAGCATAACCTCAGAGAAGTCACCAGAACTGGCTGGTTTTCATGGCTGAGCTTTCCCACCAGTTAGGAAGAGGCAGTGAAAGCTGTTGGTGTGGAGTCTAGTGACTGACTGAGGAGGAGCCACAGAGACTGTATCTGTAGGTCAGTATTATTTCAAAGCAAAGCACGAGCAATACCGGCATTCCCCGGACAGGGAGGAGAGGTCTCAGTAATCCAAAAGTGCATTGCAATTTTTTTTTTTTTTCATTTCACATCAGGCAACCTGTGCCAATTGCTTTCTCTCCTCATCTCCTCATCTAACTGGCAGGTGCCAGGGAGGAGGAATGAGCCCTCTCCAGGACTGTAAAGATGCCGCTTCGTTAGCCAGAAACCTTTCTGTCTTTGGGTCAATATCAGCTACAGGCATCTTCTTGCTCTGAATTCTGCTGCTAAATCTGAGATGATGCCATTAGTGAAAGACAAAGGAGGGAATGATATAGAAACCCCACAAGGCAGGAAGAGTTGCTGAAAGCTGTTTGCAATGGGTGTAAGTGCTCTATCAGCCTACCCCTCATTGCCTATCAGTCTCTATTGTATGTCTCTGGCAGGGTAGTGGAGCATTAAAGTGTAAGCGAATTACAACGGCCTTTTATTTTTCTCTTAAAATGCATAAAGCAGGGCTAATTGATTAATATATCCCAGCGGGTAATTTACTGAGGCCCCGTCGGCAGGGAGCTCTGTCATACGCTGCCAGGCATCGCTTGCTGACTTCTAAGCAGGGAGTTGCAGCAACCGCTGCAAGGTCCCATCCAGCAGCTGCAGAACAGCAAGAAACAGAAACGTAAGAAACATTTCAGGACGGGGACTGTGGTGAGGCTGAAGTTGCTGTGGATTTAGATTTGGATCCGTGTCTGCCTCTCAGGCAGCCCAGATGTAATCTGGGTTTTTGTAATTTGGATGTGTTTTGTACCCACCTTGTTCACAACAGGGCTTCGAAGCCCTGCGCTGTAAAAGTGGGCAAGCAAGAAAAAAAAGGAGCACTGCCGACTTGCCAGGTTGGTGCTCAGCCTTGCTCCAGCCCTGTGTCGGTACCTACTTGTGCAAAACATCTTGGAGATGCTAATGGGGGATGCAGGATTGTGCTAATGGGAACGGCGGGGGTTCACTCAGGCAGAGACTGTATGGTAACGCAAATGGACAGTGGTCCGGACACAGCTACATCTCTGAATTAATTTTGTAATATTAAAGCAGGAGAAACACCAGTGGGCACTAAAGCAGATTTATAGAAGACTTAAAGCAGATTCATAGCTTCTTTCTTTCTTTCTAAAAACCTTCTTTCTTTCTTCTAAAGAAGAAAACCTTTATAGAAGGTTTTCCAGACTCAGCTGTCAGTCCTCAATGGATGGGTTTGCACGAATCCACAAGCAGTAGCTGAGAGCGATGCAATGTCGGCTAATTAAATGTTCATGTGAAAAATGATATTAATCTCCTCAAAACCTCTGTGCCATTGTCAGTGGAGCACCTGAGCAACAGGAGGAAAGAATTAAATTCATCATGAACTAAATTTTTTTGAAATGTTCTTTCTGTAGAAATATTTCTCTGTGGAAAGACATCCACATTTCATAAATATCAAATCATATATTAATATGGGCCAGAGAGGTATTATTATTAGGTTCATTTTTTAGAGGGAGTCTAAACTAAGACTAAGTCACAGAGAAATTTATGACCTGCCAACATCTAGAGAGGTTCAGCCCTCATCATCTCCTTGCTGTCCTTGCTGAGATTCGTTTCCCCATAAATGTTGTAATCCTGGACTGATGGCTTTTCTTTTTATTTTGAACTGCAAAGACATGATACCAAAATCTCTTCTCATTTATGAAAGGGGAAATCTGCAGATACATATGCACACACACACTATTTATAGATATTTTTGTCTGGCAGTAAGATCCATTAGCAGTTGATGGACAGGCCAGGAAAGGAAATCTAGCTCCCACTCACAGTTTCAATGGGAAATAGATTCCCAGATAAAAATTTGGCTCCAAGAAATTAAGATAATACAGGTGACATTCACATCCTTGCTACCCTAGAGTAAATCAGGCTGAAGCCAGTGAAGCAAAAAAGCCTTTCCAGATTTGCAGCAATACCTCTGAGTGCAGTTTGGCCTTCTGCAGCTAAATCTGGTCTCTTCCAGCCTGGAGTTGTCCCAGTGCAACACTAATGAAATTGCTGGGTTGTTAGTCACAAATCCCATGATGGTGGGTTCTTCAGAAATGGATGGTTCACATTTAGACCATATAGATTTTTGCATTCTCAGCTTCAGTACATGTATGTGTTTGTGTGCATATATGTGAAACCCTATAAGGTTCTGTCTGCTCTCGGGGAGGTCAGGGCAGATAAGCTGTGTTTCTCAGTTCGAAACATTTTGGCAAGCCTGGGCTTGCAAATGCTAGAAGGAGTGCGTAGGCATCCTCCTAGGCAAGCATCCGGAAGAAACTGCAGCTAGACAGATTCCAGTTAGTCATAATGGGGACTGGTTACTTATTTAATTAATAATGAGATGATCAGTATTGCTACAAAATGCTGAATATTAGATCTTCCATCCCTCCAATACTTAAAATGCAAGTTATAGATGAATATATACATATATATATAGATGAATAGCTCATGAAATTATGTGAACTATGCTATATGATGAGCAGGCTGGAGACTTGAATAGTTTTGGCCTTAAACTCTACAAGTTTTGCAGTAGTGAGGTGTGCAGTGATGAGTTCATAAGAGATCCTTCCTCAATTTGGAGGAAAGAAAGGGATGTTTCTAAAGTTTACATTTTTGGAAGGAGATACATTGGCAGCTGAGTTCAGTTCCCTTTCAGTGCACAGGACCAGAGTGACAGTCCTTGGGCTCTCAAGGACCAAAGGCACTCGGTGCACGTGTGATGGGCACAGCCACGAGCAGAGCCCGGCTCTGCCACTGAGCCCAGGAGAGGACATCACCCAGCTGGCACTTGCCAAGCATCACTCAGCTGGGGCAGTCCATCAGCGCCAGCCAGCAGCTATTTGCAGGACACTTAACAGGAAGGAGAGAGTTAAAGATAGCTAAGGGGACTTCAGATAGTGGCTGCTGAGGAATAAAATTAGGCAAGTTCTGCTAACTCTAGTATGCTGACAGAGATGTATGAAATCACCTTGCCTAATTTTATAAGCACTTAAATCGGTGGGGGGTACGGAGGAACAGAAAGCTGTTTGTTGCCTGCCTATACTTCTTCACCTCATAAGATAAGTTCAGGTTTTTGACCTGCTCTTGTGCCTGTCCACACTCAGCCTCCAGCTAGTCGTAATGCCATATGCACTGCAGAGGAATATCACTGTAAGAGGTGACTGGTACTAGGACAAGCCTCAAAAACCCCATTTGAGGAGCTTTCTTTCCATGTCTGGGTAGCAACACTTTGCGCTCTGGCATGCCACTTCCAGCTCTTGGTTTCACTGCCCTTTGTCTGTGCTCCCATTATACCCATCTCAGAGGTGGGAAAACTGAGGCAGCCAGCAGTGAGGAGAGTTCCCCAGGCAGAGTCACATCTCCTCAGACCTGGCTGGCAGCAGCCCATATATCCACATGTCCAACAGCCCTTGGGTTCCTCCTGGCTGGCAGACGCAGCCTCTTTAGGTGCTGCTGTGTTTTGATGAGACTCTTTCCATTTTGCACCGCAGGTGGAAATCATGGGAATGTTTGTGAGGCCACAGCTCCACTGAGTCTCATTTCACAGTCCTGCAGCGTATCCCCTTTGGCTCAGTGAGGAAAAGCTGCATTAAGCTCATGGACATAGTCTGACCCTTTTCCTCAGGGCTGTGCCCTCTGGATGCTCATCCTGTGGTAAAAGGGGTCAGGAAGACAAAAGTGAATTATCTCCTGATAGCTTCTTTAGCACAAAATAACCTAAATGGCTTCCTACTAAGACTCCTTCCTTATCAGCAGGCTTCCTTCAAGCAGCCTGATCTACAGTGTCCGTGCACCACAGCGGACAACGAAACCACTGTGGTCTTTTTGGCGCTTAGTCCCAAATGTGGCTTTGCTTTTCCTCCTTCTCACAGTATTTTTAAGCTCATATAATCCTATTGACTTCAGTGGGATTACTTCTGATTTATACTGTTACTAGTGCAAAGCCAATTAGGCGATGTGAATGAACATATCCATCTATCAGTCCTGAAACTCTAGTAATTTCAGTCTCTCCTGGCTTGCACCGAAATGTTTCAGATAAAAGAAATACCTGAGAAATAAAACTAGAAAACAGTTATAAGCCGCCTCAGCAGAGTGAGAACCGGAAATGTCTCTATAAAACAATTTATTTTCCATAACTTGCCTTCTCAGAAACACAGCTGATGTCACCAAATAAATGTTTTAAACACACACATAGAAAACTTGCTGACATCAATAAACCTAAGTACAGCTATGGAAATGCAAAGTGCAGCTAGATCAGTGAGGGGTAGATCTTGAGAGATGCCATGAATATCCTGAGACAGCCCATGACTGAACAGGCTCCTGGCAGCACCAGGCTGTTTGTGTGCAGGCACAGCGCTTTGCTCGCTTAGCAGATGTTGCAGGGCTGCAGCTTCCAAAGTCTGCTTGAGCAGCAGGGGGTTTTCTGCTTTATATGAGTAAACCGCCTAAATGCCACTGAGTTTCTGCCAAAATACTCTCCCTTCTTGCAGGACACTTGTAATGCGAGTGGGCTAAGGACGCTGACTATGCATTTGAAATAAGGGCCAGAAGGGTTTTCTCCTATCCTATGCCGTATCTCCACATCTCTGTAGTGTCTGTGCACTCACTAAAACACTGTATTGACACGACTAACATCAGGAAAGTAGGCTTCGGGTTTTCTCTGGGGATTTCCAGCACGGCCAAGGGACTTTGATAGACGACTTACTCATTCTTGGAGTGCAGTGAGCACCTGCTTCCCTCAAAATTGTTTCAACTACTGAAATCAGAGAAAGATTGCAATTCTTTCAAGATATCCACAGCCTCCTTCTCCAACAGCGAGTGCAAAGGGTGCAATGTTATAAATCACCAACCAGGGGGACTTGTGTGTGGGACGAGCTTCCCCCTGATTTATCCATCCTCCTGACCAAGTACCTCTTAGAAATCAGGCCATGCAGATACTGCAAGGGTCTGGAGATCTGAATCTCTTGTTTGTACCCTTAGTTTCAGGAATCCTATGAAACTTTAAATCCTTGTCTCACTCTGTATTCAGTAGACTCCTTGTTCATGTAAGGAACAAGAAATATGTCATCTGATGTCATGGAGTAGCATCAAGATTTAGTAGGACTTAGTTTTGTGTATTAACCAGTCTTTCAGAGACCCTTGTAGGGTGGCTGACTCTTATACCAATTTTATAAACCGAGTCACAGGAAAACTTAGGTGATTTGTGTACCCTGGGAGGGGGAGTATAATTTGGTAAGGCTTTACTGAAACTCCTTCATACTTTATTCCTGGTATTCAGCTGCAGAATAAAACACAGGAAATTGCCAATCTCCCATCTGAGCTCCTATGCACATCCCTTCCACAGCTGCAGCAGGGCCAGGAGATGTAAAGAAGGAGAGCCAATGCAGTGAGAAATAACCGTTCACCTCTCTGGCTGCAGCTGCTGGGATATACACGATTTTCCTGAATCTGTATCTTGTCTGTGTATCCATATGCCTGTGGGCTGCACAGTGCAGGACAAACTCTGCTCTGTACAATCACAAAATAAAGGCGGAATAGTCACTGCCTTTCACTGAATGTGCGGTAAGGTGAGAGGAGGAAAAGCTTACACAGAGCAGATGGGAAAGTGAAATGTGGCTGGAAAGGAGGCGAAATGCAAGGGGAAGCGGTGGGGTTGCAGGGTCCAGGATGCAGGAGCTGGGACACGGGGATGCGGTGCCGGGATGCAGGAGCTGGGATACCGGGACACCGTGCCGGGATGCAGGAGCTGGGACACGGGGTTGCAGGGTCCGGGATGCAGGAGCTGGGACACCGGGATGCAGGAGCTGGGACACGGGGATGCGGTGCCGGGATGCAGGAGCTGGGACACGGGGTTGCAGGGTCCGGGATGCAGGAGCTGGGACACGGGGATGCGGTGCCGGGATGCAGGAGCTGGGATACCGGGACACCGTGCCGGGATGCAGGAGCTGGGACACGGGGTTGCAGGGTCTGGGATGCAGGAGCTGGGACACCGGGATGCAGGAGCTGGGACACGGGGATGCGGTGCCGGGATGCAGGAGCTGGGACACGGGGTTGCAGGGTCCGGGATGCAGGAGGTGGGACACCGGGATGCAGGAGCTGGGACACGGGGACACGGTGCCGGGATGCAGGAGCTGGGACACGGGGATGCGGTGCCGGGATGGAGGAGCCGGGCTACCGGGATGCGGTGCCGGGACGCAGGAGCTGGGGCACGGGGGCGCGGTGCCGGGTTGCAGGGCCCGGGGTGCCGTCCCGGGACGCGGTGCCGTGGCGGCCCGCGGTGCCGGCGGAGCCGCCCGCAGTCCCGGGCGCGGCCGTGGGAGGGAGCCGTCCCCGCGCGGCCGTGGGCGGGAGGAGCCGTCCCCGCGCCGCCGGGCGCTCCGCGGAGGGGCAGCCCCGGCGCCTCCCCGCCCCGGCGCCCTGGATTTTGGGGGCATTCCCCTGCCGCACAGCGGCCGCTGGCGTGGAACCGAGGTGCTGGCGGTGCGCCTGCCCCTCCCCTGCCGCCGTGGCCGTGTGGGAAGAGGCGCAGGGAGGAACAAAGCAGCCCCGGCTCCTCTAGCAGGCGGCTTTTGGGTCTGCACAAGCAGCCGCACCTGAAGTCCTGGCGACACCCACGTTTTAACCGTGAGAGGACAGAGCGACGTCTCAAAAGCACCCAAAGAGCCATTTTCAGGAGTATGTTCCAGTTAAATGTTTCAAGCCTTCTTTCTG
The DNA here is from genome assembly GCF_035582795.1 of Mycteria americana. Lineage (NCBI taxonomy): Eukaryota > Metazoa > Chordata > Aves > Ciconiiformes > Ciconiidae > Mycteria > Mycteria americana. The sequence continues at coordinate 4,229,828 of NC_134381.1, read as the reverse complement.
CAATTGCACCTTACAACTAATTTGGTTAAATTAAGCCTACCTGCACTTAATTCATGTTTATAAGAAGGAGTTTATAAGAATTTCTTATTAGAAAGACAATTTTTTGGACTGATAGCTGCAATCTACCAGAGCTTTAGACTTATAAACTTACCAGTCGAGTTACACTGCTATGAACTCCCTGTGCAGATCAGATATTATCAGCCAAGGAGTAAGATTCATCTCTCCTACATGCTGTTCTAGCCGCTGCTGCTGCTTGTCACTTCGGAGCTGCCGCTGTGGAGTTTGTCCATAGCGCAGTTATAGCAAATAAATGAGGTGCCAAATGCTGACAGCATTTTACAGTACAAAAAAAATCAGGAGTGGTCACTTAATCTGTTGTTTCCTTCAGGGAACACCTCCGAAGACTATTTAAGAATCCTACAGAATGTCCCGACCAAGAGAGCTGCGGCGTACATGAGAGGTCAGTGGGGAGCCCAGTGGAGGGCAAGAGTTGGCAAAGAGAGGTTGCAGAGCTGGCTGAAGAGCAGGCTGTTCATGTTATTCAAACTGGTTTTAGTGGCAAATAGCTTTTTGACCAAATGGTCATTTGATAGGAAAAAACTTTACCTTTCCTGAAATGTGGGTGTGTTTGGTGAACCCCCTGTCTGATCACATAAACTTTTTTCTTAACTTGATGAGAAAAAATAAATAAAGAGATGCCTTCTGCACACAAACACACGAATATACATCTCCATTATTTCCCTTTAAATATTGCAGAAGGCCATTTTCACTGCATCTCCCTGTCTTGGGTTTCCCAAGAGCTGTGTAAGTTCTTGGGACTTTTTAACACTCCGCTTCCATGTGTGAATTCCCAGCTGTCTGGCCAGGGCCTTTTCTTGGAGCTTCCTGCAGGAAAAACACACTGCACAGCTATCTCTATTTACCAGGAAATACACTGCTGCAGTTCACATAGGGCTGAATGCAGGTCACTAGAGCTCAGCGGCTCATTTTAAAATTTGTTTGCTTTCCTTTCCAGTGTCCAATCCAGTAAATAGTTCCAAACTGAGCTTGGTCGAGAAGGGTATTTGTGAAGACATCCAGTGCAAGAGCGAAGAGCTGGTGATACAGAAAGAAGGCCTCTACTTGATCTATTGCCACTTGAACTTTCATTTTTCCAACTGTTCAAACAGCCCCACCGACCTCAAGATAGAGTTCCTTGTGAATGACAAAGTCAACAGGCAAACATTAACCACATGGTGTGCATCAGAAACATGCCAAGAAAAGACTTTTAAGACCTTGTTCCAGCTCCATTTGACGTACCTGAATGTGAAGGACCGAATATCAGTAACACTTAATCATCCTAAATTCTTGAATGAAATTTCTCTTCCCAATGAAAACGTTCTTGGGGTCTTGAGGTACAGCGATGAAATGTGAGCAGCGCTCTGACTTCCCACTGCTGCCCAGACTTGTCTTTCTCTGAACAACAGTAGCCTGCTTTTACTAGGCAACACCTTGTTTTAAATTTCCTATCTTACCTCATCACTAGGGTCAGAACGTCCCAGAATGAAACCTAAAACACTGCACGACCCACACCTGACAGATTGCTCTGGTTTGGCTCAGGGTAAGATTATTGTTGGACTATCCAGCATAAACCCCACAGGTCTGCTAACGGTTCCTCAAAACAATACCGTGTAAACACAGATTAAAACGTAACTAGATTATGGGAAGAATACACAATATCAAGACTTTTTGGCTAACAGACCGCTTGCAAGGTGCCTGTGCTCAGGAGATGGGGAAATCTTTTTAATTTAATTTTATGGAGTAGTATTTTGATGTGGTCTTTCCAAAAAGCTAATAGTCAAAGCCTGTAATTAAGACTTTCTTTACAACTGGAGCACACAGCCACAACTCTGGTGTAGGTTTGTGGATAGGTCGTACGAAAGCAAAGGTGATGAAATTATTGACTCTCAGGCTGGTAGCTAAAACTCTGGGACAGGACATAGGAGATTTGGGACTTAGAGGATATTTCAGTGCTGCATTCTGCTATGGACTTTATGCAATTTACTTCCAAGTGTCTTCCTTTTCACTATTTATCCATCTTTTCTATTTAATATTAAGCTCTTTCGGGCGGAGACTTTGTATATGCACAGTGCTCAGCCTCTGTTCTCACTTGGGGTTTCTAGATCTTTCCATAACAAATATTAAAATAGTAATCTAGTTGCAAATCTAGCCACATAACAAAGTTCATTACCATATATTTTCCTCGAATCCTGTCCTGCCTATTTGACAGTACCCTGCGTGACACCAGACCACACTGGTGTCTGAACGCACCTCTAACACCTGCACTTTCTGCAAATCCAAGATTTAGATCTGAGATCCAGACTTTCCCAAAGACAATGTCAGACCTGGCCCTCAGCTGAGAGCTGTGGTCTTTGGGCAGTCCAGAGGATAGTTGTTAGCTGAGCTTCTTTGGCTTACTGGAAAGCGTAGATAATGAAGGATGAAAGAGTAATCTCGGGCCCTCTTATGCTATGAATTGCAGTAACACAGGCATTTACTTGAAATGTAATTCTTACAGTGTGGGGAGGGAAGGGTCCAAAAAGTTACAAAAGCTGGTACCAGTTCACTCTTTCCTCTTTTCCCTTCATCCCTGAGATCCTCCTAAGGTCTCTTTTCGTTGGTATTCAACTTTTTCCCCTTGCGTACCTGTACCTTCTTTCCTTTACATGACTAGAGCTTGGTGAACTGGTCACATCAAAACATTTAGTCATAGCTTTAGTTTCTGGCTTCAGAAACTTGGTAAGTGTTTCATTTTTCAAGCTTAGTTGATGTTGTCAACTGATGTAGCTTAGTTTGTGTGAGCACACTCAAAATACTCCTAATAGTAGTAATTTGCTACTTGTGTTACGTCACCAGAAACTCAGGGTACGTATTGGTGAGGTTTCGTGCTATTGACCAGGTGACTTCAAAATACACAAGAAACTTTCAAAGGCTCCTGAGCAATTGATGTGATTCATTGCTAGAGATACCTACTTTCCGTTTTGATAAACATTGGTGAAAACAAAAAATCCTTTTGCTATTAATGGTTGGGGGGGGGGGGGGAAGAAAAGAAGAAAACTAAATCCATGTTTTCTTTCTTTTCCCCTTAAAGAAAATAAATTTATTCTTATAAGAGTCAGCTTACCCTGCCTATGACATTTTAACCTCCACTGAGATCTCCTCACCCCTCTGGACCTCATAGATCTTTCATGTCTCTGAACAGGGTTTTTAACCTCTATCTGCCTCCACCTCGATACACACGACTAATGCCCAGTGAAGTTTAAGCAAGTCTGGTAGTCAGGAGTCATAGCTCCTGAATATAGAAAAGGCAGCTAATGAATGAAAATACACATTTCCTCACACATACTCCCCTCTCCCTGGCTTTCCCTGAAGGCTTTGAATTGAAAGAGAAAGACCATTCTTTAAAAAAATAAAGCAGCTCTCTGCATAGGATGATTTTATTCTATTATTTTGCCAGATGGAGAAAATCCTGACAAAGCAGTGCTAAGCTTCTCAGCCCCAGGCTTTTTAATACCACAGAATAAAGCAATCTGGCCTCTACTCTGTTGCCTCTGAGAAATAAGAATAAATTATAGCCATAAAGAGAGACCATTAATAGTGTGCAGATTTGCCATCAGTTATAACAATGTTAAATAGCTTTTGTTGAAACAAGGCCCAGATCCAAGCAGCAGCCTCCACGCTTTCTGACAGACTCCAAGTCGCTTCACTCTTTCATCCTTTTTCCTTCTCTTATTTACTAGTTTTTTGAAGCGGGTCATTTTTGACAACAATCCTGTACTAAAAAAAAGTCCAGGCTGATCCTTCGCACGATGCCGCATCTTTTCAGCAACATCAACAGCAAGGCACCTTGGGGAACAACCCGTTCCCACGATCTCAGCTTCACCACTCACAGCAGACAAGCCTTTCTGCAGGAGGGTCCTCATTCTTCCGAGGAGCACCTCAGACCTACAGACCCTGCTCTGGTTCCCCACCACAGGGCTCAGTCCATGAGAAAGGGGCACTACTGAAAGCACTGAAGTCACTGAAAAATTTTGAAAATTCCTCCCCTTGCCCTCAGATGTGGCAAACGTGTGGCTTTCTGTGCGTATGCTCTATTGCTAACTTGGCCAGAAACAGGAAACATCAGCAATCTCACAAGCAAGTCTGCTCTGTTGAAGTTTCTTGGCCCTTCTCAGACACGGAAAAAGTCGCACTCTTAAACTGTTTTCTGCTTGCCTAAGAAGCATCTATGGGAGTGAATATACGCCATTATTCATAATCTTGGTTGACAGAAAAAGATGCGTATTATTGGCTTAATTCTGGCTGTTATTAATTGCTATAGAAAATTTTAACAGGGGCTTAAATAGAAGTCAATGCAATACACTTCCATCCAAGCTCACCTGGGGGCAGCAAACCAAAATCAGATCAAGTTTAATATCAGAGATTACAGAGTTGGATCTAAACTTCACCAGAGCTGTGAAGACTTTGAATCCAGGATTGCAATTACACTTCACCTCCCATGAAATTGGCCTGAACTCAAACTCCTCAAAGCTCAGATCTGAAAATTAGGTCACTGCTTATCTGACACAGATTCATTATTTAGGCTATGCAAGTGCTTACGGAGGGACTTGGGAGTTTTGCATTCACTTCACTTCTAGTTTTGTTTCATTTTATTTTCTTCAGCACTTCCCAGAGGGAGGAAATATCATAGTCACTTAGAGAGAAACCCTTTACTGTGCCATGGGCCAACCAGCAGCTGTGTGCTACCTAAAAATGCACAGCAGGCCTATGATCCCACTTGGATCAATAGTGCACTGATCTTCTGCACTCCTCTTATGCACCCAAATTCCTTTGGAGAGCAAACAGCATTCTGCAAAAGCCTCAGCCACTTGCTCATGCTCTTAAATTAAAATTACTATTCTTCATAATGCTATTAGATACAAAAATTACAAGCAGCTCTATTTGTTTTCAAGCACCCTATCCTGCTGTTAAAGTAAGAAAGGGACCGCTCAACACAAATAACCAACCAAAAAGCAAAATAAATAAGAAGCCTTTGTTTTGTGGGAGCTCTAACTGAGCCTTACTGACAGGACTTTATAAAATGGAAGTGACACAACTTGTGTTTCGTGCGAATAGCAAGGGAAAATCTCAAAGCAAAGGCAACTTCTGTAGGAGGAATAACTGTAAAAATGCAAATTCTGACAAGCAACACTTGTGACAGCAGGAGTTGTACTCGGTGACCTCAAAACCTCTTCCAGCCTCTGCTTTTTATGGCTATAATAGGCTTTATTTCAAGAAAGTATGATGGACTATGAGGATACAGAGTCTTGGAAAAATGTTTTGGAAGAGTGCATTCTGCAGCAGTGCCCCAAACCCCCAGGGGAGCTCAGCTGAAGTGGTTTAAATTCCCGATTTCTGTTTTCAGTACTGATCCCAGGAGCTTGAAGATTTGGGGTGGAGGAGGGTAGAGACCAGAGAAGGACAGCACAGCATGTTCTGAAATTCAGGTGCTTCCAAGGAGAGTGAAGGGGAAGAGCCCCCAGAGCCTGACATTTGCACCAGGGCCAGAGCCTTCAACCCCTCCGCGCTCAGCATCCCCTCTTGGCTGCAAAGGGCTCGCTGCAGGCAGCAACCACCCTCCTCTGTTGTAAGACGAGGATGTTGTACACCATGGGTAAAGTCATCCGTTTTTGCTGAGATGCCATATCCTGCAGTATTGGCACACCATTTCCCTTCAGCCATGTCCACAGCATCTAAATTTAGGATCCCTATTTCCCTCTATAGCCAGTGTGAAGCAAGAACCTCCAGGAGGTGAGTCAGAACACCCAAAATAGCTACCTAGATAAGACGCCATCAACTGCTGAGTGAGTCTTTACTCAGTCCGGTCACCGGGTCCTCAGTCTCAACAGCTTCATTCAATTCAAGATAAATAAAAGATTATTTAAGCTGTGGATTTATCATTTATGGACACATTTTACTGGTAATTTATGGACACTTTCTACAGCTTCCCCCAGAGTGCTGCCTGTGCTTTGAGGCTGTGTGAGGCTCACGGGAAGCCCACGGCTCTCCGGCAGAATACGTTTGTAAGGTAAAACAAATGCCAACTGAGCAAGTTGTTAGATTTATGGTCACAAAAGAATAAGATTTGCCTGCTTAGGTCATTTTCATTCCCACCAGCAGCTATTGCTTGGACTTGTCCAGAGCCAACAGACGGAGAGCAACATTTTGAAATCAGGCACCAATTCAGTATTTAGGTTTTGAAGTGACTTTTCTCATCTAAGACTGTTTAGCAAATATTTGACAAAGTTTTTCATTCCTTCAGTTTACGTATTTTTAATTTCCTTGCTTTTCTATTATTCTGCTTCTTCCTCTCTGCTTCTATTTTTCAGTCTCTATTTCTGCATAAAAGTGGAGGGGGAAAAGCAAATAAAGTATAAAGTAAAGGGGAAAAAAGGAAGGAAAGCAAAGAAGTGTGAAGAATTGGAAGAAAAACCCCACCTGTTTGAACAATTAAATGAGCTCTACAGAAGCTCTGACTCCAAGGATGTGAGTGAATATTGCCATATGCAACAATCTGAAAATAGGTATTTCTACAGCTTATGCTTTAGAGGAAGAATAAGTTTAATGCTTAAAAAAGGAGAACTTTACACAATTTTTTAATACTTTATATGAATGTAATTCCAGGGGCTTCAACCAAGTTCCTCAAGCTTGACAGTGGTAGAAGAGCAGAACTTTTGCTTCTGGCAAGCAGAATTGTGTGTAGTATAGCAGAGCCTTTATATTTAAAGGGTATTTTTTTCATGTATAAACCTGACTGTGTTGTGAGACAGTTCATTGGGGGCTTTAGCAATAGACACATATGAAATGTCAAAATAATTATATCATGTAAAATGAAATCATTCTATGTTAATTATTACTGTTTAAATATTGGGGGCACGGATGTTTTCCTGAATAAACACATCCGATTCATAACACAGTGGTGAGCGTGTCTTTCATCACTTTCAGATGCATCACAAAGCATGTCTCCAGGTACATCATAAAATCAGAATCATTTAGGTTGGAAAAGACCTTTAAGATCATCGAGTCCAACCGTAAACCTAACACTGCCAAGTCCACCACTAAACCATATCTCTGAGCGCCACATCTATGCATCTTGTGTGTACAAACGTGATCCTGCAGCATAGCCAAACCCAAACCTATTCCTTATGGACCGGTTCACCTGATGCTGGACCACAGCAGTCCTTTGGACAACTTGCTCGGGCAGGGGGCTGCAGCGAGCATCTGCCCTTCTCCAGGAGCGTGGACCCTTGTAACAGCTGTAGCAACATGCATGCACAGGTCTCGTTGGCCTTTTACTGACTAAGGTACTGAGGCTAGGGAAGTGCTTATGAAATGTTGGCTGGTTTAAATGTGTTGTGAGCTGAAATACACCTTATGGTGGATGGGGGGTTGTTGGCTGGTCCCCTGACGCACAGTTCAGACCTGCAGCAGTGGGATGAGGTTGTACAGCAACTACCGGAGCAAAAGGCTGGGTCTGACTCTGTGCTTGTCTTGAGTCAGTGGCGTAGGAGTCAAGGCAGCTAAAAGTATCACAGTGCTCTTGATGTTATAGGGGGGTGACGAGAGGCAGATCTGGCCCAGAAAATGTCACAGAGCTGCATTTCACAGATGCAGAGAAGTGTGCAGAACGTTAGCAGGATCTTTCAGTGCTTGGCAGGTTTTTGTTTTTCTCTGATGACAATAAAATGTCTGTATGAAGATCTAATGATTTAAACATTTTAGTTGAATGCTAATTAATGTTTTGGAATTCAGTCCTGGAAAATGCTGAGTACTTTTGCTCTGACTCAGAGGAACACTTTAGTGTAGACCTCACTTCAAGCAGGTGTTTAATTGCAAACAAGAGGCTCTAAAAATATGTGGCCACTTAAATACCTGAGTGTTTTTAAGCAGGAAGAGTCACATAGCGCATGAGTTTTGGTGCCTAAGCAATTCTGAGTCATGGCATTATATGAACAATTCAGTAATGTATATTTTTCTAGTGTCAATATTTTTAAAGAGTCATCTGAGCTTTTCCTTAGACTTTGATCCTTTGTTACCATACAGACTAGGAGCTTTTTAAGCTCCAAATACCTTCAGTTCAACTTAAAGGTTATAAGACTCAATAAGCAACAAGGACTTGAGCATGAATTTTGTTTAGGTATTACATAAAGTCACTCAAAGGATAACAGGAATTGAAGAGCCAAAGATCACAAAAATTCTTGAGCTGTTTTTTTTATACTTTTAAATAAAACCGATGAAGAAAACTATAGCAACTATGAGTTTGCATTAGAAAACACAATAGACATGACCCATTCTGCAAGTCCCCTTATCTTAAATTCTGTGCAGATAAGACAAAGTCACTTCCTTATTGTAAAAGATAAAGAAATTGGAAAATAGCTTTATAAATAATCTACACCATGAGGTATATGCCATGTACAATTCAAAAGGTAATTTCTTTTGTTTTACTGAAGTCTGAGATTTACGACCAGTAGGACTGTGATGAAACAAAAATATGATTTATTGCAGCAGATTCACTAGGATGTTATTAATTGTCAAGGATACGCTTCATTAGCAGCACTGCCAGCTAGAAGACTGGTCCTTTTAAAAGGTGAAGTAAAGCCAGTTTAGGTATTGCAGAGGAAAGCAAAACTTGCTGGCTTGAGTCAAAACCAAGAGCCGCTATCCTGGCGTCCGCAGTGGCTAGCACAGCTACGCCAGGTAAAAGGGCAAGACCGTGTCCCCGTACACCATCCCATCCCACCAGTGACCGCTGGAGATCACCCGGAGCTCTGACGTTGGATTTTTCAGTTATTCTTAACATGCTGTACGTATTACAACAGTCCATGGCTCTTAAAGTTCCCATTAAAATCTTGTCACTAACAAATCTCTTGAAGTGCAATAACCACAGACTAATTATTCAGAAATGGGAGGAGGAAAAAATCGGTCCTTTTGCTGCTTTTTAATTTATGCCCTTTATATCAGAGTGACACACCGTTGCTTGGTTTTCCTTATCGTGTTCCCAAAGGAAAAATGACTCAAGCATCCCTCACTTGAGGTGTCATAGCTGAATTTGTTTGATTTACACTCCATTTCACATGTTTTCTCTCCTGTTGCTAGCTGAGCCATCCACAAAAACAAAGGAAAGTGGGTAAATACAGGGAGGAAACATCTGTAACAAAACCGTACGCAAGGGAAACTAAAGACTAAAGGGAAAACAGTGAAACTCAGCGTGAAAAAAAGCCAAGTCATACACTCCCCTACTTAACTTGTGAGGTAATTCAGCTAATCTGGTTTTATACATCATAAATATTTCTTAGAAACTATCTGGTTTTACCATACAACCCAAATCCTGTCAAATGGACAAAATGATTGCGTTGAACAACAGTAGCTACAACACATAATGCCGGAAATAATACTCAAATCCACTCCCGTTCATTAGTAAAAATTCTAGCTTCTAACAGCAAGGAAGTTTTTTCCTTAATGGTTTTTAGAAGTTCATATGCTACAGTTGATTTATCCTCCAGGATTCTAAAATATTCTGAGCCTGCTCAGATGGAATATGCATCCCTGTTTGAACAAGACCGGTATTACTGAATACATAAACTCATATCATTCATAATATTTCTTTTTTCTGAAAGAACAGGCCCCAAAAGGGACAAAAAAGGCCTGTTTCTCAACTCTGCATTAGTGCTTGCCCACCAGAGAATCAAAACGAATAGATTATGTTAAAGGCAAAAGGGAATATTGCATAAAGGAAACTGAAATCAATTTTTTTTTTTTCTTTTTTCCCAAAGCTTGCAGGGCTCAGCCCCACAAGGAAAACCAATGTCCCAGAAAGTGAAAGCCATGAATTTTTCAACAAAGTCACATTTTTTTCTCTCTTTTTCTGGAAAGTACTGGTTTCACTGAAATGCTTATCAGCAGAAGTTGCTAAGACTAGGCTGGAATTTCTGGTCAAAACCACAGAAAGACAAGACACTAACACAAAATATCCAGGGGATCTGTCTATTCCCAGAGGCAGGAGGATGTGGCTGCACAGCTTTACACCAGGTCCCCTCTGACGGAGGAGTGCCGCAGCAGACAGCCCCAATGCCCAGTGCTACGCTCCCCGCTACCACCAACCAAACAGCCCTGCTGCTCAAATTTCTGTTAGTTACTAGAAGAAATTGATTGTGGCTAATAACATCCTGTTGCAGGGTCCCTCTCCTTGGCTGCAAAGTAGATGCTTCTTTGCTAACAACAGGTTATTTCTGAAAAGCACAAAGGCGCTAAACAAAGAGCTAAGTCCTGAAGACCGAATCTGGGAGCCGCTGCTCAAGATGGCCCAATACAACTCCTCTGCTGGAAGGCTTGGTGGCACAAATGTTACTGATTTCATCCCAGGCAACTAGAACGCCTTATCCCGGTATCAGAGGTCTAGTAAATGGGTTTCAGTTATGTGGTTTGGCATTTTGGAGGCGATGGGAGAAGCTCTGAAGAGAGTCCTGGAGAGCTGCAAATACTTGCAACGCACAGGAGTGATTTTCAACCCAGGTTCAGCATTTCAGTCCATAGTTGTTGGAGGCTTATGGAAAATCTGTGTAACTTCCCAGAGGAGGTGGTACCCATCCCTTCCGGATTTTGCAAATCATCCCCTTGGAAGAGTGCCTGGAACAGCATCAGTCAGCTAAGCAGCACCAAGAGTACTTACCCTCACTCCCATTCATACTTATTTTCCAGCTATGCCTCACTCTCTTCTTGACATCAGGCTCTTACTCCTCTCTTAAAAACACAGAAATCCTGGAATATGTTCCAGGAGTTTTCTTTCCTATTTTCTTTCAGCACACAGAAAGGTGGAAAGTGCAAGGTATTGACCAGGGCTTCCTCTTTCCATTTCCTCACGTACGTTTCTCTCCTACGCTGGTTTGCGTTGTGCCGGTTGCAGTCTCTGCTACCTTCCTCTCCAGCTTCTCGGGGAGTGTCACGCAACTCAGAGGTACTCTGTCTCGAAAATGGAGACAGACAGAAACTCTTTAGAAGGGCACTGGGACACAACTGCCTGCTTCCTCTTCTTAGGAGAAACTCTTGTAGAAGTTGAAGAAAGAAAATTGGTTTGTAAGTTGAAAAGAATGATCTTTTGCCTTGCCAGAGATCAGGATGGATTTTGGCTGGGGTTTTCCAAGGAGTCCAAAACAGTGAATGTACAGCTTTCTTAGAAATCCACTGACATTTGAATAGCAGCTTTTTAAAAATATCACATTCCTGTTCCTTCCCAGCTCTGCCAATGGCTCGGTATGGCTGTGCCTGCACCGACCTGAGGGCAGGGTTTGTCTTGGGCATGGTGCTGTCATCAGGCAATTGCAGTTTTGGATGCTGGTGGTACAACACCTATGGGGGGTGAGGGTGTGACAAATCCCATACCTGGTGTGAGGTTGGGGCCATCCCAGGAAGGGTTCTGGGACCAGTGATGCTGCTACAAGGCAGGCAGTGTGGCTAGCCAGTCTTACCTGCAGGCAGATGTTTTCCTGGCCCATATTAAGGCTTACTTTTCCTTCCCACCCTTACCAAATCTCACACTGTACCCTGCTGCTTGTTTCTGTTTTATCTGAGACCATGCTTTAACAGCACGGGACAGCAAACAGACAGCAAAGCTGGACTCAGGATCCAGTCAAAATCCACATTCAGCATGTAAATGCATCCTCTGCAAGCTCTGGCAAGTCAAGGGCAACCATTTTAGGCTCCCTCCATTTTCACAAACACTGCTTGAGGTGTATCCTTGCCCTCACTGTCCTCCAAAAGCACTTGCACAAAATGAGCTGCCAGCTATGAAAATATTTGTCCGTACCCTATCTGAGGTTTATGTTTCCTGATCCACAATAAAACATACCTAACATTACTTCAGCTCTGCATCATCAGATAGACACTGAAAAATTACAGCAATGGCATCAACAGAGCAATTTATAACAACGGCAGATGTATTTGTAGAAGACACAGAGGCTTTAAAGGACAAGTTTTCAGTATTGGATATGTATAAACCACACCCATGGGATATAGCCCCTGGGACTAAAGAGGTATAGGCAGTTCCAACAGTATCATTGATCAGGATCCAAACAGTATGCCATGAAAGCAGAACTAATCCAGCATGGCACCTTAGACTTAAGATAGGCTGGAGGCATTTCAACTGTACATCACATATCGGATTATGCACTTCCACCACTAATAAAGAGATGCCTTCCAAGGAACAAATCACAAGGAAAAGTTTTGTAAAGAAAGAAATTTAGTTCTGCTGATGTCTACTATTCTTCTTAAGCTGAAAGTTAAATCGCAGTGCATTCCTCTATTCAAAGTGTTGGTATTTAATTGTGATTTCTGATATTCAGAATATTTCAATTTACTTGAAATAATTTAAACTTGACATGTGGGGTATCAGAAGTAAAGACTCAATATAATGAGAAAGAAGGAATGGGCAAAAAATCTAACCTTATGCGGGAAAATAATTATCTGTATCATATAATGGAAGGTCTTTCAAATCCTCTTCTAATTATTTTCTAGAAAATATTAAGAAAAATTAATCACAGGTCTTAAGCAGTCATAAGCACTGAAAAGACTCCCATCAACTTTCCCTGGAACTGCTGAATGCCCTAAGCCTCGCAAACAACATTTATGCAGTTATTCACGTGCTTCACTACAAGCATTACTCTTATCACTTTCCTTGCCCTTTGGTTTTCTTTTTTACTACAAAAAAGGAAAAGCACCCCTCCCTTCACAGTTACCAGATATCAAGCACAGTTTTCCAGCTCCAGAACCGTTTTGACTTTTACACTCTCTCACACAAAACCCCCGGCCTCCCTGAGCTGGTGCCCCAGCAGCAGGGCTGCCACAGCGCCGTGTGAAGCCATCACAACCCGGGCTGCAGCTGAACGTAGAAGAGGAGCTTTCCTAGCCGATTCTTGGCTGCAGCACGAGCTCAGCACATCGTTTGTTCGTGGCAAGGCACTAATGGAGTCATACAGCCTGATTTGCATTACAGTCAGGCCTGGACACACCAAGGCCATGGTGAGGAGGGGAAAAACCCTAAAGCTGTGCCTTTTCCTTCCCCTGATGAGCCAGATGCCACCACCCAGAGAATTTCTGTGAGACCACTGGCATTTCTCTTATCACTGTTGTGGGTCTCCACAGTGGGAAGGAAAGAGTTTTTTGCACCCTGTCCCTTATGCATGCCGACAGACACAATGGGTCAAATGGAGCCACAAGATTAAGTGGCAAATCTTTATTACCAATGCAAGGCTCTAAAAGAGACCCTGTAGGTTTCCAGATAAACCAACAAAAAACCCAGGCTCTGATTCATACAACGAATCATTTGGGTGAGGAATGGGAGGAAATCACTCAAGGCAGACCACTAAGCAGTGATTTTCATAGACTTCTTATCAGGCATCAAGGTGGTTGGAGCCTATCACAATTCAACCGCAAGGCTTTTGTGGCAACTTGCACACCACGCAGGAGAGGATACTGCGAATACGTCCAAAACCTCTGATCATGTCAGTGAAAGAGGTCTATGACCAAACTGACTAGAGAATGAGTGCATCTTATGAGACATGAGCCAGCAATTTCTATGCAGCCTGCTAATAGGTTGGTTTAAATGTGTTCTCTCTTTTTCAGGCTTTATTCTGTGACAGAGGAGGCAATGATACCATCTTTGCCACTTTCATCCGAAACTGAGCAAGAAGCTCCATTACAAAGAAAGGGGGGGTGAGAAGCGCCAGAAGGAAGACCACAAGCCCTGGAGCTAAAACAATTTGCCTTACATTTTCCACACTCCCCTTTTATGCCTGGGTTCTTGCTCAGGATCAAACAAAACAACTTACATAATCTCCTAACAGCACAGTGACGTCCTCACGGTGCAGATCTTGTTCATTCCTATTTCACATGCGTTTAGACATGCCTGTGAGGTACAGCATCTAACTTCTGCTGCCTTGCACCACAACCACAGTGCCCTGAAACAGCTTCTCCCCTTTTCAAAGGGCTTGAAATATTAAATAAAAAAGAATCTTTACCTTAATCAAAGATGCAGAGGAATAGCCAACAACCCACTTGACATTGCTTTACATTAATATTTTCATTAACATCAGTGCAAGACCTCAAGGTCCTATTACATTTCCTATCACAGTTTCTTTCATTTGCACTTAAATCTGCACTGTGCACATTAAGGAGCCCTGCACATGCTTCTGCTCCTCTTGGCCTCTTTCTGCCACACACAGATGTTGCAGATCTTTAATCTGCAGATCCCCAAAGATGTTGGGATCTTTAATCAGAAAGATGACCTTTGACCAGGCACTGCCAGACATTGCAAAATGAATGGGATCTTGCCAGGGATCTGAATGGCTCCAAGACTTGGGCCAACCCAGCAAACAATTAGCCTGGTTTTGGCTGGAAGGGAAGATTGGCTTTTGGGAGAAAAACTTTAAGAAAAGAAAGGCTGGACATAGTTAAATAAATTACTTCACACAGCCCCTGGGTCCAGATCCATCCTAAGCAGTGTAACATAACTCAGCATGTCCTCACACTGCACCCACCAAAAAGGAGGGGGAAAAAGCAAAAGGGTATTTCAGCTCTGGAGACATGGTTTTGCTGCCTCACCTGACCCTAGTGCTCCTGCTGAGCTGCCAGAAATGGCCAGCCTTTTCCACGCTTGCTTTCCTGCTGAAGGGACCTTGTCTTGTTGGAAACCACAGATCTGGAAGCACTGCGGGAAGGACTGGGCTTCTCCTGCCCCAGCGAACTCCCCTCTCCTACAGCTCCACTGTGCTGTTGGTGACAACCCATCCCCACATCTTTTGTGGGATCCTTCCAGGTCCTCACTCTCAAGTGCCTGGGCTGCTCCCAGCCACATCTGGTATGTGGGCTCCTACGGCAGGGAAGTCCAATTGCCATCACACAGCCCACATGTCAGGTGAAGCCTTCTGCCTGCCTGGAGCTGCACCATCCTTGAGGAAGGCCGAGCGTGCTCTGTGTGTAGCTCAGTATCCACACAGTGAATGTCTCTCTTGCCCCAAAGGAGGTCAAAAGGAGGGTGAGGTACCCAATGCCTTCTCAGCAGCTCTGCCCAACACACACTACCAAAGGCAGAGAAACCTCACTGGGTCCCTGAAGGTCCTCTACATGTACCAATGGGTCTCTGCAGGGCTGCTAGCAAGCTGCGCAGGCAGGGCTCCACTAAACCCATGTTTCTGGTGCCTCGTGGCAGCTGCTGTTACTCTTCCTTCTGCTTTCTCCATCTCTGCTCATGGTCATCATTTCAGAATTAGAAAAATGAAACAATGACGTATATAGTGTTGCGTATTGCTGCCTACCCTGCTGACCAGTATTGCTTCATTCTCATCCTCGCTCTCTCTTAATGGCACGTGGACGTCTCTCTTCTTACACTGAGCAATTGTTATCACTGCAGTTGTATCTCAAAAGACACCAAAACATCTCCCCAGAAAATCTCAGATAAAGCAAGTTACCTGTTATATAAACTTTTGTGCAGTGATAACTGGACACATCCCAAACCAGTAAACAGAACTATGTGTCGAAAAAGCGTTGTTTTGCTGGTCACTTCTCACAGTTAAGTTAAGCAAAGCAGGAGGAAGTTAGCCCAGGAAATAGCAGGAATTTGACTACGTAACTAAGGATTGTTTTTCACTTTGCACAATATCTGAGATGTGAGCAACTTGATACTACAATGGTGCTATTTAAATGATTATTAATAACATTCCCCTCTAATTAATCTGAGTCCTTGTCTAAAAGAGCTAAAGAATCATATGTATAATGGCTGAACTGGATCTTCCAGCATTTGTAGCCCACCCTTCTGCTCAAAGCAAGACTGTCACTGGCACTAGATCAGGTTGGCCGTGGCGTTCTCTAGCCAAGTCTTGGCAGCTTCCCAGGGAAGGGATTCGGGGACCTCTCCAATGGCCTATTTCTGTGCTGTATTACCCTCTGAGTGAAAAAGGTCCTCCTAACATCCATCATCGAGTTCCTAAAATGCAGTTGATGGCTGTGAATAGCTCCTGGGTATATTACCTGGCATTACTAAGGTTTTTTGGCTCCCCTTTGCCAAACTAAACCAGCCCAGCTCCCTCAACCTCTCCTCACAGGTCATGCTGCCCAGGAACCTAAGCATCTTTGTAGTCCCCATGGGAAGTGGAGAGGGAGGTGCTGACCTCTTCTCCCTGATATCCAGTGATAAGACATGTGGGAATGGTTCAAAGCTACGTCAGGGGAGGTTTAGACTGGACATTAGGAAGCATTTTTTTACTGAAAGGATGGTCAAACACTGGAACAAGCTCCATAGAGCAGTGGTCAATGCCCCAAGCCTGTCAGTGTCTAAGAGGCATTTGGACAATGCCCTTAATAATTTGCTTCAATTTTTGGTCAGCCCTGAAGTGGTCAGGCAGATGGACTAGATGATCATTGTAGGTCACTTCCAACTGAATATTCTATTCTATTCTATTCTATTCTATTCTATTCTATTCTATTCTATTCTATTCTATCAAAACTGGACACCATATTCCAGATACAGTCTCATCCTCACCAAATGGGGGGGTCTAACAATGCCCCTCAGTCTGCTGGCTACTCTCCTCCTGACTTTTATTAAGACAGAAAGAAACCGTCTTGTTTTGTCATCCACACTTACAATCCCATGCCCTAATTTGGTGTAATGAGGCCTGAGTCCAAACTTCATCAAAAGCTGTAGAATATCTTCCACTTATTTCACTGGATTGGGATCAGGCACTCATATTTTACTGGCATTGCCACAAATTTGATAACACTGCCAGCTGCCCATAGAGCATGAGTTTGAATTCATCTTCCCTGGATATTGGGGTTTTCCCTTCCCTGGGCCAAATGAACAGTGTCACCCTGCTGGGATTATGGAGAACATTATCTCTCGCTGTATCCCCTTCAAGCACAGATACGTGGAAAGAAGTTTATTTTAAATTCCTTTTTCCTTTGGCAGCTACGAAGCTCCCTGCAGCTGCAACACCCACATCATTCCTCAGTGCCTCGCTCGCTAGGGAGATGCAGAGCAGTTTCTCTGTGTGGAGGTGGCCTTCTTGGCTGCCTCCAGACGCGGTGGAGGGGAGGAAACACTCTGCAGAGGGTGTGTTGAGGCAAGCAATGGGACTCTCATCCCATGTGGTCACATGCGTGGGTTTCCAGATTTTTACTCTCTCTTTTTTTTTTCTCCCCAGCTGAATCTTTACGCAGAGATGGAAGCAGGTATTTTTCACTGGAAGTGTGAATAATAGTGCAAGAACATAAAGCTTTGCCATATTTCTGGAACTTTCCTCTCCTCCTTGGGAATTTTTCCACCATGGCTGAAGACCTTTATGAATTAAACAGGGTTGCCCCTCCTTCCTAGGCTCTGCTCCATCAACAAAGTAAGAAAACTGAATGTAGTCTTTCAGCCAAAAGAAAAATAAAATTGCAATTCCTCTTAAACACTTTCTGACTTAATCAGTTCTCTGATATGTGTTAATCAGGGACCACATCCTCACTAGGGGCCAGACAAAGTCCTAGCACACTGTGCTCGTCCCCTTTGTCCCCAGAGCATTCCCCTCAGGAAATGTGCAAATGGGTGGCTGTCATGAAGTGTCCTCCCTGTAGAGTTCAGGTTGCTCAAAGTGACCACAGGGACATTTCGGAGGCACTAACACTTCTGATTCAGCTCAGCCATAACCTACCCCTCAGAGGGTGCTGAATGGTGGGGGAGGAGTGTGGATGTGAACTCGTGGCACCTGTACGGAGGCAGTTGAAGGGTGCTGTGATGCTGACCTGAAACACCATACCAAAGTCTCAAATGGTCTCAAAGCTTGAGTGACCAGATGTGACTTGCTTCAATGCAAGGCTGCAACCAAGAGGTCTTGGCACTCCTGGGCTCCCTTAGGAGCGGCCAGAGCTGTGAAAGAAGGGGGTCAACACCATGCATGAGCAGAAAAGGACAGTTTTTTCTCCTAGATTTCTTAGTTGAGGACCACTACACAAAGACCAACACCTATTGGTATCAGCAGATGCACTGAGACAGCAAGTTGTGTAGCTCTCAGGGTGCAGACCTCAGGTCAGGAGGTTGTCCCCAGCTTTGCTTGCTGTGAGCACACACTGGAGGAGCCTTCATGCTGTTGTAGCTTGCCAAAGAGAACACATCTGCCTGAAGTGGAAGTATCAAAAGGCAAAGCAATCCACCTCTGCAAAATCTGACATGTTTGGAGAATGCCTAAGCCTGATCTCAGACCCAAGCTTTCACATTTCCACTTTTAGTCATTTCTAATCCAGGCTTTTCTGGAAGAAGTGATGGATGGCCAGATGAGAAGGGATTAAATGGAAGTTAAGGACTTCGCTGGGGTCTAGTCCATCTCTCTCTGGTAACCTCAGAGGACATTTGGAATAGCTCAAAATGACAAATATGAACTAAGATCCATGGAAAAGAATGTCACAGCAATGTGGACATGACTGTACCATTGGGTTCATCTCAAAAACATTCTGTTGATTGCACCATATTCATACCAAATTTATCATGGAACAGCTTAAAATTCCGCTTCTATTTTTAGCACGTCGCTTTCCTAAATAAATAAGATAAATAAAGATACTGCACAGAAAAATAATGCAACAGCTGTTTCTGACCAGTGAAATCCAGACATAATAGACAACTCTGGAAATACGCTTATGCGTATTGTGCACAAAATACTGTTTGTATTACAAAAAATGCTCTTTTTCTCATGGGAACTGTCTCATGCTATGACAGCCATAGGTTTTATTCTGTCACTGCTAAACTGAGATGATACTTGGAATTTCCTTTCTGTGGGCAATGTTCAGATGTTTCACTTTGTTTTCTTCCAGTACAGAATGAAAAGCTGAAAACTTTTTCCTGCACAGAATTCCTTAATTTGTCTAAGATTTAACTTCAGAAGAGTCAAGGTGCTTCTTTATAATTTTGACCAAGACAGAGAAAAAGATTTTATTAGATTAGTTTGAAATTAAGTCAAATTAAGTCAAAACAGGATAGTCAAACATCATTGAAATGAAACCTATGGATGATTATTCTTGACAAAGGCAGTGCCATTCCTCCAGGAGTTTTCAATTTATTCAAGCAAAATTTCCTTCCAGAGCAAAAATGCTTTTATCAGAACTATTCTGGTCAGATCTGACGTGGCTCAAAATGAAGTGTCAAGGGATGGATGTGCCCTGGGGTTGAAGTTTTGCATCTCACCCTTTTTGCACCAGTCCAGCTTAGCTCTCCAAACCACGTAACAGCAGGCTGTGCTGTGCCTCAGTCTATGGTGCTCATTTTCTCTGCCATTTCGTGTTTTTCAATTGGGTGCCAGGTGAGCTGATCATTCCAGCACATGGCAAAGGCAGCAAGTGGCCTGCCTGGAACTAGGCAGATTTCTCTCTTCACTGCAGCGAAGGGGTTTCCAATCAGACCAATAGAAGAGACCCATGAGCTAATTCATCTTAAGTTGCAAGGGATTTCCCTTAGCATTGCCAGGCCAAGTTTCCTTTCAGTTACTACCACCCCTCTGTCCTGGACAGTCCTCCCTCCTTTCCATCCTGGCATATTTTGTTACTTTCATGTTATAATTGCACCAATCGTGGTATAACCGTTCGCTGCTGCATGATTTGTGTGCACAGCATCAAACAACTTCTGTTCGCGTGGTCTCGCAATGGACTTGAGAGGTGATACATGAATTTTTTGAAGTTGAGCATTGAGGCAGAAACCATTGTGTGGCAGCTAGATTTTTAACAGCATTTCAGCACCTATTTCACTGGCAGAGATCAAGCGCAATTTCCAAAAGCAACTAAATGTGTTACATAAGAACCACTCCAGATTAATGTCACTGCATTAGCACCAAGGAGCAGCATCACATTAACACAGCTGGTTTCCCAATAACATAAAACAATAGTACAAAAAAACCCCAATGAGTTCTCTAAAAAAGTTGTGTTGGCTCCCTTCTCCCCAGTCATTATGGTAGACAGCGTAAGTTTTGTGTTACGTGATCTGGGAAGACTTAGAAAGTATTTCCGCACTACAGCTGCAACCTTAAACAGTACAGAGATCAGTCTAAACAACATTGATATTAGAGGTGAAAACCTTATTAGCACTTAAGAAATGCCTGTTACTGAAGAAATCTACTTTAATAATAATAACAATAACAACAATAGCAATACTAGTCATAATAGTAATACTAGTAATAATAGTAATAGCAATTTCTGATTAAATCCTCAAGTGCTTCACAAATAGAAGCCCAGTATCATAGCCCATGTTTTCCTATTGCAAATTCAAAGCCCAGACAAGCAAAGCAACTGGCCAGTGCAGACTGCACGTTTTTAAGCTGTAGGTCAGTACTCTGTCCTTTTCCTCCTCTCGAGGGCATTTTATATAGTAACTGTAGCCAGCTCTCAAAGAAGCCTATAATCATCTTTTAGCCACACACTTCATCTGTGTTTATGCCTTATGCCGCTTGCATTCTCCACACCTCTAGTAATCCTCACTGAGTTTTCCTGGAACACCTTCAATTGGACATGCTGCTACAGAGATGCTAGAGACATACATATGTGACAGCACTTTATACTGTTATTTCAGACAGTCTTTTCCCTGGGAGCTCAATAAAAATACTTTGAGACCAAATGCTCAGCAATCTTGAACTGCACACAGCTGTCTAGCCATTTGTGAAAGTCTTTTCCAAAGATGATGGTCTGCCAAATGACCATGCCCCAGCATGGAGGTGAATTGTGCACCCCAGGTACACAAGGCAGCATTGGGCTGGCTGGGAGCCACAGTCATCCCAGCGCGAGAGGGCTGCCCTCGGCTTCCAGACTTGCTGCATAGCTGTCCTCTGGCACTTCAGCAAGATGTGGCTCACGGCACGTCATTACGCACTGTGGGTGCGAGGGATTGTGCAAGCGGTGGTGGTGATTTCCAGGAGCAAGATGACTTCCCTGCCATGAGAGCAGCCACTAGAATGAGAGCTATTCACACTGTTTATATTAGCTGGCTGCTGCAAGCAGTCAAGCACAGTTCAAATCCATGAATGTGAAAAGGGATGGATTGCTTGGTACCCACAAGAAGCCCTCTTTGTACCACAGTGTTGAGGCATGCAGCCAAGTAGAGGCAGAGCAGAGGTGCTGTAGCCTCCTGGATCATGCCCGTGGCAGCACAATTTGAGAAAGACATGGAGGAAAATGAAGAACAAACCAGACCTAGATATAAGAAGCCTTTTTATCTTGACTTACTAGTTTTTTGTCTAGCAAAGGTCTGTGATTTCCATTAAAGACAGTAGTTACTCATTCCTTGTACTGATACCATTTGACCCCAAGTGCCCTTTCATTACTCATTCTAAAAAACAGTCCTAGGTGATTCATCAAGGGACATTTTTCCCTTGAATCCCCAAGACTTTAGGTAGGTCCTGCAAAATCCAGAGGACTCAGTGGTGAGACATCACACTGGGAGTTTGGGGTTGAGGACTGAAGGAGAGAGGAAGAACATTCAGTGGTGTAAAAAAAGGTTACTGGAATGACCCAGAGGACAAGGGAGGAGGGAGGAACAGGGAAGGAAGGAATTTGGGAAGACAAGGGAAATGGTATGACTCAAAAAAATGGTGGAAAGTGCAATGGAAAAATGAAATAGGGGAGTCTGCTAGCCTAGGCAGGGAGGCAGGAATAGCTTCATGATTCGAGCTCATTCCTTTCCTCCCATGAGGTGGGGAGGGCTGCTCTGCTAAAGGCTCAGTGGAACAGGATAAAGGAAGCACAAGGGCATCTTTCATCCGGCATCTGCTCAAAATGAACACACACAGACCATTTATTTCTATCAAGGTTGTATAGCTGAAAGCTGTAGAAGTCACTACGATGTCCCTCCTGTGGTTTTCTACAGCTTCATTACCTTAAGATCATTGCCTTTTCTCAGCACATGAGATAATTTAGGATGTTTTTCCCTACTTGCTATACTTCACAATTTTAGATAACAGGTAAAGTTTCTGCATGTTACTTCTGCAAATGGAAGGGGTTTATTACACATTACAGACAGATGTTAAAGCTTTCCACAGCTTTTCACCTTCCAGCAACTAAAAGGGAGAGTTTAATTAATAAATGCAAATAAATGGGCATTAGTCCTTCAGCTACAGCCAATACCATGCAACTTGTACATGACAAAGAGACTAGAACACTGTTGCGTTAAGAGTTACTGTTGCATACAAATAGGAGTCTGAGGAGTAGCTGGGGGGGAACCCTCCCGTTGAGTCACGAGGTTCAGACAGGACCCCCTTGCTTTCTAAACTCTTTCTCAGAGAGGAGTCTAGGTGCGGCTAGGTCCAGTCTTAGTCTCAGACCTGGTCAACGGTTTATTTTCTAAGGACTGTGTGTGTAGCCACTTATTAGTTCAGGGCTTTCGCTAAGGCAACAGCATTAATTTTTACACCCCCCCCAGTCTGGTCGTGTTGAAGGAACTATCACGGCCAGAGCAGTGAAGAGCGCAGTTTATTAGAGCAACAGACACACAGATTCTTTGGATTACCGGTGATAAATTAACTGTCTGCAAAGCACATACGAATGCCAAGAATATGAGTATGAATAACACGGCCGGACACAAACATGTATATAACACGGCCGGACACAAACGCGTTAAAAGATAATAAAGCGACTCTATAGAGATTTCTAAGTTTCCCGGGGAGGCACTTGGTATAACCAAGTGTTTGACTCTTACCCAAAGGCATCCCAATGCGGGGGAAGAGAGGCTCAGCCCGTCAACTGATCCCAAACGTCGGAGTGATACACGATGGTGTCTTCCCTAACGTTCTCTTTCTCTTAAGCTATTTTATACTATTTTTCACCTTTCAGGTGGAGCTTGAGTGACTCTAGTCATACATACCTTTGTTTAGGATTGGTGTAAAGTTTTCTCGCTTCGCTTTTAAAGGTATAAGCTAGAAAAATTCAGTGCACAAGCTCAGTGAGGGGTGGTCGCACCTTGGAGGCGGGTAGCTTTTGGGATGGAGGTGTGTTTTGGTATTATAATGATGTTATAATGAGCAAAGTTCACCAAAAGGACAGCATTTTGTCAAAAACGTGGCAGGCTGTTGGCCCAGGGTAGTAAATATGCAGCTTATCAGTTCCATGACACCTTTAAGTTCCCATATGATTGCAGAGCCTGGCCGCGGCATCTCCACACTGCTCCACCCTCCGGGCAGCGCCTCTTAGAGTCAGCACACCAAGTTCCCCTGGTGTTACCAACATCTAAGGGTGCAGGCCTAGGGAACTCCCATGCAATGGATTCCTTACATGTCAGCCGCATTCCACCTGGGAAGCTTCTTCAATGCTGTGCCTTACCTAAAAGTGTGAATACAAGTTCTAATTTTTAAGTCACCTCAGCCATTATCCCACAAACACAGGGCAAGATTATTTTGCAGATTTGGGAGAAGCCATGTTATTCTTGCTTGATCCACCTGTGATAGCATAAGGGAGGGAGAGAGGGTGTGATTTGTGTCAGTTCTCTCATTCAAAGTCATTTAGTAAGTCTTACACAACAAATCCTTTCCAAGCACTTCAAACTGACCCCCTAAACCTGAGTTGCTCAGATTCTCCAGGTATTTCTGAAAGTCCTGGTCCACATTCTTCAACTTGGTAGTAGTGAAACTTAAGGATAGAAAAGAAGAGGCTAAGGAAAAGAGGTTAGAATCCTTCTGCCTGCATCTTGTTTAATTCACCATGGCAGCTCTACAGCCCATTCTCAGTCCATCTGCACTTCCTTCCAACCTGACCTGTACCTCTTCCCTTCCTACTTACAGAGATGGGTGTAACAGGGCTGAAAGGGAAATATATGTCCTTGGAAAGTCAATTCTGTGTCTGGAGGAGCAGGACATACTTGGGTCTTGGGTGCCTTCTAGAAGGCCACATCACTGCTGTCTTATAATACGGCCAAAACACTTTAGAGTATTGATGTGTGTATTACAAGATAGTTGTATGTAACAAGGTGGAATTAGATGATGAACATAAAATATTTCTATTGCGTTTCTTCCCTTGCATCCTAGGATATGTTGTCTAACAGAAGTATTACTTCCCCAGTGGTCTCACCCTGCCTGTGGTCTCACCTTGCTTCTATTTTTAGACTACCAAGGCCAGAACTTTATTGATCAAAGTAAAACCAGAAGTGATTTGCCTATAGCAATTGAATGGGGGAGAGTATCAGGGAACAGCCTTCCTTTATGAGAGACCTGCATGCTACCCATGTCATATCCACCTCCCCTCTGGCACGCCTCCTGCAAGCCTACTTTCTCTACACTTATAAAACTCAAAAATGAAAAAATCTTCATATCGCCAATGGTAGTGTGCTAATTTATAGCATTCAAATCCCATTGAATTAGATAATAAAACATTCCAGAGGCTGAACATTTTGGCAAGCATTATGGCATGACATCTATATGTAAGTAACAATTACTTTAGATGAAAGTATAAAAACAAGCTGGTGTTTAACCTGGGAAATGAGATGCACTTACAGATAGGAGCTATATGACTAGGTATAATTTTGTGATAAGGCACAGACTGTGTCATTTAGTTGAGCAGCTGTTTCTCAGCATTTTCCCCATATAATACCTTTAACATCAACCTCTGTCTTTTTGTTTTGCCATACCAGAGAGGTTGCAAATGGGAAAAAACAACAAGCTGTTAGTGAACTTTGCTTTTTCAAATAATTCTTTGATCCTAGTTTTAAAAAATGTAACTTTACTGCTTGATTTCTTTATAGGTTAACCTACAACTTCTTCTAGCAACTGTAGCTCACAGTTCAGCTCTACAAAGGTAATGAGATTTAATTAGATCCAATGAGTCTTATCAGGTAGTCAAAAAGTCAAAGTTTTGATTGTGGCATAGTCATATCCTGTGTCAAGAGATAGAGATCCTTCTAAAAGCCACCACTGTACACCAGTAACACTATTATTTCATCCACCGGAAATCTCGGCTCCAATGCTTGGTGCAAATAATTTCTACTCTTTCCCAGAGGTCATTGACTCACTGGCTTTTCCCACACAACAGGACTGGGAGATGAGCGCTGGGCTGTTGCATCACTCTTCCAGACTCATGGACATACTGGAGCACCTGATGGCTCTGTCTCCCCAGTTTGCATGCCCACACTTGCACATCCCTGAGCATTCAGAGGATGGTGTGGTCCCAGCTCTTGCTCTGGCCTGCAGTGTGGTCATGGACTGAGAGCACACCCACGAACCAGGAACGGTGCATATAGCAGAGAACTCCTCATCCCACAGGTGAGATTCTGCCAAGAGGTCCCAGGGGAAGAGATGAGGGATACAGACCTGTTGACAAGTTTCAGGAATTGACTCATTAACTTCCTTGGCACTTGAGAAAGGCCTAATTAAGAAGCAGCAAACTTCTAACCTCAGAAAGTAGCCAGAAACATTAACGTCATGGAGACTGGGTAGGAAGGCTCTGCAGAGGGACCTGGACAGGCTGGATCAATGGGCCGAGGTCAATTGTATGAGGTTCAACAAGGCTCAGTGCTGGGTCCTGCACCTGGGCCACAGCAACCCCATGCAACGCTACAGGCTTGGGGAAGAGTGGCTGGAAAGCTGCCTGGCAGAGAAGGACCTGGGGGTGTTGGTCGACAGCCGGCTGAATATGAGCCAGCAGTGTGCCCAGGTGGCCAAGAAAGCCAATGGCATCCTGGCTTGTATCAGAAGTAGTGTGGCCAGCAGGAGGAGGGCAGTGATCGTGCCCCTGTACTCGGCACTGGTGAGGCCGCACCTCGAATGCTGTGTTCAGTGTTGGGCCCCTCACTACAAGAGAGACATTGAGGGGCTGGAGCGTGTCCAGAGAAGGGCAACGGAGCTGGGGAAGGGTCTGGAGCACAAGGCTGATGGGGAGCGGCTGAGGGACCTGGGGTTGTTCAGCCTGGAGAAAAGGAGGCTGAGGGGAGACCTCATCTCTCTCTACAACTGCCTGAAAGGAGGGGGTAGAGAGGTGGGGTCGGTCTCTTCTCCCAGGTAACAAGTGATGGGATGAGAGGAAATGGCCTCAAGTTGTGCCAGGGGAGGTTTAGACTGGATATGAGGAAATGTTACTTCACTGAAAGGGTTGTCCAGCATTGGAACAGGCTGCCCGGGGCAGTGGTTGAGTCCCCATCCCTGGAGATATTTAAAAGCCGTTTGGATGAGGTGCTTAGGGACATGGTGTGGTGGTGGTCTTGGTAGTGTTAGGTTTACGGTTGGACTCAATGATCTTAAAGGTCTTTTCCAACCTCTATGATTCTGTGATTCTGTGATTCTGTGATTCCTACCTGGAGCCTGCATCTGAGGCTGGGCTGTTCCAACAAGTCTTCCTCACCCACTCAAGATGTAATTCAACCAATGAAGCTGACAGAGCAATAATGCCTTTCAGTGAATTGCCTCATTAACCACACCCGGGCAGCCTTCGCTTGTGCTGAGACGACTCCTCTCATGCTATTCCACTATCCCAAACAGGTAGGCTTCAGAGGTGCAACTTCATCCTAATTACACCATTACTTTTACCAAAACCTGCACAGTATTGGAGCATGCTGTATCTGGGTGTATTCAAGCCTGCTGTAAGCCACTTTCTTGGATCCACTTTCCCACTTCCCACTTGGACCCACTTTTCCACTTTTTACAGACCCACTTTCCCACTTCAGGCCCACTAAACCTAGATCCTAGTGGCTAACCAATTACCAGCCTCCAACAGGTCCTTCTGCAGACTGACCATGACATTTGGCCATCATGTCTTCCACTGATCTAGTCTTCCCAGACTGGTCTCTCATCCTTCTGCCACATCTACCCACAAAGCCAGATGTGTTCATAGTTCAAGCCTGTCTCTTGTCCACCTTAAACACTCTCCTTTTGTGACAGGAACCTCACTGCTCAGTTCAGACCACCATTAGGCTCATATAGCCCCTCTACAAAGTGACCCAGGAGTTAGGCAGTTCCCTTGAGGGGTCCCATCTTATTATTATTATTCACTTTGGTAATCTGCATTTATGTTTGGTGGAGACAGTTATTTTCTCCCTGGTCATTACTTGGGCAGTCAGCCCTCTGCACGTGCCATGAGGTTGTAGCAGTGTGTTGTCCCAGGTTCATGGCTAGCCAGTGTCAGCTGCAGGCATACTCTTGCAGCTTGACATACTCTTCCAACCAATCATGGAGGGAACTAATTCTCAGTTTCCCAAACTATTCCAATTATGAGTCTCAAATCAGAATCTTACATCAAATTATGAATCTCAAAGCAAAAAAAAACCTCAAAGCAATTGCATTGGAACACATGCATGCAAAGACACAACTGTCCTGATAGGAGACTTCCCTCCACACAAACGTCACCTCAAAAAACCAGGAGGAATTCCCCAGCTTCACTCCAATCCAAATGGTGCATCTCAGAAAAGCACCATTTTTTCCTTGGGGGAGGCTACAGTTTTGTTCAACTTTTTTGGACATCAGTCCAAGAAAAATAGGTCAAATCTGTCCAAGAAAAGCAAATCTCAGGGATTGTTCATATGACACCTGAATTTCGCAGGTGTTGAGAGGCCCGGTGAGTTAATATTGACAGAGCACTTAGGAGTCCTTCACAGCAAGAAGCCACATAAACACTCCAGATAAATGCTGCATAGAGCTAATCTGATTCTTCTTGTAATTCTATAAAACTCAGATGATTTTGCTCTTCTGTTCAGATTTTCACAGATGTTTATATCATCCCTGAAACATGAATCTGTTCAGCACTACAAGTAGCAAAGCTTAAGTGAGTGAAGGCTTGAGTCAGTCCCTCCTTATTCACATTTGTGCCACTTCTGCATTTGAAGGCAGGACAACATATTTTGTGCAACTTTAAAATAATATCCTCTCTTCCTTTGTAATTGCTTTTCCCTAGTCCCACCTCACCACTCATCCTATTATAAGGACATGGTTTTCTTTGCTCACCATAAGTAGTATTTGTCCACTGACAGCAGAGGCTCACGAGACCATACAGACCTTACATAGTGTCTCTTGTTTTAATTTCTCTTGTGTTCTGGGCTGAACCACCCTTATGAATCACAATGAACTGTATTAATTCAACAGAGCAGCTTATACGTTGCAATTTCCAGGGACAAAAATCTAGGTCATCCTTTTATGGATAGACGGAAAACAACCTTAATGCTGGCTGACAACTAGTCTCAAATCATACACCAGGTCATATAGGCTACGTTTAAGGATAGTTTTGCAAAAGAGAAACATCATCCTTCATGCATCCAAATACTTATCTACATACATATCAAAAGGCTGACCCTGAGAGCTCACTGTCCCCCCAGCAAGAGTTTAACATCTCCTGTATGCCTGGCAACACTCCCAGTGTTTATTAATCCCTCTTCAGCAAAAAGAGGGAGAGAGACTCTGAAAGAGCTTTCTGTGCTTCAGAAAGCTCTGAAGCACAAACAAATTTACTGTGTTTTGTTGTACACCTAACAATCTGGTGTTTCTCATCTTTACAAAGCAATATTTGGGCTCCACTACCATGGAAGATTTGCTTTCATTAACAAATAAGAATTTTTTTTTTACAGGAGGAGAATCAATAAACAATAAGTAATTATCCCACTGTAAGGTAAACTATATGAGCTCAAGCCTGGCTGATATTAGTGCCTGCATCTTTTTTCAGTGTCAGAATAATAAACTACAATTGCTTGTCTGTACTTCACATTCAACAAAAAAGTACCTGCAGTGGGTTTGTAATCTCTGTGTCAATAGAATTAAAATCCCTTTGTATTAATGAAAAGATCATAAGATCATGCAGTCTCACACAGGGCCTCTAAAAGGCAGGGGCTGAAACATTAAGATCAGCCTAAAAAAATGCCACGTACAACCTTCGTGCCTTTTCAAGCCTTCATCATTTCTGAAACGTGCATTTGCTTCACAGATTTAGAAATGTAAAACTGGTCTTGGAGAAATTTCCTGTGCTATTTCCACCTGTAACCTTCAAATTTCTCATGATACATCATGTTTCTGAGAACATCGGTTTAAAGATCAGCTCCTGAAGTACAGACATGCAGAACCTTTAGCAAACTGACTTTACAGCCTCTGTTGAAGTGCATTTATTTCTTAATCCCTAATTTCATTTGACGTAGGGTAAGAGTTTTGTGTGGGCAAGCAGGTTCTTCAGAATTGCAGCCAACAGAAAGGGTGTGTTGGAGGGAGGGGAAGAGCAATACAAGTGAGGAGTCTCCCACGCCAAGTGCACAAGACAGCTGCCAGCAACCCACCTGGGGATACTCTTCCACAACCCACTTGGGGAAACAACAGAGGTATTACTCAAATGACCAGGTTTCTGGAAAGGACAAATAAGTGGGCTGAAAGGCTCAGATCAGGAAATGTGTAATTATTACTGATCAAAAGAAGGAAGCAGACTGAGCGTGGCCTCCTTCAGTGTGGGCACCCATCCTCTGCTGGTCATAAAGGTGTATCCACACCACTCTGCAGCTATAGCCTCGAGACCTGGCACAGTAACTCCATCTATTTCCTCCCATTGGAGCAGTGGTAAGTCGCCACTATCAGGAAGCCACCATGGAGTCATTTCCAGAAGTGTCCGAGCGCTGCCTGCTGTCTGCTGCCTGCAGCTGGAGATCTACCACGAAGGCATTTCCGCAGGCATGTGCCAAATCTCCCCAGTGCTGGTGCAGATGTAGATATATAGGGCAAACATATATGATGTGTCCCCAAAACCTTCTCTCAGCTTCCAGCAATCGGAGGCCCAAGGGCTTCCTAAGACACACAAATTCTGAGTATTTATTTGCCACAGAGAACTTCTCTTTTATAAACATATCTAGTACGTGCTAGAACCCATGTAAATTTTCAAATTTTCAGCATCCACAATATCCTACAGAAAGGAATTCTACAGCTTAAAGTGGGGTTGGGAGGGGGGAATGCTTTTTTGGGTTTTTTGGACCTCTCTCCTGCTGGTTTAGATTTTCAGTAAGTGCTAGAACCCATTCTAGCACTAATTTAAATGGTTCAGGTGATGGTGTCCATAAAGACCTGGCAGGGAAGACTGATCATAAAATTTATATGGAGGTTCCTGTGATGTTCACAGAACCCAGAGTGAACCAAGCTGTAGACATTCACACCAGTAATACCACTTGTAAAATTCTGGTCTGCTGAAGACTGGGCATCCTGCCCAACACCAGAGAAAGAAGGACCTCACTGGGGTTTCTTCTTGTACAGTTATTAATTACATTATCTCCATCCAAACAAGTGCTTTCTTGGTATCTTGATGCTTACTAACAACTTTTATACGGTGACAGGCCACAGGTCAACGCATCTCAGAACTCACTGGAGGTCAACTGCTTCTCCTGGGAAAGCTGCTAGTTTTGGCAGAGTCCTTCCAACCTCCCGGCACTGGGACACACACAGGTGGGTTTCCCCTCACCTCCTCTCCAGCAACCATACAAAGAAGTGCTGCAGCCTCTGAGCCCTGGTGAGCCCATGCCACCTTCCAACCAAGCTCCCATCACCTCTCCAGCAGGGCCCCAAGGTGGCCGAGCTGTGCCGAAGGCAAGTCCTGCCTCCAAGGTCCATGCTAAGGAGTCATGGTCCCATCACATATGTAATGTAAGGCTCTAATTGCTTCTCTCACACGTATCCTAGGACAGTGGGGCCTGGCTTACTGGCTGGGAAGAAGAGCTCTGAAGTAAGTGTGAGTGAAGGGTAGTGGCCCTGTGTTTATTTACCTGGTGGGAAATGGTCCATAAAGACTCTGCCAAAGCAAGCCCTAAAGCTATTAGAGAATGGTATGAGGGACGAAATATTTGCTAACAGAAATGTGGCAGGAGGTGTGTAAATGAGGAATAAATACATCCCACTGTTCATTTCAAGAGAAAAATAAGGTCAAATCAGCACCGGGAAATTGTCAGCACATGGAGAGACATTAATTACTCTCAGATGCAAAAGCTAAAGTTCGCTATCCTACCACATGCACGGAAGGACATAGAAATCTTGAGGTCAATTTGTGCTGACTTCTCTTTCCTGTCTCTGCCCTTGGCTGGGGTCTGATGCCTGGGATGAGGTTAGGTGTGACCATACTGACTTATGCAATGCGATGATCCCAAGTAGAGTGATCCTTCCTTTTCATCCCAGATAATGATCTGTTTCCCAAAGCATAAGGATTAAGAGCCTGAATTTAATTATCTCTGCACTTACCCAGCTAGAGGGCTCTATCTTTTGCAGAGTTATTCCCTCTGTGGCTCCACAGTCACCTCTCTGTTTGCTGTACCACTGAGCCAAGTCTGACGTCAGAACTTTTTCCTTTGTAAATGGAAACAAAATTCCTTTTTTCCTTTCAGCACTGGAGAAAGGCTGCAGCTAAATCAGCAATACAGTGGAAAATGTTTGGATCTGACACAAACCTTCCGTCATAAACTTCCTTAGAGCACATCTAGGAGAGATGTTCCTAAATTCCTGCTTCGTTGTGCAAACAACTCTTTCTCATCATGTTTTTTCTGAAACCATCTGGGTTTTGCTTCTTAATTTTTCTCTCCTGTAAATGTGTTCCTGCACACTTTTGGCAATGCCCCTGTGTTTTTGGGGAACAGGAGCAAGGACAGCGGTGGAAATGGCACCCTGGCTCTGCTCGGCTCTGGCTCCATTTACCTGCCTGGTACACAGCCATGCCACTTGACACACCAGCAGCATCCTGCCCCAGCATTTCAGCCATGCCTGGGACTATTTTGGCAGACCTGCTGTCTATGGGGAGCAGCAGGCCTTGTCTGAGGAAACATGGGGCATCCCTACAGGGAAAGACAACAACTCCTACCCGCCAGGTTCTTATGGCATGCACTTCACATGGCGGTGGCAACCTAAAACTTGAAGCCCTGTATCAAAAATGAAACGGGCATCACTCAAAAGCATGCCTTAGCAGACTAAGCCTCAAGGGTTTGAGGGCATATTAGGGCAATACAGGCCAAGGCCTTGAGCTGAGACTATGTCACCACTGCCCTGCTCGGGGAAATCTGGAGTCTGGAGCAAGTGAGCTGCAAGATCCCCTGATCCCATTGCTCGCACTTGGCAGTTTCTGGGCTGCATTGTTCCCAGAGAAGGCAATAGAAAAGGGAAAGTCTAGCTGTGCCCAGCTGTGACGTATGAAAGGAAGGTAACGACAAAGTCATTCTTTCCCCAATCCATGCCATATAATCCTTTCTACAAAATAACAGGAACTGCACTGTATAATCAGATTTTCTTCATTTGTTTGCATTTGCCACATAGAAATATGCATCACTGATGCTGTTTTGTGTATCCTCAGCAACGCCTCAATGTTCAGATAACAACAGCTAGCTGTGGTTTGCTTCTGATAGACTAACAGACATGTAGAGCAGGGAGGCTGTTGCAGAGCAGAGTCAAGAGCTCTGCTTCATTGGATCATTTTCTAGGAACTGTCAACAGCAAGGAGAAAAACCAAACCCTGGATCATGAAGGGAATACTTTACAGAGCCAGCTTCCTTGTAGGCACTGAAACAGATGGGAAAATGTCCAGCTAACCTGTCCCTGACAATACAAATGTATTGCAAAACTTGAGCAAGACGCCACTCCAGCAACAGACGGGAATAAGCAGTCTCTGTAAATACATCTTTTAATCAGTTCAGGAGAAAAACCTCATACATCTGGCCAGATTATGTTATTCCTGCTGTTACTCTCTGTTCCCTAAACATCCTCATGAATGAGGAGCAGAGTTCAGACTTTGTACCCGTGCACAGGTACATTGTGTGAATCTCACCTGAACAACAGTGGGGAAGTCCATCCTCAATTGATGTGCACTGGTTTCACTCACTGATTTCAACTTATCTGTACCAATGCGGTCGGAAGTAGAGCATCTGCTCCACAGTACCTTTTTGAAAACCTTGCCTGGAGTTTGCCTGAGAATACTTTTCTCAGCGCTGTAATCAGTTGGGCCTGGGCTATTGCAAAAGTAAAATGGTAAATGATCTTTTTGGTTGACAGAACAATGTGTTCCACTGTTTTTTATCATGAGCCTTCCTCTGTATCTCTGACTATTTTCTGATCCTGGGAAAGTCATTGGGAGAAAAAGTATAAGGAAAAGCAGAAAGTGTTATATCTAGGAAGGACTGAAAGGGTCTCAGGTCACCAGAAATTAATTTCCAAGAGGATAAACCACATTGTGTTGCTGAGCTGCAACAACTCCTAAGTAAGTGCTGGAAGCAAAATACCTTGGTGAAATGTAGAGAGTTTTCCTAGATGAGAACTAGGAAGCCCTGCACCTGACCTCTTCTGGCTTCAAGAGAGATTTGAAGAGAGAGACAGGTGCTTTCAGTCTCTTGAAGACTAAGGTAGAGACTAAGGTGCTTTTCCCTTGCCAAGTTGGTTCTTCCTTGTGTCATGCTGCAATCTTATCCCTCAGTCATCTAAAAGCTGTACATGTTACTCTCTCCTGGGCTCCAGTCTTGGGCAAACCAAGTAGTCTCCCTGGTGAGAAACCTATCCACAGAACAGAAGATGAGTTCTTCCAGGGTCTACATGCCACAGGGACCATGCTGGAATTCAGTCTCTTTGCTCAATACATTGCATCAAAGCTATTCTAGGAGACCTTGTGCCCTTACATGCCCCTTATGCCATCCCACTTTGCTCCAGTGCGCTTAATACAAGAAGTCTGGTACAGTGCAAAGCATCCTGTATATTATTTGCCTTTCTCTCCTTGAAGTAAAGGCAGAGGGGTGAAGAAAGGCTACTTGGGCACCAGAGGAGACCAAAGCTCTGGTCCGTCTGTGTCCCACCTGGGGTCTTGCTGCTGGGAAACATCTCCTGGCAGCAGCAATAGAAGGTGAAGCAGTTCAGCAGGGCAACAAATGTGGTGCCCAGCACAGCCACTTTAAATTCAAGAAATTCCAGGTTGTTTATGACATGCTGACAAGCACCATGGTTTGCCACAGCATATGCAAGGTGATAGACCAGGATTTGCCCTGAAAGGCTCTCCCAGAGTCCCTGGTATGATGCAGCTCCCATCCCACAGTCCCTACCTCCTCCACAGCTGTGGGCTGGAGCTATGAACATGGGAGCAGCATCCCCTTGGGCCATGACATTCCAACAGCTTCTGACACCACAGGATTACCACCCAGCTGATCATCTCACTTCATGTGCGTGGGAGGGAACGTGCTTACAGAACATGCCCTGTATGGCAGAAAGAGGATTTCAGCAGCAGAGAAGTGGGAGGTCACGGCAGGGACACAGCAGCTGGAGGTGGGGAACCATCCTGCACCCTCCCACTGCTTCCCGTCACATGTCATCCCCTGGTAAGGGGCAGCTTGAGGAGCTGGTCCCCTTCTCCTGTCTGGTGACAAACCCAGTCTAACTGGGTAACATTTCCACATAGCGACCAGCTACATCCTATTTCTGCTTATTGGTGGCCAGGAGTTGTGTAAGAGTAATGACTGACCTTAAAAGCCCCTCCTGACACATATCCATACCTGACCATGCCTATGGCAAAACCCTCCCACAACCCTTGTGCACAAGGGAGGACACGGTTCCTCTCCCAAGGCAGTGCTGGTCATGCTAAGTTGAGCCCCCCATCTCTCTGCCTTCCCTCCAGCCCTGCTGTTCTCAGCAATCACAACCGGCAGCACTTGAGTTTATTGGATGTCCACAGGCTGACCTTGGTGTAGTAGAAATTTCCACACCAACAGCACTCCCTGCTTCCACCGTTCCCCTTGCCTGGCTCTGGCCACGGGCTAGCAGAAGCAAGCATTGCCTGTTGCTCCCCATGCAGCCCCGATGCTCAGCTGCAGCGAGCCAAGTGCTGGAGGGCACGGGACGGCCACAGCAAAGCACGACGGAGGAACCACCACTGAGTACATGCCAGCAACCAACAGCCACGGCATCGAGGCAGCAGCAGCAAGAGAGAAGGATGAAATGCCAACCTGGGAAGTCATGATTGGTGCTGAGAGCGCTCAGCACCAGCTACAGCCTATCCATGCTGCATCTCTGTGCACATGATGTCTCTGCTGGGAGATGCCAGACAACTTAGCAAAACACCAAGCAGGAAGGATATGACAAGATCAAGAGGAGTAAATATCACGTGCTGATTCCCCCTCTCCTCCCAGCTGAAGGATGCTCTGTGCTTTTTTTTTTTTTTCTAAGGGGAATCTCACAGGATTTAGCTGGAAATGGTGCAGATAAAACATTAACCATTGTGAACATGGTGAACAAGAAGCACTTTGAAAACTCTTAGAAAATGTGTGAAATAGTCTTTGAATGCTGAATTACTTTTTCTCCATATTCACTGCAAGCTTAAAAACTAAAAACACAGCCATTACCCGATGTAGACAAGGAATGAGTAAAGATGCAATATGCTAAATATCTTCCATGCTGAAGACAGAAATACCCGCAATACCATCCTGTGTATACTATCCTCACTATACACATGATTCAGCTTATTTGTCCTCAGACAAAATGCCCTCATACATATCATGCACAAGCGTGCAGAAAGAACAAAAAGCACAGAAAGAAGAGAAAACTCAGCAGCACAAAGGTGGCATGCCCCAGTGACAAGCTGTTTCTTCGGATGCCTAATTCCTTTCATGCTTTTCCTTCTCTTTAAAAACATCTCTAAGTGCCATATATTTAACTCTACAGTAAAATATCTCCACTCTTCAAAGCCTGTTAAACTACAGAGGTGAGCTGGATTGGTAACCCCTGCAGATTTCTCTAATCAGTAGAAACTAGCCAAGGATCACAGCCTGGGATACGTCTGACATGAGCAGGAGAATTCACCCAGCAGTCAGAGCTGGGAGCTCAGCTGGGGGCAAACTGGGGCCAGCAGGAGAAATTTGAAGAGCGCCATGACAGCCAGCCGAGCAGGACTGCCCCTGCCCGCACCCTGCCCGCACAGGCCCAGCTGCCTTCACGGGAAAGATGAGACTGTCGTGGTCACTGAAGGTCCCCGTTCCCTGCTCCGCAGCCAGGCAATGGTGGGAAACGCTCCCGGCAGGAGCGCGCTGCGCGGTGCGGCACAGCCGGGGATGGCTGGGCAGCAGGAGCCCGGTGCTGGCGCGGGAGATCTGCAGACCCGGGTTTATTCTGGCTGCGCTAAATCTGCCTTGCTGAGCCATCTTGGTCGAGTCACCTCCTGGCAAATAAAAGGCACGCCGTGTGCCAGATGCACTTGTGCTCTGGAGAGAAAAAAGTAATTTCTCTTTCCTTTCTCAGGATTTTTAAAAACAAATTCTCAGCTTGGCTTCATGAGCCAGGTGCAGAGCGTGAATTCTCTTCCAGCCGAAGGTTTGCATGTCATGCACCACTGCAGGAAGTCTCAGGCCAATAAAAGCTCTTACAAGCTGTTTTGACTCAGAACTGGCTCCACTGGCATTCCTTGGAAAATAAAAAAAATAAAATCCAGGGGGGTTGCTGGCTTACAGATTGGGGATATCTGTGGCTGTCTGCTTGTAAGGCACATGCCTTGAATATATATTAAGCATTTTGTGACACTCACAATGAATATAAAATTAACTTTGACACTCATGGCCAAAATATTAGTATTAGGTTTTTAGTACCCTGCCCTAGAATAAGCAACTGGGAGCCCAGCCAAAAAAAAAAAAAAAATTCACTTCCACAGAAATATGAGTTTTCTTTCTAGTGATCTTAGCAGCACCTTCCCACCCATTCTGGTTTTTAAATTTATGACAAATGGAGCCATGCCTGCCCTGAAATCAATTCTGGGTGCTGTAAAAACAGAGAGTAGTCCTTGACCTCAAGGTTTTACAACCTAAATGAAAACAAACAATTAATTAAAGAAGGAAATACAGTCAGTCACTAGCCTAGGGTGACAAAGGAGTTACGTGGCTTGGCTCGGTTTAGTGCTTTACCAGCTCTCTTGTCCCGGCTCCCTAAACCATACTGGGTTTCACTATTTCTTGCTTGCTCCTTCACAATCTCTCTTTCCCTGGCCTATTCCCTGTCCAGCCTGCTGGCACGGATCCCCGTCCCCACTGCTGACAGCCTCAGTCATCCTCACTAATAAATCATACATTCTGCTCGGAGCATGACTTTTAGCTTTCTAGTGTATCACGAGCTGCACCAGACTACTGTAATAGGAAGATTTCTAGCAGTGTTATCGAAGTGCAAGTGATAAGAGCTGGCTGAATTTTTATTGGGGAGGGGGGCTGCAGACAGACTGGGACATGAGAAAATATTTTTCTGTCTTTGATATTATTTTGTAATAACACAAATCTGAAATCTGTTTTTCATGGGGAAGTGGGGGAAACCAAACCTTGTTGCTCTCTCACTAAAAACTAAGTAAATTTCCACCCTGTTTCTCTACCCAGGGAAAAAGAAGTTTCTGCACATCACTGTGAGTGTGTGTATAAATCAAAGAAAGTTTCAGTTTTGATGAGAACCATGTTTCACCAGGAAAAAAATTTCCAATTTCAACAAGCTGGGTAAGTCTACATGGCAACATCTCCACTGACAGCTTCTGCCCTTCCTAAACCCTGCCAAGGCCAGCGGACAGAGGGTGGCTACTGCTGTGTGGCAGGGAGCAAGCATACAACTAGCCTTCCCCGGGAGAAGGGAGCCCATTCCAGCTGGACATCGGCTGCCATCTGAGCTTGTTTCTCCTACACCAGTTGCTGAGCAGCTCCTGATGTTGCCGATAGGCAGCAGGCCCTTTTAATCAGAGATAACAGCTATCAATAAAGGAAGAGGACATAAATTTTTCCCAAGTGCAATACAGTCACAGCTTTTCCAAGTAATGATAACAGGCTCCTGTGAAAGCACAATTAAAATGAGTTTGAGGAAGATGAACCCCACAGCAGCTAAACACCTTATTTTAGGCCTGACCCTGTACTGTTTGGTGCAAAAGGTACATTGAGCAACCTGCAGCCCGCTGCAAATTCTCCTAAAATGTAGGAATGAAGCAACATTTCAGAGAATCAGACCCCTTCTTTGGGGTCACTTGCGATACCCTCGCCTTCCCTAAAAGACTCTCCCTTTTCTCCCAGGGCTGCGCTGAAACTGCTGGGCTCCAGAATGCCGCATGCTCGCCTCTGCTGCTCGCTCTCGCTCTCCCCCTGCTTCTCACTTTCACTCCCATTGGTTTCATGTTCCCTCTACCATGCGGAAAAGCTTTCAAGCTTATCCAGGCCAGCAGCAGGGTTTATCCTGGTTCCACCCACTGGGACTTTCCTAGCTTCCTTCTGTACAGCGAGGGGGAAAAAAAGCCAGACGGAGGCACTCAGCAGGCACCTCGGGGAGCTCGGGGAGCTGCAGTGCTCCCTTTCCCTGAGCTAGGTTTCTATTGTAGGCGGTGCATTCCTTGGGAGGGAGGGTGTGTGTGTGTCGGTGCCTTCCCACACTCGGGGCAGCTCTTATTTAATGGGGGTGTCCATGCAGGGCACACACCAGAAGAGATTTTGCCGTTCCCATCCAGGAGCAGCAGCAGCTCACATGCCAGGCGCCGGCATGGACCGTGTGGCCAAGATAACCCTCGAGGAGGCAGCTCCTGGGACCAATCAAGCCTCCAGAATGCACCTCAGGGAGGATTTGAGGAGGATACGGTGCATGGTGCTGCTGTGCCTGCTCTCCGTGCTGGTCCTGACGCTGCCCACTGCCTACCTGCTTGTTGGAAACCTCAGAGCCCCCAGCTCCTGCACCGTCCAGGTAAGAGACTGATGGCTGATTTCTGTCCTGCCACCCTGCGAGGAGGAGAGCACCGCATCCCGTGTCTCCAGGGTTGGGTTTGTTTGGTTCTTTTATTCTCTTTGTGAGTTTCTCCTGTTTAAGGGAACTTGGGAAACTCACTGTAACGTTCCTTCTTCCTTACACAGAGCAAATCTGCCTGGGATAGATCTTATTATTGTTTGGTCTTTTTAACTAACGGTTTCTGTTCCTCTTGTCTTAATTTCACTAAGGTCACAGTACAACTCCAAACTTTA
This sequence comes from Mycteria americana, assembly GCF_035582795.1. Taxonomy (NCBI): domain Eukaryota; kingdom Metazoa; phylum Chordata; class Aves; order Ciconiiformes; family Ciconiidae; genus Mycteria; species Mycteria americana. Next base: position 4,190,851 of record NC_134381.1, on the reverse strand, counting down.
AAACTTTTATTGACATGCTGCAGGAAACGCTTAAGAAAATTCACTAGTTGATGGAAATCAGTGTCTCTCCACTGATTTCAGCCAGATTTTGACACTATGGCACATTTTCTTCCCTTCTTTTAGGTTAAATCTGAAACTCCTTCTCCCAGTGCCCTATTTCAGCAAATACCTGCTGACCGTGCTGCTGATGTCAGTGGGTCAGTGCCCATCACCCATCACTGGGCAGACAGCTGCAGCTCTCATATATTATTAATGCAAATTCCTGCAGAGATACCATTTGAGACAATTAAGGAGTCTGACCCTAAATTTTGCATCCCATTTTTTACTCCCCATCAAAACTTTCTCTAGATCCAGGGATCTTCTCAGCTCTTCTTCTTTGACAGACAGCTAAATTCACTTTACTCCTAGCAATACAAGCTTGCTGGCATGGCTGCTTCTAATGCTCCTCTATGCCACCCCACTCCTTCTCATGCCAGACTGCGAACAAGTGCCTATTTCCACAGTAGACTATGAATCCAGCAGGACTGCCCCATGCTAGACGGATGCATATCCGCATATAGGTCTGAGGAATTAAGGTTTGAATTTTAGCTTCAGGTCTGAAATTCCCCAACTAATTAACCTGTTTGTTATACGCTCACTTCGGAACAGCGAAAGAAAGCAGTGTTAGTAAGTGGCCTCGAAGGCAGATTTCTAACCTTGCACACATTTAGCCTACGGATGTTTAGACAGCGTGACAGCTGTACCCACGGCCGCGCGCGTGCGCGCTCTTGGCTGCACAGAGATGTGCTAGCCCTGTTTGACCTCGAGCCTGCACAGCCAGCGTCTCCCACGCAAGCGATGCTGGCTTCTGGGCGCAGCATCTTCTGCGTTATCTGGTTATAGCTTTGTGCACAGCTGCAAGGAGATGCAGCAGCCCTGCACAGTACCTTAGGCTGTTAAATCTGCCAACTTCTTGCACAGGTGAAAGTGCACGTGTTACTGCACTGACCCTGTTACTGCTATTTAGGCCATCTAGAGCCAGTGCACACAGAGTGAAGAGGCTCTTTGGGCAGTCTCAGCTGCATTGCTCTTTGTTTGCATCCTGTGAGATGGTACAAAACAGAACAGTTCAGTTCTTGAAATGATCTTAAAGTGAAATAATAATAAAATGTTAGCCTCTTTGATTGGACTAATGTGTTCCTGGCTCTTGACCCTGTTGGCAGAGTTAGCAGAGGAAAGTATTTTTGTGACTGGGTTTGTCTACTTAAGAGGAAAAGCGCAACATAGCCATTAAATTTGCCCTAGCCTGGGCTATGCTAGTGTGTATTTCCATGCATATGCACTGAATTATTAGTGCATAGTATTCCCGCAGTGATGTAATGAGGTGATCAGATGACTTACAGCCTCTACGAGTCCCAGTGAGGAAGACAAAAATCATCGGAGCTGGCCGGCTGCCCGCTGCCTTTGTGCCAAGCCAGTGGGTGGAGTGCCCAGCTACAGTTCAACTGGATCCTGCATTTTCTGAATTTTTCATTCACTCCACTGGTGACTGACTGTATCGCCAGTGTTGTCCAGCAACAGAGCACAGATGGGTGCTCAAATCTGCCTGCCTGTGTAGCTTTCTATTGATTCCCCAAAGAGCTGTGTCACGGGCTGAGCCCAGGCACTCAGTCCTGCAGCTCAGCATGGCTGTAGCCTGTTTCAGTCCATGGGAATGTTTCTGGGCATAAAGGCTCTCGGGAAAATGTCTTTGTGCATTTCCTTCCGTATTTGAAGTGTCAGAACTGAATTGCTAAAGGATGCCTTCCTCATGTGCCCCCTTGATAGCCAAATCAGGAGGACTAGGTTGGGACCAGACGCATGTGCCAGAGCTCTGTGTGGCACTGGTTTTGGGGTGCAGATGCCCTGGGTGTACTGGGAGCAAGTGGGCAGACCCAAGGCTGCACCAGATGCATATTCGCTTGCTGAGCCTTGCAGCACCAAGCCCACAGGAGGAGTCCTCTTGTTACCCCAGGACTGGAGCTCAGCCCACATATACCAGATTATCAACTTCCTCTGCACTGGGGACAGTCCTGGGAGGAGGGAGGGACTTGGCAGCTGAGCAGGTGAGAAGCAGACGTAGTAAATTCCTGAGCCAGTCCTTCCTGGAGCAAGGAGGAGGACCAGGGGAACCAGGGAAGGTTTGTGCAACAGGGGTGTGCCTCTTTAATTTGCCTGAGGGTGAGGTGGTTTATTCATCTCTTCTTCTATGTGGGCGCACATGGTGTCACATTCTGTCTCTGAAGGGATACAAACTCACCTTTTCCTCTAGAAATGTCCCTTTCAGGGAAAAGCAGGGCAAGTTGTGTCATTACAGCAACATGTGAGCCACCGTTTCTCTCTCTCTCATGGTATACCGTGTCTTGCATGAATAATTCAAGTCTGATGATGGTTTCCCTGGACACCTTCCAGGCTCACTACACTGCTTTCCTTTTGAAAATAGAAATCACTTTCCACTTTCTTTTGTGCTTCAAGACAGAGTGAGGTGAGGAAATGGCATTCTTTAAGCAATAACGCATGGCTTGGGTTATTAGCAGCAAACGTATAACAGGCTCTAGTGGTGCCCGTCCAGAGGAAGGGCCAGGAGTGCTGTGCGTCCTTCCCCAAAGGGAAGCCAAGTTTCAGTCTGAGTGCACAAATCTATCAAGGGAACGGCACAGCAGCCAGGAGAGCATCGCTGGCTGCCTTAGCAACCTGCTTAGCTAGCCCAAGAAAGCAGAGCATCAAGTCCTGTGGCCTGGAGATGTTGGTACTTGGTCTTATTTTCATAGCATATTTGGCATGGCAGGACCAGAAGCAGCATAAAGGGAAGTTCCAAAACCTGTCCAAAGGATTGCACATGAACCTGTGTGCCATGTCAGCCTTGCAACGGAGAAAGGAGCTGTTGTAGTACAGGAGGGACCTTAAAGTCCTAGCAGCTCCACCTGGATTATGCCCAAAGGGATGAAGCTGGAAAGCTAGCAACAAAGCTTGGAAAAGGACTGTCAGAACCATAATTCATGCAGAGCCAGAAGCCCTAATGGCCTGCCCAAATGGGAAAGAGAACCTGAAATGGCTTCCTGATCTGTAGGGAAGGAGAAATGCCTGGGGAAGAGCAGTGAGCATTGCACCTAGGCCCAGGTGTGTGGGATTCCCCTTCCAAAAGCCGTAGCAGTATAACTCCTGACCGGCCATCGCTGCTTGATGCACATGGTCCTTGTGGGCAAAGAAGCCAGTGAGCACGTGCCCGGGGCACATGCTTACACTGGGCACTATAGTCCAGCCAAAATACTCCCATTGAAGCCAGTTCTTACTGGCACAGGACAGGCCCCTACCAAAAATGCCTAGCCCAGGCCATGCAGCATCTCTGGAGCTAGCAAAATTGTGGGTGTATGTACTGTGTATGCCTGCAGAGACCCTGCTGTAAAACAGTGTCTTGTGCTAAAAATGGAGTGGATGGAGGTGCTGGGGATATTTTGCTTATTAATCTCTCTGCCCGCAGTGCCAAGCTGCTCTTCCCAGGCAGTTCTCTATTGGATATCCCCGGCCCTTCCTGGAGGTGCAAGAGGCAAAGCGCATGAACAGGGGATGTTCAGCCCTTCTTTTTGGCTTTAGCAATATATGGATATAAATACAGTGGGGCTTTTGGACGTTCTTGGTATCAAAACAATATAGAAATGTTTTGCATACCGCAGTCTTCAGGGCAATTAGAACTGGCTGTCCGAGATGTTGTTTGTCTGCAAGTCAGCTGTAAGGTGGGATTTTCAGCATCACTCAGTGCTGGTTACAGTCTCTCCACAGTAACCAAAGGGAAAATTGAAGCCATGCTGTGAACTTTTCGGAATCACAGCTAAGCGAGAAAGGAAAAGAGAGAAAAACCCTAATTGTGTAAATGATCTCTCTGTTGGCTTATGCTGCTTAGCTCTCCCTCACCACCTCATCTACACTGTCAATGTACAACATCTGTGCCTATTTACGATAAATATTACTAATACCTGGCCATTATGTAGCATTGACTAGTGTTACAATATTTTCTACAGGAGGTTTACATTTGTATCCTTATCAAACAGCACAGTTATGGAAAAAACATCTCCTACCTTTGCCAAGCAACAGGATAATTTCACACCTTGCAGCACCCTGCTCTATCTACTACACTACACTGTCCTTTAGCATCTATGAATGCAGCTCCTGCACCTCGAGTTTCCATCTGGCCTTCTTTGGAAACAAATAAATTGAAGTTACATAATAAGCTTCTTCCCAGTTTTTAGTCAAAACCTTTTTGTTATTTTTTATGAAGAAGCAGAATTCTTCTTGATATCCTTCCCACTTTCCCATCACCTCTGTTTGTATTGCAACATCCAAGTTTATGTAAAGTACTTTAGCAGAGGTTAGGCTTTAAATATGTAAACAGTCCCACTGAAGTTACACGATTTAACGTAGGTTTGTGATTGATTTGTAGCTCATTGCAGTATTTACCATTGTTAGAAAATGTCACTTGATAAATATGTAGGAAGTGTCACATAAATAATGGTGTAAATTACTCATATGCATATACATCTAGCCAAAAGCAAGGGGGAGTGTTTGAGGGAAATCCTCCACACCGATCTTGTGCTTCCCACCAGGGGAAGGACAAAGTCACCTGGCTATGACTCTGTCACGTCAAAGGTACAGTCATGTTTAGACACCACAGCAAGCAGACAGGACCTTGGAGAAAGTCATTAGTCGTAATGAAAGGCCCAGACATCTCATTGACAGCGCAACACCATTTCTCTCTGTCAGCCGCACACTGAGCTTTTGCACCACTGTCTCTTCTAGATGACATTTCCTGCAGAGCAGCAGACTCCTACGGCTGGGCTATATATGTGTGTACAGGTGGGGAAGGGAGAAAAAAAAAGAATTTTCCCTGCAGTTTTCCTTCTCCATTTTTTTCCAACACACTGGAGCTACTATGTTAGAAATTATGGTTTTCTGCAGGAGCACATGGATGTTTACTGCTAGTAAAACATTGAAGTATCCTTGGGCTTACTAGAGTAGCTAGCAGGCCCCAAACACAGGCAGCCTGACTCTTCTCCCACAAACACTCTCCTTCCCCTGGCCAATAAAAATTATCTATTTTCTACTTCTCCTGCAGTATTTGAAGTTGTGTGAGACACAAGAGATAGCTTCAGCATCTACATGCTAATACTATTTCAGCCTGTTTATTAAGCAACGTGCATCAAATCCTTAGCTGAAAGATGATCAGTGGCAGTTTACTCTACTCAGTGTATTTATTGTAGCTGTCCATAAAACACACCATACCACACCAGCGTGCTCCTGACAAACGTTGCATGATAGGGGTTCCTAACAACCCTGATAGTCAATCCTGAGCTGGCTACATAACCCAGACCGTCTGCTTCCGCAACCACACTGTTGGCATAGACCCACAACGAACTGTGTCCTGGGGAAAGTGTAAGGGATGTTCCTCACATCCCAGGGAGGCCAGACCCAGTGTCAGCATCCTGCAGCATCCTCCACTTAGGAGCCGTGCTGCTTTACAGGCTGCCATAAGAGGACTGGCACTTGGCGAGAAGCCACTGGCTGTGCCCAAGTGTGATTCAGAAGGACCAGCCCTGGTAGGCATGTGGCAGGCAGACAGCAGCTTCCCTTTGAACTGCTCGACCTAAACGTCAGAACCACTTGGCACGGCCCAGGGCCATGCCCTGCTGCCATGCAAATGCATGTTGGCACAGGGATGTGTTATGAGTGTGCTGGTGTTCAGCTCTAGAACACAATGTAAGGGACAAGGAAACACGAATCACCCCGCCTTCCCTCGGTACAGTGTCAGCGTGCCGCAGAGCTCAGCCTCTGCCAGCTGCACTCTCAGACCTGCTCAGCTCCTTTCTGTCTTCCAAGGAGGCTACCCAACATTCAAGACGGACCTAAGCAACAGACTTACTGTCTGAAATAACACAGATGCAGAAAGAAAAGCAGGTGAAACAGCAGCTCTGTAGCTGACACACCTCAGTTAGTCTCTTCGCTGGTGTTATGGATGAACTTTTGCACCTGTGAACGCTCAGACCTGCTGAGTCTTGAGACAGGGAAGAATCATTCACGTTGCTCTGTTTGCTCTGCACGGATTGAGGGACAGGAGAGTCTCTAAGCAGCAGAGGTGCTCCAGCAGTGCTGGATGGAGGCACCATCCCAAAGGGGGGTTAGCAATAGCTAATTCACACTGGCCCCTCTACCAGTCCTCTCCCAGTTATGCCAAGGGCTTGTCCAGCCTCTGAACAAGACTGGAGTTTAACACAACCACCACAGGAGCCCAGGTCCTGTTCCTGGCACCCTTTCAGAAACGCAGGCAGTTTCAAACAAACAGCAGAAAACTCTCGCAATGAAGCAAAGCCTTGTCAGGGCTTGTCCTTTTTACATAAAAGTGGTAGCTGAACACGATAATATTACTGTAGCATATTCCATTTTCTAGGATAATGCAAACGAGACCTTCTGTGGAGGTACTGTACACCCTGGAGCCCTGACCTAACTGCTTGTAAATCTCTCCTGCAGGTCACAGAAGAGAGGGGCTCTCACTTTCTGAAGCAACGGGCATTAGATACTGGTAAGTTTGCCAGTCTTTTCCCCCATCCCGAACACCTTTGTTTACCGAGGTTTTGCAATTGCTGCCGCAGCACATTGCTGGCAGATGCCTCCTCGCCTGCCCTCCGCTCTCACCACCCGAATCCCTCCCAGGCCAAACAAGCCAGGGCAGACAGAGGCAAACTTGAGTGACAAGATGCAGGGAGATAACTGCGGCCATAGCGAAAGTGCAAGCATTTCTAACCCCAGGGCTGTGCACGCTCGCTCCTCCTAGTGCAGGCACAGCCCTTCCCAGCACCTCTCTGAGATCAGTATAACTCCCTGAACATGCAAAAGCATGGGTTTGGGAGCCCATGCACACCACGCTCTCATCCATGCGCACCACACCTCCCCTTGGTTCACCCTCCAGCAATTTAAGGCATGGCCTCAATGTGCCCTGTCAACACTGCAGCAGGCCTGACAAGCTCTCTCATTTGCAAAGGGATTTTATTACCTCAGTGGTGTCAATAAATAATCACAGCAAATAACTTCTGACTCAAACGTATGCAGAAATGGAAAGGGGCTGCACACATTTCCTTGGCAGCATCGATCACCACTCACATCTCATTGACTTGAATAGCAGCAAACATCCTTACACACTTTTTTTCTTTTTTTCCCTCAGTTACAGATACACTTTCCAGTGCAGAAAAGCCAAGAGCGCACCTGACAGGTAATGCTTGTTCAAAAATGAAGTGTTTCCCACGGGTATTACAGCAGGTGTTGTGGTGCAATAATCTTGGTTTATATGGATCTCATAGGATCAGGTGTTGCAGGAAACATGGGAAAAATAATCATCAGGTTTGCCTTGTTGACCATGACAGATTGACTGCAGCCTGTGTTTGTAGAAAAGGGCCCACAAAGGAGGTAGTTGACAGAAACGTTGCCACTTTTTCAAGCCGTTTCTTTCATTGAATGAGCAGCTCTTGTAGCTGAACTTAAATAGGTGCCTGGTATCGTAGTGATCTGCTGAATCCCCTAGAAGAGGCAGGGGAAAGAGCTGAAGTGAGCCCTCACAGAGAAGTGAATTGGGAAGAGCTACCAGTTTTGGAGCAAAACCAGGTCAAATAAGACCAGGTTTAGGCCTTAATTTTCTGCAAGACCTGACTTGGGCCACACACACCATATTGCCATTGAATCGCTCCCTGTTTTCACTGAGATCATCTCTAACACACGTTGGAGCAAGCAAGGGAAGGGTAATGCCCAGTTGAACCCCTCCAAGCCCTTATCTTGTGTCAGGAAGGTGCTATCACAAAGCCATATTGCAGAGTGGGCTGCCATACATTTCCGAGGGGCTGCCAGCATTTGCAAAGGCCACCACCTCAGCCTTGAAGGTGTAGCTGTCATCACACCAGGGACACTGTTCCGAACCCTCCCCCATCCTCGCCAGCTACACCCACCTGGAAAATTTAGGTATTACCAGAGAAGAGGAAAAAGTTCATGGATGGTTCCCATGTGATGGAGTTGAGTGCTGAAAGGCTCTCCAGCTGCTCTGACCTAAGGCAATTTATACCTCTGAAAAATACAGCTCACTGCAGAGGCTTCCCCAACACCCTGTGTGTTGTCCCAGGGGAGCACTTTAGTAACTTGAAGCATGCAAGAAGTGGCACGATGCTTCACACAGATTCACCTACAGGGTTAAACCAATCAGTATTTCAGGGCTGATTTCTTTCTCAGCATAGTTTACTTTCCCTGATCCACAGGCTTCTTCCTAATGCACATCCTTGGACCCATCTCCTTTTGCATGCAGGTTGCTAGAGCTCCAAAACTGACCTGTCCTTGTTCAAAATCACATCTTTGCTTAAGTGCCAGTTTGCAAGAGCAAAAGGACCATGTCCACTAGTGTTTGCCCTGAGTCCCCCCATGGCAGAGAGACCCCGAGGCTCCCTGTGCAGCTGACTCAGAAGAGCAGCTGAAGCACTGCTTTGCTGATGGGAACTTCCCTGGGTTGCACAAAACTCCAGTTGCCGCAGGGAAGCACCAGTTTTCTTCAGATTTCCTCAGGCCCCCCATTTGCAAAAATTCCTTTGCCGTCATTCCCGAGCAGTCTCCCCGGGATGGTGCCCATCCTCTTCAACCTGCCATTTCAGGCCAGTCACTGTTGGCCATAGCAAGAAGCATGAAGAGGAAAAACCCAAGGGGATTTTATCACTCCTTTCTGGGCAAAAAGGCTATACCCAGGCTGCTGTGCTATGTAGCCATCAGGGAAGCTAATTTCCATGAGCTTATCTTTGACCTTTTTTTAGCCCAAGGTGCTCTAACCTGTGGCAATGAGTTCTGAAGCTTAACAGCGCATCGCAGTCAGAAAATATATCCTGTTATTTTAAACTTGCTGCATAATAATTTCTTGGGTGCCACCCTGGTCTTCTCAGAAACCATGACTTTTGCATAGAAAGTAAAAAAGGAATAATTATTCTTTAGATCTTTGTTACATTCCCCCACCTCAGGTACCTTTTTCAAAGTGAAGGTGAACTCCGAACTCTCACTTGTAGGAAATGTCTTCCAGATCTCTATTCTCTCTGTCTTTTTCTAGTTTTAGGCACATATATTCTGAAGGTGAGAGAGAGGAGTGAGAGGAATGAGAGCTAGCCACAGTACTTTCATGGGAATGCACCACTGAATTAGCAGCAGCAGAATGACTCTATGCTTTGGTCCCTGTTACTTTATGATGAATTTTCCACCTGCTCTTGGCCTTTTTAACACACGCTGAGCATTTTGAACTTATCCAAAGCGGCATGAAGATCTCCTGTCCCAGGGTGGCTATAGCTAGTGAAGAATGGCACAATCCATGTGAATACCTAGCTAGGACTTCTCTCCATCCCCATTCTCTCCTGTGCACTAATGCATATTTGGTGCTGACTGCACCATGCCATGCCATCATCCCCTCTCTGACTTATTTGGTTGTACTTTGGGTCAAGATGCAGACCAATGCCTATTCCTTCTTGTCACCAGCCTGTGGCATGGCTGGATGAACTACCTTGCAGAAACCCCATCAAGTACCTGGCTCGCACTTAACCGTGGTATCTGAGCGCTCCACTAAATCTGGGTAGAACATCACTTTCTGGTTCCACTTGATTGTTGGAAGTAATGACCTTTTAAGGGCAGTTATTAAACTCCCAGGTGATGATCTTGAGCAACAGAGACCCTGCAGCCACGGGACTTTGCAGTACGTGCTGTACAAGGGCTTTACTCCAACAGGAGACTCAGACTCTAAACTCTTGCTGAGACCAGGAGTCTGGCCCCGCAGTACAGCGTTCAGTATCAGGCTCTCACACCGGTGAGGACTAAGAATTGTAGAAAACCCACAAGTTCAGCAATATGCTACAAAATGTTCCCAAAAGCTGCCAAGCAACAGGGATTCTCCAGCAAGGGACTAAACCAAAAGGGATTTTGGGAAAGGAGAAGTAATTCCACAGGTAAGGGATGCCAAAAATTTATAGTGGATGGGAAAATTGAAGGAACTGTAGCAATGATCCCTTATTAAAAGCAGATTTTATTTAATTCAAGAATTTGCATAATATGTATATTTGCAGGAAGTATAGCTCCATATATTTATGAAATAAATAAATGAGAAGTACTAAGTACAACTGCTGCTAGAAAAGGAGCTATACTGTATTCAAAGGCACTTGAACATGCATTTTTCCTCTTGATCTGTATTAAAAGCATGGGAAAAATTAACTCGAAAGTAGAGAGCATCAATAGAGTGAGCTTTAACCTAAAAGGGAGGTTGTAGCTGTAAAACTTAGAGTTGCCTAATTCTAGAAGTTATGAAATCACATACTTCATTTGAGAAGCCTGCTAGTTATAAGAAACATTGAAGAATTGAGTGTCATTGACATTGTAAATGCGTCACTGCACACGGAAAAGAATATTTCCCATGCAGTTTCTCTTCAGTTTTCCCAAAAAATTCCCAAGATGGAAAAGAGCCCAGGACATTTTCTGGAAATATTCTGATCTTTTCAGGTCCTTGCCATCCCAAACAAGATTTCATCTGCTACCAATTTATTTCTGAGAGGTATTACTTCAAGCTCTTGTAAACCTTAGAGTGACCCAAATGCTACTTTAGTTTTATGCCGGGACACAGACCAGTCCCTAGACACCCAAGAGGTAGATGAGGATGAAGGCAGACCATGAATACTTTCACTTTCTTTTATTCTTCTCTGTATCAGACAGAGCTCCATTGGCTCTAAGCCTCATAGTCCTTATAATACTTCAATAATTTAACTTGGCTTGCTATCACAATCCCTGTCTATCGTTCTCCCACACAGAAATACTCTCCTCATGTACTTTGCCTCCTGGGGAAAGATCAGAAAGATTTGATACGTCAACAGCACTGACAGGCAGGCTGAAAACAGCCATTGTTTTGTTGTGCTACTCAGAGAATATGCAAGAAATTGTACTCCTAACAGCTTCTTGTCTCCTTACGGATTATTTATTGCTAGAAATGAGAGCGAAATAGATGCCACTGGGAGCTGAGCACATTAGTTTTTCTGAATCTCATTTCACCCAGGATAAACCTAATGGTTATTGCCAAGAGAATTTCAAAGCTTTCCTTTACCTGCATTCAGTTTGCCTACCTGCCCATGCACACACACACCTTCCCCAAATACTGAATCAAAATCAACTTCAAACATTAACTCAAGCTCATGAAAAAGGTCTCATTTCCTGGAAATCAGGAAATGTTGCCTCAGTCTTTCTCAGCATTTAACATTAACTTTCCAGGTTCATTTTAATACCTGGCAGAATCTTAATGGTTTTTATCCTCTTCCTTTTCCCTGCCTCAGCTTCTGTTTTACCACAACAATTTTATGTGGCAGTCTTGAAAGAGCAGAGAAAAATCTTTCACTTCCCTGCAGAAAAATGAATAAGTGTTAGGGCTTATTCTCCTGGCTGTCACATGAGAGAAATTAAAATGGTGGAGGAGAGGCGAAGGGAATAGGGCAGCAGTTCCCTGATTCTTCCCCGAGACCTCTGCAGCCTGGGGAGTACCCTTGGCTTGGATCAGACTAACATTGGGGTCTGGATTAAAGCTCTGCTTGTAATCAAGCTAACCACAAGACTGGAAAAAGTCTGGAAGAAAGCAGAGGCTAACACCAAGCTTAGTGTTTTGTTCCAGCAAAGCATTTAAAAAAAAAAAGAGATTAAAAGTTGTTTTGAATATAATGTGTTGCTTTGGAATTGGGCCTCTTGAAGCACAGTGGGGTCTTCCGAGTTTTCGGTAAAATCAAATGACACTGGTAAACCAAATTCTACAGCAAAAGGTTTCATTGTGAACACTCAGGAAGAAAAGCTTGGCACAAGAGTTAACAAACCCTAACATCCTTCAGAAGCAACTTAGCAGGAAGAGAAGTTCAAGTGTCTCAGTGCTTGGTGACAGATCATGCTGATCATTGTGAAACTTTTGCAAGCACAGCAGTGTCTAAGAAACATAATTGCAATCCATCACTACTGACGAAAATGATGCTTTAGTATTTCTTATTACTCTCCCAAACCATTAGGTACAGGCATGGTACCCATGTGTACAACTGCCCCAGCACTGGTTTCACTTAATGACAAGATTTATACTCTGTAAATAGGCAAGATAGCACCCTGGACTTGCAGAGTAAAGCCGTCTGTATTGCTCCACAGTGCCATGAGACTCAGCCTTTAGGAAGGACAGTCTCATCATTTGGCATCTGGCCCACAACCAGGACATCCAGTCACAGCCTACCCCTTCAGGCAGCCTGCACTGGCCGAGGTCTTGAAACGCATCCTTGGCTTTCACTCACGATTGCTCAGATCTGGACACCCTATATGGACACCCTCCAAAAATATCACTGGACAGTTGGCCTGCAGCCAATTTTGCCTCAGTTTTCAAGCTGTAAAATAAGAACAGTTCTGTCCTAGGATTTTGATTACCCTATTTAAATCGCTTGCCCTTTGGAGTAGAGATCTCATGTTGCATTCAGCAGCATATCCCTACCTGTAGCAAACTAACCCATCTCTTCTCCCTCTCGCTTCGTCCCACAGTGAAGAAACAAGATCTCACCAACACCGTGGGAAACCATCTGCCCATCCTGCAGTGGGAAGACAAGCGAGGCTTGGCCTTTACCAAGAACAATCTGAATTATTCCAGCAACGCACTGGTGATACCTGTGTCTGGGGACTACTATGTCTATGCTCAGGTCACGTTCCGAGGGCCCATTGAAAGTTACAGTAAAACAAATTCTGTCACTGAGATCATCACCAAAGTCACTGACAGTTACCCTGAGCCCACCCAGCTGCTGACCAGCACCACGACCCTCAGTGAAAAGGGAAACAGCTGGTTCCAGCCCATTTATCTGGGTGCTGTGGTCTCCTTAGAAGTAGGAGACAAGCTAATGGTCAATGTTAGCAACATCAGGCTGGTGGATTACACTAAGGAGCACAAAACTTTCTTTGGTGCCTTTTTACTGTAGGTCCCTGGCAGCAGCTGGTGGGAGCTTCCCTTCAGGGCCCTAGTGTGACCTTGCTGGACCTTGGCTTTGTGGGCATGCATCGGGGCGCAACTCTGTGCTGTTATCCTTCTTGTGTACTGTCACTCCCCTGCAGCTCCTTGCAGCCTTAAATTACGGGGTAGGGAAAGCTGAAGCCACAGGCTGAATTGAAACAAACAAGCAAACAAACAAACAAACCAAAAAACCAAACCAGAAAAATGAAAATCAGATTGGAGGAAAAAATGTATTTTTGAAAGTAAAAACTGAGAGCTCTTCTTCAAACTTTGTAAGCTAAGGAGGAACAGTTTATACCTGTGGGTAGGAATATTGATCTTGAATATTGCAGCTAGGCTACATCACTAATTCCACCTCCAATGCACAATTTCCTCAACTCAAAAAAGTGTTTTGAACTTTCTCCAGCACTTCCAGTGTAGTTTTGCATGACCCTTCTTCAGATTCTCAGTTCTAAAAGGTAATTACTTTTCATCATTTCCTTGTGAATAGATTTGCTCCGTACTTTGCACTAACATAAAGCTCAGATTAATCATTAACTGCTTAATTAATCCCTTCCAACTTCCCTGTAAAGTAGATTAAAATTATATCTTGTGTTTTGCAGAAGCTACTTGAAATCTTTTTTTTCCCCAAGAAATTGTTTTACAGTTCTTTAAGTCAATATACAGCCTCAGACCTTTATGTAAAATTTCTAGGGAACATGCAGAAACACTTTCTGTTTCATCATGAAAGTGGAATCTCCCTGCCAGGTCCTAACATTAGGAAAACAGAAAAGACAAGACAGAGACAGACGTGCAGCAAAATTTTCCACACTTTTTAAATCAACCACTGAAATTTCAAGAGAAAACCTCTGCAATATTTTGCTTTCCGTTATGTTTAATACAAAGCAAGTGCAACTAAAGAAATCAGTGTCTTGGTGCTCCCCCTTGCAACCATTGCCAATGTTGCAGTGGTCCCCTAACCACAAAGGGCTCCCCAGCCTATCCCTGGGTGAAGGCTGGCAACCAGTAGTCCCTACAGAAGGTCAAAAGATCCAAAGACACGATCATGGCATGCCGTGGCCAGGTGCAGAGCTCAGGAGTGTTTAGCTTCCCACCTTGCACTTATTTATTTTCATAGACCTTACTGCCTCTCAGGGAAATTCCCCAGCATTCCTTCTCCTCCCACAATAAATACATCACTGGCAATTACTCAAGTCATGTTCTTGTAGATTTGGACTTTACACTCTTAACTGCCAGGAGGTCTCACACTTGACAACCTACCACCCAGCTGTTCTGCAACAACCAGGCTTCATTCTCTGCAACTCTTTCTCTTTCCTGCCTCACCTCATTGGATTTTCTCCAGTTTCCACTTCTTGGCCAGAAGTGACAGCAAGGCTTGATCGTCTAGTTAACATTTCCACTCAAAGCCACGGTGGGACCCAAAAGCACACTGTTAGTGTCAGGGAGACACTGAGGTTGGGGAATAGGTAGCGCTGGGGATGGCAGGTTGTAGCTGAGGAGCTCAAACAGGCAGAGAAGTTCTCTGGTGAAGACAGCCCAGCTATAAAAGACCATATCGCAGTCCCAGCAGCAATGAGACCAGGCTGCTTTGTCCACAGCAAGCCTCTTCCTAGCAGGAGACAATTTATTGCTATATAAAGTTCTGTTTGAGCTGACAAGGAAAAGTCAGTAGCACAGCTGAAGTGTAGAGCATAGAGAAAGGCCAAGGCAGACTGTGGGTGAAGGGAGGAGAGGAGCAGAGGAGGAGGTGGGAGATCCAGGCAATACCAGGATCGCTGCCTCTTCATGGCTTGGTGTAAGCACCTTCTATACCTCTTAAAACTAGCAGATCTTTTATGTAGTAAATCATCTCAGAAAAGAAGGCTGTTTGACCATCCTTCCCTATTCTGCAGTGCCTGGGTCCCATAGTAGATCTCAGTCCTTCACTGCTTTATTTACAGTGAGACAGCATTAAACACATCACAAAATCTCGGAGATTGTCATCTTGCCCTGCCCTTCTTTCCTCAGCGGGTGTCCTTCTTGCTTCTAGATTCTCCTTGAGTCTAGTCATTGGGTGTTGGTCCCCTATACAACACTGCCCATCTAGGAGACCTTGACAATGTCCCTGCATGAAAACCTCATTACAGTTTGCCTTCCCATCCTTTCTTTGACTTCGTCCTTCATTTTCCCCACATCCACATCTCAACTGTCCTCTTGATCCCATTCTCCCACAGGCACTTTCCTGCCTTCTTGGCCCTGTCCATTAGGTATAAGGACACCTCTTTGTCCAAATCTAATTTTCTACACGTGACTTCTCTCTTATAATCACCCCAGTGCACAGAGAAAACTGACATCTGAAAACAAGTTAGGATGGCAGAAAGTAAAGATAATGATCCTGCTAGCAGGTGCAAACACTCTTGGCGAAAACATCCTCTTATGTCTTTATTAGCTAGATTCATTTCCATCTTTATGTCCTTACTCCTGTGGTTCCTCCACCTGTTCTGCCTTTTCTTTTAAGCTGAAACTGGCTGAGACGAGAGCAGTTATTCCCCATGTATCCATTCAGTACCTAGCACACACGACCTGGCCTTGTAACTTCTCAGAAAGAGTGTCTTGTGATTCAGCTCCTTGGCAGGGCTGTTCTTACTGCTCAGAAACCCCCCACACCACGGTAAAAGCTGGTGAAATCTCACTCTCTTGGCAGACCAAGACAAGGTTATTCTCTGGGAAACCCTAAGACTTTCCATATCTCAGATTTTCTAAAGTGTTCTCTCAGCGCCCCACATAGAGTCCTTCTGAGCTTCTGATCCCTTAGTTATGTGCCCAAAATAGGATCTGAATTCATGAAAACATGAAATTTGCAGCTCTTGCAGGCCACCACGTAAAGCACTTTAGGTGACTAGCACACAAAACTCTTATAAAGGGCAGACTTAAAAGTGACCTGTCCAGGACAGGTGATTCTCAGCAACTAGGTAGGAATGCTTCTGTGAAGTGTTATATAGCATGAATTTGGTTTATCCCTGGAGAACATTGGAGTGCAAATTCTAGCTGTTCTGAGACAGTTACAGAAATTCAGAAAGCTCTTTATTTCAACAAATGAGATGATGTAGCATTCTTCTGAGGCCATAACACAATCCTGATGGGCTTGTACAGCAGATTTCCATAAAAATTGTATCTAAAGTCACCATCACTTAATGCCTGGTGCACTGAACGATGGAAAATATGAGGCCTTGGGTAGAGGAGTGGTGAATGCAGTATTTAGCATACAATAAAAGAGCCTTCTATGGGACATACATACACATAGACAAACATATATTTGTGTATATTCCATAGAAGTTCTAGGAAGCCCATTGTCAATAATGAGCCTTTTCTGCCACAAGGCACGTAATTTGTGTCCACTGTACACTAATGATAATTTTCACAAGAAAAAAATTGCCTGCTGCAGCTCCATTACAGGTGTGACTCTCTTGATCCATTATCCATGGCACAAAAATAATTATTTTAGTCCAGTTGGATCAAGCTTTTGCACCCCATTATACACACCAGCTTTTAGCACATTAGCACACTAGCACATTTTATATGACATAAAGTAATATATCTGGCATTACTTGTTTTAAAGTGGTGCAGGCATATTAATCCACACATCTACCCTAGTAGAAATTCTCTCTTTCTCCCTTTTTTCCCCTCTCAGTGCTAATAATGTTTCTGTAACAGTGACCAGCAAATATAATAAGTATGCAGGGGCCGATTCTGACCCTGTTGTATGTCAGATATTCCTCCACAGAAGTCAATGGCATGAAGTCAGAGTAAAGCCACTTAAGTGAGACAGAGGTCAAGCTTAAAGGGACATATCTCAAACAGACTGAACCCAAGCTGCGGATTCTCAGATTTTTCCAAAGCTACATAAGGACACAAGTATTCTCAGAAATTTGTGTTTATTGAATTAGAAAAATTTCTTTAACGTAAATAATTTCTGGAGATGTGAAAATGCATATGCATCAGCATTTTCAATTGAATGAGAAGATGATGAAATCTGGTCATGTGAACAAGTGACCTTTCAGTCTGTGGTCAAACTGAAAATATGTTTTGTTTTGGGTGGATGTGAAACTAAAACAGTTATAAGAAAAAATCCAAGCTGGAGAAAAAGGGTGAAATAGGCAGCTCATACTAAATGAATTAAGAATATACGATTTCAGGTTTTGACCCTTACATTTCTTAGGAGGAAAAAAAAAATTAAGCACTTTTCAGAAAAAAAACATTGAAAGAAAAAGTAACAGATTTTTTTTTTTAATTAAGTCTGATCAAAATATTTTAGTTTTTAGGAATTCTCTTCTTCCCTAACCTCTTTGATCCCCAAAAAACTAACACTAAATATAACCCAAATTCATAAAATGGTTCACTTACCTACTGCTTCCTTTCCCCTTAAAAACTATTGGTAAATAAGCGTTAACTTTCTCTCCATATACATACAGAATTAAATTTAAATCAAGCTATAAGGATCACAGCTCCAATCTTACCAACATATACTTATGCTGTACTTAGTCCTGAGCATGTAGCTAAAGGGATATATCATTGTAAAAATGAGCTCGGTTTCCTATCTGGTGTATGTGAGGAGTAAAATCTACATTGCTCAAATTTAAAGTGGATAAAAAGTTTTACCTGTATTTACCCTCAACTACACCATTATAGGACCAACCCTCCAAATCAAGGAGAGCTTACATGGACCATCTCCAGCACATGTATGTTGGCATGATTGGGGTCTAGAGGTGGAAAGTTGAAGGTCACATTCCTTAGCAAAACATAACCCAATTGACAAAAAGGATGCTGCTGGGATGATTTTGGACGTAAGAGTTCAGTGGATATCAGGATGAGCAGACCCCTGGTACAAAGGGATGCTACCAGGTTACACTGAACTGCAGCACAGACCAAGTGGAATGGATTAAGGTATTCACTTGTGATTTTCAACACAGATATTTCAGAATTTTGAAGGAATTTCAGAATTTTGAAGGAATCTCATTTTTCACCTCTGGTATAACTGACCACACCCTGCTTTGTTTTATTAATCTCCTGAGTGGCCCATCATTTCAGATGAGAAATGAGGAGAAAATTCATTCTTTAGAAGAATCAGAAAATGTCAAGAATTTTTGCCCAGATCTGGGTATTAGACACCAGTATAGCATTTTGCTATTGTAATGTATTTTCATATAAGTGATTGTATATTGTCTTGTGCTTCAGTACTGATGTGTGTCTTCACCAGTCGAACTGACTTAGCTTCTTGCTTCCAAGTTTTACGATAATAAAAAACGCAAGTTAACTAATGTGACAACTTCTGATCCTGGTCCCCTTCCAGAAACACTAACCAAATAACACACTTAAGAGCAATCTGCTAATACAGCCAGATAATGCTGATGGATAAGAAACCTATTTGGTTGCGTGTTAATGTATGAGTGATTGTTATTTTACACATGGTTAGAGGTCCCTCACCAGAGTGAACCTGGATTCAGGCCTTCCCCCAGGGGCTTAGAGACTTGCGTTTCAAAAGGAAAAATGTAAACGTTGAGCAGATTTTCTTTTTCAGTCCATTTTCCTCTTTGCAGCGTGGGGAATGGCTGGTTCCCTTTTTTTGTTATTTCTCAGTCTATTTTGAAAAAGAAAGTCCTACAGAAAAAGCTGTGCTCATCAGAAACTGCATTGTAGCTGTACTCTCAGCCCACTCAGTCGGTGAGCGATGCTCCCCGCTGAGCACCCAAGGGAGACAGGAACCACATCATCCCAGCCACCTTTGAAAATCACCACCTGGCCAAAAAGCCAGGTTTGCCCTATCTACAACCACACATAAGAGCACCTTGGCAGCTTGGGAACTGAGTGTTTCCAATTGCTCAGCTCCTGGCTGCCAGGCATAACCCAGCTAGGAAATTTTCGCCAAATGAGGGTCAAAGTCTTGTTTGAAGGCAGCAGAGCTCTGGGCACCCTTAGCCCTGTTCTAGCTTGAGCTTTGCTGTCCTTACACTTTTAGCATCCACCTGCTGTGTCCTTACACAGCAGCATCCACCGGCCATGTCCTTCTTATCCTGGGTGGCATTATCTTCAATTCCTCTGCTGCCAAGAATGCAAATTCTTTCTTTCCAGTAGCAGAATTGAGAAACATTCTCCCATTGGTCATATTATTTTGTATTTCCACAGTTTCTGTTGTTTTCCTGGCTTGAACTCAGAGTATCGTATTTAAATTGCTTCAGAAGAGGTTTCTGGTTAAGGGCTCCATGCTCTGGCTCAAGGGAGGTTTTCACTTGAAACCTCTGGTGGAGGGCATATGTTTACTCTGGTTTCCATCCACTTGCAAATACCTGAGATGCTTTGTTAGGCTGTGAGTGGCAGCCTCTGTAGGTCAGCCAAGAGTTAATTAGACAGTAGGAATTGGGTCGCTTTCTCCTATAACACCAAAAAGATTTGAGTTGGTTTTTTTTTTAATCCAATAGCTACCTCACGTTTAAAAGAACAGCAGAAGCAAATTGTGGTTTTATTATTTTTCTGTTTTAACTTGAGCTAAGCAGTATTCACTTGTTTTATTGCCATTTTACTCTGTGCTTTGCACGTATAGGGTAATAGCTTGAGTTAACGTCATCTTTGTGGTCTAAACAGACGGGCACATACAGTCCCTCCACACAAGCATTGTGCTTCATTTTACCTACCTTTAATCATACAGAAGGTATCTACTCTTAACAAATTTCTAGGCTTCCTCTCTAGCGAGGTGCGGGGACAGATGTACATTTCTGAAAGGCCACGCATGCTAGGGAAGGTGGGGATAACAGAGGTGCTTCTCTCCCAGGGCTGCAGAGGGATGTATTTTTCTAGCAAGTAAGATGATAATAGCAGCACTCAGTGAAAGTGATAATAGCACTGCACTCACTTTCTCAGATAGCTGGATAAAGCTGCCCAGCTACTGCTTGGGCAGAACCCCCATAGGGTTTAGCGTTAACAAATACATACGTGGACACACATCTTGAGAGAAGGGAGAACATTTCTTTCATACGATGAAGTTGTTGCTCCATGAAATTCACCCTGCAGAATAGGACACTACCCATGAGAGGTTAACGTTCCCAGCTCTCATCTGTTGGCCAAGATGCCCAACCACAGCTGGATCTGCTAATTGCCAGCTTTGTTCTTGCATGAAGACCCCTTTTCCAAGCTGGGGACAAGTTCTATGTCACAGTTAATACATCCAGCTTTTGGGAAGAGCTTTGAGTTCACTCTGGCAGGGCATGGAGACTTTGTCTCCTAAGCATCTTGCAGGATGGAGCACAAGCTGAGATGAAGTGGAAGTGATCTGCACTCACAGGAAGAGCCTATGCTATAAAAATTTCAGCTCACGGACAGGCAGCAGAATGAGGGCCGTGTTTTCTAACACACTCAGCATCTGTCAGACAGGTTCTCAAAGGAAATGAGGACTACACTGTTCAGTTTCTTTTTAAGACCTAGTGCCAAAGCTAGGGATGAATCTCTTCAAAAGTGCAAAAACAGGAGCCAAGTTTTTCAACAGTGACAGCTCCAAATTCATTTTGCCTTATAAGTATTATTGCTAAATCCTTTGGAACAGCATGAAAGACATTGCCTGAGAAGTTATAACCTGGTTTATTAAGCACCATAAGTCAGGAGTGTTTGGGTTTTGCTGAATTATGAACTAGCTTTCCAGATGTTCTCATTCTTGCACAAATCAAGCTATGTTCTTTCATTGATTGTAGAGTTTTATATTAAAACGTCAAAAAGGCACTGAAAATGTTTGCTGCATATTTATTGGTACTGTACATATAGATGTCTTAATTTTATGTAAGAGAAATTGTAAAAAATCATCGTATAAAGTTTAGATCTATTATACTTAACAGCTATTTCTTTTAGAAAATAACTTTGATGCCTTCTGACAATGAAGTTTATAAATAGTTCTTTAAAACATGCTTTGTGTCATAAAGCGAAAAATAAAAGCATTTCATTTGATTCATATTTATCCCTAGGTCTTTCTTTATGCTAATAAGCATCCACCGAGTGCTCATATTGACAATTGGGAAGGGCAGACATTTACCCGTGCCAGAGTGGTTGAAGCGTGCCGTGTATTGCGTGTTATACATGTTTTCTCAGATGTGTAGGGGTTTTTTGTCCAAGCTATTAATCACATACAGAATACACACGCAGAAAATTATTAAACCTAACGTTTCAAGAACAGTGAAATTCAGCCCTATTCACCTGAGGACAAGGTGCAGATGTTTTCATGAGCCTTTAAAATAAAGTCTTTCATTAGAGAATTTTGCTCCAGTGACATATGACTGAGTACTAGGACTGTAATTTTCAATTCCACACAGATATTTTTTTCTCTCTGAACAGAACTAGCTGAATCTCATCTTCATTTTTAAGGATGCCTAACTCACTGACAACACCCTATCCCCAAAATAAAATAATAAAGTGCATCCCAAAGGTTATGTACCTTGCTTTGGAATGAAAAACTCCCATTTAACTGCTTTCTGCTCAACCATAATAAGATTATTTAGTAAAACCTCACTGTGTTTTGAGATTTCTTTAGAATTTCAGAACATTTCAGCAGAACAGCATTTATGATTCAGAAAAATAGGACTTCGTGTGGATTAACTAGATTCCGAAGTCTCGCAGTAGGATGCATTTGACCAGCCCCATCAATTGCTATTTCTGTAAAATATGCCCAAGGGAAAAAATAATTCTGTTTTCTACAGTAATGAATTTTGTTCGCGGGTGTCAGCTGAGGTTAAAGGGGTGGCTCCAACCTGCAGCCTGCAAGCCAGGCGTTAGTCTGGCTTCTTCTGAAGTCTAACAGAGATGGGGCGACTCTCTCCGGGGCCATTTCCCTTTCTCTGTTAATTCCAGAGAGCTTAGAAACGTTTCAGCGCAGCTGAGGTTAAGAAGTAGGAATCACACACTGAACTTCGTTTCTGAGCTGAACGAGTGCCTGTTTGGGTGGGCAGCTCTGTTTGTGGCCTCCAAAAGGCAGCTCAGCATTTCCCAGAATCAGAGCCTGAAGCTGGCTACTGCACCAGCCCGCATGGCTGTTCTCCTTCGGCAATCAACATGACAGCAAAGCATGGCTTTCCCCCTTCTCCCCCTGCCTTATTTGATGAGAATAAATTCATTAGTTAAATGAGAGCACTGTCCTATATGCCAGGAGGGGAAGAGGTTCAACATTCCCTGCTGATGGTCCAGCCAGTTGATGACTGTAAAGGCACACCAACATCTTCCCGAGTTTTGAATCAATCTTTGCAGACAGGATAGAGAGGCACATTTCTGCATGCAGAGGCCAAAGTGGAAGAGATCTATTAAGACATCATCAAGCCAACAGCTGCCAGGGCATGGTTATCTGTGAAATCACACAAAATAGATGTTTGCTCACTACACTTCCCTCCTCTCATCAGTGCCTGAAAGCAAAGGATGAAAAATTACATCCTTTCAAAGAGATAGTTAGCAGCAAGCACTGCCCATGCCCTAGCCCTTTAGCAAGATGACTTCACTTTTTGAAGAAAAGGAAGTGGGACATCTGTATGTAAATCAGGGGAATCTCTAGAACAAAAACAAGGAGATATGAAACAGCTTTTTGCTATAGAGTGAGACTCTTCCTCTTTGCTACTGAATTATCTGGTGAGAAGGTAGGAAAGATATTACAGCATATGGAAAACTCCAATAACTGTGTACAAATCTCTAGGTCCACTGAAACTAGACAGTTCCCTAAGAACTGTACTCCCTAAGCTCTGCTACCGCTGCCTTATGCATGGTGGCATCTCATTAGTTTACCTTCAGAGGCCATCCCTTTATACTTCTTTATAGAGGAGGTGAGGTGAGGTAAGGAGGATTGAAAAGGACATTTTCTTTACCCATCAGCTGCAGCTAATTCTCACGTAGGATAAAAGCATAGGACTGATCTCCTGCATATCCTGCATATTTTCTCCTGGAAAATCCCAGAGGAAGGCATGCATGCTATGAGCATGGCTGGAGTGAGTTGGCTGTGACAGCAGTGCCACCAATACCCTGCAGATAGGCAGCAAGGACTGCTTCCACCTGCACTCTGTCTTTCTGTAACCCAAGTCAGGCCACCACACAACCAGAGCAGGGGAAAGGGGACACTGGGCAGGTTCCTGGGCCACCCCAAGCCCAGTGGTTCTGAACTATGTCATTTCTCCACCCTCCCTTTAAGTATGTACATTACCAGGATGCAAAGCTTCAAGTTAGCTTTGCACCCTGTTACCAGTTAGCTAACATTACCAGTTAGCTAAAGCTAACTGTCTTGATTTCATAATTAATGGGTTTATGGCCATCTTCTGGTGGGCTGAGAAGCTAACTGATAACTTCTACACTGGGGCTGTGGCACCTCAAGATAGTCTCTGCTCTCTGCCCCCTCTACTATCCCTTCAGAAGGAACTGCATCCCCCAATTCCAAAGGTTCCAATGTCCCTCTGCTCCCACACAGGACACTCTTCCCTTTGCAGCAGAGGATACAAATTAAATTATTTTACCTCCATTGTATGTTAAGGCCTGTCTAATGTCAGATCTGGTGGAACCAAACCAAGGCTCATTAATTTAGGTTTATGTTTACACAGCTTAGAAATCGGCAGAAGACTAACAGCTTCAGCTCATGCTTCGCAAAACCCTCTCCTAGTCCTCTCTGAAGTGTTCTGATAGCCTTTATTGGCCTCAGGAATCACTACCCAGAATCTGGGAATATCCCACCTTCAGTTGCTTTCCCCAAGTGGTGGGTAAGCAGCTCTTTGTCACTCAGAGGCAAAAACCCCCAAGAATATTTTAATCTTAATTAGAAGTAAAGTACTGGCAGTATGCAGTGCACTTAATTCAGCTCAGGGCTCATCTCCAAAAACACCACTTTGGCAAAATAAGGGGTTTGTGTGAGGAGACAGCAGCTTCAATGAAAGTTCTTGAAAAGGTTTCTGCACTCAGAAGTGAGATTTGTTTCCAACATCCCTGGGGACAGACAGGGTCCTCACAGTGCTGGTTCTTCTGGCGAAAGGGTTCCTTCCCAAAAGGACCTAACCACACTCCAGAGAGGCTCTCAGAGCCCCTTCAAGGGTCATTCCACTAGAAAGTGATTCTTCCGAGCTGGAGCTTTCTACATGACAGGAACTGCAGGAGCCAAGAGCATTGCTATGTCTACAGACAACTGGTGAGCACAGGAAAGCACGCATCAGAGTAAGACCCAGGAAGGAACCATTTCACAGACCCATCTCACCTCTCCCCTGGTCTCCAGTGGAAGGAAGTACCTGCCAAGGGAGCAGGCAGGAACCACAGGGTGCTCTGCCCAGGCTCCCAGAGGGTGCACCAGGTGCACCATGTCTCCCTTTGCCAAGCAGTGCAGACAGAGCCCATGCCTCCTAATAGGCCTGTTCGGATTGATACAAGCCATGCTGCCAGTCAGTAACCCAGACAGAGCATTCTCCAATAAATCAAAGACTGAAGACCCTTAGAGACATAGGGAACATCCTAAAATATCAGACCAATGGTCTGCTGAGGACCGTTCTTGAACAATAGTGGCAGAAGGTACTGTTTAGGGAGAGCATGAGCATGTTTCATTTCCCTCCTATCCTGTTGCATCCACACTCACATCCACCGTAGCAATGGTTTCAGAGGGTACATCCATACCTATTCCCTTTAGTATTAAACTCATGAGTAACAGGTCCCTGAACAGACTAATCACTTTCCAAACTATTCAGTATTATTTGTTCCTTCAGTTTCCTGGGGCAGATTCCTTAAATTCTTTGCCTGCTGCGTAAGAGCACTCTTAGGCGTTTCAACCTGAAGATGAGAAAAGTCCTTGAGCCTGGGGCTGCGGCAATCACCTGGAGCACAGGAGACATGAGATCAGTCTAGTCTGGGACAGGTTCTCCTTTTTGGCCGAAGCTTTGGAACATGACAGTTTGTGTCAGCATTCATGTTTCCAGTTGTTTATCATTCAGCAACCTGTACCACACGAAAGAACCTTCATCAGAAGACATTATCACACCCTCTCTCCCTCCCATATGGATACAGTGGCCAACCTGTGTGTCTTCTTGGCTACCAGACTGGTCCTCGAGCCACAGGAATTAGCATGAATGCTAGTAACCCACCCAGGGCTTACTGCACCATGTGAGGCCATCCTCCAGTGAGCAGAGAGCTCCCTACCAGCGCCCTGCGTCAAAGGGGCTACTAGGACACCTTTTGTCAAAGAGGTCATGAGTAAGTGATGGTGCCAGCTAGCTTCCAGACTCCAATAAAAAAATACCACTGAGAAAGTGTTATTTCTTTTTGCGCTGCCATCCCCCCCATTCTTATATGTCATTAATCTCTGATCTGTGAGACAGAGAGAAAATAAAGGTCAGCCAGGACATTGCTGGCTTGTCACTATTTTCCCCTTTATGGGCTTTCCCATCTGGCTCTTCAGCAAAGCCAAATATTTCTTATTTTCTTTCCCTTTTTCCCTCCCCGTTCATTTTGGGACAGGCAGCCATAGAGCCAAGGAGAGCTGGGAGCCCACCCTGCAGTTCTTTGAGAGCGGTGTTCCAGGCGTTAGAAAGGAGCGTGGCAGAAGGCTGCTATCTGCCACAGCACAGCCTTCCCACACAGCTGGGATTTATAAGGAATTTCAGAAATCAAGCCAATAGGCTCAGATAGTAGAATGACATGTCTTCACTCACCCTGTAGTCATCACTATTGATTACTTATGTGGATAGGGACCAGAGAAAGTCTTTGGCTGAAGAAGTAAAGCACTAACTCAACTCAGAGTCACACGCAACAGGAAACATCAGATAAGTATGAGCCTGAACTATTGCGTTACTTCAGTGTTTTCCACTTGGGTACTTAAACAAGTCAGAACTGACTAAGTAGCTAAAAAAAAATTAAAAAAAAATGACCATAAGCAGTCATACTCCCTCAGCTTCCCTTACAACCACCCCAAACAATACATTATACCTCAGTTTCCCTCCATACCTTCAGGGATCAGCATATCCAGACACCTGAGCCCCACTACACACCAAAGCGCCTACTGCAGACCCTCTCCTAGCATGCAACAACCCACTCCCAACATAACCACCTTCCTTTCCCACCCTCCCTTTCATCTTCCTCTCCAATGCACATGCCTGCAGGAGCAGAGCAAGGTGGAGGCTCATGGAGTCAATTAGCTCTCATTAACACCTTCTTGACCAAAGCAGGTGTTAGCCACCCTGTCAGCCCACCTGCATGTGTCACTGCCCTGGGAAGAATTCCCCAACTCAACACAGCTTTTGTCTGGGTCTCTCTGTACTGCACCCTCCTCTTCAGGAAAATACAACAGTTGACAAAACCACACCAAAATGCTTAAGCACTGCCTTGGTGCTTCCCATAGTCTTCTGAGATGTCTAGGATCCCTCTCCCCCACTGCGTGAGCCCAGCCTCCAAGCCACGGGCAGGTTCCCATTCCTGTAATTACTTTTCTGCCTGCATATTTGCTCTGATTTGGAAGAAGAACCTGCCATTAGATTTCTGCACCCTCCTTGCAAGTGATGCCCTGATCCCCATCCACAGATATCAAAGGTCTCTCCCTTCACAAGTGAACTCCTTGCTCTCAACAAGAATATTTACTGCTTACATTGGAGAACATATTACTTGTAATTTACTCTTTGTTTTCCCTGTCCTTACAGCCTTCCCTTTATGCATTCAAGAACTTAAAGCAGCACCCTGTAAAACAGCCAAACTACAAAGTCCTATAAGTGACAAAAGGAATTGGTTATCAAGAACGACTTCCAAACACCACCGTGTGCTCTGATGCAGTCACTCAAAATATTACTTGTTTTCTTAGGAATAACTGATATATTCCCAGAAAATCAGGACCTTTTCTGGCTGTTTACTCAGAGGAGGTACTGATTTAACTGGACTCAGTCAGTCTACATCAAGAGAGTATCTGAGGTTCATTAGCATATTTATCCTCATATCATTCCTATGAGATAGGGAAAGTCCGTTTTTGCAAATGGGGAACCATGGAGACACTAAATGACTCGTCTGGAGTCACGCAGGAAATGCGTGGCGGGGAAAGAAAAGGGAATCAGATAGGTCTTCCAAGGTCCTCCATTTGTCCCCTAACCTCTTTCCTGTAGCCCGGCACCTGGTGGGGGGTGTTGGTCAGGGGGTAGTGAGAGCCCCCGCCCATGTAGCCAGTCTCGCGGAGATTCTGCAGAGTTCCCTCTCCTACACAGTCTGAGGCAGTGGTGGACACTGGTGTCAGCCTGCTCTGCAGCACAGGCTGTGCATCCACCCACCTCTAGCCACCCAAAAGCATCACTTGAGTGAGAAGCAGGAGCAGGCAGGTGAAGGAGCCCAGGAAAGCCGAGCCCAGCCTCCTCTGGGGCCAGCACAGAGCCGGGACCTTCGCTTCGGTTCCCTGATAGTCAGTTGTCAGCAGTGGAAATACACATTTGGAAATACGGAGTGGGAAATCTCCAGCCCGGCTCCCAGGCACCAGGATGGGGCTGGGACCAGCTGGCTCTACAGTGTGCACGGTCCTTACACCAAATACCCTTGGGACTGCCTGTTGTCACTGGAAAATACTCTCTGCTGGGAGGGAATACGCTGCACCCAGGAAAGCTGTCATGCATCTCCCCGCACTCCTGCCTGCTTTGTTGGCTGTCTCCACAGGGAAACTGGAGACAACGTTGACAATGTTCGTCTCTGGAGGAAGGAATCCATCCCCTGCTGGAAATGTTGTATTAGAGAAAAAAAAAAGGAAACAAAAGAGTTTTCAAAAGCAATTTTTTCTAGCCACTAAATTCTCAGTCTAGATGGTTTTACTTTTAATTAATATGGGCTGTATCTGCTCTAGAATTAAAGTTATTGATCCAGTTCTTGATTACTGTCATCTGTCTTTGTTCCTGGACTTATTATCATCCTTGCAGGGAGAAAGTCTCTAATTAGGGACTGTAATTTACGGTCTTACTCCAGAGAGTCACCAGCAAGGAAGCCATCAGCATGCCAGCTGGCTGCAATGTCTTCGGGCCAGCTCGAGTCAACGGGGAGCAGCACCTCTCAGGAGCCTTCAGGTGGGGGGCACGTGGAGCCAGGCAGCCACCCAAAGCCTGCAGGGAGGGCGAGCCTTTCAGAGGCCAGGGCTTCCCCGACGTTTCCCCCAGGCTCCCGCAAAACCACTGGAGTCACAGGGGCAGCAATAAATCCCACTTGCAGTTTCTTAGAGTACTAAATATCTGTCCCAGCTTTGAGATTTGTTGTGATGCGAGTGAACATTTAAGAAGCATTTATTATCTAGCAACTTGATGGCTTGATTTACTTTTAGCAACCCACACTTCCTCCTCGTTATCCGTTGCCAGTCCCCGGGGCTGAGCTGGGAGTAGCACAGAGCCAAGGAGACATAAGACCATGCTGCTGTGCCATGGCAGGGCCTCCAAGGAGAACACTATTAGCATGAACCACCTTCAACAACTGTTGTAACAAGTAGGGGAGATGTGTACCAGTGAATAATTACCAGGGGCTGTTCAAGAAAGCTGTGTGAAGTCCCCTAAATAACATTCCTGTGAGTATTATAAGTGCCTGCACATCACCCACCATTACCCAGAGGGGACAGGCTGCTGGAGCCCACACGCACACGTGGCCATCGTGCAGAGAGAAGCCCCGATCCTCTCCCAGACCTCATGCAATCCCGCTGGTGTCAGAGGATGTTTTCACACTGATGCAGACAACCTCATGTCAACCCGTAGCTCCCCTCACCCAGCTCAGTAGGAAATGCAAACTCCAGCTGTTGCTGCTGTCTGTCCGGAGCATCCAGATACCCCATCTGAGGAAACCACAGTGGTTTTGAGACAGTATTTATTCCTAGATGGACTTCACCTGGTTATGACCTCCAGGCATGACTGGGTTACACCCTGGGACCCATTAGTTAGACATAGCTTATGGGACAAGAAATGCTGTCATGTGGCAAAAGATCACCTCCTGTTAAGTATTTTGAGGCAAGGGAAGGCTTGGCAACTTCTGCACTCAAGACATCTGGGAGAAGAGCTGAATTAGCACCCCAAATTCTGCGGTCTGCCAAACCAAACAGAAAAGTCTGTTGAACTGTGCTTGGTCATAAACACCATGCTCTTGCTCCCAGGAGAGCAGACCCTGCAGCGGGAAGCCGTGCAGCATCTCTGACCCTGATATGCCATGGCCAGAAGAAAGCATTTGCCTTCTTGGAGCACCATCAGAGAGAGGAGAGGGAAAATCATTACAGAGGAGCCTGACTTCAGGGCTGGGGCTTGTGGCAGGACAGACTCATCTCCTGTTCCCTGGGAGTTTTATGCAGACTATGCTCTGAATTTTCCATGTAATTTTTTTTTTTTTTTTAGAAAGCTTTGGGATTAAGTGTCTGAAGTATTTCTTTCCTTGGTGATCTTCTTTTATTTGCCCAATCTCCCTTAAAATAGAAACTACCCGAACAATGTCTGACAGAGCCATAAATCCTGCACGTATATCAGTATGACATTAAGGTTGTTATTCTTTTGGGAGTTTTGGATGTTGGACTGAAGCTCTATTTTTGGCAAGATCAGAACAGATTGTTTAATGCAGTAAGTAAAGCCTGGATGACTGCTGGAGGGCTAGCTGCACAACAGCATGACTGGTGGCTCTGGACCATGCAAAAAGCCACCTGCACTTTAGCATCTGCCCTGACCACTGCACCACTGGCAGCTGGGGCAGATGCAAATCAGACCAACAGAGAAGGTCTATCCACTGAACGCTGCTCTGAGGACAACATTGCTGAGCCTTGACAGTAAAAGTGACATGCAAAAAGTGGCAGGCAGTTGACAGGCTCCGCAGAGCACTGATCATGCTGTAAGAGACATGAGGATGTGGGAAGGATTCCCATTTTCTGTCTGGTTTTAGCCTAAACTGACGAAGGATTCACATACTGAGGTTCTTATATAAGATGTCTCCTCGAGTAGCTCCTTGCTATCAATTTTGTCCTCGAATGTTTTTTTTAAAGGGTAAAATATTTCAAGGCATGCATCCCTAGGATGTTTGGGTTTTGACTCAAAGTCATTAAATAAACAAAGCATGCTGAGAAAACTCAAAAAACCAACATCATGAAAACTTTGCAGCCCTATCTGTCCATCTCCTATGCAGACAGACAGACAGACAGACAGACTCCCTGCAGTTACCCAAGGACTGAGTACTACAGACATCACCAGGAGCTCTCATCCAGGACCCCAGTGCATCCTTTCAAACACCCTCCCTTCCCTAAACTGTCTTAAGCAAAATTAAGGACTTGTTTGTTGAAGTTGGAGCCAAGACAACTATGCAAAGGGATGTATTGACCATGGCAAAGAAGGAGGACAGATGAGGTTAAGCACAGCACAGAATTGCATGGAAATGGGTGGGAGAAAAGAAATGGGGCACTCGGTGGGCAGGACCTGGAAGCTGAAACGCAGAGAGATTAAAGCTGCTTCCACTCTACAAAATAAACACGAAGCAAAACCAGGAGTTGAATCTGAGTTAGTGCTCCTCCTTCAAGACCAGTGTCCCTGAGCAAACTGTGATTTTCATTTTGGTATGTTTGCTTAGGGGTTTGTTGGGGTTTTTCTTTCAGTTCCTTAAAACGGGTGACTTCGTTCAGCTAAAAACAATTGCATCAGACTTTCAAAATGCAGCCTGACACCTGTGATACCTCTCCTCATGTAGCTGAATTGCAGAACAGGTGGAAAGCCCAAATCCTACAATTTCTCGTTGACCGAAAAGCAAGAGGCTCTGGAAACCTGTGTGGCAGCATGGATGTCGGGATGGGTTGCTCACCTGAGCAGAGCGCCGGAAAGCGGAGAGGGGCGGAGAGCAGCGCTCTCCTGCGAGCCACTCACCGCCTGCACAGGGCAGGGTCCTGCCCAGCAGCTGCAGTCAGATCCTGCTTTCCCCATCTCTGGTGGCAGAAACAGCTGGATGCTGGTGAATTCTGTAGCCAGAGTTACAGAATAGCTTTTTCTCCCGGGAAGTTACCTCTGAATCTCCCTGAATGCTCAGGGCTGGTTCTGTGTAGTTTTAGTTCAAACCTGACATTTCAAAGTTTGAGGCTTGGGAAAATGTGAGGTTGACAAATAGATACTGAAAACCTCACTGTGCTGGCATTCAGGAATCCTACGTCCTTTCCCCACCTCTAAAAGTACTATGCAGTCTCCATCTGTAGCTCACAGAATTTGCTTGTCCTCTTTCAAACCCAACTTCGAAAAATACAGGGGAAAAAAATCTAAAATATGTACTTCCTCCTATATTTACTCCTCAGGTAAAAGTCCTCACAGCTTTGAAATGTTTAACCTTCAAACATGCAAAAGTATTTAAGCAAGGAGGGAATGACAGGTTGAATTCTTACAAAGGTTTTTTTCTAAGCAAGTTTAGTGATGGGAACACTGAGAGACTTGTGGTCTTAAAGTCCTGGTCTACCACATTCGAAAACAGAAGTTGCACCCCAGGGCAATTTCTGACATTTGGTTTTTCTACCTTAAAGTGGGATGAAAACGAAAAATATAGAAATTCACTGAATAAAGACACCCAAGAATTTTTTCTTTGAAAAGGGTGAAACAAAAACTTCTGTAATTTCTAAAGAAATATATTTCCTTTCCAATGTTGATGTTTCAAAATGCCTCCCCCACAAGTATTTCCTTATCTTAAAACCAGAAGTTTTACTCTAAAACATGATGCTCCCATGAAAAATACCCAATTCAATGTATCACATTGTTTCATTAGGATTATTGTCCTAGGTGAAAAGGTTTTATTCAACCTAGAGTTCAACATTAGATCCTGAACCCTAGTTAATGGCTTTCTTTTAATAAACATTTTCAACCACTGCACAGAAGCACCTAACATGCCACAGAGAAATAAAATTTATAATTATAATGAATTTAGTACCCTCAAAATATGTCTGTATTTTGGTACCACACCATCCAGTTCATATTGAATGACAACGAGCAAACATTGCAAACCTCGAAGGAAAATGTATTACATCGTGGAGGAGGTATTTGTTTTACACATCCTTTTGCCACTGGCAAGAAGCCAGAAAATGACTCACATTATTTGCCAGAGGAAGAAGCTTACAACTAAGAGCCCTGAACACATAAAAAAATAAATGAGAAAATGAGAAAGAACTGGGAAATATATCAGCAAACAAACAAATAAAAAAAAAACACAAAAACTTTTGAATTTTACAAGGTACTTTCCCCCAGAATAACTTTTAGGTCATCAGAAAAGAAAAAAAAGTAGAGAAACCTTTGGAAAGGCAAAGGCGAATGGGCAGAGGGAAAAGCCACCAACAAAATTACCTGTTTTCTCTTTCTGCTTGTTTTGCATTAAGCAACATACCAGCTCACAAAGGTAAATATACCACAGTTGAAATTTAGGTTAAAACAATGAGGCAAGCATGGCCAAAACATGCAAAAACTGACAACTGGATCGATTCCAACCTCAGCAAATTATTGACATTGGCTGTGACGTTGGGAGCGTTTTCCCCCACTTTTTGAATAGCAATATTAATGTCTGCTTTGACCTTTAATAAATAACATCTCCAGCAGCCTGCTAACCTGCAGGGACCACCAAGTGTCACAACCAAATTTATCTTCTTTCTTTTACTGTGTTCATTTGAAGCCTGTAAGACAGAGCTACTCCTGGACTGAAGCCTCTACACAACCATAAATAACTCCCTTGTCTCATGTCGCATTTACCAAACCCAATTGCCTTCGGCTTGCAAAGGACACGATGCTCATTTCATTATTCCTGGCTGAGTTGTTTTGCTTAGTGTGCTACTGTGAGATGTTTCTGTGGAAATGCTGTAGGAAAAGGGACCTTAGGGGAAACCTGGGAAGTTTGGGGGTTTTTGCTATTTATTCTTATCCTCATCTTATGTCATCAATGAAATGGAGCAGGATGGTGCATTTATAGTGCATGAAGACAAGAAAACATATCATCTCAGATGGTTTTCATCAGTGGGTTTGCCTAGCAGACACGCAGGAGTCCGGCAGACTCCTCCAGCCACTGATGGGTGTCACATGAAGTCAGAACACACATGGGAATTCCTGCATCAGAAGGAGCTAAAGTCAGTGGGACATGCAGAAATGGAGAAACGAGATGTCCCAGCCAGCAACGGGCAGGACGTCAGCCCAGCGCAAGGCAGTGGAAGTGCTGAGCTGAAACCTCACGATCAGTAGACAGAGGAGAACAGTGTCACCGCACACTACTTCTTTAAAAAGAAGAGTTTCATTAAAAAAAAAAGTTCATGAGATTACAAATTTGGCTCATAACTTTAACCAGAGAGAAGACATGAAGTGGTTTTATTTTTTTTTACTTTTTGGTTTTTCCTCCTCTGTTTCAGTGAAAGCAAAGACTAAGGCACTCAGTACGTGATCTCAGCCCTGCCGAGGACGCTCCCCCCACTCGCCCTGCAGCACTCCTCACCGGGCAGGGTGTAGCACAGGGCACAGGGACTTGGAGGTACGGGGCTGTGAGCAACCTGGACGCTCAGCTTGGGTTTGCTCCTGCAGCTTCAGCCAGTGACACAGCAGCTTCAGTGACACAACACCAGACAGGGTCCTGACCCATGGAGCAGCACCAGCAAGCTCTCCAAGGACAGTCAGAGGAAAGCTGACGGTGATATTTGCCCAGGCAGTGCATTTCTCAGGAGGCATGGCCAGAGGAATACAGACCTGTCCTCCGCCCCTTAGAGCCCTAAGGAGGGCTGAGAGGTGGGCCTGCCTGCTCTCCCTTGGGGTGAGTCACTGGAGACTGAGCACATGCTTTCACTGTGTGCACAACAGAGAAATGGTGGGGCTTTTTTATTATTATTTACAGCAGTTCTTGCAGGTTTCCATTGAGTTAAATGCTACAACAAAAAAAACCAGAGAGATGATTACCCTTAAGACCTTGGAAAACCAACCCGTGACTTAAGAATCTGCCAGTGCTGCGTGCCAGATCTGTGGCACCTCTGTAGACATCTGGTTTTAAGAAGCTAAACATTCAACCCTTGCTTACCTTCAGCCATGTTTACAGGGCCTGGTGAACTCCTTCACTAATCACTAGTGACTTGTTCACAGCCTAAGTCAAAAGGTAAGAAACAACCAAACCAGAAGCAAAGCAGATGGTCACAGAATTCATCCATGTCACAGCTGGATTAGGAATGAGGGCTCGTGACTTGCAAGTTTAGTTTCCAGTGCCACTTTCCAGTTCTTCAACCTTTATAATATCCCTTGTGCTGCCTTTCTGCAGCTGGTCCTGAATTCCACCATCCTCAGCAGTGAGCCGTGCTTCCTAAAGCTGATGCCATCATGAAAAAACAGTGCAAAAGCCTCCCAAGAAGACCTGATAGAGATGAGTGAGGGCAAGCAGCTTTGACCAGCTTCAGGAAGCTTTATTGCTTTAGCAATGTTGCAAAATATGAGCAGCTTTGGCCTAGAGTGAAGAGGCAGGGAATAAGGAAATCACATGTACACATGGAAACAAGACAACCCGTAAAGCCAATATCTCTCCCTCAGGAGTGTAGAAAACAAACACAAATATTTTCTTGGCTAGGAGAAGCCAAAACAACCCTCCAACAGCCCTTCCAGAACAGTTCATAACACTGTATTAAATGATTAATGCAAACCTGCTATTACACTGACAAAGCTTAGAAGTAAACAGGAGGATGCTGGCTGTGGTTTAGATCTAAAGGGAACAAAGAGAGGGTTCACTCCCTACTATGTCTTTTGGATGCCAATTGCTATTTCAAAATCTTCCCAGAACAAAACTGAGTCTACCAAGAGAGCATGAAGGGCCTCTTAACATCGTAGTGTTTGTGCCTTTGACTGGGGCTACTGAAGGACGCCAGAGCCAGAACCACCCGCTCTCCTGTCCCCCAGACAGAGCCCCTGGCTGCACAGGGGTATGACAGCCCCCAGCACCTGTTGTCATTCCATTTCTACTGAGAGGTTCCCTGTCGGGCACAGAACAATGTCTTCAAGGAACCAAGTACTTGGTCGGTCCAGTCTGATTCTTAGGGAGGTTGGACTGAGTTGAATCTTCTGGCTGTGGAGTTCAGGCTGCCCGAGAAAGCTAACCAAAAGAACTGTGATCTTCTGTGACACAATGAGAAAATCCTTCTTAGAGAGCAAATTGCCTTTCATTTCTCATAGATGCCATTGAGTGATCAGCAGAGGTTGTTCGTACCTTTGGTCAGAGGCCAGAGTGATGGATAATGCCCAATGTTCCTCCATCAGTTCCAGGAAGAGCCTGTTTTTTCCTCAAGTGTTCTGTTAAAACTGGATGGAAGTAGGTGACCCAGTGTTCTAATTCCTAAGAAACCTAATGCAATTTCCAATTTAGATGCCAGGAAAATCAATTGTTTTCCCTCTTGATTCAAAGGTCTCACCTATCTTCAAAATTACCATCTTGCACTGCCAGTTGCTGAGTATTCGCCTGCAGAACCAACATACATGATTTCAGAGACACACTTACCCGCTTCAAAAACAACAAAAAAAATATAGTGTCATTTATGCATTGCTTATTTAAATGACCTCACTATAAATACTGCTGTGTAGGTAGCAGCAAGCACACCTTGCCCTGCGGGCCATCCTGTTTCCTCAACAGTATAAACTATTTCAGACAAATTATACACAGAAACCTTAAAATGAAACAGCCCCTATTCAACAGTACAATATTTGCAGTTAATAGACTACATAGCCTCTCCCTTCCTGTTGCAAACAGCATCCCACATAGGGATTAATCATTCCTCAGAAATAGTACAACTGATTGCAGAGTTATTGGCACCTCTCCCATCTCATCAAAACCAGGGAACTCTTTACATAGCTTGAGTCATCTTCCTAGTAGTTCTTTTCAAGTCTATACTCATCGGCTTCCAGGTGAGGGGACTTCTGATTTTCAGCTAACATGACTTTGACCTCTCCAGTTTTGGCTGAAGTAGCCCGCAGAGGAGGAAAATAGCTGGCTGTAATTTAGTGCGAGCCTCATCCCTCTCCAATCAGCACAGCTGATCAGGGCACAGCAAAACAAATTGATTTGCCTTGATTTGCTTTAAAAGCAAATTTTATTTGTTTTCATATTCTCTGGAATTTAGCAGTATTATTCAGCACTTAAGAGTAAGAACACTAAAACCAGAAACAGAATAAACAACAAAATCAGATCACTGGTTGAACTGACATTCATTTTTTAGTACAAAATGTCCTTTCTGAGAACTTGCCTGTTAAATAAAATCATTTTCTGGCCTGTCTGTCCATTCTGGATACGCACTTACAAGGAGGGCAGTGGCAAAACGCCACAGCTGAAGCAACGGCACTGTCCTGGCTTGACCAGGAGCTGCACTCCGCACTTCTCAGATGCAAGGCAGGCCAGGCCAAAAATTATTTTAAAAATAGCATATTTACAATGAAAAGGGAATAATTTCACTACCTATTTTCTTTTTCCAGTTGCAAAATTACATTTTGACTTGCATCCTAACAAGATTTGGCTTTGTGCAAAAGAAAGGAAGCCATAGTCAAACAAAAGGGAGGAATAAGAGAATGAAATAGGGTTTCAGCAGCACATTGAGCCACCTGACCTTCAACACCTGCTGGCTAAAAACACTCTCCTGAGCAGAATCAGATGAGGAACTGAGATCTAAGCCAAGTCTGAACCCAAATATCACACAGTTGTGTATGTTCTGTTCAAAAAATAAGGAAGTATGGGCAGATGGGCATACCTTTGCTCAGTAACTTATACCCCAGCCTTACACAAGCTAGATATTCCCGTCAGCCTCTTGAAGCAACCTAAATGCCCTTAGAAGTCTCCAGATCAATTGCACTGAAACAAAACACGTGTGACTTTTCCATCAGGGTCAAGTAAAAGCAACTGCACAGTTGAAATTAGATCCAAAGCATCTATGAACATGAAGTTGAAGTGAGAATATAAATTTGAATGCTGTTCTCAATGAAGCTCTATCAACGATTCACCTATGAAAGGGAGTCAAAGGCACAAAGACCAGAAATAGGGATTCACAGAATCACAGAATCGTAGAGGTTGGAAAAGACCTTTAAGATCATCAGGTCCAACCGTAAGCCTAATACTGCTAAGACCACCACTACACCATGTCCCTGAGCACCTCATCCAAACGGCTTTTAAATACCTCCAGGGATGGGGACTCCACCACTGCCCCGGGCAGCCTGTTCCAATGCTGGACAACCCTTTCAGTGAAGTAACATTTCCTCATATCCAGTCTAAACCTCCCCTGGCGCAACTGGAGGCCATTTCCTCTCGTCCTATCACTTGTTACCTGGGAGAAGAGACCGACCCCACCTCTCTACCCCCTCCTTTCAGGCAGTTGTAGAGAGCGATGAGGTCTCCCCTCAGCCTCCTTTTCTCCAGGCTGAACAACCCCAGCTCCCTCAGCCGCTCCCCATCAGCCTTGTGCTCCAGACCCTTCCCCAGCTCCGTTGCCCTTCTCTGGACACGCTCCAGCCCCTCAATGTCTCTCTTGGAGTGAGGGGCCCAACACTGAACACAGCATTCGAGGTGCGGCCTCACCAGTGCCGAGTGCAGGGGCACGATCACTGCCCTAGTCCTGCTGGCCACACTACTTCTGATACAAGCCAGGATGCCATTGGCTTTCTTGGCCACCTGGGCACACTGCTGGCTCATATTCAGGCGGCTGTCGACCAACACCCCCAGGTTCTTCTCTGCCAGGCAGCTTTCCAGCCACTCTTCCCCAAGCCTGTAGCGTTGCATGAGGGACCCAAAGGCAAGTTCCACTCACATCCATAACCTAAATCAGGATCTGTCATAAAGAAAGCTCTCGCTGGTGCCATTTTTAATTTCCAAGAGAGGTGGTAATTTTAAAAACTACATTGTACAAGAAAGAATATCTCAAAACAAGTTTGTTTCTACTCATCCCTAGTGTTCACTCACATTAAGTAAGCAGTTTCCCTTGGCTTGGTCTGTCTCTTGCATTACTGCTATTATGTGTGAGGCAACAGCTTGAATCACTTCCAGATGAAATTACAGAAAGCTGTGTGTAATGAAATTTTTACCAACACTGAAGCAAAGGATTTAGGTTTTATTATACCTGCAGCGACCTGAAGTTCTTTACTGAGACTTAGAGACGGGAGAGGGATGGCTGGAAGAAACTTCTGATCAACTTGAATATGTTTCTACTCAGCATGGAAAAATGCTTGTGTCCTACTCCAGAACACACTGAATAAAGTTCACCATTCTGAAGTAATAAAGACTTTGTTTTTAGAGTATGTCTGCAGTTCAGCAGCATATATGATCTCATCAGGATTTCCATCTATTCTTGCCTGCATGAGGTCCCGTCATTTGCTTGACTCCACGATTCTAGCAGAGCTCTGCAGCACTGCTGGAGTCTGCCACGTCTTAGGGTGAGGATGTCTCAGAAGACCAGTACATGCAGTTTTCCAATCCCAAGCTGAGACGTTTTGTGGTTTCTTTAATGTTAACTATATCACCAATGACAGGGGGTTTTCACACATGTAGTAACCAAAAAAGGATGTCAGTTTATGGGAGCAGAGGGTTTCTACCCTATATATGCCTTTGGGACTAACATCAGATACTCATTTCATTTTAAATTCAGTGCCAAAGGCACATTTTATTTTCCTAAAGCTATTCATTACAATTGCATAGTTTTAAAATATCCTACAATGATATAATGGTGGACTACAACAAATGAGCGATTAAAATGTACAGCACTGTATGTTACAGCCTTAATTGTTCCAACATTATTAAAGATCTGCACTGTGCTTTTAAAGGGGTAAAGATTTCCAATGGCAGATGGAAGAACTGAAACAATTCTATACTCGCTTAAACAGTTATTGGACTTTGAAAATCCAATGGATTAAATGCTGATTTAGAAATGGGGCTTTTGTTCAACTTTTGTTACTTTTGAATCTTGCAACTATTAATTCCATCGTGCTGGAGAATTTCAAAGAAACCTGCTTTTCTTCTGTGGAAATTTGCATGTAGCCAGTGGGTTTTCTTTAACAGAAAGTAGGAAAATTCTGCATGCAGTAAGTGAAATTCACTCAAAAGGAGTCTAATATCCACCCCAGGATGGAGCAGGCAGAGGACCACTGGCTCATGGACTCAATTCCTTGGGGCATTGCCCTGTGGCTATTCCTTGCTCTGCTGGTTATGGGCTCAAGCTCAGTTCTGCTTTGGCATAAAGGTGGAAAATCACATTTCTCATACTCTTTAGGGAACTTTTCCATAATTAAATGAAAAAGAGCACCAAATAACCAAGCATGTGTCTTGCATCAGTTCTTTTGTCATTACGACAGCTGTTCCTGTTTCAGTCCTGTAGTAAGAAGGAAGCCAAGCTCCACTCAGTTATTGTTCTCTAAATGCTTTACAAATGCCAACAGAGGTCAATGAAAAGCTTTACAGATCCTTCCTTGGGGTACCCTTTGTAAACCTCTTCTGGGAGGAATTCAGATGTGAGATCAGCAGTGCTGGGAATCCCCATATCAGATGAAGCCCAGTGGC
This sequence comes from Mycteria americana, assembly GCF_035582795.1. Taxonomy (NCBI): domain Eukaryota; kingdom Metazoa; phylum Chordata; class Aves; order Ciconiiformes; family Ciconiidae; genus Mycteria; species Mycteria americana. The sequence goes on along the minus strand of NC_134381.1, from coordinate 4,151,289 downwards.
TTTTCCCCAGCAGAGAGGAGATGTAGGAAGGAAGGAGGAACATGAGCCTTTGTGTTGATAGGAAGCCAGGTTCACCTTCCCAGAAACACTTTCCACAGACGGACATAAGAGGGAAGGGGCGGCAGGGAGACAGGTCCAGGGAGGAAAGAAAGATGCAAAGGGTGAACGGAGAAGCCTGCATCAGCGAGAGAGCTGACTATGTTGTAATCAAAAAGCTGCCTTGCCTCTTACCTTGCCCCAGTGACATCCATACCCAGTGGCGTAATTTCCATGTTCCTTTCAAATCAAGCAGTGACATAGATCCCCAGGGTTGAGTTTGCAGGAGAAAGCTCATGGAAAATTTTAGGTTCTTGCCCGTAAGTAAAAAAACCAGACTTGTTTGTTTAGTGAAGGAGGGTGAGAACCAGATAAGCGTGCCCAAAGCAATGAGTGATAAAGAGAATATGCAGAGACAAATATTTGAAGCTTCTCAAACAGGAAAAACAGAGGAAAATTTGAAGGAAAATGATACATTTAAACTGAGGAGGCTTTCTAGAGTGCCATTTAAATTATTTTCACATGATATATAATGCACTGAAGTGATATTCTCTGAAGTGATATGATAAGTCAGAAATTGTATGCTTTGTTCCTTCTGCCATGGAGAAACTGCATTTGTCAGGATCTCGGCCTCTGTTTGTTGCCATGTGGAATCAGGGTCCATTATCAAAGGTGATGCAGAGATACGAAAGCGCTGAGAGGATGCAAAATTTGTGCCTTCCAAACCACAGTGATTACAGACAGTGTTGTGCTGGGCCAGAGCCACAGTCCCTCTCTCTGGAATAACCTCTTTCCACTCTTTGGGGCCAAGGACCCCAGATTTCTGTGTGGGATGGGAAGACCTGGCTGAGTGTGATGCCCCTCAACCACAGCCGGCCTCTCCTGTCCCCTTTGCCCTAATTGCACAAGTATCTCCACATAACCAGCACCACACCTTTGGTGCAAAAGATGAATATACTATGGGAAAAGAATAGGGGAGATCAAGGACATCTCTAACGCTGTGAGTCCCCAAGTGACTTGTGCAGATCTCTCAGCAAGACCAAGCTTTTCAGACCCATCTAGTGCCTTAATCCGCAAAACAATATCCCTCTAGGTACCGATGTCTGCATTGATGTTGGGTATGTGACAACAACTTGCATCACCGATATGGTCAAACAGCCACTGCTACACAGAGCCTGGGAAGCTGGGGTTTGCCGGCACCATGGCCACATGCCTTGCTGGTTTCTGGACTCCCCAGGCAGCAGGGTGTGAGCTGGTCCTTTCCCAAGGTTGTATGCCAAAACATCAAATGTGCCCTCTACAGCTGGCAAGGTCCAGGCTCCTGAGCTGTACACCAGACCAGTGAATGAAGTATCATGTCATCCTTGAAGGAAATGCCATCAAAAAGCTTCCAGTAAACATTCAATGAATCAGAAGTTCCCAACAACAATCACCAGTTTTCTTTCCCCTTCACTCAAAATAACTGTATGGTGTCTGGCCTTTTGTACTAACAAATGGTAGCAGAAGAATGTATGTGTAAGCCATTGGTCAAAGATGCCTCAGGTTTCCTATGAACAATCCTGAGGGAAACACAATCCTGGCAGATGTAGCTGTGATCCTGACACAGGAAGGTAATCTGTCCATGCTGGCCACAGAACAAAGCAAAGTTGGACAGCTGGGAATCTGTGATACAGATCTAGGTCGTGGCATGACCTTATCTGTTCTCTTGTTAATCCTTCTAGCCATGGGCTGGTTTTGGAGCTGAGGTGGGAAGACTTTAACAGGCATCCAGCTGCTGCAACGTCTCTGAGTAATAAAAGCTGCAATTTTACATGTCCCAGACAGAGCATCTGGACACAACAGAGGTTTCCCTGAAGAATCTTAGGAAAGGAGGAAGCACGATACAATAAAAGTTATAATTCTTGTAATGGGGTCATTACTGTAACAAGATTACAAAACAACCCATCTGGTTCTTAACCTTTAATCCCAGCTGAAGGAGAAAGAAAGACCATGAAGTTCGCCTGCAGCCGTGCATGTTCTGGGTTTGTGCTAAGGCCTTGCCATCTGGGAAGAGACGTGCCAGAAGACGCAGGGCTGGCCATGGTCCATTATCCCTCGGTACAAGGGTTCCCAGGCTGGTATCCAGCTCACAGCACACCCTGAAGTAAGAGGAGGGCAAATTGCTACGGCCTGACACAATGCTGACTTGCCAGCGGCAGGAAGCTGTCACCTTCTTCTTCATGGGGATGGAAACATGAAGAGACCAGAAAGGTCCCCAATCTTTGGTGTGATTCATTCCCAGAATGGAGACACCACTTAGCCTTGGCTTGGAAGTGTCAGATCAAAAGATTCAGAAGTATCCTGAAGTTTCCAAGTGTTGTTTTTGCATATGTGGCAAACCCAGGCAGCCACAGCCGTGTTAGCAAGTCTTCTCAGACTGGGAAAACTTGAATGTCTTTAACAGACACCAAGACTTGTAAAATAACTGATATTGGACCAGGTCCACAGATCGACGAGGGGGTGAATTTCCCAGGCCTGCTCAGGCATGACGGACAGCATGCAAGCAAGGACGTGCTCCATCACCATCCGGGGTCTGAGGGAACACCACGACAGTGACACTGACCTTGTCACAGGCATCTCTGAGAGGCATTAGCAGGACATGCACTGAGGGGCTCCAGCCCCTTTCAACATTTGCAAGAGGCTGCTTTGTTCCCCTTCTGAATTTCAGTCAGTTAACTTTGGTCTGGACCTCGCACGGCACTATTCAGCCATGTTTACATAGTTGTCCCTGAGATGTCAACATCATCTCTGATGTTGTTCCACTGTTATTAGCCCTCTGAAGCACTGACTTCTCCCACCATTTGGTCACAAATGTCTGCAGAGTTTCGAGGAAACTGAAGAGCTTTAAGCCATGACTGCTGGAAACAATATTCCCTGCTTAGCTGAACTCAGTTGCAACATCTTTCAGGAGATCACAACAAACCAAAGAAAAGTAGCATGTAATGTTTTCTGCTTTTCTAGTGCTGAAGATGAAGAGAGAGCTCCCACTGCAAAAGCTAAAGAAAAGCCCTGGCATTTTAAAACTCCAACATGCTGCAGGTGACTAAAAAATGAAAAAAAAAAAAAAAAAAAAGATGTTTTCAGAATAACATTTTAAAAGTGCTTAGGGAACCTGGATGCTTAACTCCTTTCTGTTTCCCTTGAAAATCTCAAGCACACTGTTTCCAACTTACTCACCCTTTGCAGCACCAGCCTGCTCCCAACAAACAGACTGCCAGCTCGCAGCATCAGGACCACTCCTGGGGAAAAAGCTGTCCTCCCACGCAGGTCCACGCTCCATGCACAGCTGAGCTGGTCATTTCACAGAGTGCCGAGGCATGAGTCACATATTCACATCATGTTACTCTGGCAGTAACAGCAAGAACACCACACGAGGAGCAGTTGGTAACTGGTGGCTGGGAGGAAACACGGGGCAGGGTGTTGGGTCCTGAGCAGTACGCCTGGGACGGCAGTCTGGGGGAGCGTGGCAGGTACTAGTGCCTGTTATCACAAATGTATGGCATGGCTTATAGAGTCCCAGGTACACCTTCCTGTGTCTTCAGCTCTGGAATAATTATAGTAGAAAGGCTGGAGTTTGGTTACTTGACATTGGGATTCAGAGCAGGCAGGGTGGAACCTGCTCAAAGCTCCCGTTCCCTGACACTGAAAATGCAGCAGCTCTAAACAGCTTCAAGACTTCATTTTGATTTTGCTAAATGTTTGTATCAAAATAAGGCTGGAAATGGAGGACACCTTTTAGCAATGCCTACAACTTCATGTAACCCATTTGCTGAAGGGAATGGTCCCCCATACATCCTGCCAGGGAAATTTCCTGCAGCCCAGGGCTAGGAATAATTTGTGGCCAAGAGCTATAATGTGAATAAAGGCTTACAGACAAGGATGGGTGCCAGCTGTGCTTGTGGCCAGTGCTCTCACAGCAGCTGTACCTTGTCCCAGTCTGCAGGAAGGAAAGATGAGAACTGCAATAGCTGTAAGGAGCAGCTGTAAGGAGTCAGAGTTGCAAAACCTCCAAAGCAGAACTGCTCACTTCCCAAATGCATCTGCCAGGCAGTCGGCACGGAAAGGGGAACCTGGCTGCAGAGCAGAGACCTGGCAAACTCAGAAATGCTGCAAAGAGGGCAAAGAGGTGAAGCTGAGCCACAGCCATCCTTACCGTAATTGTCTCTGCACGCTGCTAGGGGCTTAGATGAGGAACAATAACATAGCCTGAAAGACTTCGCAGTCAAGGAGTGGGTTAGCCTGGCCAGGATTGATCTGAGTTTTACTGGACTGGTCCAACACGTGACTGAAATGTGGGAAACACGGTGCCTCACAGTTACACACAGCAAAGGGACAGGAGTCGTTACAGAGGGAGAGGTATGGCAGGAGGTGCAACTCAGCCATCCATCAGTTCTAGGGCTAAGAGAAAGCTGATGGAGCTGGATGGTCTGCAGACAAAGGAAAATTAAATTAAGTCATCTTGTTACATGTGAAATAACTTCCTCAGCCCTGCAGGACAGGCTGGATGTTACAGGAGCTTTGGCCTGAACCAGGAGAAGTTGCTAGCAAGAGGAAACTGCTAGGAAAAGGCTGAGTAAAACCATCCCCACAGCTAAACCACAGGTCAGGCATTTTAAGGCAGTGGCTTTCCAGCTGAGCTATGGAATGTTTGAAATGTTAATGGCAATGGTGTTGCTCAATGCCCTCTCTATTTGTCACACCTAGTCCATGCCACTTGCCTGCAGGCAGGTGACAGAGCATAGAGGCCCTCTTGCCGAGGGCACATCCCAAGGGGAGAGCAGACCATCATCAGACGCTGTCTCAAAGAACCCCTCTCTGCTTCGGTGAAAACAGAAAAGCAAACTTTGTAGTAACCAGCAATGCAAACCCTGTTGGTTTCTGACAGTCACCTGATAATATCCAGGCAGAAGAATACTATGCATGGGGATAAAGTTACAAACAACTTGGTTTTCACTCATGTGTCCATGTAGGACCCTCTAGACAAACAGATGCCTTCTGTGGGAAGGAAAGGAGTAGAAGTGAATATTGTGGTTGTTATTGTGGTTGTTTCTTGGGGATCAAATTATACTGTATTGATTGAGTCACTTTTATCTGAAATCACATTGCAGCTTTTTCCTTCAGAGCTTCTTTATGGCACAAAGGAATTGAACAACAGCAGCTCTCCATCCCTGGCACATCCCCCAGAAAAAGGGTGCACATACAAGAGAGACCCTCGCAGCTCAAAAGACTGCAAAAGGGAAGAGGAATGAGAGGCCAAGCAGAGCAGCTGAAGCAGCACTGACAACACAGCCCTGGCAGAGAAAGGGAGTTTTGGGGGCTGAGGGAGGCTGGAAACACTGAGCCAAGAAGCTATCAGCCCTTATTTGGCTCCTCGTAGGCTCAGAAAAGTCGGATTTGATGAACAATCACCTATTTCTCCTTTTAGGAGAAGGGGGCTGGCCACACAGGCAGAGGAGGACACTCATCACCCTACCTGCCACAGCCGTACCCACTGCTGCTGTGACCACCTTCACCTCCCTTGGTCTAGGCACCATCTGGCTTTGGGAACCTGCCCATAGCTTCTAGTCAAACACTACAAGGGCAGCCACACTGAAGTACTCTGGACAGTATAAATCCTGGAGCCCTTTATCTCTCCCTCCCTCTTCACAGTCATTTGAGATGCTCCAGTCAACCTCACAGCTCAGCGTGGGGCACATCCCTCTCAGCTGGTGTAATATTTTATTTCATTTCTTCACTGATTTAACACCAGCATATATCTTTGAAACAACTCAGGTGGCCAAAGAAAAGCAGGGGGCTGCTGCAACTCTTTCTTCTGCTCCTGATGCTCATCTCAGCTCATAAATTGGCTTCAATAATATTTTAGTTATAAAAAATGAAAATATAGCTGTGCCATTGATCTCAGTCCTGTTTTGCTGCACAACAAACCTACTGCCTGCCACTGAGCAAAAGGAAAAAGAAATTACAAGAGACGCCTGGATGAATCTCCCAATCTGTCAATATTTCTGATGAAGATAAATTTTGTTGGTAAAAGCAAAGTTCCAGGCCTGAGAAAAAGGAGCCCAAGGCCATTAACACCGATAGAAATTGGACCACCAGACTCATACAAGTGAAGGCGTATTCAGGAGTGGGGAAGGACGGGAGGTGGAGAGGCTGGAAGAGTCGCTCCATAGGTCAGTAGAAGAAATCAAAAGAAAGGGGAGGAAGGGAGGAGGACACTGTGGTCAAGAGAAGCATTTAGTAAGGCACTCCTCTGGGGATCAGCCCTTCATCAGGCACCTGAAAAGGGACTGAGTTAATAAAGAGCAGTTGTCAGAGTTTGAAAATCAGCCCTCCTTTGGGTCACTAACTGGCATGCAAAGGCTAGTTCTTTTGTTAAAGACTCTAGGACCGGGTAACTGCCAGCCCAGCCCAGCCCAACCCAACCCAGCAGCAGTGTGGGACCATGCTGGAGCCCAGACTCAGAGATGTTCCTGCCCTTTGGGAAAGACAGCAAATAAAGCCAACCTGTGCAACCCTGGTTCACTCCTAACTTCATGCAGCTCACAACAGCGAGCATAGGAGATGACTTCAGATCTCGCTCCTCTGGCATGTCAGACCATCACTCTTATGGTGTGATTCCCCTGGTCTGGTTCCTCACCAGATAGTTTTTGCTGTTGTTCCTGGGAGTTTTGCCAATTAATAGCAAGTGAAAACCTGTACCATGGCACACAGTCCTTGTTCATCATATCTTCTTGGGATGTGCCAGAGAGTAACAGGGTTAAACTGTAACAAGAAAGAGAGATGAGCTGGGCATTAGAAGATGTCCTGGTGGTAAGAACAGGGATGTGCTGGTACTGATTGTTTGGGCAGGGTGGAGTCTCCTTCGGGCGGGCTTTGAGACCAGGATTTACAAACTTCCTTCAGGAATATATTGGTTTATTGAAGCTGCCTGAAGAAGGGGTAGCTGCATTTCTAAACCCATTTTCTGTGATTCTCTGACCACTAAGGATTGTTTCTGAGCACCTGGGTCCAGGCAGATTCCACCCTGCCTCTTACCCTTGCTAGAGGGTCAGGTCAGGGGAGGGTCCCCTCACCCAGGTTGCTTTCCCCTGCAGAGAAGCTCTCCAGCTTCCCCCTCCCTAGGCAGACTCCAAAGACAGACTGGAGACAGCAGGGACATGGTGGGGAAGGTGGAAATATTTTCTCATAAACACCCAACCACTGGCTCCTCCAGGAAAACCTTACCAGTAGGATCCCCCTGAAGGTGCCTAGCAGCCGTGCTCGCACTTACCGGAAGAGCAGAATGGACAAGGGCAGTGCGGTTCGATGCTTTGTGGCCCTTTGCATGGTGCATTCAAACCCTGTGGCTGATTGGGAGGTGGATGGCTTCTTTCTGAAGGCCCTTGACAAGTGTCAGTTAGCTCTTGAAGGTGACCTACATTGGAGACAATCCTGGGTCTCTGCCCTAAATTATTTCTGTATAGCCACTAATGAACATTCACCTCCTTTCCAAGTTCCTCCTGGTTCTGCTGCGTTAGCCCACAGAGCTGGTTGGGTTTTCTCTGGTCTCTTGGCAGTGGCATGAGCACCATTAAGAATTTTAGACAAACTAGGTTTTGAGAAGTCCAGTGCATGGTGCTTCCTGCAAATATGGTGCAGATACACAGTGATTTCACAGCACAAAAGTGCAAAAATTTTGCAAAAAGTAGCAGGAGACTGTAGCAAAACTTGGGAGAGTTTTGTCTGAAGCTGGACTGAAGGCTGTGTGTACTGTTGTCCTGGTTTTGGCTGGGATAGAATTAATTTTCTTCCTAGTAGCTGGTTTTGGATTTAGCATGTGAATAATGTGGTAACACACTGATGTTTTAGTTGTTGCTAAGCAGTGTTTATACTAAGTCAAGGACTTTTCAGCTTCCCATATTCTGCCAGCGAGGAGGTGCACAAGAAGCTGGGAGGGAGCACAGCCAGGACAGCTGACCCAAACTGGCCAAAGGGCTATTCCATACCATATGGTGTCATGCTCAGTATAGAAACTGGGCGGAGTTGGCCAGGAGGGCAGTGATCACTGCTCGGGGACTGGCTGGGCATCGGTCGGCGGGTGGTGAGTGGTTGCATCTCTTGGGGGAATTTTTTTCCCCTGGATTTTGTTTCTCTCTCTCTCTGTCATTGTTTTCCTTTTCATTACAATTTATTATTATTGTTGTTGTTACTGTTGTTGTTGTTGTTGTTATTATTATTATTATTATTATTATTATTATTATTATTATTAATTTCAATTATTAAACTGTTCTTATCTCAACCCACGAGTTTTCTTACTTTTGCTCTTCAATTTCTCTCCCTCATCCCACCAGGGGGGAGGGTGAGCAAGTGGCTGTGTGGTGCTTAGTTGCCGGCTGGGGTTAAACCATGACAGTCCTTTTTGGCACCCAATGTGGGGCACAAAGGGTTTGAGATAATAAGAGATTAACCAAAGCGTATTAAGGAATTTATATCTGTTAACAGTTGTGGGTCACAATATTGATTCATCTGTTCTCAATATTAGTTTATCTGATCTGCACAATGCTCTCTTCTTTGCTGTACGTGTTAAAGATTGGTGTTGGGTTTTGCAGTTGCTGTGCTCTGCAGTGATTAGTGATGTTTTTCCTGGGAGATTTGTTATTAAAACACTGTCTTCAAGTTTAATCTGGTATCTGAGTTTTGTACTGAAGCCATTACTGTACTTCGGGTACCACCTCATGGAGACAATTAGCAATTATATCTTTTCCTCTGAGAGGTTTTTTATGGAGGAAATACAGAATGGCACCTTCGCTACCTTCTTCTATGATGTTTCTTCCTTCATTACCATAACTTTCCAGTATCTTGAACATCCTTGGGTAGTTAAGATAATTCTATCGGTATTTCTTGGGAATATTGTTTTGGTTTTGTCTAAGGTTAATAACTTTAAGATATCACCCAGAGATCTGCCCCAAGGCTGGATAGTTATGAGTGGCAGGGTGTGTGGGATAGTATGGGCAAGTACCTAGGACAGTGGGTACCTCCAGTCTTTTGGAACTCCACCCCTGAACAAGTGCAGAATCCTGAAAAACTAATAAAGTATTTGGAAAAAGTATGAGTCACCCTGGCAATTCCAGAGAGACACAAATCACTGCAACGTGCTGGGGCCTGGCCCATGCCTACCAAGCCCTGTTCAACACTATTGAGAACCCTCAAGGGGAAGAGAAGGCCTCTGGATCCGACGACAAAATTACAGGCACTGCGGCTACGCCAACCCCCACAACACGTACTGCAGCTGAACCAGAGAAGCAACCCATGCCGGTATCAGTCACCCCTATACACAAGAAGAAATACACAAGAAAATAAGCTTGTTTAGTAAGGGATGAAGATGAACCAGGGCCATCACGAGAACAGGAGGAGGAAGAGGCAGAACCCATAAATGAGATGGTAACCACCCGATCCCTATCCCTGAGTGAGCTGAGAGATATGCAGAAAGATTTCAGTCGTTGTCCAGGCGAGCACATTGTCACCTGGCTGCTCCGATGCTGGGATAATGGGGGCAGTAGCTTGGAATTAGAGGGTAGGGAAGCCAAACAGCTGGGATCCCTTTCTAGGGAAGGGGGCATTGACAAAGTGACTGGAAAAGGGGCACGAGCCTGCAGTCTCTGGAGGCAACTCCTGTCAGGTGTGAAGGAAAGGTACACTTTCAAGGAAGATGTTATATGTCACCCAGGCAAGTGGACCACCATGGAGAGAAGTATCCTGTACCTGAGGGAATTAGCCATGCTGGAGGTGGTTTATGATGACCTGAACAATGAGCAGTTGTCCAAAGATCCAGATGAAGTCCGGTGCACACAACCCATGTGGCGGAAGTTGGTACTGAGCACACCATCGTCACACGCAAATTCATTGGCAGTAATGACCTAGAAAGACCGAGAGAAACCAACGGTGGATGAATTGGCTGGCCAACTCCGACAATATGAAGAAAGTCTCTCTTCCTCCCTACGGGCCTGCATCTCAGCTGTGGAGAAACTGCCAGACATGCTAGCAGAGAAACTGTCCTGGGAGTTCCAGCAATTTAAAGAGGATATGTCCTGCTCCCCACCTGTACGAACCAATATCTCAGCCATTAGGAGTAAGCGTCCCTCTGCTCAAGAGAGAGGATATAGTGGATACACACCACTGGCCAACCTGTGTTTTTACCCGTGTGACCATGGAGAGGATGTGAGGAAGTGGGATGGAAAATCTACCTCGACCCTAGAGGCACGGGTACGTGAGTTGCAAGGAAAAACAATCACAAAAGGTTGTTCTTCCAGGAAAATTGCTGCTCCAGTTCCCAGTGAGCAGTTCCCCAGACAGAGTAGAAGGGCTGGTTTTACTTCCAATCTTAATAAAGGGACTTGTGATTTGCATTTGCAAGAAGTGAGTAACAAATACTGTGACCAGGATTAGAAGGGCCCTGCCTCCAGCCAGGTGGAGGAAAGAGACAACTGGGTTTACTGGACTGTGTGGATTCGATGGCCTGGCACATCAGACCCACAGGAGTATAAGGCTCTAGGAGACACCGGTGCACAGTGCACCCTAATGCCACCAAGCTGTACAGGGGCAGAACCCCTCTGTATTTCTGGAGTGACAGGGGGATCCCAACAGCTGACTGTATTGGAGGCTGAAGTGAGCCTAACTGGGAATGAGTGGCAGAAGCCCCCCATTGTGACTGGCCCAGAGGCTCCGTGCATCCTTGGCATAGACTACCTCAGGAGAGGGTATTTCAAGGACCCAAAAGGGTACCGGTGCGTTTTTGGTATAGCTGCCTTGGAGACGGAGGAAATTAAACAGCTGTCTACCTTGCCCGGTCTCTCAGAGGACCCTTCTGTTGTGGATTGCTGAAGGTTGAAGAACAACAGGTGCCAATCGCTACCACAACGGTGCACCGGCAGCAATATCGCACCAACCGAGACTCCCTGATTCCCATCCATGAGCTGATTCGTCGACTGGAGAGCCAAGGAGTGATCAGCAAGACTCGCTCACCCTTTAACAGTCACATATGGCCAGTGAGAAAGTCTAATGGAGAGCGGAGACTAACAGTAGACTATCATGGCCTGAACGAAGTCACGCCACCGCTGAGTGCTGCCGTGCCGGACATGCTGGAACTGCAATCGGAACTGGAGTCAAAGGCAGCCAAGTGGTATGCCAAAATTGATACCACTAATGCGTTTTTCTCAATCCCTTTGGCAGCAGAGTGCAGGCCACAGTTTGCTTTCACTTGGAGGGACGTTCAGTACACTTGGAATTGACTGCTCCAGAAGTGGAAACACAGCCCCACCATTTGCCATGGACTGATCCAGACGGCACTGGAACAGGGTGAGGCTCCGGAACATCTGCAATATATTGATGACATCATTGTATGGGGCAACACAGCAGAAGTTTTTGAGAAAGGAAAGAAAATAGACCAAATCCTTCTGAAAGCCAGTTTTGCCATAAAACAAAGTAAGGTCAAGGGACCTGCACAGGAGATCCAGTTTTTAGGAATAAAATGGCAAGATGGACATCATCAGATCCCAATGGCCGTGATCAACAAAATAACAGCCATGTCTCCACCAACAAGCAAAAAGGAAACACAAGCTTTCTTAGGCATTGTGGGTTTTTGGTGAATGCATATTCCAAATTACAGTCTAATGGTAAGCCCTCTTTATCAAGTGACCCGGGAGAAGAACAATTTCAAATGGGGCTCTGAGGAACGACAAGCCTTTGAACAAATTAAACACGACACAGTTCATGCAGTAGCCCTTGGACCAGTCCAGGAAGAGCAAGATGTAAGAAATGTGCTCTACACCGCAGCCGGGGAGAATGGCCCTACCTGGAGCCTCTGGCAGAAAGCACCCGGGGACACCTGAGGTCAGTCCCTAGGGTTTTGGAGTCGGGGATACAGAGGATCCAAGGCTCGCTATACTCCAACGGAGAAGGAGATATTGGCAGCATATAGCATATGAAGGGGTTCCAGCTGCTTCAGAAGGGGTTGGTACTGAAGCACAGCTCCTCCTGGCACCCCGACTGCTGGTGCTGAGTTGGATGTTCAAAGGGAGGGTCCCCTCTACACATCACGCAACTGGTGCTATGTGGTGTAAGTAGGTTGCACCGATCACACAACGGGCTCAAATAGGAAACTCCAGTCACCCAGGAATCTTGGAATTGATCATGGACTGGCCAGAAGGCAAAGATTTTGGAATATCGCCAGAGGAGGAGGTGGCGCGTGCTGAGGAGGCCCCACTGTACAATAAATTACCAGAAAATGAGCAGCAATATGCCGTGTTTGCTGATGGGTCCTGTTGGCTTGTGGGAAAGCATCGGAGGTGGAAGGCTGCTGTATGGAGTCCTACACAACAAGTCACAGAAACTGCTGAAGGAGAAGGTGAATCGAGTCAGTTGGCAGAGGTGAAAGCCGTCCAGCTGGCTTTAGATATTGCTGAACAAGAAAAGTGGCCAGTGCTCTCTCTCTATACTGACTCATGGATGGTGGCAAATGCCCTGTGGGGGTGGTTGCAGCAATGGAAGCAGAGCAACTGGCAGCGCAGAGGCAAACCCATCTGGGCTGCCGCGTTGTGGCAAGATATTGCTGCCCGAGTAGAGAACCTGGTTGTAAAAGTACGTCACGTAGATGCTCACGTGCCCAAGAGCTGGGCCACTGAGGAACATCAAAACAACCAGCAGGTGGATCAGGCTGCTGAGACTGAAGTGGCTTAGGTCAATCTGGACTGGCAACGTAGGGGTGAATTATTTATAGCTCGGTGGGCCCATGACCCCTCAGGCCTTCGAGGAAGAGATGCAACATATAGATGGGCTCGTGATCGAGGGGTGGACTTGACCATGGACACTATTGCACAGGTTATCCATGAATGTGAGACATGCGCTGCAATTAAACAAGCCAAGCGGTTAAAGCCTCTGTGGCATGGAGGGCGATGGCTGAAATACAAATATGGGGAGGCCTGGCAGATCGATTATATCACACTCCCACAAACCTGCCAAGGCAAGCGCCATGTGCTTACAATGGTGGAAGGAACCACTGGATGGCTGGAGACGTATCCTGTACCCCATGCCACCGCCTGGAACACTATCCTGGGCCTTGAAAAGCAAGTCCTGTGGCAACGTGGCACCCCAGAGAGAACTGAGTCAGACAACGGGACTCATTTCTGAAACAACCTCATAGACACCTGGGCCAAAGAGCACGGCATTGAGTGGGTATATCACATCCCCTGTCATGGTCCAGCCTCTGGGAAATTGAATGATACAATGGGCTGTTAAAGACTACACTGCGAGCAATGGGTGGTGGGACGTTCAAACACATTTAGCAAAGGCCACCTGGTTAGTCAGCTCTAACTCTTAGGTCAGCAGGTGGTGAGCGGTTGCATCACTTGTTTTGTTTTTCCCCTGGGTTTTGTTTCTCTCTCTCTCTCTTTTGTTGTTTTCCTTTTCTTTACAATTTATTATTGTTGTTGTTGTTGTTATTATTAGACTTTATTTTAATTATTAAACTGTTCTTATCCCAACCCACAAGTTTTCCTACTTGTGCTCTTCAGATTCTCTCCCCCATCCCACCATGGGGGGAGGGTGAGCGAGCGGCTGCGTGGTCCTTAGTTGCCGGCGGGGGTTAAACCACGACAGCATGCTTGTTACTGAGAAGCAACTAAGATGGTTTCTCAGATCTAATTGTACCAAGGAAAAGAGGATCCATTTGCTCTTCCCTATTTTCCTCCCTGACGAAGCCACTTTGGTGACCTGAACACCGCTCCGCTCCCTGCCTTGCAAGGTTGACACTGGACGCAGGCTTGGACAGACACCAACGCCTGCAGCCTCCACCTCCAAACTGGATCCGCCCCACCCACCCCAGCAAACAGCTCTTTCCCTCCCATCCCCAATGGCAGCAGGAGCAGCGGGTCAGCCCTGTCCCTGCAGCAGCAGCCGGGCTGCACCTCAGCAGGGTGGCTGCGCTGTGCCGGGATCTGCCCTTTCCACTGGGCCTTTCCCTGCCCCTCCACGAGCCAGCGCTGGAAGTTCAGCCAGAATTACAAAAAATTGTGAGAAATCTCTGGTTTTGCACCTGACTGTACTTCATTTTGCAGGTGCAGGGATCCAGCTTTACACTGTGGCACCGGGAAACAACTGCATTTGTGACACAGTTAATAAATTTATTTTTTCCATCTGTTGTAAAATTAAGGTCAAATGCATTACAAACTTTTTTTCTTCCTAAACAGAGAATAGAAAATTTGAGGGGGGGTCAAATTAAATGTTCTCTTGGGAATTAAACTTTTTATCTTTTTTTTTAAATCAAAAGGTATCTAAATTTAACATTGAAGCCTCATTTGAAATGTAACACTGAAACATTTTATACTGAAAAATGTTGAAAGGTAGCACTTTGGCTTCAAAAGAAAAAAAAAATCAATGCAGAATCTGACAGATTGTTTTGTTTGACCTAAATTTGAAATTTCAATGGCTAAGCTATTCATAAAAAAATCTTGCCCAGTTCTAATTAGCAGTAAGTGTTACCATCACTCAGGTGAAATAATTGCAGTCCTGAGCTTTGAACAAAATGCAAAAGTGAAATAACTGCTAATGCAAACAAATTTAAACAGTCTGACAGAAATCTCCTTGCCAGGATGTCGCAGTTTCATTAATTCTCCATCAGTTTTCGTATTCCCAGAGTAAAAGAGAAGGCTGCTACAACAGTCAAGGACAACACAATTTTTTAGAAGCCCTTTCAGACCTGATAAAGAAGCAAGAAAGGGCACAAGTCCACAGGCTTTCCCTTGTGTTGTTTTTTTAATGTCCTTAGAAGTGCTGATGGAATTAGAAAGCCGCCAATGAACAATAAGAAAGGTAAAAGAAAAGCCCAGCATTTTAACAAATTGCTTACATATGCACACGCAATCCCATGTAGATCTTACAGAAGACAGCGCGAGTGGAAATATCACAGCTTACTTGGGTGAACTGGCTCTGCTGCAGATTCAGAGTACCCCCCCAGGAAAGGTCTCTCTCTGCACTGTGGTTCCAAAAATGCTGTACCCATCGGCGCCTGCCTGGGCACCGGAGGTGGTTTTACCCAGGAGGGATGGGAGCAGGATGCAGGCTGAAAGGCCCTAGCTGCAGAGCCTCTGGGCTTGCCAAGGCAGCAAGGGTTGCACTGCCCTCGCTTCAGCATTGGTCATCAGCTGAAAAGTAGTCACAACAGCTAGTGTGGGTGATCTTTGTTCAACTTGATGTTGCTTTAGTTTAAGTAAATTTAATTAAACCTCAACTAAATTAGTCAAACGCAAGTAAGCCGTGCACCAGTTTGAAACAGGAGGGGCAACTGACTCCATTGAAGCAGCCGGAAATTTCAGATGTCTGGAAACATCCAGAGCACCTGTAAAGGTGGCTGTAGGGGCTGGTTAACAAACTCGTCTAAAGAAAACAAATGCAAGTTCAGGAGGGACATGCTGAGTGGGGCATCAGGAGAAGGCAGTACCAACTCCTGAGAGAAATCCCATACTAGATGGGCAGGACAACCACAGGGTGGTCCCGAGGGGCAAGGAGGAGATGTTCCTTACCAAAGTGAAGCTCTCCAGTTTCTATCCTCTCTCTAAACTAATTGATCTGGACACAGATACACTATGGTAGCTACATGGGGCTATTATTTCCCACAGTACTTTGCACTGGTGTATCTGGTGCTTACTCCTGGCTTATGTGAGATAAAGTTATTTAGATCAGACCTGTGCTAGTCCCAAAAGTTCCTCTGTGTTTCTCCCAAGCCATTGCCAAGCCCTCCTGCAGTTGCTCAAGACAAGGCAGCTATAGGAGCCGTCCAGCCTTTGCATCTGCTCAGCCTGCTGAGAGGATGATCTGAGATCAAAGACTGATCCTGATCACCAGGACATCTGGGAACAGAAAGGCAACAAACCAGTTTGGATTTCTTCCAGGAAAGAGCGGTAGGGATGGCTGGGAATGAAAGAGGTGAATCGCATGCAGCCCTGGAACCATTTAGGTTCGTTCATCAAATGCCAGAAAATGCATGAACCCCTCCCATCCACATTGCAGACTGTTGAGGAGATGTGTGCAGACATGACGAATGTGTTCAGGTGAAATAGGCCTGAATTCGTATCAGTTTTATTCTCTGCAAACACGCCAGGGGCAGCTGTTTGGCCAGGCATGTTCTTGTGCAGGGCAATGTGCAGCACGGAGGAAACTCCCAGTGCCCCTTGCCAACCATTCACAAAACACTCAGATTCATTTTTTCAGTGTTTCCCTGAATGACCCTTTGGGGAATTTAGCTTTACATGTTATATTTACTTGTAATATAAATAGGTAATATCATGTCATAAAGGAGAAGAATAACCTCAGCTAACTGCCACCTGCTTGTGTGAGAGTAAATCCTTGTCCTTGATGATTAAAACTTCCATATTGCTATCAGCAGTGGTATCTCTCTAGTCTTGACAGTCGTAGCACTAACATTAGGTTTCCAGCATGACAGCAAGGTGGGCAGACACCTCGCACAAGCTCACCTTAAAAAGTCTTTTAAAAAAAAAACCAGCTGTCCAGTTCCCTGGTGGAAGAAAACCCTTTCTGCTTCTCCTTAGGTGATCAAAACAGTCTGGCTCATTTTTAAACAGTAAAAATGTAAAAGGAAGCCAGCATTTGGAGTGCAAAGTCCAGCTTGTGGACACCAAATGCCTGAAACGCTGACCTGAGACGCTGAGAAAATCTGCTTCACACCTTGTTCTTGTTCAACTGACAAACTCGGCCCCTGAGCTTAAAAGCGAAAGAATCAGCACTCACACTTGTTTTTGTGGGTGAGAAGGGAAAACGAAGCAGTTAACCGTACCAACCATGCAATGGCCTTAGGAGCTCGTGCTCCAGCACCTGCTGCCGTGTGAATAGTCTCCATGTCCGCACCCATCCTCACCACAGAGCAAGAAACCACTGTGCAAAGATCTCCCGAGCCTGACTGAGAGCCTCACTGGGTTTCCTGTCATCGCTTCATTCACTGCTGGTTGAGTGAGAAGGTAGTGGAACACTCCAGGATCGGGGCTATGAGAACACAGCTCTGCTCATTTACCATCCTGGAGGGAGAAGTGGAGATAACCCCTGAAGAGATGTCTTCAGAAAGGAAGGCAAGATGCTGAAGGGCTGATTATAGAAACAGAGATCCAGTCCTGAAGACCTTCACTCTGTCTACACAGCAGCAGGGGAAACCATGTAAGGAGACTGCAGTGGTATTTCTGTTCTCATTTATCTAATGGGTTTTATGGAAGCAGGGCTGGCTAAACTTTTTACTGTCAAGAACGGAGGCTGGTTTTGCACCGCTGCATACCCTTTGGAAGAAATGCATCTGTGCAAAACAAGTGTGAAACGGTACCAAATCAGAGCTTCCCACTTCCACTGGTGGGAGTGTTTTGCATTCACTTTCTGCCCGTACTATTCATGGCAGATGGGCAAAGCATTAAAGTCAGGCTTAATTTTCATTTTGGGATCAATAAGTCACCTCCAAACCTGTCTAGATCTCAGCTAGCCTGTTCCCAACAGAGACCTGCTATTTGTGTGGTGTGGATAGCTGTGTGAATAAGTGTTTCTGCACCCTGAATAAATGATTGAAACCATGTAAGAAAGCTGAAATAGATGAGAGAATAGTTACTTGTGCTAATATTTGTAAAGCGTTTCCAAATCTGTAGGAGCACACAGCTGTACTGCAGGAATCCATATGCCCTGTCACAGCAAACTGGTGTTTTCATTTCTGACAAGGCAGGTAGAGTTTGTGTAGTTCAAGATTATTGCATGTTCTTTCTAAGCATGGAAAGGAGACTGGCATGGGACCCAAGAAATTAACTTCATTTTATTCTGTGCGGAAAAGTGTATTTCAAGGAAAGGCGTTAGCAAACCTTCCCTCCACCCTCCTGTTCTACAGCAAACTGTGAGCTGTTCAGTGTAACTATTTGAAGGGATTGTCCTTCCTTCAGAAGAAAATTGGAAGATGTATTTCTATATATTCTAGAGAGAAGAGCACCCAGTAAGTAGAGTTAGTAAGTTTAGTGTTAGGTTTATGGTTGGACTCGATGATCTTAAAGGTCTTTTCCAACCTATATGATTCTGTGATTCTGTAAAAACAGAGATGTCTTTCCTTGGAGATATATAGGCATATCCCAGTAAATGAAAACAATAAGAACAGGGAATCTTGTGAAAGCTGGACAATGCAGCCTAGGGCTTTGTAGTTTTATACTTTGCTTACACTGCAAATTGCATTTCCAAATGCCTGTTTCCACTCAATAACCAGGATCTCCTTTGCCCATCTGAGATACTTGCATCTATCGGGGTTCAACCTCGATGGCTCTCCATGTGCCAGCTGGAGAGGAGGATCAACTGTAGGATGGCAAACCCTCAACATAAAACATCACCAGAAGCATCCTGAGACAGTCAGGGAAAGCTTTGTCAGTGGCATCCACACCTGCTTTTTTGAAGCTACCACCCTCCGTGTGCACGACAACTGCCTGCACAGAGCAGCCACGCCAGCAGCTTTGTTTTCAGTTGCCAGGACTGCAGAAAGGTTACCACCAACTGTACTTTTCGGAGTGACTTTGAAGTTGTTTTTACAAAGAAAAGAAAAAACAAACCAGCTTCACCAGGAACAGCCACAGCAAGATGTGACAGTGTGGGAGGCCAAGCCAAACCCAGCAGAGAGGGCAGCACCAGCACCGCACAGCTCTCACCGGGACTGAGCTGGTCCCATTGCCGTGCGATACCAGGAAACAACCTTGGTCTTGTTCTCTGGGCTGGGAGAGGCTCTGGCCTCGGCGCCTTTTGCCCAGGCTCTGCAGAGATCAGCTAACAGCAGGGCTTACAGAATATGGGGAAGCAGAAATGGTTAAAATATGGGAAGAAAATGCAGGTAGGGCTGGTTGGCTGAAGCCAGCAACACTGGGCTTTACAGCTGAAGGGGGGGGTGAGAAGGAAAACAGTCAGAAAAAGTTCGGCCAAAGTTCAGAGTAAAGAAGCTGAATGTTGGACTAGGAGCTTTATCCCAGCACAACCCCAGTTCCCTTTCGGATGGCCACCACAGAGGTAGCGCAGGAACATAATTGGTGACTTTGGAGCTGTAGAGCAAGAAAGCATCATCTCGACCTCAGGCAGGTCTACCAGCATGTGGAGGAGGGTGTCCCCAGGACAGTCTAGCACAGAGGATGGAAGAAGCTGTTACTCTGGCAGAGAAGTAGCTGAAGGAGCAGGTGGGGGAAAGAAACCAAGAGAACTATGGGTTTGATTCTGCTTCTGTTGGTATTGGTGTAAATCAGGGGCAGGTCCATGGTGCAAGAGCAGCAGAAGACCAACAAGCTCTGAATCATGGTGGAGTTCTCAAAAAAAAAAAGAAAAAAGAAAAAGAAAAGGTAAAAGAAAAATTCAAGAACTTAATAAAAAGTTTTGAGACTTATTAGGATGGGCTTTTTTCTTTTCATCCTGCTATGTGGTACCACCTGGATCATCACAGCAAAAGAGGCAGTGGTTGACAGGGATGCTCACTGATGTAGCAAATGCCCAAGCTAGTCACTGCCAGATCTGGTTGCAAACCACCAAGTCAGCAGAAGACCAAAGCAGCCTTGTTGCTGCCTACAAACAGCATCCCAACTGACATTTCACCGCCCACAGCCTCTGGGCATCTCAGCTCCAAAATTAAACCTTCCTTAGAGGATGTTCACAAAGTGGGGCATGGCCACTTGGATTAAAAGAGTTCTGAGTCAAGTGAACGGGGGGTGCATCTGTAATGGAAAGGATATTTCTCTAATTGAGAGAGTTTCCTGGCTCTGATGTAACTGGGAGAATTATTTCTCAATGCGTCAGCTTTACTGTCAAGCCACAGCCACATGCTCACTGTAAAGGCTCGAACTTGTCTTGCTTACGCCACAAGCATGACAGTTATTTATAGATGGCATTTACACAGCTGTCACTCCCAGAGTACCTGAGACCTTCCCAACCGGATGGTGTTCCTGCATCCTCTGTCGGGGACGCAGCCGAGGGATGGAGGGACACAGAGGCTCGGACTCGGCCCCTCACCCAGACTGTGACAAATTTGTTATTTCCACGACAGCCACCTAAATCCTAAATGAATGCCTTAGCCTTTCATCTCTCTTTGCTGTGGCTAAAGATAGACAGAGGTGATGGGAAACGATGAAGAGGTACAAAGTTTTGGGCGCGTTGCATGTTTACCTGAGCAGCAGAATCTTCCAGAGTTTGCAAAACGAGTGCGGAAATTGCTCAATTACAAAATGTCTACTGCTTTCTACTTCCAGTCAGGCTAAAAATAAAATAAAACCTTGTGCCAAGCTCATTTCTGCTGCAACCGCACTCGTCTTAGCAGAGTTAAATGGGGGTGAGAAGGGGCCTTTACCATGTTATTTTTCAGCAGCGCAACTTCCAGTCACAGCCAGAACAGGGAAACGGAAACCAGTGATGAGCTGGCCGGCCCCAGCACCGCTCTGCCGTGCTCCTCACCGGCAGGTCTCCGCATCCCCAAAACTCTCCCCATCTCCTCCTGCTCAGCACCAAAACCAAGGTCTCTGGAAGGCAGCTATTAGCAATGTGTGTTTGAAAGACCTGAGGCAAGACCCCGTTTATTCCCAGTCTTATAAGGTCCCGGCCTGGTGTTTAGGCAGGGGCTGGATGCACCTTGAGGTGGTTTGAAGTTGTCTTGTTTTTGCGGGGCTCTGTCCCACAGCCTTGCCCTTCCTAGTCTTCTACAAAGTTGGCATATTATTTCGGTTTTGTTTGCTTGGAGATGATTCATTTCTCTTGGAAGTCCCATGCAGCAAGTGCTGCGAAGGGAAGAAACTCTCTTGTTTCACCAAGGGTGAGAGGCAGTGTTGATCAACCTGCCAGACAAACTGCACGTGTTTCTGCCCCCAGCAGGGGTACAGCTGTAGGGGTAACAGAGCTAATGCTATTCATGGTATTCCTGACCATCACGAGCGTGGTGGTAGGAGTTAGGAACGGGGGATACCAGCCAAGATACAGGGCTTCTGGCTGGACGCTCTTTTTCCAGGTATTTCTCAATTCCGATACAATGAGCTCTCCCACAGTGTTTTGGGTTTTGGTTGGGTTTTTTTTTTCCACCTGAAATGATACCCATCCCAGTAGCCTCCTTCAGCAGAGCTCAGTGGGAATGGGCAAAGCCCACAGCACCGGGCCATCTGCTGCAGACATCAAGGGGAAGGAAACCTTCAACTCTGGTAGCCCTAACTCCTGCTGGGAACAAAACACAAGCAGCCCAAGGACAGGCTGGCTGTCCCACTGGCTCCACGTGGCAGCTGTGTGCACTACAGGAGGCCTTTAAGCGTCTCCTGAGAGAGTTTCAGTTGTGCTGAGAGCTGGCTGCGTCACTGATGTAAGGGGAGAAGGGAATAGGTCCCAGCTTAGGGGTTTTAGAAACTGGTGAGTCAAGTATCTTTGAGGAACAGCTTTGGTATGGCCATGAGCCAGGGCATGGCTCTTCATTTGGAGCATCCTGTGAACTCCTTCCTACCCCCATGCTGCCTCCCCATCCTTCAATGACATATCCAAACATCTAAGGGATGTCAGAGAGCTATGCTCAAACACAAAACCTTACAGAGTTACTTCAAAACAGACCTTTGAGAGCCCTCATGCTCTTGCTGCTTGCAGTAGAAGATGCTCCCATGGAGAAGCCACTCCACTCCAGCATCATTTGACATCCACAGCATACCTCTGCAGCCACCACCACACTCACTGAAACATCCCCAAGCACTGCAAAAGAGAAACCTCTACCAGCATCATACCCCTCCAGCCTGTTTTGGCCTGTTTTGTACCCAATCCTCTCCACCCACCGCCAGGTGAGGGATAGGTTCAGCCAGGGGAAGGGTTTGGGTTTCCCTTTCCCAGCTGCTCCATATCAGCACAGCTCTGCCCAGGGCCAGCCGATGGGGCAGCTCGGGCAATCACCTATGGACCTCGTTGTGTTCCTGGAGGCTGCATGCTGAGCCTTTCCCGGGGCCAAGGGCAAACGTCTAATGTGACCTGGTCCAGCAAAGGAAATCAGCCGTTCACAATCTCTAACCCAGTGGCAACCTATTGCTGTAAACCTTAAATAACTGCAGCCAGTCTTATCCAGGTTGGTGGAGGCACCTGCCTTCCCTCTGCTTTTAAAATATGGTGAAACCACCAATATTTTGGTATTGGGGCTCTGCCAAGCTGGGTTTAATGGTTAGCGTGGTCCCAAAGTCAAGTCAAGCTCAGAAACAAAAGTAGTCCCACCAGACCGAGCGTACCTTAGTTTCTATTTTGGGTGTGGACTTTCTGCTCTAAGTTTAGCGCAAACAAGAGAGATGCACCTAACAGGATTGGACTTTCACTCTCTAATGAGCATTTTGCTGAGAGGTTATTGCTCTGCACTGTGTGACAGGAGAGCAAGAACTGAGTCAATTAAGTGACAAGCAAATTCCTAATAAATAAATGGGAACAGGTCTACGTGGACTGTGTTGTCAGCACACTGGAAGGAGATAAGGCTCAGCTCCCATTGCAGAGATTTCATGAGAATTGATAGTTTTAAATCAATGTCTAGCAGAGGTAATTATATTTCACACCTCAGATGAATAGAAAAGATTCTCCAATACATCATGGTGTTTCTGACGGGGTGAACACGGAGCTGCGTGTTCCCCTAGGACAGGACGTGCGGGTCACTGGTACAAAAAATATCGGATAAGGTTAGAATAACATGCCAATGCTGAAATTTCTCCAACTTTTACTTATTTTTCTAACCAGTTCTGAGCCGGGGAGGAAAAAAAAATTTTAAAGAAAATCAATCGTTTGAAACAATGGGCTGGAAAGCTTCCAAAATCAAAGCAGCTCAAGTCAGGCTCCTGCCTATGTTTTACTGAGACCGTTCTGCTGCCAGGTTGACTTTACAGCCCTTTGGGAAGTACCTCCACCGGCCAGCTGGCAGCAGGGCTGAGGTCTCTGTCCTTCCCCCCGCTGCAGAGGCTGCGCTGCTGCTTTCAGCGGCGGTGCCATTGCTGCCTTGAGACTTGCTGACACCGACAGCAGAGAGTTTGTGCCAGGCCCAGAATTTCTTGCATTTGGTCTCGTACCCACTTCCCAGATGTCTCGGTGCACATACAGTGGGCAAGGCTTTATACGTGGCACCGGGGGTATCAGTGCAAGGACACTTAATTTACGCATCCAAAATGATAGGGTCGGGACCTTGGGAGAGTCACATAATTGGACAACTTCCGAGTCTGACGCCTCTTACCCATTTACAGCAAATGACTTCAGCAGCCATTCATTAAATCATTTCAGAAAATGCATGAAAATACTAAGCAACAAAAAAAATTCCACCCCATCTTTCCATTCAGTCAGATATACATACACAAACATATTTTTGGCTGAAAAAAAGCAAACGACGAGTTAAAACGTCATTTGTACCTTTGCGGTCCCGGCAAAAGTCCCCCATCCCGTCTTCGGCTCTCTCAGTTGCAAGTTCACAGAGAACAGGTACAGAGGCCAAAGCTTAATCAGGAAATAAAAAATTAGATAGAGGGGAAATTCAACAAACAATGCATGATTGTTGTTCTGAGGTTAGGTTCACTGCTGAGGCTTGGGACCACTTCCCAGCACATCGCGCTATTGTGACCTTCAAGATAACCGCATGGGAAAGGGCTTTTCAGCACTCTGAATCCTGAAATGACTGACTCTGCTTACTCAGGCAGCATCCTCCTGGGCAAATTACTCACTTTGTCACTCGTTCTGGTTTCTTTGCTTTCTCGTTCTCTCTGCAGCGTGACACTGGAAGGCACCTCTGGGTCAGGCCCTGTCGTATCTTCATCACCATCATGCTGCTCTCTGCTCAAAGGGCACGTTAGTCACTTGGGTACAGAAAGGATTAAGCCCAAGACTCTGCAGGACAGTTTTGTGCATCCTGGTCTGTGTTTGCTCATATGGGGGATTTCTGTAAAGAGGCTTTATTTTCCCAGCTATCCTTAGCAGCTCTTACCATTCACCCTTTCCCAGAAATCCACCTGATCAGAGAAATACCCACAGGCCTTGCAATAATTGCTAATAAATTTATCTCTTCCACACCTCTGTAAAGCATCAGTCTCTCTGACATGGAAAAGAAAGACCAGGGTTTAGTGGCAGAGGAGTGGGATGCAAGAGCAGAAATTAGCCTTTTACCAGACATCCCACCCAGCCCATCCTTGGCATTGACCCAAAACTGCTTCATGGATCTCACCTGGGACCCACCAGGACACTGCGGGGAAGCTCCCCCACAGCAGCCTGAAGTGAGCTCCCAGCTGTTGGGCACATCTGGATTTTGACATGGATGTTGCTCTCACGCCACTGGGAGCCGCAGAGCTTCAGGGCACGGACATCCCTTGCGTGCCAGAGACAAAGAGGAATGCTCCTGCCACCGAGCTCCCTCACCATGGGAGCCCTCAGTGCCATCCCTTGCTCTGGCACATTCAGTGCTCCACTGGCCCATTCCTAAAGCCCTTCTCCTGATACCTCCCTTCCACGTGGCCAATGTTCAGCCCTGGGATGCTTCCAGCAGGCATCTTCGTTCCAGGAAGCTGAGCGATAGTTTCCAGTCAACCACCCATGATGGCTTCATTAAATGGTTCTTATCCCTTCAAAAATGGCAGGCCTGAACCTTTTCTTTGGGTTCCTGTTTTTCATCTTATCACTGTTCTGCCATGACTGAGCTTCCTGCTGCAGGGTTTCAAAAAGGTGGAAATGCATTTTTAAAGATGTATCTGAAAAGTTGTGTTCCCGCAGGTGTCCCATGGTAACCTCTTGGCAAAATTATGTACAAACCAGTAATTAATTTATGCTGCCCTTGAGCCAGCACTGTAGTGAGAGTCCTGCAGCCCTCAATTTTCCTCTCACTCAACTTTTAAGCTCTTAAACAAATTGCCTGAATTCAGCACTGAGCCCAAGAGAGATGTCCTGTCTCCCAAAACAGCACCTCTGGAGAAATGCATCCCCTGAAGAGCTCTGCAGACCCCCCTCCACCAGCCCTCCCCGCTCCCGTGCCTACACAGGGCTGCCTGGAGGAGGCTCCTGCCCCACACCCGGGCAGGGACGTGAGCTCAGACCCCCATGGGGGGGAAATACCTATTTGCTAGTAGGTATTTCAGCTCCACCCCTAGTCCATGTTATCGCCATGCTGGACTAACATCACATAAAAACCCTATCAGCTCACACCAAACAGATTAAATCTACCTTGAACCTTGACTTTCCTCAAGCGTCTCTCACAGGCAAGGCTACAGGGAGGGACCTGCACAAATCTGCCCGTTCAAACTCAGCAGCAGCCACAGAAACCTTGTGCTCTTTTCCCTCTTTTACAGTAACACAGTTTTGCAAGTAGAAAGGGCTGGTCAGGATGGTCTAGTCAGTTTACCTCATCAGCCACAAGATTTTCCTAATTTGGCTGAGATTTGAAACCACCCCAAGAAAGCTGATATACTATTTTGTTTGGCTCTCGGTGCTGGCTCCGATTCTCTAATCAACTGCCTGCTTTAACGTGAGCCAGAGGTGTCTGAATGTTTGCACATGAGATGCCTGAAAGGCTGATACACAAACAATTACTAATCTCAGCTGCGAGATATAAATTATGCCTGTGTGCTTTGCTACTTGACAGTGGCAACTCTATTCATCAGCAGATCAATTATGCTAATAATGCTCATAAATAACTTTCCTGTTTATTATAATTAGATATTGGTGTGAATGTGACTTGTCTAACGTGCAAGACCATTCACCCAGTGTGAACTTGGGTAGAGTTCTTAAACCCGATTTTTAACCTTTAGCTGGTATAAATCAGGGATAATTTTTTCATCCATTTGCCTTTATTGTTCTGCATCTGTTGTAAGTTTTGAGAAACTTTATGACTGCCTTTCCTTTCCTATCCATTTTGCTCTTTTCCCCATCCCCAAATACTGCCATATCATGCGGGACCCGCATTAGCACCCAGGCACCACTTGTTTGCCCCCAAAAAACCTATTTGAAAAGCACAGTTGGTCTAAAATACTACATCTCACTGAGGATGAGGACTGAACTCCTGCTTTCATCACCAATTTCCTCCATGAGCATAAACCTGTCACTGGCTCTTGGTATGCCTCGCTTTACACACAGCTGTGAGAAGGAGGTGACGAATTTTTCTCACTTTGGTGATTCACATGTGATGAATCCTCTTGGGGCAGGGACCTCTGCTTGCTGACAGGGCACCGTCGACTCATCCAACCCAGACTGTGACCTGTGTGCCTGCGATGGGGAGCATGGCTGCCTGCACTCCCTCCTGACTCATAGGGACTCTTACCACCTCCGGCGGGTGAACAGGGTTGCAGAGGACTAGACTCACCCCTCGCTCTGCCCTGCACCCCAGGAGGGCTACGGTCCTGCCTTCAACTTCCCCTTTAGTGCTAAGAGTTCAGGGCCATGGAATTGGGAAGGCAATCTGCTCAAAAGAAAGACCCCGATAACGGCCTAAGGTGGCTAATTGAAGTTGATCCACTTGTGTGCGAACAGCACCCAGGAAACAGCAGGCTGAGTTTTAACTTGAATCAGCATCACCAAACCAGCCCATGGGAGACATGGTACCCGCAGTGCCCCGAGCAGCCAGACCGGGACCCCGGCCAGGGGCACCGGCTGCTCCCAGAAGACCTGGAGACCTGGCAGTGCCTCCAGGCACAAGGCTTTTCTGTGCTTGGAGTACATCCCAGCAGCTGTACATAACAAAAAGAAGAAACTGCACATCCTCCTTTTGGATTTTAAAGGTGTCAAACGGTCTGTTTGGAAGTGCTGGTTTCTTCTCACCTCTGCTCTCAGTCATGAAATAAATATCACCAGCACCACCAGGCAGCCCTTGTGCTAAAATTCAAAGCTAACCCTCTGGGATGGAGGCAAGTCTCTGCTCGTACCTGTACCCTTGCAGATACACGTGTGGCCACTTCACTGAGTGTTTTTCTGCAGTATTCGTAAGGTGACTTGCAAAGGTTTGACAGGATCTGCTGGCATCCCGTACCGGTGATATCTTGTGTGACACCTTTGCACAGAGGTAACACACCATTCTCCCACTGCACCCACAGTACCTGTCTTTTCCCTGCAACCCCCTACCTCCCGTCCTTTCCCAAATAGGCTGATTTTTTGCATACCCAGCTCCTCTGGAGAAGTGCTATAGACCTATGCAGAGAAGGGGTTTTTTTTTCTCTTCCTCCTGCCTCCTGATGGTGCAGCCTTATCAGCACCGTCTTACAGTAGTCCTGACCTGTATAATACACCCAGACACGAATGTGTCAGCAATGCTCAGTGCACTAACAATAAGGCTCATCATAGATACCTCATGGGCTAAAGACACGGGGATGCGTTTATTAGCCATTTCCTACAGATGAGGACCTGAAACACAGATAAACCTGGCGTGCCCTGGAAGTCCCACGTGCATCACCTGCCACCGCACATGTGGCTTGTTCTGTTTGAGGAGTGACTCCGCACGGCAACTTTTACTTTTTTGAAAGCATCTGTATGACTGGCTGAGCGCATCCCTGAGCATTATGCCCATCACCGATCCCTGGAGGCACGTTTCTTTCCCAGTCATCCCTCAGGGCCAAGGCCTGAGGAAAACAATGTTGAAAAGGATAGCTTTGCCCTTGGCGTCCTGAAAGACGAGCGCCTCATCTCAGATGCAGGGCATGCAGCCCGCTTACATGAGCAGACCTGGAACAGACCTCTGCTCCTGCAGGACTTGTTTTGCCTTCAGCACTCTCTCCTGGCTGCATCGTTAACCTGGGATTTCTGCTAAAGCACAAAAGCTATATGAAACCCAGCTTATTTGCTTTTCAACCTAACAAATAAACCTCATTTCTCAGATTGCTGTTTTGGTTAGCCAAGTGGAAGCTGGTGTTTGAACAGTAAGGTGCTTATCTGAAAACATAAAGCTCTTGAATAAGCGATTCCAGAGCGGTGAGCTCAGATCCGGTAGCCTGGGCTATTTTTAAGTGTCTGTTTTACTTAATGCAGCTAAATTTTCACGCTAGCCCAGGAACTTGGTGCTGGATCCGGGATATAAATAGAAATTAGTCTAGCAGGCTCTGAAAATAAACCAGTTTGAGATGCCTGGTTCCAGCTATCTGTCTATAGCCCTCGCTCTTGGCACCCGGACAAGCAGCCAGTTGGGAGGAAGGACTCAAACGTCACCGCTAACGTGGCCATCTGCTCTGCCGCTTGGCTTTGCTCACCATAAGCAAACTGTCTCTGAAGAGGTCACCTGCTTATAAAGAAAAAACGTCTTACCCAGACCAAAAAGAGGCTTGGAAACTCATCCCCCACATAGCTTGGCCCCCGCTTTGGGAAGAAAGGGCCCATGCTTACACCAAAGTCTGCTCCATTTCTGCTGCAAGCTTCTTTGGTTTCCCAGTATCCCAATGAGAGGGACTGGGGTACACAGAGAAAAGGATGGTGGGAGCAAATAAAATCCAAAAGCTAAAGCAAAGCATAGGGAAGAAAATATTATATGAGCATGGGACCAACAGCTACAAGAGAATTGCCGAACTTCATCAGCTTCCCAAAAGGCCTGGCTATTTCAGCAAGCGTGGCTGCTCAGAGGATTAGTTTCCCTTTTCCAAAATTAGAATAAACAAGGGAACCTGGAGATCCAGGGAAAATTCTCCACGGGGATACATCCACCCAGCAGCATCCTCCAGCTCCAAACCAGCTGTTTTCTGGAGCACATCATCGGAAACCACCACATCATGCATGTCTGGGTATGTCTCACCGGCAGCAGCCAAGCACATCTGCACCAGCCCTCGCCTGCGCTTCCCCAGAGCTCCCACCCGGCCCCAGGAAGGTGCTTGTAGGTGGGTTTGTATCAACAGCGGTCGGGTGCTCCTGGGCCACCTCTTTCTGCTACGCCAGGATTAAGGCCAGGGGACGAAAGCAGCTCTGCTCCCTGCAGAAGGCACACAGCATCCACCGCTGGTTTGGTTCTCTTCCTTCCGGAACAAATTATTTGCACTTCCCAAGGACCAGCCTCTCCCTGTTCATGCTTTGAACTGGCATCCCCCAGCCCAGCCACAATTAGCTTTTGGCGGGGGGTTGGACAGAGAAGTAGTTAAAAAAAGGGTCACTGCCTTAAATGCTTTGTAGGTGGGATCCAGTGGGGGAGGCAGCGTGCATGCTTCCACTTCAGAAACAGCAAATGGAGAAGAAGAAACTGTAGCCGTGTCCCTGCAATCGCCGTGGGCAGAATACCAAAGCCCCCAGCTCCCACACAGTCCCAAAACACTGGGAGGATTTTCAGAGCGACTGGCTCCCCGTCACAGAGAAAGCCTGTGATAAAGCCTGGATGGAGGCCAAATTGCCCAAACCCTTGTAGCCACAGGACTCTGCGCTCCCTGACATCAGCGGCTTCGGATCTGCAGAGGGAAACCACACTGATGAGTTTTCTCTGCCTTTTGAGCGTGTTACAGTAACTTCTTGCCACAGTAATTTGTAATACAGATTTTCAATACTATCTAGGAGTTAATGCAACCCTGTCTCTAGTGCCAATGGACATGATACAGCAGAGCTGCTGGAATGGATTATGTACAGAGCTTTTTACCAACAGAAATATGGATGAATGCAAATTAGAAAAACCCCTCTGTCTAGCAGCCTATCATAGGAAATGAATTCTCAAGCATCCTTCAAGAAAGTACAGTGTTGGCAAAATTCATAAGAAAAACATTTAATCTCCTTGGTATTTTGTCATTTTTGTATCCCATTTCTGAATTTCTTTTTGTTGGGTTCTTACAAAAGAAGAATAAGAACAATAATAGTGTAAGGTGGCCAAGGGAAAATATGAGCTAGCTGGGGTTATTTCTGTGAACAACTGTAGTAATGGGCTTGAACATACAGTGAAAGCAGATGAGACCGTAATTCTTAATAGGTATATATTTAATAATCTAAAGTCTGGAAGGAGATGATTAATTGCCTCTGTAGGGAATTACTTACTAAGATTTATACCAAGGAGGAAATAACATTTTCCTGGAATCAATGCATCTTTACTGGTATGTTAAAAAAAAATTATGTTAATAATTTGAGACCTCTCTTTTGACAAAACCTATAACAGCCCAAGCCACAACAGCCATTTAACTCCCAGCTGTGCCCTCTTTCCCTCTCCCATCTGAGTCCTGCCCTACCCATTGCCTCTTGCTAGCACCCAGGGCCCAGGGAGGGGGTTGCAGGGATGCAGGAGGAGGAGCAGCAGCACCCCAGGGCCTCAAGACCTCAACCCTGGTGCCTGGGATCCTGCACAGGCACAGATGAAGACCTGCAGTGGGGTCCATGCCATAGGGCAGCGTGAGGCCCCGTGCCCTGGGAGTGAGCTGCTCCTTGCACAACTGCCCCAGGCAAGAGCTGCAACGTGCTGCATTTTTTTATCCCATCAGCTTCCTCCAGCCTCTCTCACAGGGGCTGCCTTGCCCAAGCAAAATACAGCACGGTCCCTGCCCAGAGAAGTGCATCAGGACATGGAGAAATGAAGCTGCTTGCGTAAGAGCACAGTGAGAGCAGAGCCAGGAGTGGAGCTGGCATCTCCTACCCTACCCTGGGCACCCGACTGTTGTGCCCATTTAGGAAACCTCCCACATAATTTCTCACATCCTCCGTGTCTGTCTTGTCTCATGGTGAAGGAGAAGAGCGAGGATGAGAAGGAAGGTCGCCTCTGCGGGGGTGCTGTGTGGCTCCACACGGAAGAGCTGAGCACGGACGGCAGGATGGCCCCAGGTTACCTGCAGAGCAGGTCAGGTACCAGACTGTGTCAGGTGGCAGAGGCGTTTTGGCATTTCTTTACCCCATAAGACATCATCTGTCCCTTATAGGGGTGACTCCTGACGATCTTTTATACTTGAACTCCCTCTTTCCTGTCCTGGGAAGTTGGTTCTGGGAAAATAATCTTTGACATGGAAATCAGAGAGCAGAGAGGAGAGACTGGATGAAAAACTTTGCTTGGGAGGCTGAATGAGCAGGCAGAAAGAGGAGTTATCCCGTGGCGATAAAGCACAGACCTGGGACAGACCACGTGCAGCCTAGCCTCAAACAGGACAGCACAGGCACATCTCACAACACAGACCTCAGTCTTTTCCTCAGGCAGGAATCTCTGTCTGATTTCTTCTCATTACTCCTCAATAATTATTAATCCATTTTTCCTAGAAACACTTTACTCAGTGACGCCAGGGGTAGATTTCAGGATCAGGCAGAAAGTCCTGGCCCAGAGACGGGCTGGACATCATCAGCTGCTGTTACCTGCAAAGGAACATTTCCTGCAGTGCAACAGGGAGAGCAAGAGCAGACTCGAGCTGGCCCACATACCAGCAGTTTTGACTCAGCAACTGCTTCTCAGTGACCTGGAACAGCAGCACTGTATTCCCCATACTTGCAACCAAGCATGACCGATGCATGCCTTGAGGTCTCACGTAATCCCCATTTCCTGCCCTGGTTCAGATAAGCAGAGCATGACTCTTGCTCAGCCCAACTTTTCTCACATAGCAAGAAGAGGTCCTGTTTTCTCGGGCATTGGGGTCAATCTCACACCACAAAGCTTCAGCTGAGACAAGCATCAAAAGTCATTTGACCACCCCTTTTGCAAGACCCATCATCACCTCCATGTGCAGCACTGCACTCTCAGCATTTGCAAAGGGGTAAGTGACTGCACGCAGCACGGAGCAGGCAAGCATCAGGTCTCATCTCCATGGCCACATTTGGCACCATTGCTGCTTATCTGGGGTCTACCTGAAATCTCTGCAAAGCCCCCGAGTTGTGACTTTTTAAGCGAATTTTCAGCACTTCCCAATTCCGGTCAGGCAGAACATCTGACGAGAAGCAGCTTTCCTGCAGTCAGCCTTTTGGTTTCAGGCACTGCAGGATCCGCAGTGATGGGGATGACGGGGCTGAGGGTGCTCCTGTGCCCCGGGTGCCCTCCATGGTGCCGCGTGCTGAATCTGCATCTGGGTGGGATCAGCTTCTGCCCCACGGCTTTGCCCATGGACCCGTCTCCTACTGCCACATCCCTGTGCAAAAAGGGATGTTGATTTAGGCAACATAATTTAGAAAGTGGTTTAATCGACTTAGCCTCCCTGTGCTAAGGCTAATGATCACTTGAAAGCAGCTTGCCTTAGAGGGGTCAATCAGACCTTTGGGATTTTCAAAGCCTCGCAACCCACAACATGAGTCCACTGGAAGTCTGTTAACTGATTCTGAAAATCCCACTCTCCATCCACTCTGAGATTTCAGTATTGCAGAAGCTTTGGCTGGCTGGGCTCTTTGCAAAGACATTAATTTCACCCTCTAATAGGCACAGAAAACTTGATTTCAGCCCCACTTACAGTGCTGTAAATCCAGGCTAACCATATTAAAGTCAAGGGAGCTGACACTGGAGACTTAAAACTACTATGAGTAAAAGTCACATCAGGTCTATGCAGTCAACAGCCGGGCCTACAGCCACCCCGGGCTGATTTGTAAAGCAGCCCAGAGAAATTTTTCTATAAATGTTCCATTAATGTTAACAGCTAAATCCCTGGCCTGCTCTAAAAAGCTCACCCCCGTCTAAGTTAGTAACAAGCGTTCTTATTTAATTTGCTCCCAAAGCTGACAGACCACACCATCAGTGGCTGTAAGCTGATGTAGTTCCTTCCTGTCACTAGCAGGAGTATAGTTAGTACCCTGGCTAAGGACCAAGTTTTTGTACCATCCCCTTTCAAGGCACCGAACAAAATCTGATCAGAAAATACCAAAGACCTCAGTGCTATGACTTCTCCCTCTATTTTTCATCTAAACTTCACCTAGAGGAAAATTCCCCATGAGTGTGAATTTTGGTGGGTTATTTTCTTCTTCAAGAAAAGACTTTTGAGGCTTTCTAGTATTCTCCCACCACGAGAAAGATTTTTAAGTAAAGCGCACGCTGAAGCTGATGCATCGGTCCCTGTGTTATGCCCAGCACACCAGGTACGCTGGGCAATATTCACCAAACAGTGCGGCTTATTAACAGGAAGAGAGTGGCCTTTTTTTTCTGAGCTAAAAGCAGCAACTGAGCCAACAGCCGAGCACAGCCCTGGTCCATCCTGCACTTAATAAATCCTTTGGCACCAATTTCCCCGTGGTGCTTTGTGATGGTGGAGGGAGCCCGGAGCGCTCAGAGGTGCCAGGGCAGGGTGAGGCAGTGTCGTGGTTTAGCCCCAGCCGGCAGCTAAGCCCCACGCAGCCGCTCGCTCTCTCCCCCTCGGTGGGATGGGGGAGAGAATCAGAAGAGCAAAAGTGAGAAAACTCGTGGGTTGAGATAAAGACAGTTTAATAGGTAAAGCAAAAGCCGCGCACGCAAGCAAAGCAAAGCAAGGAATTCATTCACCCCTTCCCATGGGCAGGCAGGTGTTCAGCCATCTCCAGGACAGCAGGGCTCCAGCACGCGTAACGGTGACTTGGGAAGACAAACGCCATCACTCCGAATGTCCCCCCTTCCTTCTGCTTCCCCAGCTTTATATACTGAGCATGAGGCCATATGGTATGGAATAGCCCTTTGGGCAGTTTGGATCAACTGTCCTGGCTGTGCCCCCCCCCAGCTTCTTCTGCACCTGGCAGAGCAGGGGAAGCTGAAAAGCCCTTGACCAGTGCAGCAACAACTAAAACATCTCTGTGTTATCAACACTGTCTTCAGCACAAATCCAAACCATAGCCCCATACCAGCCACTATAAAGAAAATTAACTCTATCTCAGCTGAAACCAGGACAGGCAGGGCTCAGCAAGGTGCAGTTCACTCCACACCACTTAAACCTTTCCCAGTCCCTGACTAACCACATCCCAAACTTGACTAATACCCAAAGCAATGGTTTCATTCAGGTGGGAAGGAAGAATTAAATACGATTTCATGTAAATAATAAATGGCTTTTTAAACACGACATTTCAACCCAGAGGGAATTTCTTGCCTCGCCAAGAATGCCCCGGCATTTCCTATTTGCAGCCCAGAGGATCCTTGACTCCTGTCTCACCTGCCCTGTGCCCTAACCACCAGACCGCATTGCCCCGGGTGTGAAAATAACCCAGGAGCTTCAGATGCTCAAAGGAAGAGTGCAGCCATTCATTACTGCTATCACTGATGGCTCCTGATGCAGCTTTCTCATTTTTTCAGCCTGAAAAAAAAAAAAAAATCTGTGGTCCAACCACACGACAACATACAGTGTCATCAGGCGAGACACTTCCCTCTCCATCCTGCTGCTGTAGTCTCTCTTTTATTACTGGAAGCTCTACTGTGCGTTATGAGCCACGGTTTATCATTGGAAATGAATCTGGGGTCACAAAAAACCAGAAGTCAGAATACTCAGTCATGAGCCAAATGTCCTTTTCTCATTTGGCTGCCCTACAGCATTGCAGCATGATTTAACCACAGCTGCAATTCCTTCCTAATAAATAACTGCATCACATGAAACCCATTACAAACATAGCAGTAATACCCAAGGATTCCGGATAAATACTTTCTGCTTGAATATTTAAGGATCCTGATACTACTTTTGGCTTCAGCCAAAAATAGTTCATCTCTTGGAGTCAGGAGCTCTCATTCTTGGTGACAGGGGAAACCGGATGCTGGCAGGGAGGGAGGAAGAGCATCTGCATCGCACTCTGCCATGGCGTGCTCCAGGCAGCGCCTGCCGACCCGGCTGACGGAGGGACAGCCGGCTCCCTCACTCTCCCACGTCCCGCTAAATCTAGCCTGCGGACGGGTGCATACTGGTGTGGTTGCACTGATGCCCACGCCGAGTGAAAAACACAACCACAGCTTTTTAGAGAGAAGGCAAATTTACACTTCCAAATTGTTTCAGATCATGTGAACAGTCAGTTTTAGTTTTAGTTCATAACGTGAACTGACTAAGAACCTGAAACTGGAAAGTAATCAAAGAGAAGCGGAAGAGTGGGCAGCTCGTAAAAGAAAAATAAAGGCACAATAGCAAACCATCCCCATGCAGAAAAATAGAAAGTGTTATGAAGAACCAGCATAGTTGCAACAAGAAGTCTTTCAGAAAATCAGAATGAGAAATACAACACCTAGAAATGAGGATATATGGGTAAATACTGTGTAAGAGAGTGGCACAAATATTTAGTGATAAACTCAAAAGCTGAGATGCAAACTGAGATGTAGAAAGGAAGGGTTAGGAGAGACACCAAAAAAAGCTTTTCTGCATTCATCAGATCTAAGAGGAGAAGAAAAGGAAACACTGAGAGCCACAGGGAAAGCTACAGTATTAGGTACCATTCTTATTTCAATCTTCAGAGAAAAAAAACAAGCTTAATTCTCACCAGCTGCCTAGCAATGAGGCAGGAATACAGCAAAAAATAAAAGCTGTATACATTTAAAAAACCATCAAATATTCAGTAGTATTGAATGCTCTGGTATTTAATGGGTGAAAGGCTCTGAAGCGCTAACAGCCGTCCCAAAAACTCCCTGCAGACAGTGGTGACCTGGGGCCCAGAGGAAGGGGAGAGATGAGCTGGTCACCCAGAAAGGCAGAGAAAAGAGGAGAGTGGATGGTCAGGAAGATGCAACATCAAAAGGCTGAACAGTCTCTACATGAGCCCTCTGAGGACACCACAATGGCAAGAGACAACCAAATAGCATTTTTCAAGAGAAAATTGGGACCCATAACAGCCTTTCTGACAGATAACTGGCTGGGTGGACAAGAAGGAAGCAGATATATCCAGTTTCAGCAGGGCTTTGAGCGCTGTTTTACATGTATGCCTTGTTTGTATATGTTTTTAAGGCTGCCCTACACGAGAGCAGGCTGCTGAAGAAGACACACACAAGTCCTTGCAGCTCTGACTTGCATGTTCACTCATTTATGTGCATCCGGAGAAGAGGCAGAGGAGAGTGATCTTTATCTTGTGCTTTGTGGGCAAATCATCTCAAAGTACTGTTCCTTCAGAGGTTGCCAGTAATCGCTAGAAACGCCCAGCCATGAATGACAACCGCAGCAAGGCCCAGCCATGTGATGGCTCCCATGCCAATGATTAGCAAACAGCAGGAGATGAAATACACCCCAAGGGATATCCTCCTTTGGCTCGGTTGCCAGTGTTTGCTCAGAGTGCCTGAGGATGAGCCAAGCCGGGCTGGCATTGCTGCCACCCATCTGCTCTTGCTCCATGGGCAATCAAACCTGCCATCTGTCCCTGGGGCTCTTACAACCCTTCCCCCCTCCTGAAACCCTTCCCACGATGGCTGGGCACTTTCCATGTCACGGTTATCGGTTTCTGAGTTGTGTTGGTGTCCCTTTTCCCCCTCAGTAAGGATGTCACCTTGCCAAGGGCTGGGAAAGGCACAGGTAAACAATTTTGGGGGTGTTTTGCCATGGAAGTCTTGCAGTCACCTTCATCTCATCAGACTTGCAAATGCCAGGACCAATTATTCAGAAATATGCTTTTTGCAATGACTGCATCCAGGCTAGAGAGGAAGAGCTGGACTGGGCCAGTGGCATGTGCCCGCCAGCAGAAATGAGCACCATGCCACAGCAAAGAGGTCACCAAGGTGACAAGAGCCAATCCCACCTGAGGAATATTTGATTCAACAGGAATTCCCCACCACCTATGCCAAGAACAAAGCATCCGGAAAAACACCAGACAACAGAAGACAACAACCAGAAAAACAAAAGAACTTTCCCTGTCTTGTTATCCATAGGCATGAATAATTGCCATCGCAAGAGTCTCACTGGCTCCTGTGCACCAAGACCCCCTCCAACCCCACGTGCCGGACCTCTGGAGGAAAGCCTTGATTGGACTTGCTGACATTCTGCTTACACCTTGACTCCTCCTGGCGCCGATGAGGTTTTCTGACACAGCACATCAGTCTGCCTGTGGTTGTTTTTCAGCACTTAAGTAAACAGCAGCAGCACTATACGTACAGAAGAGCATTTTGCCTCCTTGCTGCCCCGCAGCCCCCTGAGCCAATGCTTGGCTGCCTTGCAGTGACCCGGCCCCCTGGGTGCTAAATGTCACCCTTCCTTTCTTCTGAACTGGACCAGACCCCTAAACCCTTCTCTCCCAGCTTATTTCCTCCCAAGCAAGCAGCTATTCAAAGAAAAAGTGCGACCATGGAGCTAAGCTGAAGTCCTGGGAGAAGGGCAGCTGTAGCAATGCTGAGGGTAAAATCCACCAACAAAACTGGGAAAATAGTGAGTGTTTAGCTGTGGCCACATCGCTCCTTGTAACAGCTCTAGTCTCATTCACGCTAAAGGTATCTTCAGGTCTATCTGTAGAACCCACAGGTCACAGAGGTGGCTACAGCGGAGATGCTCTGAAACGGAGTCAGACTGATGGCTGGAGAGGAGGTCCCTCATTAACTTCACAGGTTAATGTTCTGTGGTCATGGGCAATATCAGAGGTTTTAATGGATGATTGGTTGCCTGCAGTCCATGGATTAATTTGAGGACTAATTTTTTCAGAGGTGCATGCATTTCTTGAGAAGGACAATCAAGAGGCTGAGGTGTCTCATCTTCAGAAAAGCTCAGGTCTCACATCAGCAGTTAACTGCCCTGCTTTTCCCAAGATCCTGGAGCACTGCGTGCTGTGCTTTACAGAAAACATGGCCTTGAGTAGCCTGATATCAACTGCAAACTGCTGGGCACTTACGACCATAATTTGCTACTTGCAAGAGGACTGAGCTGTTCTGAAAGCCCAGCCCAGATTAAGGGTTTCAAATACTTGAAAATCTGTCCCTAAGATCTTAATCCAGTTTATGGACTCATCACGAAGGGAGCTGAGCCATTCTTGGAAGGAAAACTTGGCAAAAGCAGTCTTTCTCCACTGTATCATAGAAACCACATTCAAAACTCAGGCCAATAAATCTAGATTGGGGGCTAATTAAAACCTGTAACTGCCTTTCTCCATGACTGAGGCAAGCGGTGGTATCAGGGCAGCAGCCAGAGCATTATAATTGCACAGGAACAGGATCAACACCAAAAGTCACTTCTAAGTGACTCTCTAGGTCACACACATGGTTGGGAGCTGAACGCTCCTCGGCTCCAGTCAAGCTAAGCCTGCTTGTGCCAAAAAGCTGTCTTCTGCAGCCCTACCCAAAACAGCAGGTTGTGCCTTGATACCATCAGTGTGTACCAACATCTTTTCCTCCTGGAGAACAAGGCACCGGGAGAGGAGCTCTATTCTCCTCTCCCAGCAGCTTTACATCCGTACAGTGTTACTGAGGTTAATGGAGTTGTTCTTCCCCTATTTATACTTAGTGGGAAGAAAACCAGATGTGAATGTGGCTATTCTTTATAAAAAGTCTTCTAACAATAGCTGTCTTTCAATAGCTTATTTACTGCCCATCGGTGACTCCAAAGTAAAACCTGTTCAGCTGTTGATCTAAAAGACTTCCCCTTCACAGCTAATCCTCAATGATCCTTGCTGTTCTCTGGCAGCCAGGCTGAATTCTCTCTCGATTGCCCACATCAATAAATCATACATTATCTATGCTTGAATTTGGTTAAGACTCAGGCTAATGATGCGTGAGATAGAAGAGGACTCAGCTGATGTAGTCTTAGTTGTGCTGCTCAGTAAAACTGGTCAAAGTGGAAAAAATAGCTAAGATGGATTTTTGCCATTAAAAACCAACTTGTCTGACTGAAAGTTGAAAAATCAACTTGTCTGATGAAACGGATAGGAGCAGATGCACTGATTAAAATCATGATGCATTTGTGGAGTCTCACACATCGGCAAGAGAAATATGAAGTGGCAGAAGGGCCTGAGAAATATTTGCTGCAAATAGATGTGATGAGCACCATAGCAGAGCACCTGTACAAATGCATGGGCGCCTTGCTGGGAGCAAGCAGAGAGCTGAGATGTTCTCCTAGCCCAGGAGACCTCAGGCAGCACCAGATGTGCAGAGGCAGTGCACCGCAGGACAACCTCTCCTCCGAGGCCTCTTGCCACCCGCCTTTTCTCTTTAGCTTAGCACCATCTAGAGGGACGCATCTTCAAACCCGAGGCATCAGCTCTACAGTGCACATTTGACACAGGATAACACCCATCTGAAACACATTGGTTTTGGAGTCGGGGGAAACCAAACAATTGAAAGCAAAGCCTCAAAAGAGCAGTTTACTCCTCCAGCCGCCTTCACTATTTGTTAAAGCACATGGCTGTGCTGCGATCATTCCCCTTGTCCTGGTGAGCTCTTCTGCGAAATGGAAAGATGGGTCCTCCAGAGAGGGTTGGAGGTTGGGGAGGTAAGGGGGGGAGGTCTGGAGGGGGATGCTCAGGGTTTGGGGGGCTTTTCTTGAATTTTTTTTTTTTAACACTTACAGATCTTGCATCACATACTCCTGCAGGCTTCAACGACATCTGACGATGTGGTGGGAAGTCCTCTATGGTTTAGAGCAGAGGTCATTCTTCACGTCCATTCAAGCCTTTGCCTTTCACTAACACCACACAGCAGCATGACAGGACACCAGCTGAACTAAAGGTTTCTATGCTGCATTTTACAGTTTTCTTTCAGCCCAGTGCACCAGAGCTTACTCAAATCTCCCGACATGAAACACCAGAACAAGACCAAGGGCGGGGTGCAGTGACGTTAGCTCCTCTCTATCTCACACACTGATCTTGCACTTTCTTCTGCAGCAGTCCAGACTGCTGACTTGCAGTGCTGTGAGATGCAATATCTGCACTCCATCAACCACATCTCTGGCCAACCTTATATAATCCCAAGGCGAGGCCATCGAAACCAAAGTCCAACCTGCCTGAATCAGTGAGTGCTTGGTTTGGAGATAGGAACACGTTGCCCTGGTCAAAGGGCAAAGCAGAAGCTTTCAGAATTCACCTGACTTTGAGACTAAGAAATAAATACCAAGCACAAACAGCAGCAAAGTTTTGCAAAGGATGTACAAAAACCTGCATTTCTGTAGTAACTGGCTGCAGTGACCCCGAGGACAAAAATCAAGCAGTGCTCTGGAGGTGGTAACATGGGAAGGACCCTGGAGAAACCAAGGCCAATGCTACTGCCTACGTCTTGTCTGCTAGGGATGTCACCCTTACCTTCCCCTGCATGCAACAGGACGCGGTATAAGAGGGTTTGAAGGTACGGCTGGGGGAGGGAAGGACATTCACATTCCTGCAGCGTACAGACAGCAGCAGGAAAGGAGAGGGAACGTCCCTTTCTCCACGCCTGCTCCATACAAGCAAAGTGCATGCTGCAGCACTCCTCTCCAGCTCAGCTTAGAGATGGCAGCACAAGATTTACCTCCCCACATCTCAAACCCAGGTCCCCCATCTACAAAGCACCAACAGCAGCTCCTCCAGCCAAGGCCAAGCCGCCTTTCCGGCATGGTTGGCTCAACCCTCGGTGCTGCTGCCCGCAGCCAATGCTCGGAATGCTTTCTCCATTCCGGGAGGTGCAGGGATCCCAAGCCCAGCACGGTGCAGCCCTGCCCGGGGGCAGCACCAGGCTGAGCCTGCCTCCCCGCGCATGATCGGGTGTTACTGGAGCAACATCCCCGCGGGAGAGAAGGAAGGAGGAAGCCGGGCTGTAAAGAAATAAAACCACTGCAGAGCTGACTGCGAGAGGAGAGAGAGGAAGAGACAGGCTGGCTGGAAAGGACAGCTTTGCTGAGCCCGGGAGAAAATGGTTTGAGTAATTATCAATGGTAAGGAAACTTCTCGTTTGAGGCTAGAGAGCTTAGAGGGATTTCTGCGTGGTAAATACTCTGCATATTTTATGGCCTTGGCTTGTGGGGGGATAAAGGCTGGTGCTGGAGTGGTTTGAAACACAGCCAGGACGCCAGACACAGAAAATCCCTTTTAGCCCGTTAAATCCAGTCCCCTCCATTTCCTCTGTTGCTTTTGGCCATAACCTGCCACGGGTCCAGCGCAACCCCCAGCAGATCCTCCCCTGTGAGGATTCCCAGCTCACAAAGCGGTCCTGCTCTGGGCTCTCTGGGAAGGGTTTTTTGGGGTAGCTGGTGTTTTGCATTGCTGCAGCAAGCAGACCGGTCTCCCCTTTCCCGCCAGCCTGCCGCTATGTGGCCAGGAAGATGGGGACCCTGTGCAGCCGGGAGCACCAGGAGCCGCCACCCTGCCCGGCGCAGGCAGCCCCCCGCAGCCGCCACCAAAGTAAGTCTGCAGCTCGCTGGGGACGAGGACATCCACGCGCCCCAGCCCCAGCCACGCTGGGG
The DNA here is from genome assembly GCF_035582795.1 of Mycteria americana. NCBI lineage: Eukaryota > Metazoa > Chordata > Aves > Ciconiiformes > Ciconiidae > Mycteria > Mycteria americana. The sequence goes on along the minus strand of NC_134381.1, from coordinate 4,110,055 downwards.
ATGGAGGGGCCAGGGCTCGCCTGGGCTCACAGGCTGGCGGGGGGGGCTGGTACCTCCTGCTGCTGCCCGCTGTCTCGGGCAAGCTGCTGCCCGGCCCGCAGGGGAGATGCGCTGGGTCCCCATCCCTCCCTGCCTGAGCTCCAGCCACCATAGTCTTCCTCAGAGCCGGGTGCTTTGTCCGAGGAAGAACCGTAACAGGTAGAAGCTGCAAAAGTTTATTTTCTTTCCTGCTTTATCTTCCCTCGCTGGGTTTTGCCTTTAAATGTCATGGCTGCGTCCCAGCCCCTGACAGAGAGGATGAGCAAATAGCAGCCTTTGGAAGGGAGGACAGACTTCCTCTGGGGGTAATCAGAGGGGTGAGTGGACGTAACCTGCTGAAGCACCGCTTCCCCAGAGCTACGTCTCCCTGGGGCAATCTTTGTTATTTCAGGCACCCTGCTAAATACCGAAATGCATCACCACGCACCCCAGCTGGCAGCGAGAGATTTCTGTCCTTGCTGCCAATCTTCCCCAGCCCCTTCCTGGCCCTTTTAAAACACGCAAATCACTATGACTTTGCAGATCACCCATGCGATGCCCCCGATTCAGCGTGGCATCGCCTTCCTGGCTCCTCATCCCTGCCCCAGCCTGGGGCTGCTCCCTGCGAGGAGGGCTCACCGAGGAGCTGCTCCTGCATCACCCGGCTGTGCTGCTCAGGCGTTAAAGCTCGCTGTCAAAATGAAATCGTTTTTGAACAGCAGACAGAGGAATCTCAGCATGGGAAAGATCTGCCCCACCAATACCAGTTTCGCTGGTCTGGCTGAGTCATTCCTGGTTGCTCTTGTGCAAACACGCCCAGAGCTGCACCCAGGCACGGGCACGTTCCCAGGCAGGTGCCACAGGGGTCAGGTCGTGCCCTGTGGGCTCCTACCTCTGCCTAGGGTGTCACAGGAGACCAGCAGGGAAGACGCAGGGCTGAGCCCTTCCCTTTCTGCTGCTCCCATGTGCTGCTGCGTGCAAGGCGGGGGAAAGGGAACCGCATGCCTCGGGCTGCTACAACATCTCCAGAATATCGCCTTTCCCCTAACTGAACAGCTGGATCCTTAATAGGGGGAGATGGTGGGGGGAAAATGTTGTCTCCCTCCACTAATGCCTTAATTAAGCACACATGAAGGAAAAGCGGAGTTAGTCATCTGGCCTGCCATGGGAGCCGGGACTTTGCAGAGGCCCCAGCTGGGAAGAGCAGGGCGGGCACTTGGGTCTATCAGCAAGCGGAATCAAACTCCTCCTTCGAGCAAAGAAGTTAAGCTCCTTCTCTGCAGTTAATTGCTGGGTGTTTAAAGGCAATGAGGGGAGCTGCCCCAGTTGGCACCGCAGAGGGTCTGGCCCTGTGCCTTTCTGGCAGGTCGGGCACGCTGGCCCCGCAGCTGCTGCGGGCGCAGGGGCTGCCGCAGTGCGCGAGGCAGGGGGGGTCTGTGCCTCTCCGTAGCGCGGAGCAGCCCACAGCTGTGAGCTTTGCGGCACCCAGGGAAAGCTGGCCCAGGGCAGGGCGTGAGGTGGGTGCAGCTCAGCAGAGGACGCATCTGGCTGGGAAATGCGGGTGATCTGGAGGTGTCCAGGTCACAGCTTGGAAACTGTGGAGCTTTATCCCCTCGCTGCAGCAAGGTGGGCTCTGCCGGGGAGCTCTCTGTCGTAAATCTGGCCTGACTCCCTCGCACTTACCTAATGTTATTTACAGTTCCCATCAGGAGGTCTTCCGAGCAGCTTGCCAGTTCACACCCCAGCCTTGTCCCTTCAGCAATAATCCTTCCCCTTGGATAACCCTGAATCCCCCTCTTTTCTCCGACGCTTGTGCATTTGCAGATGTAAAGGCAGAGGTATCGGCAGATCCCCAAGCAAGAGCCTCGCTTCCCAGGAACAACGACCCCATCCAAGACCAGCCCTGCAGGTCCTGAGGGTAAAAGCCCTCGTGGTCCTCCCCTGAAGGCCACGAGCTTTCTTCCCACCAGTTTCCTGAGGGAATGCGTTTCCTGGGAATCCTGCAGCCTGGGGATTGGAAAATATCAGCAAATCCCCCCTGTATCTGCTCTCAACACAAAAGCACGACGGTAGAAAATGTCCTGATCGGTCTCTTGTTACCAGAATTTTCTAGCTGGCAGGAAAAAAAGATTGCCAATGTGTATCAGATGCTCTTGGCACTTTTGGGCCATGGAGCGCCAGGGGAAGAGCATGAGCCGTTGCATCCTAGCAGCAAATCGGATTTTTATACTGTGAAACCAAATTGTGCTCCCAATGATTTTGGTATACATTCAGACAATTTCCATGAAGGTAAAATCAGCTCCTGAGCTAGAGTAAGGAGTCTCAGAGCTTAGGTCTGTGGAAATCCCGTGATGTTTTGTACAATCCCCTTCCCCACGCCCAGGAAGCTGGCGAAGCTGTCCTTACCGGGCAGCCAGCACCCTGCCGTGATGCGCAGCACCCACAGAGCAGAGGGCTGCAGGGACGGCACTCGCGTCCCCCCTCCAGCAAACCCCGCGCCGTCACAGAGAACAATGACAGCAGAATCGCAAACTCCGCTTGTGCGGGGAGGAATCTGCCCGACCCCTTCCTGTGACAGCCCAAGCTGAACCAGAAATAAAGATGGATGAAAAGAGGCTGGTTGGCAGCGTGGTGGTTTTTCTCCTGGAAGGGGTCTGCCGCCGTACAGTGTTTGAACAGACCGATGCTTTGCATCGTACGTTGGCAGCACCGGGGGGCTCACTACTGAGGCTTGCCTTGCTGCTCACGTAGGAAGAGGAGGACCTTGTCTCACCTTTGCTTGTGATAGAAACAACCGGGGAGGGGGCAGAGGCATCCCGCACCCCTGGGCAGAGCTGGCACTCAGCTCCTGGGTCTCCAGGGCTCAGCCTCTTGCTGCCGCCCTGAGCCATGGTTTGGCCTTCGGTACCAAAGACTCTTCTGGTACAATACCACGTGAGGGGGAGATGCTCGGTGGAAGGATGGGATGTACGCGATGGAGGGATGTGCACAAACTCGTGACATTAATTTTAAAACCCTCCTGGCTTTGTGCGGGGCGGGTGAGCTTTGTTAAGGCATGCTGAGCTTTGTTAGGGCAGGAGAAGCACAAGCACTGCCCAGGGGAACACGGGGCTCTGCGGGAGATGGGGGGGGAGGGAGGGAGGGCAGGCAGCCTGGGAGGTGCAGAACAGACCCGAATCTCTCATGCACGCTTGGCCTCAGCGAGGCTGGAAGACACAGACCTTAGGACTCTTCATTCTGACTATTGCCGCGTTGTAGGACAGCTATCACCACCAAACCATGTGGTTAGGCGGTCAGGTAAACATCAGTGCATGCAGTCACCTGAATTTTATGGAAATGCCTGGCTCTGGGGACAGAGGAGGACACCAGCGGTTCCTGAACCATAGAGCAGCTCTCCATTCATGGGCACCACCTGAGCACGCAATCTCCTGTGGGCTTGCAGCACTTCATTCTCCATTCCCTCATGGACTCCACACAAACGCGGAGGTCTCCTGCACGCCACCAGCTCCTCTTACACGCTGCGTGCAGACACAATGGGGGGAAAGGAGGAAAGGAAAACCAAAGGAAATCAGCCTGTCCCAAACTGGGGCAGAAAGGGGAGTCTAAAGAGAGCTGTGCTCCAGAATGCCCTACACAGTGCACAGTGCCTTCTTTAAGGCCCCATCCCATGGATCATCTAGGTGTTCATCACCCTCCTCCCAGGAGCAGAAGCGGCAGGTACTGAGCACCATCCCAAGCTGGTTCTTAAATGGAAAGTTGCCAAGTCATCAGCTGAGACGTTGTCCACGTCTGTCACAGGACAAAGCTCACTGTCACTGACAACTACATGACACACACATAATCCAGAGCAAACATCACATTTAGAACACTGCTATGCACAGATGTTCCCTGTCTTCCTTCTACTAAAAAAACCCCACGTACTTCATTTTGAAGGGGTGGAGCTGGCACCCGCAGGTATTCCCTGGGGTTCTCCAAGGCACCCAGGTAGCAGTGGGAAATTTCCCAAGGGAGCTCCAGGCTGTCCCTGGATTGTTTCTGCCCCCAGAGCAGCTCCTTCACACCAAGCCGGTGGGCAGGCAGAAGGTCTCAAAGATAAGCAGCTTTCTGGTGAGTGTCTTGCATGTTTTATTAGAGTCATATTTCCACTCATTCATCCAGATAAGTCCAGGATGAGGGATTACAGCCCTCTCCTCTGCCCCACGGCTTCTTCACTCTGTTGTGTATGGACAGCTTTTATTTCAGCGTTTTCCAGCTCCCCTCCGGTCACCTGCCCATGAACCAGCTCTGGCGTGTGTTGAGCACGGTGGTCTGGATGAACTGGCATAGACAGGGCACGCTGCTGTGCTCCAGGTGCCCCCCTGCCATGGCCCGAGGGAGCCGGCCGGTGACCAGGAGCCGGACGTAGCATCCACTGAAGATCACCAGGAGCTGCTGGGCCATCACCTGGAACGAGCACAAGAGGTGTGAGAGCAGAGCATCTTCCTGCAGGAAGAGTGGATGATACACTAAATACCATTTGCTCCCTCGTTCAAGGACTGTCCTCGTCTGAAAGAAACAGGACAGGAGCCAATGGCATATATAACTGTCCCAGATCCCCTTCTGGTCAGCAGTGCTGGCACACTGTCCCCACGGGGGAGTGACATGAAATGACCACTTGCCGGTGGGTGGCCGGGGAGCCAGGCTGCTTGGGGACCTGCCTGGGGACCTGCCTGCTCTGCCACTGCCTCCTGGTGCTTTTTTTTGCCTGTAGACAGCCAGAGAGCTTCAATCTGCAGGGATGTCACCTGCACTGAATTCACTTAGTAACAGCGAGCAGAAAACTGTAAAATAAATCAAAATCACCCCTTTTGAAGCTTCTTGCTGAGCGGGAATGAGGACACATTTGTTGCTCAGCACGGCACAAGTCTTTGAAGGCACGCTCCGCAGAGGAGACAAGGGCTGAACGTGGCCGTGCCTCATCCCCAGCCCGGGCACAGGCGCTGGGTCCCTGCATGGACCCTGGGGAGAGGTTGGCTTCCAAATGGGGACCCCCGGCCACCAGCAAGGAAAAGCCTAATCCATTAATTCCTCAAGGATTAAGCATTAGCCGCTCAGCAAGCATTAACTGCTCAGCAGTGCCAGGGCTAGAGAAGGTGTGTGGGGACCTCCAGGTGCTCCTACTGCTGGAAAAGGTGTCCCCATGGTTGGCGGCTGCTGGGACAAGTTTGGGAGTTGAGGTGCCTGGGGAGGTGATTCGGCACCTCTGTCTATCAGGGAGGGATATTTCTTATTTCTCATTACCTCTGGTGGGCCCTCGGGCACAAGGCGGAGCAGCTCGTTGCATGTCACGGGCTCTTTATTTAGGTTCACCCTGCTGGATAAAAGAGGGGACTCTTCACGTGAAGCCTCCTCCTCTGTCCCCGGGTTGGGCTGAACCACCGCCTCCATTACCACGCAGAGCTGGTCCAGGCTCTGCCGCAAGCCCGACTGGAAGAGAAAGAGATTTTGGGGGTGTCCAAAGGCAGGCAGGAGGGCTGTCCTGAGGACAGCCTTTAAAGGGCACAATTTCCTCCTGCACGTTTTTTACTCCTGGGAGTTATCATCCCAGCGTAAAAAACAGCATTGGCCAAAAGCCGTGCCCAGCACTTGGAGCTGAGTGTCTTCATCCCACAGCCCCGCTGCCATCAGCTGCCTCTTGTGCCGGCAACTACTCCCAGCACAATGGTCACAGCCTGGCACAGAGAATCTTGTCTTTAAAAACTATAGGAGTTGTATCAGCCAATAAGTGAATTGGCGCGTTACTGTCCATCCCCTGATCTGCGTCTGTCGGTTCATCCAGGGAGATGAGCGTTCTCGAGATTTTCGGAAGGTTGTACCCCCTCACCTCTCATCCCGCGGCTGTGGTCAGCACGGGCAACTCAGTGCAGGGGAGTGCGGTGTTTGTATATTATACACCCGCGTAGAGGAAAACATTTTCTGAAGGCCAAGAGGACAAAATTTTTATACAGTTAACCCAGCACAGTGTTTACTTGTTCCTCAGGCTATCCCATTTATTTCAGGAGGACAGCTCAAGGTGTCAGCTATTTCAAGTTGTGACACATGCTTTCAAAATTTGCCCTTGATTCTTGATGACTTTCCTTTATTAAAGTTGTATGGTTAATTATCCAGACATGCACGTACCACAGGGCCTAAACAAATTCCTGCTGAACTGGGCACCACCAGAGGCAGTTTGTCCACCTCCCAGTCTGTCCAGCTCCCAGATCACAGCAGGGGATGCCCAGGAGGACGCTCAAACACTCGGTTCTCCTTGCCCACCTCCATCCCACCAAAGCCAAGGCATAGGGGTGGACCTGCATGTGCACCACCCGCATCTGCCGTCACTTACCTCTCGTGTCCTCTGCAGGTCCATGATGTGGGCTGACAAGGACTGGAGGCAGTGCTCCGGGCTGAAGTGCACGAACCACAGCTGGGATGGGCAGGGTTAAGGAAGGGGTCTTTCCACACTTCCCCCTCCGCAGACCTCCGACTCCGTGCGGATCGTGGTAAAGACCTCGCAGGAAGCGGAGCAAAGGCAGGTGGTGCCCACGGGGTGCTCAGGACACAGGAACCAAATAACACACCGCAGGGCTAATTTTAAGCCAAGAGGGTCTGGGCTAAGGCAAAACCTCGAGGTGAAGGGGAAGAGAAGAGGAGTGGCTGGGAAGGGGGACATTGCCCCAGAGGGCAGCCAGTCCTCCTTGCACACCTCCTGCACCCTGGGGTTTGAAAACTGGGACAACCTAGGGCCACTGCCCATCCCTCACCTCTGCCTTTACATCTAAATAAACTGGTGGGTCACCTTGACTCCCCTAAACTCCTTCCTCCTTTCTTTCCTTTGTTTCTAGGGATTCATGCCATTTATTTTTTCACAAAATTTACTGTATTTGGTGCTTGTCTTCAGGTCAGAGGCACTGTTTGCAAAGAGTCTACCCAAGAGCAACGTGTTGGGGATGAGAGTCCTGCCAGCTTTGAGAGCAGCATCCCCCAGCAGGCAGCCAAAGGTCTGCCCTTGTGTATCTACTCAAGCTGCCATCATCAAGGGGATTCAGGAACAGCGTAAAAGCTAGAGGGTTAAAACGGATCTGACATTGGAGCAGACTGAGAAATCGTAAATCCTTGGGTTGTTTTCTGCTCTCATGCAGTTCTGGGACACGTAGTGTCCAGGCGGAGGCTCCTTGGATTAGTCCTCACTGAGGTGCAAAATTGTGCTGGTCTGAACAAACGTGTAATTCAGGTTCTTAAGTGTTTCCTCCTCATTGACTTCACCCCTGCCAGCCCTCCTGCGGTATTCCCTGCCCCTTCTCTGCCCCTGTGTTTCAGCCTTGGTTCCCTCTTCATTTCTATTTCATACCTCTCTGTATATGGGGGGGGGGGGGGGGGCAGTGAGGTCCACCAGCAAATCTGGGACACCATCTCTCTCACCTTCTTTTAACGCTTTCATGCTGTCTTAAAATTCTCTTCTTTCCCCTGAATCTTTGCCTAGTCCAGATAAGGTATATTTAAAAAGCAGCAAATGAGCCTCCCCTTACCTGGTTTCTTTAACCTGCATTTCTAAAAGGCCACGAAGGTCAGAAGTGCTTAGCAGCTACAGACCTGGCTGCCAGGCAGGGCCCCATGAAATCAAGTTCTCTAATGTTCTCTAATGTTCTCTAATGTGCCTGAAGGAGGGAGCCCAGGGCTACAGATCACCCGGGGAGCAGAGGCACTTTGATGCTGCTGGGTCAGTTTGTCTCTGCAAGGCAGAGCGTGAGCTCCCAGGGACCGGGACCCTGGTTTTCTCCGTGTTGGGTTTTTTTTTTTGCCATAGGCGCATTGCTGTCACTCTGCTCATAATAAGAATCATCACTGTCATGTCAGTATAATACACTTTCAGGAATAATTGCCTGCCCAAAGGACTAATCTCAGTTCAGTCTTTTACACTAATTATTTCCAATTGCCTTTGGGCATATCTCAATCCCCATTTATAGGAGAAGAAAAAACACCCAATCCCTCATGCCATCCAATAGGAGAAAAAACAAATCCTAGAAATCCCACCCACTGGAAATCCTCATAGATCATAACATCCATAAATACCTCCACATAATTAGCTACCCAGGAGGGGTACAAACGACAGAAAGGATACTTGTAGGATGTTGTGTGGCCCATCCAGGGCATCTGTAATCCCCAGTATTAAACTGTGTTTGATAAATATTTCATTGACAGCTGCCAGCCTCACGTCTGTATTCATATTTATCTATTAAAGAATGCAGGAAAAATTAACACTCTACAGCAAAAGTTGGGCCAGCCTACAGCTGCAAACTGCAGCTGGATATCCCAAATACCGCGCCTCTGAAAGGAAAGCAGTGACAAGAGCAGTCTGCAGTCAGGCAGGATTGTCACCAGCCATCAGTATTGGCCTAGCCTCCGCTAGTGGATGTCTGTGCAGCCCGAAATCTCACTAAGATTTATTTCTCTTACAGACAAGATGCCTGAAGTGGAATCAGCTTTCAGTGTCATGTTCTCCCTTCCTTCCCTGAGTGGAGGGCTCCTTTCCTGAACCTCTGTGCGCCTGCACGTTTGCCATGTTTCCCTTTGGAAGAATCATTGCACAGCTGTCATTAGAGGCTTGCTCCAAAATCCATTAAAATCAGTGCAAAGACCCCTCTGGACTTTGAATCAAGCCTTTCCAATATTATTCTTCAGATCACTCCTTAGACATTTCCCTACTCCTGTGATTCCTACAAACAAAAGCTGACAACAACCAAGCAGTGGATGCTGCAGGCTGGTCGCTTCTCGTGCTAACGTCATCTACCTCTTTCCCCCTACTGCCCAGTCTACCTCAGTTCTATAATTTTATTGCAACTTCTATGGGTTAGGAACTGCCTTTTTGTTCTGGACCTGTTGCAAGCTCCAGAGCACCGCAGCGACACAAGTAAACGATGCTATTAATGGCTGCACACAGCCGAGACTGCAAGGACCATCATCAGAAGCAGGGCAGGAGCCAGCTCTGCTGGAGAGCCCCTGTGGCTTCCCACCAGCCGTGGGAGTGCAAACCACGCTCTGCAACCGTTGCTTTATCTCCAGCAACAGCAGGCACTCCGAGCCAGCCTGCCGGGCTCCAACACCTACTTTTTAGGCATTACGACACCTAACTTGGCTGTAAAACATCCCTTGCCTGAACTTGATCTCCGAGCCTGCTGTAAAAATATTCCTTCCTCCCCAGATAATTATGTTCTTCATATGCATCTAGGACATGACCTGGGTCCCAGCACTTTGGTGGGAGGGAGTCCTGCTCCCCGCGCGCCCGCACACAAGCAGCCTCCTCTTACCTTCCTCTGACGGTGGTCGATAACCAGTATCACCACTACAGTGACTGCTACGGCAGCCAGGGTCACCAGCACGCTGGCCTCCCAGTAGCGTCCGAAGGAACACAGCTGGACTGTGGAGTAAATGTTTGTCCAGAGAGACATGTAGAAAACCTATAAAAACCCAGAGAGACTGATGATCCTCACGAAACTATGAAAGTGAAAAAAGTCAAGGGAAGAAAAAAACTACTGGTCCCTTCTCCCAGGGTAACACCTTACCATAAATTAAGTCACATGAGATTTTCAGAGGGTGAGAAAGGACAGAAGATATTTCCAATAATAAATAGGGGAAAGAAAGGACTAGAAGGACTGAGTGAGCCCTAGTTTATTATAAAAAATTACCAGTCATCAAAGACAGAGAGCGAATTATTTATCATGATTCATACCTAGGAAGGGTTTCAACCGAGTTCTTCCATTTAGATAAGAAATGCACTCACTGAGGCATATTGATAATACTGCTAATAGTCCCTGTATTTAGAAAGCTCCTATGTCAAAGCACTCGAGGTGGTGCAGAGACTACTCAATTACAATAACGCTCAAACGGTGGACTCTGGCACTGGGCTCAAGGACTATGCTAAGGACTGGCAAACTTGGCCTTTGCATAAAGACAGGCAAAGCTGAATTCATTTGGCCTTTACTTCACATGGGATGCATTTGGGCAGGAGACTGCCTAGATGCCAATGTGATGTGTACAGCACAGCATGTCACAGCATCAACTGACAATAATATAACTAATTTGCATTAAACAGGCAATAATATAACTAATTTGCATTAAACAGGCACCAAAACCCTCAAAACACTGAGCACCAATTCCTGCAGTATTAGTGAAAGAAGGAGAACACATGTATAATGGCTATCCAAAAAAAATAAGTGCAACTAAGACAAAGGAGTCAGTTTTTAATCACACCCTCAGCACACTGCAAAGTGGCAGCCTTACAGTAGACGCTAATGGTTGGGGTCTCTAGAGGAGCTTTTCTCACCAGAAGAAGCCAAGCAAGACTACACAAGCAACTCAGTAACCAAAGCTGACTGGTCCACTGGTTTGAATTAGCATCAGAACCAAAACATCGTCAGGTTTTGAAAATAAAGCTTAAAAAAAATTCTTATGTAGGTACTACTACCTCAGCAAATGCTGGGTAACCAGCAGTGGACAGCCTGCTTCAGTGGGACTACCAGCAAGGGGTTGGAGAAGGTGCCTTGCCTTGCCCTCCATCTACAGAAAGTCTGTGAACTGGGATTTCCAAAGGAGCCCACTAGGATGTGTGAAAACCAGTGTCTCTTCCCCACCCAAACCTCTCTCCCTCCCTGAGCACAAGAAGCCCAGGTGTAGGTCTTGAAGCATCTCGGCAAGTGCATGTCTACGGCAAGCCTGTGAGAGACCCCACCATCCTTACCACGGCAATGGCTATCTGGAACGCCCTGGAGTTGTAGAACATGTACCGTCTCACTTCAGGCTTCAGGACAGCATCCTGGATTAACCTTCTCCACTGATCCGCTGCCACCTGCTCAGGGAGCAAACAGCAAACTGGGGCCACCCTCCCGTGTCGGGCTGCCCGTCCCGTCAGAACTAGCTTGGGCAGAGAGGGGGGCCAGGCTGGCACTGCAACTGAAAGCTGCGTCCCAGAGCACCCTCCCACAGAGTGCACCTCCAACCTCATCCATACAGCTGTCACAAACCAAAAACTTGTGTTCTTGCCTCATTTGCAGTGAGTAATATCTCCCTGGAAAGCACAGGGAAAGTCACAAGAGAAAACCACCTTTTTATGACAAAGGAAAAGACAAGACAGATTGTCCCAGAGATGCTCCATCCCATCAGAGTGGCTTTCAAGCAATTCACTAGATCCTGTGTTGAATGGGTTTCTTCACGGAGGTTTAAGCCAAGATCATTACGGTTGACTTGCAGTCCACGGGGAACAGACTGAAGTTGAGCTGAAACAAGCGACTCTCAAACCAAAAAAAAAGAAAAGCTGTCTGTGATGTGGGTGCAAATGCAAATGATGCTAATCCAGCTCAAATTCACTCCTACACTGCCCCAGGGGAGAGCACACATGAGGAGCTTACCTGAACCCCAAGGGACTTCAGTTTCTCTGCACAAAGCTCCATGTCAAAGGAGGTGGCTGAGCAGTTATTGTCCATGCTGAGCACCATGAGCACCTGGCCATTGAGGGGTTCTGCAAGAGCCCAAAGGAGTCATGAGCATGGTTTTGGCATGGTTTCTTCTCCCAGCAGCTAAGGAGCACATGGCAAAGGGAAGGCTGAGGAGTGCAGACCACCCTGATGTGTTTTAAATGGATCCAGAACCCCCCTTTGAACATTTCTAAGAACATCACAAAGAGCTTTGGAAGCAGCACAGCAGCCTGATGTCCCCTGCAAGGAAACAACCTACAAAAAGGGAGGAAATGGCAAACACATGATGCTCTGATCTTCAGCAGGATAATGTCTTGCCTCACTGATCCCTAACTGAAAGGACAATGGACTCAAGCTGCTCGGTGTTGCTAAGGCTATCTACCTCTTAGAGAGATCCCCCATTGTCTACCCACCCCACCCACCACAAGAAAAAGCTTGAGCAATCAAATCAAAGTACTTTCCAATAATCACGTCCTCTGGGATGTGGCAGGGCTGTCCTGGAGCGTGAGCTCCACAGGTCCTCCAGCACCCAGGTCCCTGCTCTCACAGTGCTCCTGGGCAGCATGACTCTGCTCAAGGCTCTCAGCTTCCCAGTTTCAGCTAGGGCTGGGATCAGAGATGTAATCTAGAGACCCAAGCTGCAGCCAGGAGCCCAGAAAGTGTGAGGACAGCCTGCCCTAGATGTGAGGAGCAGGCTGCTCGCAGCGGAGGCAGAGCAGCCTTGGAGTGGCACAGAGAGCTGTGATCTCCAGACATCCCATCTGGCATTCATCTAGAGTTTACACAAGCTGTGCTACATCAAGAGGAAGAGATCGAGTCTAAGGAAGTGGCGTGTTCAGATGAGATCCTGTTTCTCCGAAACGTTTCACCCAGCTTTCCTTCCCCTTTGCAGTCCCGGGGTCAGCCAGGTGTCCCCTGGGGCTGCCGCTGCCCGCTCAGTGCTCTCCCAGCCTGCGGTGCTGGCTGAAGCACAGTGTGCCCGCACCTTTCCCTGCTCCCCCTCTTATGCCCTCCATCCTCATCTCCTCACCGCTCAGGAACAGGAGATGCCAAGTGAAAGGAGGCAATTATATTACAACAGGGTGTGACTGCATCGAGTCCAAAAGGGAAGAGTAGATGCATCTGAAACCTCCAGGATAAGAAGGTCCTGTTTGTTTGCCGAGGCTGATCTCCTCCTGACACAGAGCAGTGGAGGCGGTGAGTACAAAGCAAGAATAAAACCAAATGGCCTCAGCCTTGGGCTCGGCTGTCCTGTTCTCCATGGCTTTGGTCAAGTTGCTTGGCACAAAGTCTAGTAAGTTGGGTGCCAAGCTCAGACACCTGAGACCTTGCAGAGGGGCTTGACCTCTGCTGGAGCCTGTTGGAGTGACAAGAGCTGCTTCGCCCCAGCAAAAACTGAGCGCTAAGGAGGGGCCATGAACGGAGCAAGCAGAAAGGCTGCCCTGCTGAATGGTGCATGGAGGTCTCGGTGCAAACAGCCATCCATGGCACTGCCTTCTGCCTCTGTACAGGCCGTTCCTGAAGTAGCGCTGCGGAGAGGGAGCAAATTGTTACCGGAGAAGGGAGTCACTTGGAAAACACAGGTCAAGGTTCCCAAATATTCCCTGACTTTTGAAAGCTAAGAGAAGAGGACTTCCAGGGTCCTGATTTTCAATAGGTTGATGCCCATTCATTCCTACGTATCAGGGTTTCCAGAAAAGTCAAAGTGTGTCCATCCCCTCCCCAAAATGCTGAAACATCCATAATCTTTAGTTACTTTTGCAAATGAGATGCTGTTAAGGAGTATCTTTGAAAAAATCTTGTCTTCTGTTATTTTAAGGGCTGCCTTTCTCCTTATCATCAAGTTGCTCACTTACCTTTCATCCACTGCAGGGATCCTTCCTTTAAATCACTCTTACAATAGAGGACAGAGGAAAGTGACCCATTTTTCTCAATTCCACCAGCTTGGCTTTTATGGGCCATGCTGAAGGTGCCTCTCCTTGAGGGGCTCTGTCGTATTGTCAGAAATTCAGCACTTTGTATATCCGCCTTATCTTTCACTGTTAAGAAACACCAATTTAGCCCCAAGGCAGCAGGCAGCCGGCTTGCTCTCCTCGGTGGGGACCAGATTGTGAAATCTTCATTCACACTCCCACTGATGACTTCCTTGAGATCTTGCTTTCCACAAGCAAGGAGCCATTTTCCAGCCCTGAAAAGAGGAAAAGAAAATCCCAAATCTTGCAGAGACAGCAAATAGAGGGTAACAGCACAGACCACCCGGGTGTACTCTGCTCTTTGGACCTCGCTCCCTGTGGATGTTGTCACCAGCCGGTGTTAGCCAGCCACGGGTGCAGTACACACAGTCTCGCCTTGTGCTGCAATTACATTTTTTTTTAATAGGTGGAAAGATTATCCTTAAGTATTCCTTAAATTATCTTGACAGCCTTAAATATTCATATTTTGTAAACAATTAGTCAAGGAATAGGCAGGCTTTCTCCTTGCGAAGGCAACAGGCTTTTCGCTATTGCTTTCAGTGGGCGCTTTCAGAAGAAAGCGGAGCCGGTGTACGTGCCCTTCCCTGGACGCGATGCACCCCGCTCACTGACGCGGTGGATAATTCCCCACCATACGAAGGAAGCAGCGCAGATAAGGAAGAAAAATGCATCCACCGAAGGCAGAGGCAAGCAGAGCTCTCACCCAGCAGCAGCAAAGTCTTTGAGGGTCTCTGCTTTCCTTTCCCCTCTCCTCTCTGCCGCGGGCAGTGCCAGAAGTCGACAGGACACGTCCCCGCAGCAGGCACCGTGCCCACGGCTTTTCCAGGCAAACGCTGCTGACGTAGGTCTCTAACCTACTGCCAGGACCTGTGGGTGGCTATTAAAGCACATGCTTGGAAGACTCTGAAGTTTACTTTTCAATTATCCTCCATTCACGTGGCTCAGCTGCATCTGCGCTGGCTCTCCAAAACTATCATTTACTTTTTAACCTCCGCTTGGTCTTACTTTTGCACCAGGAGCCTGTTGCTGTCTCTTGGTGGAAGGGTCCCTCACGGAGCTCATCTGTTCTCCTTCCAAAGAGGATTGCTTTATTTTTGACTGATGGTCAAAAATGTGTTTGGGGGGTTGTGCAGCTACCCCCTTGCACAAAGGCAGGATAGTCACCGGTTGAAGAACTGTCAGAAAGGAAACGGAGGCAAGAGAAACGACACAAAAGGTTCTTCTGATTGCAGAAAAAACCTGCAGAGGGCTGGAAACTCACACTTAAAGGAATCAAGCCATGCTACACGTTGCACAAGAAGCGTGCAGTGAGTGCGTGCGCGGGACGGGCACAGCACCGCTCTTCACCAGCGCAGGCGAGGAGCGATGCTGCTGTAGGTTGACCGATGCCCTCCAGTGCGATTTCCTTGCAGAGCATGGGCAGGCACGCGTTACGGAGCACGTCTCCCGGCACCAAGAGGTGGATTCAAACAGTGAATTTTCTCACTGCTTTCCCCTTTTGCCTTCAATGCCTTCAAGTGAGCATCAAGCAGAAGGGAAAGTGAAAAACACGACAGAAAAGCGCACACAAAAGAGCAGCAAAGCAGAGAGTGAAAAACCAGGGGAAACAAAAGGAAAACCTAATTAAAACCTACCACCCTGTCATTGCTGCTGTCACGTTAAGTTAGAGATGAATCAAGGCTCTCTGGCTTACATGTCGAGCATTTTGAGTCCCTGGAGGACAGTCCCCACAAGATAACAGCAAACGGCGCAGCAGGGTCAGGGCAGCTCAGCCTTCCCCAGCCCGGCCAGGGGCTGCAGGAGGGAAACAGCCTTCCCCAGCCGGGACGACCTTGTTGGCAAAAGCAGCTTTGCCTTTACCTCTTTGTGCAGCACAGACCTCGTTTGGCTCTGTTGACTCTTACTGCAGAACAACTGCCCGTTTCTGGAGACGGGTCCCCCCAAATCTTCCTCTGCCTCCTCCTGTACTAACACGAGGGGCATCCCTTCATCTCCTGCGCTCCCCAGGCTCTGCGTCTCTCTGCATCTCTTCTTTTTCTTTATGCAATACCAACATCTCTCTGGTGACTTTGCCGCTTTCAGGCTATGGACCTTCTTCTTAGGACACCTTCAAGCCCTAGCTAGACAGCAGAGAAGCATTCAGCAGTCCTTCTGCTTCCTTTCCAGAGCAGCAGGCAGAGGCTTACCTGGTCCAGCTCACCTGCTGCTCCTGGGGAGCCGGCTCAGCTCCCTCCTCCTCCTCCTCACTGTCCTTTATCTGCTGTCGTCCCACTCTGCACTGCCCAGGCACCACGCTGTCCCGCTGCCAAGCCGGGAGGTCTCCGGTCCCACAGCCCCAGCCTGTGCCAGGGAAGGTCGCTCTCTTCCCTCTGTCTCCCAGGGACCACGGACTAACCAGGCACAGCTCACCCAAGGCAAGAAGCCTGCACTCCGGCGCTTGCTCTCATTACTCCAAGCTGCAAGCACCAACTTGCAAAATCTCCCTTGTGCATGTGACTTTTCCCCTAGGCTGGTTTCAGAAATGTGGTTTTAACCCTCTAGAGTTCCTCAAAAGTGCTTCCCCACCGAAGGCACAGCCGTCGGTGTAGATCCCACTGCAGGAGTTATCCTCACCTTTTGCAGAGTGGGGGTCCAAAGCCGGAGCTGGACCCATGCAGGGCTGAAGAGTGGCACAGACAGAAGGCTGTCCTCCTCCTCCTCCTCCTCCTCGATCAGCCAAGCAGGACCCACGAAGTACAAATCCCAAGGTTGCGTCAGATGAGTTGCCGTGAATACATTAGTGAAAGCCAAGCACTGACGATAGGGCTGGAGAAATCAGAAGAGGTGAAGGAAGATCTCAAGGCTGGGAAGGGGTCACTGTATATTCAGGAAAAGGTCATGGTAATGCACAGAGAAACAGGGACAATGCGCAGGGTGGGAACCGTAGCCCTCCTCAAAACAGGAGGCTGTGCTGATACGGAGGGCGAGTGCGAGTTTCCTCACCAGCCACTGTACTCTGAAGAAAAGAAGTAGGATCACAGTCAGACAGCTTCACGTGCTGGAGAAGTCATTCACTTTCCTGCAAAGAGGTAACGCTGAGACACACCACAGGAGAGAACACTCATTAGCCTGGGAGTCATGGTTTCACAGCTCACCAAAAGCTAGAGGATCCACGGAGGTCAGGAACAGAGTGAATCAAGTATCTTTGTGACTGTTAGTCTTAGTGAATAGGGTTTTTTTTAAAAAAAAAAAAGCTTCATTGCAGTGCCTGTGTACACTTCCTGAAGAAAATGCCGTTCTTCTCTTGGAGGGATGAATAATTTCTGCAACCCTGCTTGCTCCAGACGTTGCTGAGCAATGTGTTCATTACATCACATGGCTGCATGGAGAACAGAACTGACTTCAAAACCACTTACCCACATGGGATCTTGTTACACTGGAAACTGGCAACTCACATAGTGACATTGTCCAGGTATTGAGAAAAATCAGATAAACCTTCTTGCAGTTCTAGCTCAAGGCCCAGCTGAAATCCCCACCCAAGATAGGGCCATGCAAAGCTTTAGGTTCTTTTGCAAACACTCTTCATCAAAAGCTTTGGCTTTGTTTCCACCTCTTCTCACCCACGCAAGGATCCTGACGGAGGGAGAATATGACAACCAAAGTGCTTAGAAAGAGCACCGTCAGCTCACTGCAAAAAAATGCCCAAGGCAAAACTCTGTGGGGGCAATAAACTTGAAAGCAACACTCATAATTACCGTCAGGTGTACACCGTACACCTCGTGTTCAGCAAGACGCGCGTGTGTGGGCTGAGATTGGCATCAGCACCCCATCCCATCAGCACAAGCAGAAAAATCCTGCTCATCTGGGAGGGGTGTTGGGGGGAGGGAAGAAAAAAAAGAAAAAAAAAGTAGTTCCAAGTTCAAAGCAATCCCAGTTTTGCTGCTCTGAAGCAGCAAAAAAGGCCACACGCTATGAAATTTTTAGAAACTTTTAGACCGACAGGCTTTCCCTCTGAAGGTTTTCAAAGCATCTGTTTCACGCCTATCTAAGGAACTGAGGAGGAAGCTCCACAGCAGCTTAAACCAACCTAAATGGAAGGCAAGGTTCTCCAGTTATTTTTCTGAGATAATTTTCCACCCAGCTGCCTCCCTGACCTTGCAGATCTGGCCCAAAGGAGATGATGGATCTGCAGGTCGGGTTGTGTGGAGCCAAGGTCTCCTAGCCCGACTCTTCCTGACTTCAGCGGTCATCAGGCCACGTGCTCAGGAACCTTTGGCAGGTGTTAGTTTTCTGATCATCTTATTTGGTGCATAATTTTGACACTTTTGTTAGCCAGGCGAGATCCTACCAGGTATCTTCTCAATCCAAGCAGGTATCCTGTAGCCACAGGTCCCACAGAATAGTCTATAAAATATTCAATGATTAATATATTCCAATAAACAACACATTTTAGATTCTAGCTGGACAATAAGCTGCTATCATATTTGCACATATGCCTTTATATCTGGGCTTCTGAAATGCAAAGATGTGTCTGTAACATTCCTATCCCACCTATTGATGGCCCTACCAAAACTTAAGCATTAGAAATTTAACCCTCTTAAAGCCAGCACAGAGAACGGTAATTAACAGCAAATACGAAGTCAATCAGTAAACTAGAAAGAAATCTGGAGAGAGACAAAGGCTCACAAGAAATAGGGAACTATTTGACTGTAAAACAGAAAGAGGACAGCAGCCGGATCCCAACGCAGACTGGAGGTGCTTCTGTTTCGTGCAGCCCAGTTGACACCCTCTGAAACTGGCCCTATTTAAAAATGAAGGTCTTCCAAAAATTGAAATGAGAATGAATGAAATGAAAGTGAATGAAAATGCAGGGCCTCTGCTCCGGGAAGCATCACGTTCACTGTACGTTCAGCTTGTGCTGGCTGGCAGGGGATCTGGGGATTTGTTTTATACAAATCAGAGTTAAGGCAGCTTGAGGTTTGTCTTGAGCCTCGTTCACCAGCATCTATGAAGAAGCGAGTCCTGAGTTAACATAAACCCATGGCAAAGCTATTTGCAAAGTCTCCCTACCTTTCTTCACTTGCTCTTTGCCTGTTTTCTGATTCCTGGTCTTAACTCTCTGCTAATTAAGTGATGAGCCCCCACTGCAGCCTTCTGACGAAGGGACACTTTCACCCTACTGTCAAACGAGACCTCACCCTTCCTTCCAACCAGCTGATTAAACCAGCTGCCAGGGCCAACAGCTATTAGGGGACAAAACCAACCGCGCAACCCCGGGACACGGGGACAGCAGGACTCCAGCAGTGACAATGCTGGAGCCTCCGCAGCCGTCTGACCCGCAGCCCCTCAACCTTCCCGGTAAAAAGCAGCTAAAAACTAAATCTTTCCCTTTTCAGATGAGGCTGGTTACTTCTCCTAGCCTCAGTGAATCTGGTGAAAAGTTAAACATCTGTCCACTTTGAAACAACCTCTAAGTTATTTCAAGACTTCTCCACTATCATGGAGCCTCTAGGCTAAATAATCCATCACCTCCCCACCACCATCGCTCTGAGCCGCGTTTGCCAAAACTCCCCGGGCCCTTCGATGCTCTACTCAAAGAGCAATTTGTTTTCATCTCTTTCAAAGCTCAGCGTCCGAAGAGGACACGGAGACCTCGCCACATTCACGAGCGTAACAACTCTCTCTTTCTTTCTCACCTCCATCTTACGTAGGACGCTTGTATCAATATGCTGCACAGCGGTGACTTCATTTCAAAAACAAAACATTTGCTGAGTCTGGGGGAGTTCACCCTCATCTTCACAATTTCTGCAGGGCTGTACAGCTGGCCATCGATTACCTGGGGTTTGGATATTTGATTTCATCTTTCTTAGTTCAGCGTTACACTTCTCTTCAGGGCTTCTCACGCTATTGGTTTCAGATCATTTCTCCCGTTTATCAAGATCATTTTGAATTGTAATTCAGTCCTCTGTACCGTTTGTATCTCTTCCCAGCTTGGTGCCCTGGACATATATTATAACTGCACTCCCTATTCCATCATGCTGCATTAATAAATATATTACAAGGAACCCGATTCCAGGAAAAAAAATCTGCATTTGAAGTGCTTTCCCAGGCTGCCAGTAACCACCGATACCTCCTGTCCTCCGGGATAACCTCATCCGCCGTCATGTTCTCAGTACCATTTCTTAGATCACTCTTCACTGCTTCAAGTCCCACTGCTTTAAATACTGAGACGTATACTCATTAGTCTGCTTTTTCCTGTTCTGACTCGACAGAACATATGTTCTCTATATATTTATTACATCATTTGATACACTTTTTTGCAATATTTGAAAGGCTGATAACACATCACTGTTATTCCTGCTTTATTTGCAGCGGTCTGCATGCGATTGCAGTCTCTCCCTACATAAGTCCTGTTTGTGGCTGTGCACGCTGCAGCGGTGAGCAGCGGCCAACACAGGCAGATCTCATTTTCTTTTGATGAACCTGCATTTTCAGCGGATAACTGTTCCATCTTTTGTTTTTCCAGTGAGCCTTAATTAGGATAACAAAGTTGTTGAAAGCCTTGTCTTGCCCTTCCCCTCTTCCTGCACACGGAGTCTTCTTCAGGGACTCTGGGTTGGGTGTTTTTTGTCAAACAGCTCAGCAAAGCTGACAGATTGACAGTCATTAAACATAAAAACTTTATTTTACAATATCCCTAAATTACATGTTTCAAATGAAGAATGTCACTTGCTTAAGGCATAAAGTGTGGTTCTTGGGTTTTTTCCCTACTTCTGCCTTTTTCCTATGGAGACTTAAAGTATTATTCTTTTTACTATGGTAATGTAAAAACCTCTTTCTTGCATCTCAAATTTAAAGAGGGAAAGCTTGCTATGTGCCTTGGATAATGATTCAGCTATTGATTCAGCAGATGCTTTATTAGATTATTTTGAGACAGCTGAATGTAATTTAATACCTATTTATTTTCTATTCCTGTGCCAGTCCGAGATACAATCTTCTCTGCGTGAAATTAGTACTTTCTCCTTTCAACCTCAAAGAAAGACTACACTATGCTCCTTTCTTGGATTAGTTTGGGGAACTTTTTCAACAAAACGTTGATCTTGAGGGTCCTTGATAGTCTTTTCTTTTAATACTTTGAAGCCAAAACCTCAGCTAGGATCACTGGGTTCTAGGCTTGTCTTTCCTATTATGCATTAATGCAAGAACTACTGATGTCAGGTAAAAGGGAAAGAGATTCCAGATGAGGAAAATAAAGACAAAAAGGAGATAAAAAGGAAAAATGAGCAGGTTTCATACCGGCCGAGAGAAGGAAGAGGAATGGCATTCTTTTTACGTAGTTATCTGCAACCTACAGAAGGGACTGCGCGACGGGACACCAGAACGGCGAGAGAGCACAAGAGTGCCTGGGTCCGTCCGCGTTAGGGTGTGCTTTTATAGCACTGAGCCCAGCGCCTCTGCGTGCGGCCACTGCTGGGACACACCACCTCGCCGTCCACATCTCCCACGAGCTGCCTCGCCGGCCAGGAACCGCTGCCTTCTCTGTGGGGTTCCCTGTGGCCAGCTAGCCCCGCTTGCTGGGGCGTGAGGCGGGGAAAACAGCAAAAGCCCAGAGCTGTGGGCGGAAGGGAGGGGAGAGGGACTGCCAGCAGCTTGATGGGCTCGTATCTAGCGTACAAAAAAAAGCCCCAGCTTCATTAAAGATCATCAGGAATTGTGTAGGGACCTCACAAAAGCAGAAGAATGAGGAATTTAAGGTTCCCACACGTGGACTTACACACTGGAATACCTCGAACGGTTCGTACGAGGCACATTGGCATGACCATCTGGCAGCAGCCTGTCACCGCAGGGCAGAACAAGGAACGGCTCCTCGATCTTCAGCAGTAGCCACAGCACTGGGAAAATTTAGGGTCCTCTCTTGTGGTTCTGAAACTATCCAAACCAAGCTGCTGGGGAGTTTGTGATAAGGCACTGGCAGTCAAAACTGCTCCCCTCTTAATGAAAGCTTCCTCAAACTCCTGGACTCCAGATACGGGGCTGGGGCCGATTTCCCTCCTTTATTTCTCTGTTTGGACCCTGGAAAGGGAGGAAGGGAAAACGGGGGGGGGGATCGCTAGAGGGGAAAATTACTTTCTCTGCAACAAACAAAAAAAATTACAAGTTAAATATCCCACAAAATGGTCCTATAAAAGTAAGTAAATGAGAATTGTTCTTATGTCACCGGAAGCACCATGAACCAACCACTGAAAGAAGCACGCTGCCCTGCCATTCCACGGTGTCCGAACGAATCTTCCAGCAGCGGCACGGCCGTGCCCTTTGCCTGCTCTCTGCAGCCCCTTGTGGGATCACCCAGGCTGTGAGCGCCTGGGGAGGGCCCCCCCGCCACCACTGCACACACCACGTTTCATCCCTCCTGCCCATTACTAGACCTTTCCCTCATGGTTTTGGATTTAACTGCAACAAACACACCGGGGATCAAACCCATGCTGGCTCTGAACTGACCAAAAAACCACCAGGCATCATCAGACAGAGCAGAGGTGGCGGACCCGAGCAGGATCGGGGGCTTCGATTTCCCCTCTGCCTCCCCTCCCAGAGGGGTGCTGAGCTCCGTGACTGCTTTAACTCCTTGCTTAAACAGGCAACAGCGAGAAGGAGATGCCGACCTTCAGACCGAACAGCGCGAGCTGAGCGGGGAGCAAGCTCTGTCAACACAGCGTCCCTTAAAAATTGAACTCTGGCTTCAAGCAGCACAAATGCGTGTCCTAATTGTACCTCGTACTGCATGTTAAGCCGTCCAGATGACACTCATATTCTGGTGTTAATAAGGCATTTGTCCATCTGGTGTTTGCACAGATGACACGCCTTCTCAATGGTATTTTAAAAGCAAAAAGTGTTAACTCTATAAACATATAATGTCTGAAAAGAAATCCCACAAAAATCAACTCCAAACCATTGTTGGTGAACGTGGATGTGACTGGAGCCAAACTGCACTGCGTAAATCCTAACGCGCCTGCGCTGATTCCAGGAAAGTGCTTATTTGCAAGCAGTTTTAACTGGGAGAAATCAACAGCAGCGGCCACTCACTTGACGTTGCACGAAAAAAACAAGACACAAGTGCTGACCACTTCTTGCCTCCATACGGCCCCAGGACCGTGCCTGGGCTGGCAGTCGGCTGGTATTTCCAGGGATGAGAGCTCAAATAAAGGGAATCGGACAGGGGTACATGTGCCCAAAGCAGCTTCTGGCCCTTTCTGTGGGCTCGTGTACATGGGGCCACATCTGCGAGGGATTACAGAGGCAGATCAGCAGCAGGGAGAATTCGGAGATGGATTTGTACTAGCAAGCTGGGGTGGGTTTTACTCTTACTAATCAAACTTGCTGCAGAAAGTCTAGAAAATCAGATTTCAGAGGCAAGAAGTCGTGTGTCCAACTCCATACCTCTGTCAGTAGAAAACGGTTCCCTGCAGAGTATTTTTCTGGCACAGCCTGGCTTAGGGATGAAGATAGCAGTAGGTCTCCCTTTCCCAGAGCATCACAGTGTAAGATGAGAGAATCTCAGTTTAAAACAAAATAATCTACGCTGCAAACAAAGCCAGCCTTCCTGGAGAGCAGTAATTGGAAATACTCGCTTCCGTGCAAAGTTATAGAGTCTGGTAATTCTAAGCAGTTAAGTTTCAGGGAAATATTACAGAAAATTGATATTCTTGCAACACAATGTTCTAAAGGGAGCGCCTTCACACTGCCTTTTGCCAAGAAGAAATAATCAGGGAAGGATTTTTCCTGTTCTCCTGCCTCTTACTATTTTAGAGAGCAAGGATAGAAAGTCCTCATTAACAAAGGGAAACTTATGAACCAACATGAGAAAGTGGGGCACACACTATATTTTTTCTGGACGGAGTAGCAGTCTTTTACTGATAAAGAAACGGGATGAAATTGCTAATTACAGCCTGGAGCTAGGAGGGCTTCTATGAGGAATATCACGCTGGAGTCTGAGCACCTGTTCTCAACAGGAAGAAATGTTTCATCTCCAAAGGACAGACTAGAATTAGCATGGCTGCAACCTTTTATGAGGCCATAGCACCTCTCCAGTCATTAGACCAGACTGATTAAAACTGCTTTGATCCTGTTCTCCTTGTACTGACCTGGCTTTTTCCCCAGCCTGGCAAATTTAACTTTACAGGAGGCTTTTGTTTCAATTTTACAACCCATTTAATAGCTTGAATTCCTAAAGAGAGCCTTTCAGAACTCCAGTACACTACCATAAAATATTACAACAGGAGACACCATAGCAGTCTCCCGTTTCATTGCCCCGTGGGACTGCAGGCAGACGTTCGTTCCTTGGTTATGCCTTTCACTCATCCTGCTTTCCTCCCTCCCAATCACAACCAAACTCTACAGGGCTGAGAGGCTTTTCAATGCTACGCTGAAGGTGTGTGGAAATACAGGATGTTCTGTCTGAGGAACAGCATCAATAAGGTTTCTTGCTTAGACCCCCCACTGCATGACTCTGGTCTGATCAGGTACATGCTCATCGAGGTCTCTTTTCTGCAAAAAGCCTTAAATTGAACTCAATAAAAAAGCAAAGCTACATTTAATATTCCACTGGTGAGAGAGGGAGAGGAAGAAACTGCTGAAACATGAAGCCTCTTGATGTATTCGTGTGTACTTTTGGTTAAAGAGCTAGAAAGCGATGCACGGACAACCCCAACACACTTATTTCGCACTGTTCCCGGGTACAGCAGGATGCTGCAGGATACAGTATGATCTTGGTAGAAACAACCAGTGACCAGTAATTGACTAAAGGAGGGATAATTACTGCACAGCGCCTGGCTACCAAACTACTCTAGTGAACTGGCAACATTTTATTTCCCCTAATGATCACAAGAACATTTGTTCCTGAAGGTTTTCAGAATGATCTGGCAGGTAAAGCATCAGACTGGAGCCAAGAGGAGGAGCTCTGTAATGGGTTTTTAACTTACAGCGAATGTCTGAAGGTCACAGCAGGTATCTCCTACTCTTTATCAATACTTGATACTCATTCTTCAGAGTCCAGACTCCCTGGCAACACAGTGAGACCCATCAGTACTCTCAGAACAAGTTAGCAGGAACAACAAGACTGACTAGAGACTTTGGAGTTAAATAAGTGTTTTTACTTTCAAGTGTCATAGTGCCAGACTTGTAACTCAAGCTAACAGCAGAATATACAGAGGATATTCAATACAGAGAAACTCAAGCACCTGAAAATTATCAGCCAGCACTGTACAGCCAGAGAATTCTTCTTACAAGGTTTAACCCCTGTACATAGATTAACAACACACCAAAAAATGCATTTTGGTCATCAAGAATACAGTTACGCAGGTCTAAATTACTGACACAAGCTCTCCATTTAAACCTGGCCAGCACCTCTCTCCCTTTTCTACTTCTCAGAGGAAAGCCTCTCACTGAATACTATCCAGATAAAAAGGAAGCATTAATGTGCCAACTTCAATATATATTTATTAACTCAGCACAGAGTTGGGACATGGCCATTTAATGTTTGAATAAGCTCTGAATCAGTGTCAAGACAGAAACTAACAGAACTCCAACAAGATATTGATGACCTACAACTCACTGAAATAATTTAACACATTTACAAGAAGAACAGTTAAGGTATGGCTAAGAGCTGTACATTCCACTTGAAGCTCAGACATTACTACCAGCATTTCCAGCACACTCATTCCTTCTTCCACTACTACCCGTTGATGCGGTAATTCACATGGATTTCAGGTTTGATGTCACACACTAGCGACAACAGCTGGGACAGGACCACCTCGTGGTTCTTCTGGAAGTTCTGCTGGATCACGCTCATCTTTTCCTGGGTCTCCTTCTCAACTTCAGTGGTACAGCTGCCATGAGATCCAAGTGCCTACAAATACCAAAGGAAAGAGAAAGCTCACATGCAAGTAGTTTGACAAAGAAAATGCCATGCCTAGCTCTGGATTCTGTTATTCTGGACTGCCTCACTGCATCTCAACCATTAATCTTTGCTGAGGGAAGAACTGCACTTAAAAAAAAAAAGGTACTGCTGGATTCTCTGCTCAGATTTCCCACTAAACTTGCCCAAGTTTGTATTTCATCCACAGCCCATGCCTTTTGTCCTCTCTTATTCATTATCTATCAGTTTAGAGCATGGGCTTCTAAAGAATGCCTGAAACTGCTGTACTGGTGACTGGAACCGGGAAACCCCGGGCACTACTGTACTAGATACTGGTAGAAAGGTAACGCCCATGATTCAGTTTAAGCACAGTCTTCACAGCATCCCACTGCTTCTACCCTTGGAGAATCTCTGTAAAAATCTCCGCCTTCCTAACGGGACCGTGGGCCACGTGATACACACAGCAAGGAGTCTCTCCCAGCTTACAATGTCCTTCTTGCCTCATAAGCAAGGGCAGAGAGGGCAAACTCCCATTATAAGTGGCGGGAAAAGGCACGGAACAAGTACGCTGAAGGAGACTAGCACTCTGGGACTCAAATTCAAGGAGCTTCTCTCTCTGGAGAAGGATAAATAAAACAGAACCAGCTGACAGGCAGTGAAGTCCACTTTATTAGCCTGGAATTGGCTGGTATCATACACCTAGTGAACCAAGCTAACAAGTGATTGTACAAAACTAATCTTGACCTACTGATACGAAGGAGATTAGGCAGGAGAACAGAGGAGGTGGTATTGTGCTAACCAGAAGATGCACAGAGGGGAGGGTTGCCAGGCCATTTTCTGAATATTCAGAACTGAGAGGGGCACATAGGCAGTAGAAACTCCCTGATTGTGCTGCAGCCCTCAGCTGGTAAAGGGCCCCAGTTCTGCACCTTTGGGGAATCCCTCCTCTTGCTCAGAAGGAAAGGAAAACACACCCCTTGGGACATAGCAGGCAATACTGCTAAGCAGAACACAAGCCTTACAACTGCTTCAGCAAGAGAGCAGCACCTACAAGGCAAGGGGTTTCTACCACGTTAGCATCGTAGAAACCAGCTCGCTCAGAAACCAGGGAAAATGAGCTTGGTCTTTTTTTGACACTGCTACATACAGCAGGTTTTGGGAGGCTGCCACCCATCAGGGCACCAGCCAGTACATGAGCTTATTAAGCTAATTCACTGCTAGTCAATAGTTCTGGCTGTTGAGATGCAATACACCATGTTCTGATTCACTTCCACTGGTTTTTCCATGACACGTGGCTGTGCATCAGAGGAAGGCAGTTAGGGAAGTACTTCTCCGGCAACATGTTCCACCCCGAGGGCTGCTCTCAGGGCAAGTAACCCCAAACACAAGGCTAAGGGACTGGGTAGGTAACAGTGAATGATCTAGAAAACAAACCGCTGCTTCCTTGGCCTTGAACTCCTTCTCCCTCTGCAGGCGGTACTGCTCAATCTCTGCCTGGGCTTCTTCTTTTGCCTGCTTCAGCCTCCGATTCTTTCCTGTTTCCAAAGAACATACCAAATGAAATAAAGAAGAGAAAGTATTGAGAGCGTATTTCCCCACACCCTCCAGCTACCCGATGCACAACGATCACTGTAGCTTTTACTATTGCAGCAGCTCCTTCTGCAGGAGGCATCAGCAAGGCACTGCACACCCTCGCAGCCCCTCCAGCTTTGCAGCGTTAGCCGACCTCAGGAGCACGAGGTCGCCCTGTGTGCCACCGAACCATCACCGAGCTCACCGCGCAATGAGCTGCCACCAGCAAGAACTGGAGAGGTTCTCTGAGCCATTGGATGCATCAGACAACCTGCAGGTCTGGCCTTGCTCACGTGTGCGTGCAACATCCCTGAGCGATCCCAAAGAGCACAGGACAAAGAGCATTAAGTCTTGGTTTTGTCACGCAAATTGGGCAACTAGTAGAAAAACTGGCTGCTGCATCAACTTCCCCTCTTGGACTTTCCACCACACGCTCCCCTCCGAGGTTATCATCATTACAGTGAGCTACAACAATCTACTTCTCACAAAACTGTCAGGGGGTAGAACTGCAACACAGTGCACCTTCATTAAAAAAAAAAATAAATGCTTGAAGTGGGAAAAGTTTGTAAAGGTGGGGATCTTTGTAACCTGAATTTCTCTCGTTCAACAGGAAAAGCTAGCTTGGATCCCCAAGGAGTAGTGCTCTCAACTCTATAAAATGTCTAATCACCAACATGGAAATGCACTGTTTCCATCAAGAAGAAAAAAAAAAAAAGTAGGAAAGATGCAGATAAGCACAAGCATCCCCCAACTGAAGACCCTGCTGCCGTGAAGGACCGGGTTTCGATGGTGGTCTCCTCCTAGGCGCAGTCCCCCTGGGCCAGGAGTCACCGAGCTCCTCCCAGACCTGTGCAGGCCCCTCCAGCTACTGGCACGAAGCCTCCCCGCTGCCGTGCTGCCGGGCTGCCGCCGACTTCACTCGCCACACCTTCACACAGCAGGCGCGTTCCGGAGGAGCGGACCGAGGCCGCCCTCCCAAGGAGCCCCACCGCGCTCCCCACCGCCCCGTGCGGCGCCTTTGGCCCCGCTCTCCCCGCCGAGCCCCGCGGCGCTGCCGGCGCCGCTCACGGTCCCCTCCCCAGGGGCACGGGGCGGTCCCCGCTGGCCCAGCGGCCCGCAGACACCGCTCCTCCGCCCCCTGCGCTGCCGAGCGGCCCCCGGCGGCAGCACGGCCGGGCGGGCCGGCAGCCTCCTCCCGCGGACCGGGCTCCAGCGGCCCGGCGGCACCTCCGCGCCCGGCAGGGCCGCACCAGCAGCTCCCCGCTCCCCCCTCCCCCGAGGCGGCCGGGCCTGAGAGGCCTCAGGCGGCCGGGCCGGGCTAGGCCGGGCCGGGCCGGGCCGGGCCGGGCCGGGCCGGGCCGGGCCGGGCCCGGCCCCGCCGCCGCCTCAGGCCGCCGCCGCCTCATGCCGCCGCGGCGGGGCCGGGCCGGGCCGGGCCGGGCCGTACTCACGCTTGCGGGCCTCGGCCACCTTCTCGGCGGCGCGCTTCTCGGCCTGCAGCAGCTGCTGGATGCCCTGCGACTGGCTCGCCATGGCGGCGCGCTCCCCTCCCCGCCCCTCACCCCGCCGCCGCCAACGTCCCTGCGTCAGGCCAGGCCCCGCCCCGGGCCCGCCCCAACAGTCAGACCCCGCCCCGGACACGCCCCCACCGCCCGGGCCACGCCCCCTGGGGCAGGGGCTCGGCAGCCGCCGCTCCCGGCGGGCGGGGCCCGGGTTGGAAGCGTGGGGGCGGCCTCCGGTCAAACCCCTCCGGCCGGCGCTGGCTGGCCTTTATTTCTGTTTATTTCGTGGTTTTTAATCTTTGGCCTTGCAGCAAACCCAGAATGCGCATTGCCGTTAGCACCAGACTCCCGCACGGGAAGCTCTGCTCCCCTCTGGGCAGCAGCAGCAGCTCCTCCCGGCTGCACAGGACGTGGGGTCTCGCCCCCGAGCACGGGGGAATTTCGAAGCACCCAGGACCATCTTCCCTGGGGGCTCCCGGGAGAGCCAGGCCCCTCTGCCCCAGCACACACCCCTACTTCACCCCAGCGCCGCTCCAGGCAAACCCCACTGCGGCCCAGCCCCTGGCCATCACCTCCCAGGGATGATTTAAGACCCTGAACGCGGCTCCCCCGACGCTTTCGGAGCATAAATTACAATTATTGCCACGGACAAAGCGTCAGAGCCGTGCCAGTGACTCACATCACTGCAAGGAGGAGTGGGGGGCTGCTGGTGCGCCTCTTCCGTCCCCCGTGATGAAAGGGCCAGCAGACAATGAATCAAATGCATATTTATAGTGCTGAATGGGAATTATGAGTGTCTGGCAGGGTGACCTTCATCTGGGCCCGGCAATTAACTAAATGGGCTTAGCAGGCCTGTCCATCGAGTGTTATATTCGCTTCAGTAAAAGAAAGATAAAAGGAAAGATGGGGAGAAGAGCTCTGATCATAACCCTGTGTTTGGAAGCAAGCCTGGGAGCCGGCGGTTCAGGGAGCAGCAGCAGCGGCTGGTGCGGAGGGGCGAGCAGGCGCCCGCCGCGGCACCGGCTGCTCCCGTCGGGCACAGGACGGCTGGCAGGAGGGAAACCCAGCAAATCTGGTCCTAAGGCATCTGTGACAAACGGGGCAGGTTCGGCCAAGGGGATCGGCTCAGCAGACGCACCGGTTATCAGTGAGCGCAGACGGGAAAGGACAGAAGACACGGGTCCGATTCAAAATATGCCGCAGCACCTTGAGAGGTGGTGGGGCTCAGCTGGGCCAGACCCAAACTGTTTTACAAGAGAAATGGCCCAAAAATGGAAGCCGTCTCATCTAGCTCCAAATCTGAGGAGCCCCCTGCCCTCCTCTCACCTCAGACCTCTGCAAAAGCCACCAAATTAAACTCTCCCACTGACTCCTGCAGCCCTCGGATGATGCCTCCATCCCCTTCCCATCTAGAAACTCCATTAGCTGCCCAAAACCAGGCTCATTAGCTGCTGCCATTTTTTCAGGGATGTTCATCTGCTGCCAATTAAAGCACTTGAGCTGAACTCACAAATTACCCCCGCAGCAGGACGCTCTGAAGGCGATGTAACGCATCGAGCAGGGTTTGCAGCAGAGCGGCTG
This sequence comes from Mycteria americana, assembly GCF_035582795.1. NCBI lineage: Eukaryota > Metazoa > Chordata > Aves > Ciconiiformes > Ciconiidae > Mycteria > Mycteria americana. Next base: position 4,080,030 of record NC_134381.1, on the reverse strand, counting down.
AAGCAGGCTCAGCTCTCCCCTGAAGTCACAGCAGGCACCAGGGTATTATTTTCCTCCTGGGTGACTGCGATTTTCAGACTCGCTGCTTCTATCTGTAAGATAACGATGATAACAATGCCCGTTTTTGCCCCCAGAAATATCCTGGATATCATCACACTAAGTTTTCAGACAAAAATCCCTCCCAAAGTACAGCTTTGGGTTGACCAAAACCATTTGATGCGGTTTTGGCGATTTCATTTTGATGGTTAACAAATGAGGCAATGATAGTTGGTATTTAAAACAACCTTTTGTTTGGTTGCATTGCTTTTTAGTTTAAGATTGCTCAAAAGCTAATTGAAACCTCATGGTGTGCATCACATGAAACACGTGAATCTAAAAGCTGTTTGAGCAACTTTTCAATTCACTTAAAATTTTGAAAAATCGCTTCTCACTTGTTGCAAAAAAATGTGTTTCCAATTCTCAAACCTGCCTTTGCATGAATAAGAGAGCTGCTTGTACAGCTTTAATTCTACTGGCAATGGATTTATAATTAATTAGCATCACAAGTACTTCTGAACTTGGCTTTTATTCCCCCCAGATTCATTGCACAAGAGCTTGTCACTCGCTCTTACAGAGAAAGCAGCTATTGCTGAAACTGATACTAGCATCCCGTTATTTGTCCAGCACTGATTTCTTAATACCACAAACTTGACTAACCCTAAATTTCATGTACCTCACATTCAACGAAGACTGGAGGAAGAACACCTTTAGAAGACTAAGGCTAGTCCTGCTCTCTACCACGGGAAAATAAATTGCTGAAAATCTTTCTGGCACAAAACTACTTCCCCTTGTGCTGCTCTGCCTGGGCTGTGCTGACGGATAACTCGGAGCACGTGAATCCTGCCCGCTCGCTGCCTTCCCCCTCCCCGCTTGCCCTGCCAGGACTCAGTCCCTCTGGCTATACATAGAGATATTTAAGCAACATGAAAAGTTTAGTATTTTCGAAATACCACTTCCAGATCTGGAGTCTGTCGGGGTCTGAAACGTCCCGATGCCCGAGGAGAAGGGAGGAGCGCTGGGGCCGGGGGGGTGACTCAGGGCTCACACGCTGGCTCTTGCCAGAAAGAGAGGACTGTCCTGCAGAGCTTGAAGGAAAGAAAAGCATTTTATTTTTCTTTGGCTGTTTCTGCAGATCACATTCATGAAAGTGAAATTAAACACATTTCTTATTTAATTTTCTTTTTTTTCCCCAAAAGCTTTTTTTTTTTTCCTTGCCAGCATTGAAGACTGATTCTCATTTTGGAGCGGCGTCTTTCATCTTCCTCCTTGTGTTCCACACTGGGTCATAACTCCATGCATGTGTTACACTGGTTTCTGAAATATCAGAAGAGGTTTCTAGAATCAGGAAGGAAAAAAACAAATACAGATTTCCTTTATCTTTATTTTTCTTTTCGTTTCTAAGCACAGAAAACATGTGCCATGTCTTATGATCCTGCAGGCATTAATGATTCCAAGACACGTTCTGTAAGAATGAGATTTTAAACATTGTGTCTGGCTTCTTTCCAGAACAGGTAATTACATTTTTCCTCTCTAAATTCCCCTGCACTTTCAATTGGATACGTTACTATTATCCATTCCCTGACTTAAACCGTTATGCTGTGCATTTATCTACTCTTCTAAAAAGGTTTTGTGTTGAATGCCTGGGAACCGAACTGGTTTCTCTCTTCTGAGGTTTAATTTGTTAACACAAATCACTTTGAGGCATTGAGATGATGCAGCTGTTGGTTGATGATAAATGATCATTGGTTGATTGCTAAAAGACTACCAATGAAAAATTATTAATTAGAATTCATAGTTTGGAGGGATATTTTAAATGATAAACTGAGTGTTAGAAATCTAAGCACAACATAGCAGTAAAATTTACATAGAAAACTCAACCAAACCTTCAAGTGCACAAGCCAGTACCGCTTGACTGTACCTGGCCTACACCAAGAATTTGGCCCAAATATCCCAAAATAAGAAAGAATCTTTCGTTTTTCATTTGGAGTTTCTTTGTGATCAAGGATAATGTAAAGCCTGGAGTAACCCGATTGCAGTGATGGAATTACAGCAGAAGAATGGACTTACGTTTATACTGTAAGAATTGATTTTTTTAAAAGCAGTTCAAGAAGCCATACTTCTTGTTGCCAGCTCTTATGATCTTTCTTTGGGAAAAGCGGGGTGCTGCTAGGCTTGTTTCAATGCTTTGCCAGACAGCCTGGGGCTCCCCAAGGTTCACCCACTGAGCAGGGTGCTCCCCCGGGTTCCTCTCTCCCACAGTCACAGCTTCGTGGCACCAAATGTGCTGCAGCCCCTTCTGCCGGGCTCCCGTGGACCAGCCCCGCTGATGGACGTGTTCCCCCAGCACTACCCAGCTGCATTTGGAGCACGGTCCCAAGGACCAGGTCACGGTGGTGCCACGGGGCTGTAGCACAGTCCTGCTGCAAGGCACCTTCTCCTGTAGGGCCCCATCCCTGGTACCCACCACAAACCCACCCTTGCCTCACCACCTATAGCACAAACTGAGCTCTCAGTTTCATATAAATCAGGATCTTTTCGTAAGAGCCAGGGAAGCTGGCAACTCCATTTATGTATTCTTCTGCTGTGATGAAATGTCAGTAGACCTTATTAATTCCCTGTGTACCAAAAGACATCTCCATTCATATTTCCTTGACACCTACTGCTGTCCATTCTTAATCAGAGGTCAAGTGTCCTTTGCAAGGGACGTGCCTGGAAATTTTAATCTGTGGTTTGAGGAGTGACTGAATGCTCTCCATGGGGCTGTTGCCTCCAAGTTACCAGCTGCTGGTGTGTCCCATGTCTGCGAAGCCATTGGGGATCCCTGCATTCGGGAGCACAACTGAGTTGGCTGTCATGGACTCAGCCACATCCAGAGCGTGCAGGCTGTCTGGACCAGGATTTTTAAGACATGACAGCAAAACAAAGCGGGTCCTGTTATACACGAATAAGTAGCTTCTCCTGCAATGGGTAGCACCAAAGCTTTGGCTGCTGAAGGCAACTACCAGTTCTTCATCAGCTTCTGCAAGAACGAGAACATTACTTCTGCTCCACTGGGAAGAAACACACAGTTCAATATGGTTTTCCCTGCCATAAAAGGTCTCTCTTGGCTTTTCAGTTCAGCTTTCTCTGCCCCAAACCACTGAGTAATGTCATTGTGTACCATGGTGCAGCCACTGCTTTGAGGTGGCTTAATTTCAGTGATGGATGAAATAATCCCTGCATATGCAGATTGTTTGGTGCTTTGAGAGATGTCTGAATAAATGACACACCACAGTGTAAGACTCATTATCTGTATTGCTTGGGAATATCAAAAATGTCTGAGGCCTCAATTTAATTTGGATGCTTATCACAGGCTCTAGAGAAATGGAAAAATGTGACAATAAGAAAACACTGCAGCAGTGATGCCAACCAGCTTCAAGCAGTGGTGGAGAGGTGGTGTATTTCCAGGCCACGTGGGAAGAAGATGTGGGTGCTGGGGGATCCTTCTCAAACACTTATTCATTCAAACAAAAGCGATGCTGGAAAGCATCCAAGTGACAGCATCTGGGGCTCTAGCAAATGCCCTGCTTGCCCCTGGGGCTGGATGAGATGTATAACAAGAGTTGCTGATGTGCAGGTTCCTCGCAGGACTGCTCACGTCAGTCAGCTACAGGACTCCTGCCTGCTAAATGAAGCAGATCTTCTCCATAAACAGTCAGTGGGGTGATAGACCCTTCACTGCAGAAGGCCAACCAAATACTCCGACTTGCCCCAGGACAGGGAACTTTCCTCACTCCCAGGTCAGCAGAGTTTGGAGCCTGAGGTCAGACAACAAATAGCTCCTCAAGTAAGGTTTTTCAGAGGTATATAAGCACTTACACATGCAGATAGCTACCTAATGGTAGCTATCTAATTTGTTTACAACATTCATGAAAAAATCTTAATAACCGATTTCTACATTTAGTCTAAATGCCTTTGAAAACCTGAGCTCTATATCCCTGTGCTTACTGGCCCCATCCACTCATGTGGGGCTATGAGAAAAGGCAGAAAAACTGACACTACGACCCTCCCATGGTCCCGACGGTTCTGCCAAACAAGACCTGAAGGCTGCTGGTCTGCTTTGGCGATGCTGTATACCCCTTTTTGGCTCAATGATCAAAGGCACAGTTCATTGCAGAATCAAGCCCACCCAGTTTACCTGAATTACCCCCTTGTTCTCTTACTGCTTTTCCCTCCCCGGATCAAAACCCTACTCCATCCCACTTTTTTCCATTGCGATTTGCCAGACAGCTCTTAGCTGCAGGGAAAATATAAAATCAATCTATTTTTCCACCACCTCATCCATCAGCTTCACACTTCTCCCAGCATCAAGCCTTCTGTTGCCAAGATGAGTTCTCCAGCAGCTGGCCACCACTGAACCACCCCAAGGCCATTTGGTTTGCTGTATCACAGAGCTGCAGAGGCTGCAGTCATCTGCCTGAGCGTGTTACGGGCAGGGGCATGGGAGCAGAGTTTGAGCTCCGTGTAATGAAATTGCAGTTCGGTAGGTTTCAGGACATTAATAGCGTGATTAACCTGAAGCAACCACGATAACAAATTGATTATCAAGAACAATAAATCATCTTCTTACGCATATAGGTAGCCTGAGTTTTTTTCACATTGGAGAGCCATGAGTGTCTACAGGAGCATAACAACGTCCAGCCCAGAGCAATACCCAGAAAAAGGCCAAAAATCACTTGATTAAACTATTTTGGGAACGCAGAAGACAAAGGAGAAGGCTGTTGGCTTTCACCTCTTTAATATTTGGACACAAGTAATGTGACAGCTTTCCTGCTATTTCCTGCCCCTCCCCACCCCTGCCTACTGGCCAGTCCTTTCAGAAGCCTTTGGGACTGACTTTGCAGGGCCCGGAGCCAGGACAAGGTGTGGCTGCTCTGGGCACGAAGGCCACGGGCAGGAGCGTGGCTGCTCCAGCACTGAGAATGCAGAGCCTGCAAGATGCACCGAGCGGCTGCGTGGTGGGCTGGGCCCCCCTGCACCCCAAAGCCCTGAGCTCTCTGGATTTGCTCACGCAGTTTTCCATACACAACCCTTTGAATGTGACCTTGTGGCGGCCGGTCACAAGCGGTGTCCCCAGGGCTCTGTGCTGGGGCCAGTCCTGTTCAATATCTTTATCAATGATCTGGATGAAGGGATCGAGGGCACCCTCAGTCAGTCTGCAGATGACACCAAGTTGGGCAGGAGTGTTGATCTGCTGGGGGGCAGGAAGGCTCTGCAGAGGGACCTGGACAGGCTGGGTCGATGGGCCGAGGTCAATTGTATGGGGTTCAACAAGGCTCAGTGCTGGGTCCTGCACTTGGGCCACAGCAACCCCATGCAACGCTGCAGGCTTGGGGAAGAGTGGCTGGAAAGCTGCCTGGCAGAGAAGGACCTGGGGGTGTTGGTCGACAGCTGGCTGAATATGAGCCAGCAGTGTGCCCAGGTGGCCAAGAAAGCCAATGGCATCCTGGCTTGTATCAGAAGTAGTGTGGCCAGCAGGAGCAGGGCAGTGATCGTGCCCCTGTACTCGGCACTGGTGAGGCCGCACCTCGAATGCTGTGTTCAGTGTTGGGCCCCTCACCACAAGAGAGACATTGAGGGGCTGGAGCGTGTCCAGAGAAGGGCAGCGGAGCTGGGGAAGGGTCTGGAGCACAAGGCTGATGGGGAGCGGCTGAGGGAGCTGGGGTTGTTCAGCCTGGAGAAAAGGAGGCTGAGGAATGTTACTTCACTGAAAGGGTTGTCCAGCACTGGAACAGGCTGCCCAGGGCAGTGGTGGAGTCCCCATCCCTGGAGGTATTTAACAGACGTTTGGATGAGGTGCTCAGGGACATGGTGCAGTGGTGGGCTGGGCAGTGTTAGGTTTACGGTTGGCCTCGATGATCTTAAAGGTCTTTTCCAACCTCTATGATTCTGTGATTCTGTGAACACAGACTCTGGGCTATCGCTAAAGGCCCGACCCAGCTGAATTCAGCTGCTTTTCCACCAGCGGTAAAAGGGGCTCAACAAGGCTCACTGTGCTGCAACAGTTGAAGAACCTTAAAGCATCAGAGACCCAAATCTCACTCAACGTAAGCCACAGCTGGAAACTGAACTCTCATTTCCTTTGAGGCACAAGTGAATAACTCCTGTCTGTGGAATATAAGTCATCTGCTCGCATCTCCTGATCCAGAAAGGAAACATCGAGTGAGCCCCGAGAAGGGCCCTGCTCACACGCAGGGGGATGAGTTATTGCCTTGCCTTGGTGATTGCACCTTTTGTCCGGAGAGGTTCATTAACGATCTGCTGTTGCATTGCAGTGCACGTAGCCACATCCAAGGAGCTGGAGATGAACGTGGCTAAGAGGGAACGAGTATGTGCCTCCCAGCCTCTGAGGCAGGCTATTTATAACATCAAGGAACATTGCAGGTGATAATTTGCAAATGCCATCCACAGGCACAGAAACAGCAGCAGAGAAATAGCCATTCGGCTTGGGGTTAGCACCCAGAGTCCTCTGCTACACCCCGTCACCGTCCACACGCAGGGAGGCACCGGCAGGGCTTACATTACACCAGTCCCAGAGCAGACCAGGGCTTGTTTTGCTTCCAGGCATCTCCTGGGTGCTCTCAAGTTTACTTCAACTGTAGCATCTCTGTAGGAGGGTGCTCAGGTGTTGCTGTAGCTCAGAACCCCCCTGTCCATGTCCCTTCCATCGACTCTGATCTGTACTGGGAAACAGCAGGTAACAGACCTCTTCATAGCCCTTCTGCCCTGGCCGGCTCGCTGGTGCGTAAGGAATTATGCAGCTGCCCTGTGCTCCTTGTACCGCGGCTAAGAGTTGAGCAGGAGTCTTCATGGAGACAGATGGGACAAGAAGTGCCAACTGCTGCTGTTAATAAGGCAAAGCAAGTCCGGCCATCCAATTCGAATTGCTGGGCCACAGCTCAGTACTTTAATTTGAGAATAACTTACAGCCAGCAACAAAAATTGGATCCAAGCCAAGGAGATCACTAAGACATCCAGGGACTGAGCCAGGGTAAGTTGGTTCCATGCTGTCTGTTGACCTGTATTAATATTGGCATCAGAGGAAAGACAGCCTGTGACCCATTTGGGCTTTGAGACCCATCGGGAGCTGCAGCAAGGCTCCCCTGCACCCCATTCACTACCTCCTTCTTCCCAGAAGGGGACTTTGGTGGAGACATTTCTGGGCCAGGAGGAATCCAGAAAGAGCTTGGCAGATTGGGTATCTCAAAGCCTGCCGCACATTGCAGCGGTGGTGGAGTCAGGACATGGAAAGACTGAGATGGCAGGGTGGGAGAACTTGCCCTCTTCCAGCCTTGGCAGCAATGCTCCCAGAGAGGGGAGGCTCACCTCTGGAAGAAGGAGCAAACACTCCTTCCCATAGCATCTTCTAGCAGAATAGCTTCCAGTCCCGTAATAATTCAGCTCTGCTGCCATCCCCAGAGCCACTGAGTCACTGCAGCACTCTTCTCCCATTAAGGATCTTGCAGGTTAAATGGACAAAATGTCTTGCTGCTTCTTGGACATCTGTGATGTAAAGGCCGTCGCCTTGGATCCAGTTTCCGCAGCCCTGCCCTGGGAGCCCTTCCCCACACGCAGGGCTCCCTGCAGCCCCACTTGCTGCCAGGAACTGAGGATGGAGGCGGAGGGAAGAGTGATCCATTATCTTAGTCTGCCAGTGACGAGACACAGGATCCTGAGAGAGACATTACAAATTCGTCTTGCACATGATATATGAACACAGGCAATTACTTAGAGAAGGATGCAATCTGTTAGAGCAACGCTGGGCCGTTGGCACGACAAACGGAATCCTTGCAGCTGCGAAGCAGCTCTGTATTCACCCTCAACCTGATCCAAGCCCCGACAGCATGGATCAACAAAACCTATTGATTTCGGGGAGGTTTCATGGCAGTCCTAATGCCCGAGGCAGAACAATGCTCCTGTAAAGACTTCTCTGCTTACTTAGGGCTTTAAAAGCATCACTTGGGTTTTGCCAGTACTCATGAGCTTGCTCTTTCCCCATGTAAGGCTCTTCTGTTGGATTGATCTTTTCGTTCCTTTTGCAATCAATATGTCTAAGCTTAGAAAGAAGATAGTTATGAGTTCAGTGGCTAGCTCTGATGGCAGTGCTGGAATACTGCTGTTTGGTTTGTATCCACCTCCATTTGTGAATGAACAGACCCCAAGGGTTTGCATGAGTGGGAGTTTAAATGGCTTTAACAGGGTCTCCCACTTAGCCAAAGGGATTCAATATATTAGATGCCTTTGATAATCCCACATTATCTTCACAAATAGATGCTGGAATATTCAAACAATGCAAGAGCAGGCTTTTAAAACCATTTGTACATCTACAGATGACACTAAGTGCCACTTAGGGAGAATCTCACTTCTGGGACTCTCAGAATAAAGTTCCTAACTCCTAATCACATACAAAGAGGTAAAAGCCTAAACCCCTCAGGCCTTGCCCGGACACCAGAGCTGCACAGACTTAGCCATGCCTAAATCAACACCCACTCTTACTAACACAAATACAGCTGAGATTGCTCATTCTGCTCTAGCTACTGCCACAGAGAAAGGAATCTCTAACAGTGCAGGCATCTTTATACAAGTAAAACCACATGCACTCAAGAACGGTACTTGATATCAGCATCACTAAGCAATCAGGACAATCCTCAGGAGACGGACACATGAAATGAACCCCGAGGTGCAGAACTGGAGCAACGTCCATCCCAGCAGCTGCCTACAAAGGAGGAGGTTGTGCCTGGGCATCCAGAGGCAGGTATTAGGAAAAAAAAAAAAAAAGAAAGTGCAGTTGGTTCATCCAGGGATAAATTTGCCACTCCTGGTGTACAGATCCGTCATTTTTAGACTTGCACTACGCCTGCCCGCGTATCTGCAGCATTTTGAAACGGTGACAGCTCAGTTTGCCACATGTTAATCCATGGTCTAAGTGACACCTGTATACAAGCAAAGTCTGAAACCCCTACACTTTGTACCTTGCCAAAAATCAGCCTTTGCAGCCTTTCACTTCTGTGCTTAGTAACCTTTATGCCCCACACACAATACTGGTGAGTCGCCAGTGCGACAAGGCAGAAGTCTCAGCGTGATAAGACTGCACCGATGCTTGTATTATCAGGCAAGGATGGATGGCTGAGTTATCCACATCTGGTTTAGTGGGAGTTTCTGGTTGATTTATGTAGGAAAATAGCACGATCAAGTGGAGGTCAAACATACATAAAAATAAAAATTCTTCCCAGATTGTTCACATCTTCATTGCGTACATGAAGCATTAAATAAGGACCGATCCCCCACTAGAACCTTTGGGTGCTGCTGCAGTTTTAGCAGGCAAAGTTACCTACTTCTGGTATTTGGCTGCAACTTTTACATGTTAATTCTCATAAGACTTCCACGGATCCATTTTTGCGTAGAACGAAAATGCTCGTTAGCATCTGGCACTGCTAGAATTGACATCCTTCTAGGTCTAACTCTGTGCAAACTGCACATGCCGCTTCCCTTCCGATTCCTGCAATGCACTAAACATTCAGCTGATCTACGCAGCTGCCATCCTTCGATCCTCACACCCCCACCCCCCCCCATTTCTGGGGAGCAGCAGACGTTAGCTAAGAGCGGGCAAACCCCTGCTTTCTCAGGTCACACGCTTTCTAACACAGCGATTCAGCCTGGGCAGGAAATTAGCTCCACGCTGCCGGTTCTTCACTGCAGAGCCATACCCCAGGCTGAGGTCTAAGTGAGCCTTGAATTCCCTCCTAGTGATAAACGGAGGCAGAGCCCATCAATATCTTGTGCTATGCAGCCTCTGTCTCTTCATATCCAAATCGCACCGATTTCATGACCCACCTCTTGACGTAGCCGAAAGGGTCCCTTTGGAGCGGTATCTATCAAGCCTCGCTGGCACCAGCAGCACAGCAGGAGCCGTGCTACTTGCTAGGCTGGTTGTTCTGCCCAGCGAAATACAATAAAGTGAATTTGCAATAAAAAGGGAAAAAACCTGAGGAGTTTCTCTTTGCAATCTCATTCCACTCCTGGGTAGGACTCTGGCAGAGTCCAAACTCCAGCTCCGTTTCAGCCGGCCCAGCAAGGGGGATTAGATCAAGGTTTTGTTTGTTCCTGCCACAGACACCCTGTCCGTAGCTCTAGGAAACCCGGTCTTGCTACTGTTACTGGTACTGAAAAATGCGTATGTGAGGGGTAAAACCAGGCCTGCAGGTCTGGCCCAAGTTTATTGGTATGGGAGGCCTAAATCCTGGGGCTTTGCTCAAGAGGAACGCAGTTGGTCTGTCTGCAGTGCTCCAGCAGGTAGGATTCAAAGTGACAGGTATGCACCTATCTGCTACATCCACACCTGGAATTTTGTTTAATAATGGACAACTCAAACTCCCCGGTGGTCCTCGTTCCAGGCGGAGGCAATGTGCTGGCACAGAAGGGGGGCAGCTCCCAATTGTGTTTGTTTCCTGTGTGATTGCCACCAGTTTTAATAAAGATGTGTGTTAGCAAACCCCAACATTTCATATCTAGAGAGAATGTATATGTACACATACATCCCTTTCCGCCTCTCCCTCTAATTTAGAAAGCATGTGTAATTTGGGGCTGACACTCTGAATGAATTGCATCTAGCTAAGTGAGATACCTTGTGCAGTCAGCTACATATTTCATTCCAAAATGCTCAGGCTTTCCTGTTTAAATCCCTTTCCCATGAATGATGACTGGTATTTAAACAAGCGCATAGCATTTTCTAAAGCATTTTATCCACTTCAATTAAAAACTAATATTTATAGAGCAAGGCAGATGTGCCGTACACCAAAAGAAAATAACAGTCCCCGCTGCTAGTGACTTTCTGCAGTAACTAGCATCTAATCACTGTTAAACTGGAATAAGTACTATTGATTGTTGCCTCTAATAGAGGATATGATTTTAAAGAACTTGCAGCACTGGACTGTTCAAGCTCATTGTATTTATTGATTGAGACTATGAAGGCTGTAATCGCATGTGAAAATACAAGGTTATCTTACGTTGGCTGTTCAAAAGGACCATCCGATACTGCCTAAATGCAATAAAACAAGTGCAACCGCAGCTGTGGAAGGACTTTGTCACCATCCCATGGCTACAGACTGGGGTGGTGGAGAGCCCACGCACCGCTGCAGGCACTAAGCACCAGGCAGGGCTGGCTTCTGACCTCTCCTGGGAAAACAAGAGGTCAGCAAAACTGAAACCCCACGCCTCGCACAGAACACCCTGCCACTGGAAACAAGAGGGGAGGCAGCATCTGTCTTGCGGTGCCTGTACAGACGTGCAACGAAGCAGCGGTCTCAGCTACGAGGTTGCTGGGTAGCGTTTCATCCCAACAGCAAAGGCCCGGAGTTTCTTCTTTAAAACTGAATCTGGCGGAGGAAGTGGCTGCAGGCAAACACTAGGAATACAGACTTTATGTGAGGGAGCTGTACATTTGGGATTAGGAGAGGAAGGAATTTTGTGGAGCAACACCTCATTTTTAATGCACTTTTAGCTTGCCTCTTCTTGTCTAATACCTACTACTGTTACTCTGTCCAGCCTCCAGAGCCTTCCACATTACACCACGGTTTATCGGTAATTACTCATTACCTTTTTTGCCATACATACTGCATACGTGTCGTGGTTTAGCCCCAGCCGGCAGCTAAGCCCCACGCAGCCACTTGCTCACTCCCCCTCGGTGGGATGGGGGAGAGAATCGGAAGAGCAAAAGTGAGAAACTCGAGGGTTGAGATAAAGACAGTTTAATAGGTAAAGCAAAAGCCGTGCACGCAAGCAAAGCAAAGCAAGGAATTCATTCACCCCTTCCCATGGGCAGGCAGGTGCTCAGCCATCTCCAGGACAGCAGGGCTCCAGCACGCGTAACGGTGACTTGGGAAGACAAACGCCATCACTCCGAATGTCCCCCCTTCCTTCTGCTTCCCCAGCTTTATACACTGAGCATGACGTCATATGGTATGGAATAGCCCTTTGGGCAGTTTGGATCAGCTCTCCTGGCTGTGCCCCCTCCCAGCTTCTTCTGCACCTGGCAGAGCAGGGGAAGCCGAAAAGTCCTTGACCAGTGCAGCAACAACTAAAACATCTCTGTGTTATCACCACTGTCTTCAGCACAAATCCAAACCATAGCCCCATACCAGCCACTATAAAGAAAATGAACTCTATCCCAGCTGAAACCAGGGCAATACGTGACCACAGAAACTGGCAACAGCCTCACAGCCCCTCAGAGCGTGAGGCTGCTGCTATAGCTTTGGTAGCAACTGCCAGGGAACAGCGAAAGGGGGCTGTCGTGCAAGGGGAGGGGGACAGGGAGCAAAGGGCAGGGTCCTCAGCAAGGAGGGTGCAGCGCCACGGGACCTGAGCAAGAAGAAGAGAGGAGCTCTAGGTTGGCTAGCAATCCGTCGATCTCCAGACAAGCCCACAGGCAAACGGTCAAGAAACCAAGACACAAACCCACGCACATCACACACACAACGCAACTTGAGTAAGGGGCTGAGCTTCAACCCATCTCCTGAGCCAAGAGGTGAAAGCCGGTGGGGGGAGACCCCAGATGGGGCTGCCAGGGCACCGCGGCCAGGTGGAGCACAGGGAGAGAGCGTACCAAAGCGAGGGAGGACGCTTCATCTGCACAGTCCTGCCCTTTTGCCAGAGTAATTAAGGAGTTATTAAGCAAAATCAGTCCTTAAAGGAACTCCATCCCTGTGCTGCTTGCAGTCAGGAGTGTCAGAGACCCCTTGGCAGTGACCGTTGCCATCTCTTCTTGCACCAGATCCTCGCTGTCTTTCTCCTTATCTCTGGTTTCTTCAACTACACTAAAAATTTCCCCCCACAGCCTCATTACAGATGCTTTTACCAAACAGCACCTACATGATTTAATGCCTTTCTGGTACCTATTAAATCAAGCGTCCTACTTAAAGACGTACTAAATTAGCCTTGCATGTTCCTTGTCAGATCATCAGCCGTGTTGACTTTTATGTTATTTCCACTTAAATCTGGGCTTTAAGTGTTTTCTCTCTCGAAATTGTTCTAAACCTTTGTATGGTATATATCAAATAAAAGGTCCTCTTTGCTGTTCTTGTGCCACAATATCACAGTGCTAGGGATTTCCTCCTGCACTGTCCTGAAGTGACAACTTAGAGGTGAGCTCCGATCTGCTCTGGATTGCTGTTTGTAGGAACAGCAAGCACTCAGCCTGTCGCCATGTTGGGCTTCCTATCTGTGCCTTCAGGAGAAAGAGGTGGTAAGAGTCTGGTGCTTGGGGAAAACAGAAGATCTATGGCGCAGGAGGCTGGTAGTTAAGTGTGCAGCGCTACAGACAATCCTTATTTTGGAGGATGTGTCCCTGATCCATATGACCCGAATCAGGGAAATGATTTGGTTCTTGGAAGGCCAAAGGAAGTTCAACGGTGTTTGCAATGATGGTTTTGACAAAAATAGTCCTCTACAACTTGCTCCTGGCTCGGAAGGGCATAGTCACCCATGTTAGAACAAGACATAGACAACTCTGATAGTTTGAAAGACTTCTTTTAACTTTCTGTTTCTAGCGTTTCTTGTTATAATCCTTGCAAAGTCCCCCGTCTGCAGCGAAATAAATGGTAGTTCAGAACTTCCAAGGTTAACAATGCTAACAGCCTCCTCGCCTGCCCATCTGCATTTTCATACGTATCCCAAATGGATCTAACTTACCACTTAAATGCTCTGCTTTGTACCAGGAAAAAAAAAATGCTGCCTAGATCAAACACTAGGACATATCTCCTAACACACGGTGCTAAAACGCTGCGGAACAGGGCTCGTGGTGCAGGGAGCGCAGCTCCTGGAGGTGCAGGGTGCTGCCAAAGCTGCGGCCTCAGCTGCAGCACTGACCGCTCTCAGAGACAAATTAATTTAAATGGTGACTACTTGTGCCAAAGCTCAGCAAACTTTCTGGCACTGGGAAGCTTGTTGTTTGAAACCAGTGCAGGGAAGCATATAGTCTCCCTTCCCCGAGGACGGAAGGGCATGTCCTGAGCCAGCACGGCTACGGACGCTACGAGAAGCAGGCAGGAAGGGTGGGAAGCCAAGGTGGCGTTGGGCACTCTACGCTTCTGTGTCCCGAAGAGCACAGAAAGAGACTTGCAAGCTGCAGCTGGGGACCACCCTACCCGAGATGCCGCTGCAGCTCTGAGAGCTGCTTCTGAGCTAAATGAGCAAAGGGAACAGGAACCATCTCCACGTCCAGCACAGGCCACGCTGCAATGGAGCAGTGCCCGTCCAGCTGCACCGACGGCTCCTTTGCATGGAATATTTTGTTCAAAGAGCCAACAGCCCTCAAGACACAGCGCCTTCTCCCAGGGAAATCCTATGAGGGAAAGCAAGAAGGAGCTCAGGTGGTGGAAGACTTCAGACCCTGATGAGCGTGTATGGGTAGAAGGAGAGCGCGGGGAAAGGCAGACTGGAGGTTACGAGAGGGGAGGGCAGCAGCCAGCTGCTCCCGGCAGAGCTCAGGTAGGAGAGCGGTGGCTGCAGCTGCCTTGGGTTTTGTTGGCTGGAAGAGTTAGAGTTTTGTAGGGAGCTCCAGTTTAAGAGGAATATCTTTTCAAAGTAGTGAGAAAATGCAGCTAGCGAAAACGCAGTTACGTTTTTAACTGTGCTATTCTCTTGTTTGTACCGGTGTGCGCGCAAGGCGCTGGAGCGGGGGAAAGGCAAGCTCCTGAGCGACAAAGGGAGAGAGCAGGGACCAAGGGTTCACGCAGACCCTCTTTGGGCTGTGGGAGGCTCAAGGGAATGTGCATTCGGTTCAGGAGGGCTGCTGGAGCGGCAGCGCGGCTGCCTTTACAACCCTCCTGCCTGTGCCCAAGGGAAGGGAGGGTGTCGAGCGCTGTCTGTCTCTCCCTGCCTGTCAGTTGGCAGCTCTCCTCCTTTATCATCCTTGCAAGTTTTATTGCCAAGTTTTTATGCAAAGTAGAAAAGCCTCATTAAGTGATGCTGAAAGTACTCCTCTGTTGATGTTAAAATGTGACAACCGTGCGAGCAAGCAAAACGTTCTGGTTGGGTTAACGCTTTGTACAGGTACAGAACGACTCTGGAAGGTGCAGAGCTGGGAGAAATCAGGCCTGGAAAGGAAGGTGAGCTGACTGAGTTTTCAAACCGTGTCAGTCTCAAAGTTGGGAAACAAGCCCAGACATCCTCATTGTAAGTTTAATACCCAGCTACACATGCCAAATGTCCTCTGACTTCTCTTACAGAGCTCCAGAGAGCAAATCCAGAAGGACAGTTATGTCCCCTCTGGTTTGCTCTGGTACCTCAGCATTTCTTGCAGTCCATGGACGCTCAGAGCTGGGTTTCATGAGGCCTTTGGAGTTGCTCTGTTGCAATCCTTTGGGTCTGGTCCTCAGGCCAGATCATCAGCTGGCGTAAATCAGGCAGCTCTGTTGCAGCCAAAGGTGCTGTTGTGATTTATAGCAGGTGAGATTGTCCTACACTCCCTCGTGGCTGGAAGTCCCTCCGTCCATCACCTCCAGGAGCGTCTGAGCCATAAAGCATCAGCTCAGAGCAAATCCTTGTGGAAGAGAACTAGGAGTTATGTTCAGACATGGCTAACAACTGGAGCAACACTAACCATGAGCTGGGTACCCAGATGGTCTAAAGAGACCAAGGCACCTCTGGAAGGGATCTAAAGGATCAGGGTGCTAAGGGGCTTTGGCTTAGAGCTGCTAAAGGAAACATTAAATGGAGACCACTCTTTGTGTGCCAACTCCTGCCTCTGCGTGGGCTTCAGCCCAGAGCTGGGATCCAGAGCAGGGCTTCTTTTAAGATCAGGTGCTTTGATTTCTTCTCCAAAAGAAGTGCTGTGCTGATAGCGTGGGGGGAGCAGAGAGCCGGGGCAGCACGTGCGCAGCGCCAGGGGAGCCCTCTCTAGCTGGGCACTTACAGAGAGCGAGAGCATCTTGAACTGCCGGCAGCCTCCATGGGGGGGATTTGCAAATTCTGATTCTTCTGCTCCAGATATTAGGAAAAAAGGCACTGAGATGGGGAATCACAACTTAAAGCCACACAAGGCTCTGGGCCTTGCAGTGGTGGATTTTTTTTTTTTTTTTGGGGGGGTGTTTAGGGGTTGTAACACCGTTGTGCACAGAGAGCTCTGGGTTCTGCTGCTGAAAGCCAGGACCTTTCACTGAAAGCAGTCTTCAGCTGCTTTCCCTGGGAGGAGATTTTCCTGGGCTGGTGTCTGAATGAATCCCTAAGACCTCAGAGCAGCTGCTGCCCCAGAAATGGGGTTGGACAAGGATTATATCCTCATTTTTTTGGTAATTCCTTTATTATGAAGGTCCCCAAAGGTTACAGAAATGGCACCTCTGCCGTTGAATCTCGCACTGGGAGCAAGGATTTGATTGCTTCTCTTCTGCTTATGCCATGTAGAAACTGTTTTCATTTGTCTGCTGATGGGCTGCGGTGGAAAGCAGAGCACAGGATGTATAACTGCAGAATTTGTCAGGTAAACCAGTGCTTAAAATATCCCTCCTCACTGCATCCCATTACATCTCTTCTCCCTGTTGCTTGTCTCATTCAGGATACTGTTAACTCAATCACTTCAGTCGTAGCTCTGCTTACAGCGCAGCATTAAGTCAAAATGGAGCAACAGCTGCTTGAGATGCAGCAAAATTCATCTCCACTTTCTATTAGCTGGAGGCCGTGGGCCCACACTGGGAAGAAGGTAAAAAGCAATTCATATAGGAAAGCTGGAAAATTAAATCTTTTGTACCAAAGAGGAAGATTTAGGCCCCATGAGAATCCATTACTCCTGTAGTCCCTGCTGTCATTCCTGATTTCCAGCAAGGCCATGATGACAGGGAGGTGTTGGCTTGGAGGAGGCAATCTTCATTCAACTGCCCAGGTGAGCCGCTATTCAAAACTTACTGTGAATTCAGTTATCTTAATATAGCCTAGGCTGAATGAAGATATTTTTATTCCAGGCTAAATGAGATGTTTTTCATGTCAGCTACTAAATTATCTCATATAGTCTAGTTGCTGCCTCCTGCTGAAGCAATGAATATCTGTGCTTGGGAGAGACAGAATAATTTCCCTGTGAATGTCTTCAGAGCAGCACGACAGTGACCTTGCTCTCAGACTCATTGCAAAGGCGCTGTGCAGCTCCCAGCAGCAGAAATCCCCTCCCCAGCCCAGGGCAGACTCCAAGAGGCAGAACAGTCCAGGCGAGGGACCGGGATGTTGGGCTGAGACCTGCTGCTGGCTCTGCCACCCATCCGTGGAGGGATCATTTCCTCACTCACCCGCTCAGCTTTTATTTAGCTCTTACCAGCTTTTATGTAGCTGGGAATCTCATTCATTGTATTTAGGGGCAGGAACGGGATGGGGTGGACAGCTCTGGCTCAGGTTCAGGAAATGGTCGCGAACTGTGCCCGTGGCCTGAGGCCAGCTTCCACCTTCAGCGGGTTTGGCTCTTGATGGCCGAGGGAGAGAGGATGCTGAGTTAGGAGCAAGCCTGAGGCTGAGCCTCCTCTTCTCCCCTTCCCAGATGGCAGCACTTCCCTCCTCTCAGAGCAAGGCCCCGAATCGTTCCACGTGCAGCGTGGAGCAGTGACTGCTGCAAGCCCTCCATCCGCGCGTGCCTCTGCGGGCAGGGCCTGGGGCTGCTCGTGCATCAGCGCTGCAAAGGCCATGGCCGCTTTTTAGTGTCTTCAGCTGTCGTCACAGCGCTGTCCGTGTCCTTAACAGCTGGGATAAGGGGCTTGAGCTTGCAGTTGGGTTTGGCAAGTCTTTACCGCATCCTAGGCTCTGCGGCAGAGCTGGCGTGTCCTCGCGTGCCTGAGCGGCTGTCGCGGTAGCGCTGTGTTCAGGGGGGGTGGTTTGTATCTGCTGGATTAACCGCGTTATGGCCCTGTAGCAGCTTTGCTGCCTGTTAACACCAAGTTAAATCGGTGAGGGACAGAGCCCTTCTGACTCCCTTTGCTTCCACGGGGCAAGGTTGTTCTTCAGGTTAGACGAAGGCTGACTGGCGAGTTGCTGAAAAAAGACTGGGCACGCTTTAGCCTTTGAAAGTGGCTGTTGGAAAGTGGCTTGGGCTGAGCAAACCCGGATACTCCAGCATCTCCAAAGAGATTGGGACTGGGGTTATGCAAAGGGTGTTTAACGTGCACAGCAGCGCGCTGGCTGCTGGGCTCGCTGCACTTCGTGCATTGCTGCTGCTGGGAGCTCAGGGAGGGCCACAAAGCCAGCTCCTAGTAAAAGAATAACTCACTCGATATCATAATCCTGGTGGCTTTACTCTCTGCATCTAAAATGATGAGATCAGGTGCCATCTAGTGTAAACCCATTCTTTTAATGCAGATGTGACTTCATCCCGGTTTCTGTTATTTCTGCCTTTTCCCACTCTGATGTGCAAGATCTAAAATCCACAACTGCTGTAACAAAAGCACTTCAGGGCTTCCCCTGGGAGATCCTGCAGTAAAAGCCTCGCCAGGCACCCGCTGGTGCTGTCTGCAGGGCTAAAGGGGGGACAGCAGAAGCGCAGAGGTCTCAGACCTACACCACATCTGTTCTACAGCCCAGCCGGGGAAACGAAGCAGGGGCGGGGTGGGACGGGATGGATGTGCTGTGGGGTTGAGTCTGTGGCTGGGGGCAGCTCTGGGCTGTCCCTCGTGCCCCTGGCCGGGTGTCTTCCTTCTGTAGCTTCTGCAAAATGATCATGGAAATAGCTGGCTCCTAGGAAGAGTGAATGGGCCTGATCCAGCCTGCACTGAACTCAGTGGGAGACGTTCCTTCCCCTTGGATAGGAGCAGGTGTAACGTAGCACTCTGCCCCAGGGTTTAAAGCATAAAGACTTATTTCACATCCCTCCCTACCCCTGCTCCCCTCTGAGGATGCTGCTGCTGAGTTGCCAGCGGCTGGCCAGGGTCCCTGGGGAGTTATAACCCCACCAACCACCCCGTCACCATCGGGTCACCAGGCAGTGAGGGCAGGGAAGACTCAGGAGGGCAGAAGGCTGAAGCCACTCTCTGGGAACAGGGAGCGTTGGTATAAATACAGACGGTACTGATTCGTGAAGGATGTGTCCATAAATATTTATTCTTTTTACCCCTCCTAGTTGACTTACAAGAAAAATTGGCTGCTTCTGCCTGCAAAAGTGTTTTATGCTTATTTAACTGGAGTACGACTGTTGCTGCACTGAGATGCACAGCCACGCACTTGCACGTCTACCGGTGCGGTTCTCCCTCCTCATGCAAAGGTGACTAGGAAATATTCAGTTTAACTCTAGTCTGAGATGTAAAGTCATGTTGAAAATTAGGGAAAGCTGAGCTGATGCTTTCCAAGCTTGTACCAGGGGAACTCCACTTTCCTTAGGGCACGGGGAAGGGGAGGGCTGGGGATCGGTTCATCGCTGCCATGTGTGGGAGCTTTGCTTGGAGCACATCTGCTGGGTTCAGAGCTTCCAGGACGAGCCAATCCTGCCTCAGGGGAAGAGAATAAATATTTTAAAATGTAATCAGAGTCATTGGGGAAATATGACAGGATTTAAACGATGACATAACACGCTTGTCTTGTCTCTGCTGCCTGTGCTAATGAGCATGAATTGAGAGCATTAGAGATCTATCCACAGGCATTAGTGTGTGTGAGTCAGGGGATCACAGCCTTAATTAGTCTCATCCACTACTGGCAGCCCAGCCACTTGCCTGCCCGGTGCGGTCAGAAACGCTCTCCGATGCTCTGGAGTTACGCAGGCTTCGGCATAGCACCGTGCTGCCGCCCAGCACGTCCTGAGGCTGGACCTACACCTGGGTGTAGGGGGCTGCTTTTGTCTTCGTCTCCCTAAGAGAAATCTGAGCACTTTTGCCTCTCTTCTGGGGAGTTTCAGAAATGTTATGACAACTCTGAGACTTCTTTTGTTTTCCACTGAACACCTCTCGCTTTAGGAGAACTTTCAGCATTCAGAACCGCTTTTTTGCTAAAACCAATATTTGCTCCACCAAATGCTTAATTTCTACGAGAAAATGAGTTTTCAGCTAGAGGCAAACAAGTAAAAGCCTGCAGAGAAAGGATCCAGGATGCAAGTTTGTCCTGGCTTTTCTTCCCACCCCTCCATGCTCCTAATTCCCCAGTGTGGCCTTTTCAGTGAAACTCCATGAAGCCCCATCGAGAAGGTTTAGCCCGGCAGCGGTGCGGCTGCTGATCCGTGTGGGTGCTGGGAGGGAACTGAGGCTGAACGCAGCCAGCCGTGCTCCTCCGGCTAGAGATCGTCCTCTGGCACCTCTCGGCATTGCCCTGATGGTATGAAATTAATTTTGAAAAAGAAAATCACATGGCTGGTGTGATTGATTAGATGCCTTTGCCCTGCTACATTTAATCGATGGCAGCGGGTATTTATTGCATTATATACTACAAATCAGTAGTGATTAGTGCCTCATTAACCTTTTCTGTTCTTTTGATTGTCATCTTGTAGTGTTGTAATAACAGAGCATCCCTCTCCAGCCCGGCAGAGATGGGTTTGTAGGCTGGAGAAGATGAGCGCTGATGCTTTTGATGAGGAGTGTGACCCTGCAGCCCTATTACTTCTCTGAGTAAGTGGAGGAAATGTGGTGTAAATCATCCCCCCCAGGAGAGAGATGCTCATGGGAAGGTTCACTCGCCTCCAGGCTCCCGTGGCGTAGGCATCTCAACCCCGTAACTCTGTGGCAACGGTTGAATAGGGAGCAAAACTCTCCGCAGTGCAAAACCTCTGGCGTGGTGAATATGCCTGCAGAAGAGAGATCTGCCGGGCGCTCTGGCAGTATTTCAGGGTTGTCACAGCAGGAGTGAGCTGCTCCCAGTGACTTTTTTGTGTCGCACTTGCCCCCAGGACACAGGACAGTCTCTGTTGTGATAGATGCACGGAAAAGCAGAGCGCCTCAGTCAGCAGCTGTAAGGAGGAACCTCCCTTTTTCCCCAGATGTTTGTTCCCCCGCATCTGTGCGATCAGACCTTGAAGCCGAGTGACCCTGCTCGCTGGGGCGAGCAGTGCTCCTGATGCAAACCTGCGGGGACAGCGTGCGCCGCTGCAGTCAGTCAGCTGGATTTCCACCGCTGCAGAAAATGTGGTTGGGAGGTCGGCCCATGAATCCTGCTAGACTGACAGGCTTCCACAAGTAGTAGACTTGGATAAATTTATTTGAATTAGATAAATGTCTTCAAATTAGATAAATATCTTCAAATTAGATGAGCTCTGTGTGAGTTTGTCAATTCTCAGTGTGAGCGAAGGGCCTGAATTTCCCACCCGCCGGGAGGCTGAACTTGTGCGAATGAGCTCTGCAACGCTCAGGCCTGTTGTGAAGTTGTCGGATATATTAAGAGCTCTTCAGAAAGGGACTGTACTTCCCTCAAATTCATTCGGCACTCTCCAGCCCCAGGGACCGCTGTAAGTAAGCATCACAGCTCGTGTGTGATGTGCTGCACTGGCTTGGGTGCCTCAACTGTAGCTCCTAGAGAAGTCAGGGCTCTGGCGTGCAGACACCCAGTATGAGGCAGTCCTTGCCCGAAGGGTGGAGACTAATTAGGCCACTGGGCTGGGGAAGTGATGTGCCCAGCAGGAGGAGAATTCAGGGTTGGAGGCATAAATTTGTCCCATGGCACCTCCCACGCGCAAGGCAGACCCCGATCGTGCGTAAAGGCAGCACCGAGGTTAAAGAGTCTGTGCTCTCCCCTCTGTCAAAGCATCCTGCAGCTTCACGTGCTAATCCAGCTAGTCCTCCTCTGCCACCCAGCTCATCTACGTGAGAATATTGGACTTGCTTGACAGTTTCCACAGGTAATACAAATAAGCCCAGTCCCGTGGAGCACTGGCACCCCTACGGCTGGCTCCTTCTGCATGTGTTGCGTATGCCACTGCTCCGGAGACTTTACCTCTCACACCTAAGGACAGTCAGCCCTCGTGATCAGGCTCCGTGTCCTTTGTACACCGAGAAGTTTAACGGCCAAGGTGCCCAAATCAGAGACCAGGCAATGACAAAGACTGACCCTCAGCAAGTCTCTGCTTTGTCTGTCCATAACATCCAGGCCCACGTTGTGACTTACAGATGATTTGTGCTGGGCATTTAAAAAAAGCCAAAAAGCCAGTGACGCAAGTGGCTTTTTCTTTCAGGCATTTCAAAAAGGACTAGCGAGAGCCTAAGTGCAAGAAATTGCCGGAGAGGGGAGGAGGACTGCAGCTTTCAATGGCCTGGTGCTGTGACGCAGGGTTACGCTCGCTGGTGCTGGCACAGAGGAGAGATCACTGCAGGCAAACCTGGGTGAATCTGCTTGTAGTTGGGTTTTTTCACCAGAAAACATAGCTTTATCTAAAGCAAATGCTTTCCCAAAACGTGGTTTTGTTTTAATTTGAATTGCTTTGACTTTGGGTTTTAATAAGTGTCAAAGCATTCCAATGGCATTAAAACAAAATATTTCTGGTGCTATAGGTGAAACTATTGCTCTCTGTTTGATTTGATTATCAATCAAAACAAACTTTTTAATCCAGGCAGTATCTAAATGACTGATAAACTGTAATCCTGTGGTGTCCACCCTATGGAAACAGTACGTCTCAGTGGTTTGGAGCTAAAATTCTCATCTTTGATCTTCTCTTGCACAACGGAAAACAACAAATTCCCACCCAACTGAACCTGCTTCAGGCTGGCTTTGCTCAGTAACAGTCTCAGTGTGGCACTGAGCAATATGAGCATGAAGATTTGTAGATATGCAGATACAGGAGGATTTTAAGAAGTGTCTGAGTTCCCTACCTCCGCTGCTGCTTGACCCGTGCTCTTAAGCATCTACCCCTGGCTGATGGCTGGGACGTGTCAAACTGAACTTGGCCTAATTAAGCATGGCAGCGCCCGTAAATTGGAAACATTCCTGATGCGAGTGGATTACATTTATGCTCCTAGCTCAGAGTTTAGAAAATCCCCCTTGAAATGATGATTTATCACTGCTCCTAGGGCTTTTCTTTAAATCCGACTTCTGCCTGTTACACCTGGAGCTGAAGAGATGGAGGATGCGTCTCCGCTGTTCGTGCAGCTCCCAGCACGGCGGGGAACTGGTGTCTGAATTGTGCTGGATTCAGCTTTACCGCAAGACAAACGGTGAGGTGGTGCTGGAGCCCACGGCACCCAGGACTCCTGTTAGAAAACCCTCCTGATGCTTTTCCCTCTGCATTGGCTATTTCTGCAGAGCGCTTAACTGCAGCACTCAGCCGATTCTCGCCCGTGCTGAGGAAAGCACGCGTTCAAGCTGCACAAACCAGCCCAGCCGGCCAGGGACAGAGGATTGGGAGCCAATCTGCTCAACAGGGATCTAGCCGAGAGGCAGCCCTGAGTGCCAGCCATCTCCTAATACTCTCTTAAGGAGCCTAACAGCACAGGCAGCCGCTGCTTCCTCCCTGGCCCTCCTCGCAGTTCAGCTCAGTCCTCCAACTCTGCAGCAAGGCATTTCCAAGCAGAATTAACGTGCCGTTGTCTTCTTGCTACAGTGCCCTTTAATTAGGAGCACAGCTGCTCTGGAAACATGGAGCTCGCTTTTCAGAGTGCTCTGGAAAGTGATTACAGTGGATTAAAGCGGAAAGGTTAGGCAATTTATTCATCTGGCACTTAGCAAATGCATCAGATTATTTTGTGCTGCAAGGATGATTTAAAAAAGAAAATGAGTAACACCTTTTTCAGCTCTTGCTAGCCTTGAGGCACTCTGCTGCACGAGCTAGGTGTTGGATCTGAAATGCTGTTTGAGAATTGAGCCTACGCAGTGTCCAACTGCTCCAGCAGCTCTCAGCTGGGTGTGAGGGTGCTGGAGTTTCGTTGCCGGTGCCTGTGTAGCCCCTCCAGTTAACAAAGGTCCAGTTCAGCCAGGAGTTGCCCCAGGAATGAATGTAGACTCTCAGCGTTCACTAGTCTCAGCCCCAAAGGGCCGCTTACCCGGATGTTTGCAGAGTAATGCCCTTTGTACCTGGCATTGACTTTCCATCCTGAGCCCTTGCCGCCAGCTCCCCAGCTGGCAGAGCTCCCTTTCTGAAAGGACTATTTTGATTTACGGTGGTGAGAATCTGGCCCATTGAGCCACGCAGCCCTACAGAGGTATTGCAAGGTGCTGTGAGGCATTTGTTCAGCAGTGTTATTTGTGCTGAGAAAGCTTTGAGAGGTTTCCTGGTGTGGTTCCAGGGGTTCCAGGTGGTTTCCAGAGGTTCCAGGTGTGGGAACGCTCCTGCGCCCAAGAGCTGGATGAACCCTCTTTCCCCTCTGGCCCAAGGCCGTGTGCTGCCCTCTCTCAACTGCATGGCTTAAGTGCTTAAAGCAGTGGAAACGATAAAGCCTCCAGAAATTCATCAGATTCACTCCAAAGCTGAGGTTCTATGAGAAGATCTCAATCCCTTTCTTCTCCAAAGGGAAAGCAGCGGGGGTCCCTGGCTGGACAGTATATGATGAAGATCCAACTTGCACAATGTGCGAACAATCTAAATCTGTAAAACATCTGGGGATTAGAACTTGGTACGTGATCTGTGAGCAGACACTAGACCAGGCATCACATCCAGCCCTGCTCCAAAGGGGTGCCTTGGAGTTGTCCTATGGCAAGTAGCAGCTGGATGGGGCATCCCGAGGATGAACAGCCTCTGCTGGCACGGCCGTAGTAGCAGCAAGAAAACAGAATTATTTCCAAATGCAGCTGGATGTTGTGCACATTTCTGCCGGGTAGCATTGGATTGAACTTGTTTTAGGCTTGGGAAACTGGTTTTGTGATAGTTTCTGGAGTAGTGGTCAAAACACCAGGGACCAAATGCCACTGCTGGGCAGCTTTGGTCACTAAATGCCCGCGGCGGCTGTGGCTTGGGCATTGCCGTGCTCTGCTGAAGTGGGAAGAACTGGATGTGCTGCTCCAGTCCGGAGCTAGCGCAGCGCAGGGGCAGCTCTGTCTGCGTCTGCTTGTGTGAACGTACTTGGTGTCTTCTCGTAGGATGAAAAAAGCGTGGAGACGCTCGGATGCTGCGCTTGTGGGAACAGCGGTGCTTTAAATAGAGGATTCTTTGAGCAGGGTACTAAGCATTAAAATTGTGTTTGAGTGCGATTCGAAGACATGCAATACCTTGTTTGCCCTTCTCTTATTTTGTTTGGCTGACGTAGGCATATTTTTGTTTTTACTCACTTTTCTATCCTATATTGTCCCTTTTTTCCAGTAATGTTGACAGTTCCATCTGCTTATTTATCACCCACAGTTAGAACCCGAATTTCAATTAGCAATCTGCTTTGTTCAGTTTTGTTTTAAACAAGGCATTGAAAGCTCCAACAAAGCTTTAATACATAAAACTACTTGTAATGCAGCTGTTAAAGCTCTTCCATCATATCCATGAACAAAATGAACTCTATTGCTATCAAGATGCATCTGATAAATTAGGTTTAATCCTCCCCTACTGCAGCGGATAGAAGACACTTCAGCGAAGACAGACAGATTTCAAATGGCTGAGATGGAAAATGGTCTTTGCTCAGTGCTCCGGAGATGTACAAGAAACTAAAACCTCATGTAGTAAGAAATAATTCATCCAGCAACTGGAGAAGCAGTCCCTGGATTTCTGCACTGACTTCTAATCTTACGCTTCACTATCTGAAGTCACAAGTTCGGGGTGCGGAAGCAGAGAAGAAGGTGGCTAGGCGCGTGGCAGCGTCCCAGGCAAGGACGTGCTCCCCTGAATCCCACCGATCCACGCTGTGGTTCGCAATTCCGGCTGCCTGCGGCCCTGCCAGCTTCTTGATCGCTGGATCTAGGTCACCAGGATCCCTCATAGGAAGGGCTTCTCTGGGGCGGCTGACTCAGCCAGGATTTGCTAAAGGAAGGGGGGTTAATTGCAGAGAGTTTGGGTTTGACTCCAAGCCCAACATCAGAAATTGCCTCAACACCCTGTCAATAACGCACGTGCCTAAACCCTATTGACTTGCGATTAAAACGCAGCCAGTGCTGAAGGTCTCTGCTGAATCATGGCTGAAGGGATGAATCACCGCCATTACAACTTACCAGTTACAACTACCAGGACTACAACTTAACGACAATCCACCGGTTGGCACACCAGGCGGTGGAAAAACAGCTCTGTGGGCTAAGTAATGGCCGCCATGTGCCCCGGGGAGGCCGTTCTCCTGGGCTGTGGGCCCATTCGCTGGGTAAAGAACTGGCTGGAGGGCTGGGCCCAAAGAGTGGTGGGGAATGGAGTTTACTCCAGTTGGTGGCCGGTCACAAGCGGTGTCCCCAGGGCTCCGTGCTGGGGCCAGTCCTGTTCAATATCTTTATCAATGATCTGGATGAAGGGATCGAGTGCACCCTCAGTCAGTCTGCAGATGACACCAAGTTGGGCAGGAGTGTTGATCTGCTGGGGGGTAGGAAGGCTCTGCAGAGGGACCTGGACAGGCTGGGTCAATGGGCCGAGGCCAATTGTATGGGGTTCAACAAGGCTCAGTGCTGGGTCCTGCACTTGGGCCACAGCAACCCCATGCAACGCTACAGGCGTGGGGAAGAGTGGCTGGAAAGCTGCCTGGCAGAGAAGGACCTGGGGGTGTTGGTTGACAGCCGGCTGATTATGAGCCAGCAGTGTGCCCAGGTGGCCAAGAAGGCCAATGGCATCCTGGCTTGTATCAGGAGTAGTGTGGCCAGCAGGACTAGGGCAGTGATCGTGCCCCTGTACTCGGCACTGGTGAGGCTGCACCTCGAATGCTGTGTTCAGTGTTGGGCCCCTCACCACAAGAGAGACATTGAGGGGCTGGAGCGTGTCCAGAGAAGGGCAACGGAGCTGGGGAAGGGTCTGGAGCACAAGGCTGATGGGGAGCGGCTGAGGGAGCTGGGGTTGTTCAGCCTGGAGAAAAGGAGGCTGAGGGGAGACCTCATCGCTCTCTACAACTGCCTGAAAGGAGGCTGTAGAGAGGCGGGGTCGGTCTCTTCTCCCAGGTAACAAGTGACAGGACGAGAGGAAATGGCCTCCAGTTGCGCCAGGGGAGGTTTAGACTGGATATGAGGAAATGTTACTTCCCTGAAAGGGTTGTCCAGCATTGGAACAGGCTGCCCAGGGAAGGGGTTGAGTCCCCATCCCTGGGGGTATTTAAAGGACGTTTGGATGAGGTGCTCAGGGACATGGTGCAGTGGTGGGCTGGGCAGTGTTAGGTTTACGGTTGGACTCCACGATCTTAAAGGTCTTTTCCAACCTCTACGAGGCCGTGATGCTGTGATTCTTCCCGCTCGCAGCGTGGCTTCCCTGGGGGTCCCCTCGCAGCGGGCCGTGCCCGGGTGCGGATGCTGTGCGGGCGGCCGGGCCCCGGGCGGGTGCCGAAGCCCTCCGCGTGCGTTGCCGGCTCGCACACCGGGTAACCGGCCTCGCCCTTGCGGGGTAACGCTCCCGCGGGACGGGCGGGCCCGGGAAAAGCGACAGCCGCCGCTCCGCGGGCGGGAGGCCAGGCCTGAGGAAGGGCGGACGGGCTCGACGCCGCCGCTGCCCGCCCCGCCCCGCCCCGCCCCGCCGTCCCTCCAGCCGAGCGGCTCCCGCCCGCGCCGCCTCCCCCCGGGCCCGGCTCCCCTGACGGAGTCGCCGCGCGGCTCACCCCTGCGATGAGCTGCGGGCGGGCCTCAGCCCGGGCGGCCCCGCGGCAGGGACGCCTCGGCCACCTCCCCGCCGGTACCGAGCGGCCGCGCTAACGGGCCCGGTAGCGAGGGCCCGGTAGCGAGGGCCCGGTAACGAGGGCCGCGCGGGGCGGGGCGCTGGGGCGGGGCGGGGCGCGGTCCCGCCGCCGGGGCCGCTCTGTATAACCCGTCTCCCGGCAACGGCGGGCACGTCACTTCCTGGGGAGCCGCCGGCGAGCGCGCGGCCAGGTGGAGTGGCGCGTGCGGCGCCGGCCGGGGCCGGTCCGGTCCCGTCCGGTGCCTCCCGGTCCGGCGCCGCCCGGCGCGATGAGCGCGGAGCTGGACGCCGTGTCGGTGCGCTCCTCCTCGTCCTCGTCGGGCTCGCTGGGCTCGGCGGCGGGGCCGGCGCCGCGGCCGCTGTCGGCCAACGTGCGGCGGCTGCACCAGGCGCTGACGGCGCTGCTGAGCGAGGCGGAGCGGGAGCGCTTCATCCTCTGCCTCAACGCCTACCACGGCCGCCGCAACGTCTGCGACCTGGTGCGCTCCCTCCGCGCCCTCCTCGACGGGCCGCGCCGCCGGCAGCTCCTGCCGCTGCTCCGCCTGGTCCTGCCGCGCTCCGACCAGCTCCTCTTCGACCAGTACACCGCCGAGGGGCCCTACCTGCCGCCGCCCGGCCGCCCCCCGCCGGCCCCCGCCCCGCCGCCGCCGCCGGTGGTCCCCGGCGAGCTGCGGCAGGTGACCCTGCGGCGGAGCAAGGCCCACGAGGGGCTGGGCTTCAGCATCCGCGGCGGGGCCGAGCACGGCGTCGGTATCTACGTGTCCCTGGTGGAACCGGGCTCCCTGGCCGAGCGGGAGGGGCTGCGCGTCGGCGACCAGATCCTGGGTGTCAACGGCAAGTCCTTGGACAGGGTGACCCACGCCGAGGCCGTCAAGGTAAGCCGGCTCCGGACCGGGCTCCGGCTGCTCTGCCCCCCGGCCCGGCCCGGCGTTCGGCCGCCGTGCGCCCCGTCCCGGGCTCCGCTTCCTCCCCGCCCGGCTTTGCCCCTCCGGAGCCGGCGGCGGTGCCTGTGCCCCCGCTCCCCCCCTTCCTCCCTCCCACCCTCCCTCCCCCGGGCGTTGTCGCTGCGCGCCCCGTCCTGCTTCGCCCCCTCCGGCTTTGGCCGCTGCTCCGTCCCGCTTCCGCCGGTGGGACGGGAGCCCCTGCTCCCCCTCTCTGGGAGGCGGCGGTGGAAACCTGCAGCCCCTCCGGGGAGCGGCTCCGGGTTTGCATCGTGCGGGGGAGATCGGGCTCGTCCCGCCGGCGGACGGGCACCGGCAGAGCGCGAAGCCGAGCCGGAAAGTTCGCGGTGAAAATAACGGTGCCTGCTGATAGCAGGGCCAGCCGGTAGCTGCCGGGGGTCAGCCCGGCACCGTCTGCAGCTCTTGGCGCGGCGGGTCCATCCCCTCGGGGGCAGCGACGCTTTTTTATCAGAACACTTCTGAAACGTAGCGATGCTGCTTGTGTCTTCCTTGCGAGCTGGGAGGCTTGTGGAAGTTGGGAATCCGCTTGAGCCGGGTTTGAAGGCATGTAGTCTAGCTGCTATACCATGCTTTCTCCTCCCAAAGGTGGAGAAACTGAGGCACGGCGAAGCACACACACACCCCCCCCCCCCCCCCCCCCCCCAGGACTGCTTAGTGCCCAACGCAGGAGCTGATCCCAGACCCCCTCCTGACCGTGTCGGGGAGAGAAGGAGAACGCTTACGCAACTGAAGCGTCCCCGGCTCTTCCCGCAGCACAGCGTGCTCCCATATGCGCCGGAGACCTGTTGTTGTACATAACAGCAGGGGTGCTATCGATAAAAGCTGTCATGTAAGGCGAGGTGGGGGAGCTCCATAAGCTGTGGGATTTTCACCTGAAGCTCGGTGTTTTGGGGCAAAGTCCATGTTTGGCCATCACAGAGATGATCTTGTGGCTGGTGGGCTCAGCTCAGGGGGTTCCCGTGGCACAGCAGTGCCAGGCACAAACCTATTGAGCTGGAAAATCAACATTTAGGGCCCCAATTTGTAGGCAGTGCGTGGAGAGCAGGGATCTGGGCTGACAAGACTGTTTTGCAGCTGTTTGTGCTTTAATTCTTCCGTAATAAGCTAAAGCACTTCTGTTGGCAGCCTGCTTCGTGTGGCGCGTTGCTCTGACAGTGCATTAATCTTGCATGGCTTTGAACAGCGTCTTCACAGCCAACCTGCGTGCTCCCGGCCCCATCTTGAAATCTGTGCCCCAGGCAAGGGCATGTCTTCCAGGCTGGAAATGTCCACGGTAATCTTGAGACGAGAGCAAAGATTTGTAGGATTTTTTATTATTATTATTATTCCTAATGATAGGATGACAACGGCGTAAGCTTTCAGAAGTTACTCTGCAATTTTGTGCCCTGAAGAATGCAAAAAACATATTTTGGCTACAGCGTTGGGATGGGTAGAAACCAGGTGTCAGGAATTCTCTGGTCTGTTAAGTGACTTCATCTCTAATTCAACCCACTCTGCTGGGTAATTCACATCGCTTTCTGTTTGTTCTCTAATATAATGTACGTGATGTCTTTTAGACACTAGTGAGTGAAACTAAGTGCTTCCTGCACAGAAATAATTCCTGTAGGATGCAGTTTGCCAAGGGATTGTTCTGTGACAAGAGCTGTATTTTGCTAATGTGATCTCGATACAAAAGAGAAGAAGCTTAGAAATTGTCTGCTTGTGTGCTGAACTTCTTTAAACAAGAGTTTCATCGCACACCCGGCTGCGCTGGTATCTTCTGGAGCTCCTGCACTCGTGTTACGTCTGGGAAGGGTTTTGTGACCCGTGTAGTGGTGGTAGAAACACATTCCTTGGGACGAGTCATGGAGTGATTTACAGTACGGCTGTAACAGTTCCTTTGGAGATTTTTAAAATTAAGCGAGTGCTAATTTGTCCTTGCGTGCTGCATTTGGGAGGGGGGAAGCGAAGAGTAGATCGCAGTCAGCGATGCTGAAGGGCAGCCTTTGGAGGATTTCCCTGGGGTTAAGGTACAAACACCTCAGCCTAATGTTTTGGACATTGGGCAGGGTGTCAGAGCTGCAGGGGCAAGAGGTGGTGACGTACAGGGTGGCCTGACCCCGTGTTCTCTGTTTCTCCTTGAAACCCAGGATCTCGGGCTCAGTCTTGACGTGTTAGCAGCTCTGCAAAGGCCTCTGGCTGTGGTCTGGTCTCCTCGAGCAGAGCAACCTCCCCATGTCCTGATGTCCTCGCTGATGTCTGTCGGTCTGCTCTGTAGTGGATCAGTGGAGAGAGAAACGTTGGATCAACAGACTTGTACCAGAGTGAGGTTTGGTCCTGGAATTTATGCGTGCGTTGTACTCGGGATCAAATACAAAGAGGGGGAGAAAGGTGAGCAGAGAGAGGCTTTCTTAATATAAAACCACATCTGTGTAGCTCGCTCTCCCAAACGCTGTCTGCCTGCTGTAGACGAGCAGATGTGGTGAACTCTCTCTCCGTCAGAAGCTCTCTGATTAAAGCACAGCTCCCGCTTCTGTGTGTGCGGCGATGGTCTGGCTCTCCATCTGTCTGAGAAGCACGTTCCCGTGCTGCGCTTCCATCTTGCCTGTCCTGCAGCAAGAAACTGCCTGTCTAGGACGGCGTTGTTATTCGCAATATGCAGAACGTGTTGTTGTGAGAGTTGTCAAAGCTTGTCCTTCGGGGCATTAAGACGACTGCGGAGATCAGGAAGGCTCCTCCACTGCTGGCCTGGCCTGCTCCCAGGCACATCGCGCTCTCCGGGGTGAGCAGGACAAACTGACTGAACCAGAAATCAACTTTCGGTCTGTCAGGGTGCTGGAGGTGCCCAGCTGCGAATGCGGGCAGTGAGGCAGCTGTTCAGACGGAGCAGTGAATAAATACGTAGTCTTAACTTGTTTGTGCAGTCTTGTAAGGACGTTCACACAGCAGTTACTGCATTCATTTCACAAATTGCCGTAGCTCGGTTGCCTTCTTTCCGTGCACGTCTGGCCGGGCAGGAGTACCCCAGCCGTTTCCAGCACCCCTCTCTAGGAGAGAGGCGCTGCCTTGGGGCGGGAGCAGTTTCTGTCTTCTGCCTTGTATTTTCAGGCATCGCTCGGAGCCATGGTGTACCAAAAGTGGAATCATGGCACCAGATGAAAACTGCCACGACACTGGGCAAAGAAGACAAAAGTAACGAGCTGTGTGCTGTCCCAGCTGAAAACTGACTGGTGGCCTGTGACCAGTGCGATGGGGTTTGTAGATATTTTAGTGTAAATTAGGTAAAAAGTGGAATTCTGACTTAAATGACAAGATTCCCTAAGGACTCCAAATCAATTCATTTAATGACCAGCTTCTTAACCTTTGTTGGAGTAGTGGTGTTTTATGCCTTGTCTGCTTTGTGCTCTCTGTTTCATCCAAATCAAAATTAAATGACTCCATTACAATTATAGCTCTATCATTCCAGCATTCGAGAGTGCACTTTAGCGAAAGATCACTGTAATTTGAATTATGGTGTAAGTGGAGAAGTTTGTATTGGCTGTCCTATTTTTAGAGCTCGCTTGGCTTTCGTCAGCCTTGCTATATGTACACGGTTGATATTGTAGCAGTCGTGCTGAAAGTTTGTATTGATAAGCCGTAATGTTTTGTCCAGAGTAGTTAAAATTGAGGGGCTTGTGGTTTTAGGCCGTCAAAACGTTACACAGGGAGGTATTTCTCCTCTACTCTCGGGTTTGCATTAAACTCACGCTCCCTTTCTCCCCCACCCCTTACTTCTGTTGCTTTGCAGTAGGTTTTTATGCCCTTTAAATAATTTAGAGACAAAGGGGAGAAGAGAAAGTGTAAAGTATTGTGATTCTGATGGATCATTCCTGATTGAGGATTTGGCTTAATGGGCTACACCAGCCTCAAAAGAGCTGCACTGGTTCCACCATTTGCCCTCCTGTGTCTTTCTCTTCAAGCTGACAGCTGGGCAAATCTGGATGAGCTTGACCAAAATCGCCAAAACTGGACTAGTTTGTATGCATTGGTCTTGGGGGGTGTGATTCTTTCGTCTGGGTGTAAATCTGTGGTAGCTTTGCCAAAGTCGGTGGACTCGCGTGGGGTTTATTCTGAAGGAGCTGCGATAGTTCAAGTCCACGGTCTGGGGCTCTTCAGAGCGGCTTTGGAGAGAAGCGGCGGCTTTGCTGCAGGCTTCGCTGCAGGCATGGTGGGGCCGGGGGAAGGCTGGTGATGAGGCAGATGGCTTCGGGACAAGGCAAAGGTCTGGAACGCAGCGCCGTGCTCTGCCCGCTCTCCCTGCTGCAGCCCTGCCCCGAGGGCTGGCCTGCGACCAGGGGCATCGCGTTGCCCGCTGCCACGGGCTCTCTGCTCGGGCAGGGGCCTTCGCTCCTTCCGAGCCAGCCTTTCCGTCTCCTGCTCTGACAGGGTCAAGTGGGCATTTAAAAATAATCGAAAGGAGACTAAGATTCTTTTAATGTTCTATTCTATTCATTTGGACTGTCGTGACGGCAAACAAGGCGATCTCTTCGGAGGCAGTAATATTTCATACGAGGTAGAAAGGGCTCCAGCTGTTTGTGCTCTGGGTGCTTGTGCTATTGCTAAAAGACCGCTGAGAAATGACAGCAGGGCAGCCCTGAGCCTGGGAAGCGCGTTTAGAGCGATTTTATCTTCCAGGCAGCTTATAAGAAAGCAAATCTCATTTCATTGTTTTTTGTGATGCCCAATTAATTGATTATCGTTATCTGAGACTGCTTGTTTGCTGTAGTCAGTAATCACCACTGTACTGTACAGGCATTGTAACAGCTTGTAGGAACGAATGCAGCTTGGTTTCTTTGGTTGGTTTTTAACCCTTCCAAGTACTTGGAGTTGTGGACCATCACAGGCAGCCGTGGCTGGGATGAACGAGGAGTGAAAGCAATACATCGATCTCCCGATTCTGTAAAGATACCAGGCTTGTTCCTTTAAATGCCTGCTTGCTTATCTCTGTGCCTCTGTATTTTTAGAAGTCGCTGACTGATCCAGAGGCTAGAAACCTCTCACCTTCCCGAGGGATCTCAGGTAGCTGGAGCATGGAAAAGAAGGATGTGACTAGCATTCACCCCAGTAGTTAGAGCAGTAACCTATTCCTTGGCCTCTGAGTCTGCTTAGAAACAAAAAACCCCAAGAACTGCACACAAAAAAAGCACCTACGGCTTAAAACACAAGTGCTGTGCAATGCCACAGGCTTCTGCTCTGCTTGTCTGTCCTGCAAACACTTTCCATTTTAACTTCTGTAGCCAGGTGAGCGCAGAGGGCGAGGGTGGGAGGTGTGGAGTCTCCAGGATCTCCCTCTAGGAAAAAGAGGGAGGGGGGAAAAGGTCACTCCTGAACTTGGAGGCATCTGCCTTTTAAATTAGTTATAATGCTTCTTCAAGGGGAGGGCTCCCGGCAGAGCGTAGATCTGGCAAGTGATGTTCTTGGTTTCGCAGCCAGACCTGATGGCGTGCGGTGGAGCGGGCTGGAGCGCTGGACCTCGCCTGGGGCTGCGGGGCCGTGCTCCGTTGTCGCTGTGGGCTAACCTGAGCTGATCGAATCAATGCCACGCGTAGCCTGGAGAGGGGTGAACCTGCCCGTACGGAGAGCATCTGCGGGAGCGTGGGTCCAGCTGCGGCACTGGAGTTAGGAGCAGGTTGCATTTGCTGCTCTGCCACTGATTCCCCTCAGTGGGCAAGTTACTTAGTCATCTGTTTCCCTTAATTACACCAGCAAATCACAATCAGCCCTAATGAAATCAGATGACATTATACTGATGTGAAAGATTAGAATGAAGTCCTTAATGTCTCCTCTCCTCATAATGCAAGGATGATAGTACTCGGCGTGGGTATTGGCTTGTTCATCAGGGCTACTGTTGTTACGGCATCCTGGAGTTCTTGGAGCATAAATGTTATTTAGTGGGCTCCTTGTAAATAAACAGTTTTACCTCTGTAAGAGAAATTGATAAGATAACCCAAAGGATAAAAGCCTGTCTCTCCTTCCGGTGTCCATTAGAAGAAAACAAAAGCATTAGTGTGCAGCACAGCTGGTGAGTTAAAATATCTTTTACTCAGTTCCTCTGTCCTCAGGGAAGATGATGGATTTTCTTGACACCTTCCTCAATGCCACGTCTGCTGGGAGAATTATTCAGCTTTAAATCCCCTCGCCTAAACCGACGATGTGTCTGCTAAAGTGCTTTGCCTTAGTTTCTTTGGATTGGGTGCTCTGTGAATTCTCCCTGTCGCGGACCACCAAGTGCTTAGTAAATCCAGGTGGAGCAGGGACGTGGGCAGCCTGGAGGAGCTCTGCTCCTGCCAGCTTCTTGTTGCTGGTCTCGGAAACCGCGTCTGAGACTCGCGGGGCGGGATGTGCTGGCAGGGAGGGCTGGCAGGGGCTCTGCTGTGTGCAGGTGCTGCCTGGGTATCCCTGGTGCCCAGGCGAGCGTCTTGCTCGTTCCCCCCATCGATTCTTTCAAAGTGAGCTTTTCCACCGAGTAGCTGACCGTATCTAGACAGTATGGGTTTGGTGGTGGTTCTGACGATATTTTTCAGCACTGTGTTTGGTGTGGAGTGGAAAGAGAAAACAAGAGGAAGCGGGGGGGGTGGGGGGTGCTTTGATCTAGATCCCCCTCATGCACCCCCACCCCAGAAAGCACCTAAACAGCTTTCCAGGTTTGCCTTGAAATAAAACTCAGTGGAGTTTTCTGCTGTTTGTAAAATTGTCCTGGGCTTGCCTGAGGGATACACTGGGCAGTGGCCAGCTTTGAGGGGGTGGGAGACGACAGAGCTGTCGTCCTGAAGGGGGGATGGGGGGTGCCAGCCCTTGGAGGGGTTAGGGAGAAGGCCCTGGAGCTAAGACTGTGTTTGACCTTTCCAGGTGAAAGGGACGTGGGCTTCCCGATGCCTTGGGGCTAAATGTGTGCAATCACCATAATTATGCATTAATTTGCATGTATTTGCATAAGTGCCACTACTTGAAAACCAAACTGCTGTCACCTTTGCCTTGGGAGAGGGGGAGAGGTTGGACTGTGCCTGCAGTAATTCCCATTTGTCTTCCTGACAGGGAGGCCATTTCGCACCCTCCATCCCCTCCGCCAGCAGTGTTACCCGCTGCTTTCCTCTCTGGTTCCCCTCGCCGAGCACTCCGTCGGGAGTGCCTCCGCTTCCCTCCATCCCTCCTTCTCTCTCCCTCTCTCTCCACCTGCCTCTGCGTCACCTTCTTCTTGTACCCAGCTTCTTCGCTCCTGCCTGCCCCGCCGCACATCCTCCCCGCGCGAGGACGAGCTGTTCGCAGTGCGTCGGGGCGGACGAGCCTCCCGGTTCCTCTGCTCGGCAGCAGTTCCCTGGCCTTTGTCAGGCAAGGCGGGGAGGGGATACGCTTGATCCGAAGCATCTCGTTTATGGCTGCAGACTGGGGCAGGGGACCATCTCTCCCTGTGCATCTGTAGGGCACCTGGCAAACTTGCCCTTAACCAAGGTGTGTTAATGGGAGCTGTAATAGTCTTATATTCGTCCTGCCTGCAGAGGATCCCTGGAGCGAGCCTTCGCGGGCAGGCAGGCAGGTCGTGCCTCTGCCGGCTGGCTTCTGCTCTGTCCGTTCCGCTGGCAGAGGAACCGTTTAGCTGATACGGCTCAATCGAGCTCCCTGTCAAAGGTCTCGCAGTCCTGCCCCTGCAGCCCCCTCCCCTCCATTAGCAGACACGGGGAGCCTCGTTGTTCCCGCTGGCACGGAGATGGCTTTGCTCAGTCTAGCTGAGCCCACAAGCTTGAAACTACCTGGGTCCAGCAGGAACACCCCAGGGTAGGGCAGGAAATAGCGGTTAGATGAACTTCTGCAAATTGTTCCCTCCATGGTGCTGGAGCGCGCTGTAAAAGCTCCCTCTGCCTCCCTCCTGTGGTATCTCCACGTTTCTTTCCCCTTCACAGCTTTTTTCCAGGTCTGTGCCTTACTTTTTTGGGACTTGGTGCAAAATTGCGTGGTCCTTCAATGATTGATAACCTCCACACGGACCTGTGCACCTTGCAAATGGAGCGAGTGCTTGGGTGCCCGTTATCGGAGCGGCCCAAGAAGCCCAGCAGCTCTGGCCAGTCTGTTATCGCTGGAAGAAAGCAGCTTGCGTCTGTGGCAAGGGGGAGGATGGCTCGTAGTTAATGCTGCTTGTATCAAACTGTGATCTGCCCACTAACGGAATGAATTGGAATAGATTGCTCATTTCATTAGCAGCGAAGGTAAGCGAGTGGGCTGTATCCGTACGAGACGCATATTTTATTCAGGCTGCCAGAATACTGGTGATTAATTGCCATTGAGTTCTGACATCTGTGTTCCTACTGGGGGCATTTCTGAAGGCCTGGAAGGTGCTTTTACACAGCCTTTAACCTCTCGGCGCCCTTGAGAAGTGGAAAGAACAAGGGGAAAATACTGAAGGCTTTCCTCTCCTGCCTTCAGTAACGTGAGACGTGCTGGGCGAGAACGGGCTGGCACGGGTGGGTTTCAGGAAGGGTGGCAGCTGTCAGTCTTGATCTTAGCAAAGGACATGCTGTATTCTGCGTTGGTTTAGGTTTTGTTTTTTTAAAAGGCAATAACTGTGGGTACGCGAGATGTGCGTTTCCTTTTTTTGAGTATTTTAAGCAATCTACTTCGCTCTCAAAGGACTTGATAGATAATTAAATAGTGTGTTGTCAGGGGATCAGGGGCCTTGCAGAACCAATCTGCCCTTCTCTCTGGCACTTGCATATAGAAATAATATTTCTGGGCAATTGGTGACTGTTTCCCTGCTAAATGTTTTGGCACTGATCCCCAGATTCAACTAAATTTTTTCCTTAAGCTTGTCTTCCAGCAGGTGTGCTTGCACACTGTGGTGCCAGTGTTAAGCCTTTCATACCATGGTTTTCAAATGCATTATAGATGGGGCAAAGCCAAATTTTGTCTGAGTCTGGAGCGAAACACAGCAGTGCTGAACAACATGTAGCAAGTCCCTGAAATGGCTTGAGAAAGGAAATGGAGATGCAGTCTGCACTGCCTGATTCTGCGGAGGGGATTAAGGAGGTGGTATTATTTTATTTAATGGTCCACTGCAAATGGGCGAGGTTAGTATGCCTGTCAAATAACACGCTTTCCCAAAGAGCTTGCAGGATGAATTACGCTGTTGCTTTTGTGGTGGTATCTCTGCAGTCACTGGACACAAGACAACTTGTGTGTCGGTGAGGGAGAAGTCCTCCCTTGTAGTATTCCCAGCCAGAGCCTGTCCTTTCTCTCCGTGGGCCCCCATGCTTTTTATGTGAGATGAACACTCTGCCCTCAAAAGCTTCTCCTTTTGTCCAGGGGAGCTGGGGTGACCCGCTTCATGGGGAGCGTATTGTTCGTGGGGGCAGGCGCTGGCCCCCTCGCTTGCTGTTGTTGCTTTGTAAGTAGGGCTGACAGTGAAATGGAGGTCGGTGGACTCGTCCCAGCTTGCTGGCACTGTGGCATCTCACTGGGAGCGGGGAAAGGCAAAGTGCTAAATGTTGGAGCAGCAGCTAGGCTGGCAGGCACAGGGACCGGCGGCCTGAAGGCTTGGAAGGGAGGAGGGTACAGTGGTGGAAACCTGTCACAAACCCCCCTCCACCAAGGGGCCGTTGCGGCTGGCCAAAAGGCCCTGCTCAGGTGGGTTTTGGGGCCCTCTGCAAACACATTCCAGGAGGCCAGGGTGGATGCACAGTGTGGGAGAAGCCAATGTGATAGGGCTGGAGAATAGTTCCTGCTGATTGCTTGATGTTCAGGGAGACCAGCTGGGAAATGGGTCCTGCTCTCTGCCGAAAATACGGTCCCTGCTGGCCAAAATGCCTGTGCGATGGCAGGGAAAGATGTGTTGAAGACGCTGCCCGTGTGGGTCCCTGGGCTGTCAGTAATTAGCACCTCTGATCCCCAGATTGCCCCTTCCCACCAGCCCTGAGAAACTAAATTAAAATGAAATGGAGGAGAGAATAATCCTGCTTGCTGGGACAGCTGGACAAAGGTGAGGAGTCTTAGGGCTGGCTCTGCCCGTCCAGGGCTGGCTCTGCCCGTGTGCCGGGGCTCGCGGCTGGCTTAGAGCCAGCACCAGCCGCCCCTGCTGGGAGAGGGACGTGAAGCCCGGTGGTCCTGGCAGTGCAGAGCCCCAGCCAGAGGCTGTATCTGGGTCTGTCCACCAGCACAGTCGGCCCAGGCCGCTGCCTGCTCCCGGGGGACGCCAGGACTCCCCTCCACGCCGGGTCCCTGGAGAACACGGCGCTCCGCTCTTGCTGAGGAGGGGGCTAAGGCGAGCGGAGCTGGCTCTGCTGAGCAGCAGTGGCTGTTGTGTTCTCCGATGCCCTGACACTGACCGCCTCCTCTCCCCGTGATGAACGGCTTTGTTGCTGCATCCTTGGCTTGAAAACCTTCCATCCTGCCCGAGCTGCTGAGTCGCCTGTTTGTAATGCAGCCGTCACTGTCCCCTAGCACTGGTGCGTCCCCAAGGGCTCGCAGACTCCCATCGCCTCTCCAGCTCGGCCGTTAGCCTTTGCTCTTGCCTCCTTGGATGGCTATTAATGATTTCCATTCGCAGCACCTCTACACTCAAAGCACTTTCTTTTATTAGAGGCACGAC
This sequence comes from Mycteria americana, assembly GCF_035582795.1. Classification (NCBI taxonomy): domain Eukaryota; kingdom Metazoa; phylum Chordata; class Aves; order Ciconiiformes; family Ciconiidae; genus Mycteria; species Mycteria americana. The sequence goes on along the minus strand of NC_134381.1, from coordinate 4,040,753 downwards.
TTCTACCTCTATTGTCATTCTCAAGTTGTTTCCCTGGGTACTCTGGCCCCCGGCTAGAGCTGCATACTGAACGGGAGAGGAGCGTGAAGCACCCTGCAGCCCTCTGCCTTACCCAGGCTGGCCTGGCCTCGGTCATAAAGCGGGCGATGAGGTCCTGGTGCGGTGGGAGCGCAGCGGTAGGCTGCACCTCGTTACTTTAGTAGCAGGCATAAATGGCCCCATTAAATCTACTCTGTATCCCAGTGCTGTAGCAATAAAAATTGTCAGGACCAAGATGGTGTTAAGAAATTTATGGTGAATGCTCCGCTGTGGTGGTCGCTTGGAGTCCTCATAGGAGCCAGTGTTGGGGCTAGAGCATCCTTTAGAGGGAGGCTTCTCCCAAAGCACTTCATAAGGACCTCAATAGCTGGCAGGAGGGAGTCACGATCGTGTGCTGCTGACTTTCCAAAGGTGCTGGATAATCATGCTCAGTGGATGAGAAAATTACCTGCAAACTTCCTTGGGATGTCAAATCAGCCTTGTTTCCTCCAGACTCTGAAAGCTGCTGAGGGCATGATGGAAATGCATATTAGCAGAAGTGAAGGGGTGGAATGGGGAGGAGCAGCAGAGGGCACTGCCTCTCGTGTGCCCCAGGCTTGGTGAGAAAGCCTTCCTGGGTCCGTCTGCTGTGCCTGGGTGGAAAATCCAGATGAGCCAGCTTGGAGGGGACTCGCTGTTGGGGTTGCCTCCGCATTCTTTCCACAAGCGGATGATTTGGCGGCCTCAATACAGGGAAACCGAGGCACTGAAAAATGGGAAGCTACTTACTATGGCAGGAGGGAGTGGCAGGATCTGTAACAGCTGGAGGTTTTTGGCTCCTGCTCTAAAGGCTACACCCTGTCAAAGCAGAGGGATGGTAAATGGGAAAAGCCAGTGGAGGTGGTTGGCTCTGCTGGCATGGCAGCTGGGCTGGGGATCCCAGTGCCTGCCTTGTCGCCTTTTGGGAGCTGGGTGGGAACAGGGGTTGGGCCCCACAGGTCAGTGTGGGGTTGGGTTTGGATGTAGGATGGGAACAGGCCTCAGTGGAACAGGCGAGTCACGGGCTGTGCAAGGCAGAGACGGTCCCTTTCCATGGGCCGCTGACCCCGCGTGTCCCCACAAGACACTGCACCGCTTCTAGGGAACGGCCTTCTCCCAGCAGGTCCTGTCCCAGAGATCCCTTCTAATACCATTGGGACCATCGCTTTTCCTCTCTTTCCCCCAAAGATAACAGACTTCATCTCCCCAGGTGCCGGCAGGGCCACTCTTACAAACCAGAAGATGAACGGATGCACCAGCCTTGGTAAAGCCAGAAAAAAACCACGGGGGGGAAGAGCAGCGTCTCTTCCCACGCAGGGAAATGGAGAGTAGCTCTGCTCACTTGGAGCTCACCGACGCAGCTGATAGTGATTGCTGTCTCTGTTTGGATGCGTTGTGGGAGCTTCTCCCACTTGGCTCACCTGAGGCCTCGTTGTTTGCAGCTCTGCATGCCAAGTGCTTTGTTAAACTCCGGTTCAGTGTGTGGATGTACAAAGGCTTTACAGGTCTGTGCCAGGTCTCGTTCCCGTGCCTCCTGCGCTTCGTTATGGAGTGCGTGTGGTGCCGTTATCCGAGGGAAAACACCGCTTCTCTTCTCATCTGCTCTCGTAGCTGTGTCAGCTTTAGTTTAAGTAGCTGGTGGCTGCCTAATGAACAAAGGAGGCTCGAATATTTGAACAGAACTGACTTTAGCGGTCGCCAGGTTGGGGAAGCGGTTTGTGCTGACCATCCTGTGATGATGACGAGGCTGCGGTGGCCAGAGGGAGGACGCGGGTGGTGCTGAGCCAGCCTTGTGCTCCTCAACCTCTGGCCCTCATGCTAGGCCTCTGCCTCAGACAGGAGCTGTACTTGGGCTTGCTGGAGCAGACCTGCTTCTAGGGGAGGGTAAAAGCAGAGATTCCTCAGGCTATTTGTGCTCGTGGTTGAAGAAGGATTTACCCCCGAGCTGATACAAACCTAGGCTTATCCTAAAATTGATAAAAATAAAGAATCTATTCAAACTGATGCAAGCTCACGAGTCAAAAATCTATTCTTATAAAGAGACTGAGATTACAAATAGCTTCAGCTTACAAAGGGGCTTCACCAGCTGAGTTTCAGACCTATGCTTAAGCGTGTTCTAGGCAGAGGCTCAAATGCTTGCTCATTTAAGCACATGCCTGAAGGCCATGGTGAATCAGGGCTGTGGGAGACCATCTTCTGGAGAAAAAAAAAAAAAAAAAGAGCTGTTTAACTCTTTTAAATGGTCCCAGAGTGCTGCTGTGTCCTGTTAAACAGCTGCTGCTTTTTACCTGCGCCTGTGTGTCTTGGAGGTGCCCGCAATGGTGCGTTACACGTCTTCATACAGCGTATACGTCTGCATGCCAGTATATACACGCGTGTTCTGTGTGGTCCCCATGGCCTACAGCTCTTCTACCAGCTTGTAGTTGGGTGAAGGGTTTGCTCGGGCCACGGCCCTTCGTTGTGTGGTGCGTTATAAAGCCGATGAAGAGTGAGTTTAACTGGAGCCGTGCGGAGGCTGCGCGTGGCGGCGGGGCCGTCTGCTGCAGGCTGTGGGGCAGGGTGGGAGCAGGCGGGGCTGAGGTGCAGCCTGGCTGGTGAAAGGCAGCGCTGACAGCAGGTCAGGGCTGCAGGGCTGTCCTGGTTTAGCCCCAGCTGGCACCTCAGCCCCCCCAGCCGCTCGCTCACTCACTCCCCCCCGCTGGGGTGGGGGAGAGAATTGGAAAAGTGAGAACACTCGTGGGTTGCGATAGAGCCAGTTTAATAGGGAAAGCAAAAGCCACGCGCACAAGCAAAGCAAGGCATTCCTTCACCCCTTCCCGTGGGCAGGCAGGGGTTCAGCCGTCTCCAGGACGGCAGGGCTCCAGCACGCCTAACGGTGACTGGGGAAGACAAACGCCATCACTCCAAACGTCCCCCTCTTCCTTCCTTCTTCCCCCAGTTTCTATACGCAGCATGACGCCATGTGGTATGGAATAGCCCTTTGGGCGGTTTGGATCAGCTGTCCTGGCTGTGCCCCCTCCCAGCTGCTTGTGCGCCCAGCAGAGCGTGGGGAGCTGAGAAGTCCTCGACTAGTGTACACTTTACTTAGCAACAACTAAAACATCGGTGGGTTATCAACACCATTTTCAGCACAAATACAAAGCATAGCCCCATACTAGCTACTATAAAGAAAATGAACCCTATCCCAGCCAAAACCAGCACAAGTGGGAAGCATGGAGACTCAGCTGCAGGCAGGGGCCGTGTCACCAAGTAGATGTGACACCGTGCCGAGAGAGGGGCTCTCACCAACTTTCTCAGGGGTTTGTGGGGTCACCTTGGACAAGGTGTTTCCTGCCTCACTTCTCCCCTTTCTGCTTGCTCTTTCTCAATTGCATTTCTTGAGGCAAGCACCATCCCTTTGAGTGTGTTTCGCACCTAGCACAAGGGCAGGTAACTGGAATGCCCAGCTACTGAGGTCAGGGTCGCTGGCTTAGCATCGCCGAGCTGCACGGGTGGTCCCACTCTGCCTCACGGTGGTAAGGTAAGCCCTTTGTGGGTGCCACTGTCCTCCTCCACCTGTGATCACCCAAAAGGTCTCCAAAAGGTGCAGTCTTTGTCTTGTGGTGCAGGTGGGCTGCCAGTGCAGGTGGCTTGGAGGCTAGCAGAGCTGTGACCTGAAGGGCTGCAAAGGGTAGGGAAGGCCCCTGCACTCGCTCTTCAGTAGGCATCAGCAGTGGGGATGTGCTGGGGGAGAAGCACTGTGCTGGGCAGGAAACTGCTTCACTCGCCGAGTCCTTGAGAAGCCTCAGGAAATGTCTAAAGGACTACGCACAGTGTCACCAGCCTGCCCGCTGCCTTCTCTTGGGAGAGACTGTCCCCAGCAGAAGAGACTGTCCCCAGCAGCGTCCCCACGGGCACCGCCAGCTTCTGTTCACTCCCTCCGGCCGTGTCGCCTCTTGCAGTGAGGCTGCTGGGGAGCCCTGGCCCAGCCTGCTGCCTCCAGCCAGACGGCTGCTCTCCTCGCCTCCCGGCTCTCTGCTGTCACCTTCATGCATAAAACATCTCCCTGTTGACTGAGATCCCATCTCGTGGTGGCCTTGTCAAGGGAGCTGCAGGGGGACATAAAAAGTCCCTTGTAAATCTCTGGCCTCTCATCCCTGGAAACTTTACCGTGCCTCCAGAGAGCAGCTCTGCTGCTGTCCCTGCTCTTTCAGGGATGACACGTAGCTGAGGCAGGACGGGAGCAGCCAGCGCTCTGCCTGCTGCCAGCCTTCAGCAACAGCCACTGCCCCGTCCCCAGGGCAGGCTGTGAACGCTCCCCGGTGCCCAGTGCGGAGCTGGGGGTCCCGCCTGCGTGCGGTCGCTTCTCCTGGTGTCGGTCCTGTGTGTAGAAACCCCGGAGGGTTATCTTCGGTCCCCCCTCCCCTGCCAGGGTGGATGCTCTGAGGAGCAGGGGAGGAAATGGGATCCCTGCGTCAGTCCCGAAGAGGCCGGCATGGGAACGGGGTGGCAGCGAATGCAGCGAGATGGGCGAGATGAGCCCTGTGTGTGCTCTTGGACCGGCCTCAGCTCTGAGTTTTGTTCTTTTCTCTGTCCTTAAATTACAGTGCCGTTCAGCAGCTGGCTTTGAGGCATTGTATGAACACATACAGGTGGGGAATGCCCGGGGTCAGTGCAAACAGAGAGCCTGCTCTTTCATTGAGAGGGGAAAAAGGGTGGGAGTGCGAGCGTCGGTTAGGATCACGTGGTGTGTCTGTGGCAGAGGGACGACTGTAGCCCTGTACAGATGGACAAGTCACTGGTTATCCTTGTCACTTGCCTGTGCTTGATGAGGAGTTGCGGCCTCATTCAGAGATGAGACTTTGCTCTTGGGACCGTCAGTGCCGTTTGCTGTCTCGGTACCTAGGTAAGTAAATGACGTTATGCAGGCTTAAAAGAGGATTTCATAGAAATGGCTCCAGTTTGAATGGAGAATGAGGTTGTTTCTGGGGGGGCTGTACCCTGTCTCATAGGGGTCACTCTGCTCTGGTAGCTCTAGGGTGGGTGAGAAGCCTCCCTGCCACCCCCAGCTCATTGCCGTGGAGTTCAGATCATCCTGAGCCTGTCTGCATGGCCGCTCATGAAGGGGCTTTGGGTCGGGAAGCTGAACTGTGCCCTGAAGCATGGATGGGCCCCTCCGCCGTGGCACCCCGGGGTGGGCAGTGGGCTCAGAAATAGCTCCAATGTCCCGGTGAGACTTGGGCTGATGCCAGACTGGTGGGTGGTGGGCACCTCTGCCCGTCTGCCAGCCAGGCTGGCTCCACGCGCTCGCAGCGAGAGAAGAGATCGCGGCAGGAGATGTGTTTGAGGGACCGGGGGAGCTACGGGGACAGGGGCTGGAGTCCGTGAGCAGCCCAGGATGTTGAAGTGCTCTGCAGTTCTTCTGGTGGGGCTGTTGGTTTTGCAATCCTTGTTTAAGCTCTCCAGGCACGTGGTGACCTTGGTTGGGAGCGTGTGACAAATTTGCAGCCAAATTGCTGTATGTGATGGAGATGCTGAACTGGGAATTGGTGAGCTGGATTCTTTCTGGCTCTGGCAGGGAGGGACAGGAGTGTTGCCAGGTCAGAGCTGGGATCCAGCCAGCCCAGTATTACCAACGATATTACTCTTTACCGAAGAGCTGCTGGTATTAGTTCTTCCCGGTCGTGAGCTTTGTTCGGCAGCTTCTCTGTTTAGTGGGGAGAAGAGACCTTGCAGGAGCAGCTCATCAAAAGGACATATATATGGAAAAAAACCCCAAAGCACCTCCTTTCTGAGAGCAGATCCAGGGTGTTAATGTTCCTGAGGCCTCAGAAGGGATCGGCACTTAGAGCTGTCCCCGGGGAGAACTTCTATATGTTAAGTTTACTATAAAGCCTATGTCAGCTTCTCATGGTGGAAGCTGGAGGAGCAGAGGAGCAATTGCAAATCGCCTTATCTGGGTCCCAAGGTCATCTCTGTGCATGCTGTTTTAAATATATGTATATATTTAATAATTACTGGACTCATTAATTGACTGCTTGTGCTGGGGAAGGCAGCTGGTAATGAAATGGAAACAGAGGCTGAATTTCCAGGAGCGTTGTCAACGTCCCCTGGAGGCATCAGGAGCTTTTCCAATGGCGGAGTTTGGGGCCGAGCTGTGGGGAGCAGCCGTGCTGCTCTCCTCCGGCATTGATCCCTGTCCTGCTCTGGCTCCTCTCCAAAGCCGCAGAAACTGCCCAGTCTCAGGTTCAGCCCGTGCTGGGGTTCCTCCTGGCACGTCACGACCCACCTTGCCTCCCAAATTCTGCTTCACTCTGCTCTTTCCCTGGCCGATGGGGAGAGCATGTTTCCTCTGTCAGCCGCAGCAGCTTTGCCATAACACTGCTGTCTGAGATCTAGCCCTAGATCTAGCCCTAGATCTAGCCCTAGATCTAGCCCTAGTCTCAGGAGAGACTAGAAAAATTCCAGCTCTTTCACTAGCTTTTTATGTAGCTCAGTCATTCATTTGGTGGTTGCAGAGTAGCTTGAGATCTTTCAACCTCAAGGAAGAGCAAAGCCATGTCACCCGAGTCCTAGGGCAGATTGTCCTTCCCCCTCCGTGGGCGCTAACTCCCTCCTCTCCTCGGCTTGTCTTCCAGGTACTGAAAGGCTGCAAGAAGCTGAACCTGTCTGTACATTCGGTGGGACGCATCCCGGGGGGCTATGTCACCAACCACATCTACACCTGGGTGGACCCGCAGGGCCGGAGCGTGTCCCCGCCAACGGGCCTGCCGCACCACCAGAACAGCTCCCTCCGCAAGGACAGCGAGAAGAGGAGCCACCTCCAGCTCCTGCAAGAGGGAGATGAGAAAAAGGTGAGCAAGGGGGATCAGCCACAGCCCTGGGCGCCTGTCTGTGGTTACCCGTGACCAAGTAGGAGCCAACCCTCTTTGTTCCCTTTATTTTTTTCATTTGTGTGATTCTGGCCTCCCTTGGGGTAGCCTGTCTCTCCTTTAGGATACGCTGGATCCTGGTTTTCTCCCTTGGTCTGTAGCTTTCCCTCTGTCTCCCCCGAGGAGTCCTGTAGGACGGGATGGATTGGCTTTGTTCCCACGTAACACAAGTAGAACCCGAGCTGCAGATAAGGCGTTGTCCAGATGCAGACTCGTCTGGCGCTGAGGGTGCTGCTAGGAACAGCGGTCAAACCAGGAGTTGCTTTTAAGGCTTTTTCCCAAGCAGGCTGTTGTTCTGGCCGGAGGCCCGCTGCCAACATGGTCACTGAGAGGCTGACATAGATGTTATGTTCAGGAGGGCTTGTGGATTTGGAGGGCTGGATCTCAGACTGCATTACTGCCCTTCTTCCTGCATTTCAGGTGTTTCCGTGAGGCTTTTTTGGGTCTCTTGGCAGTTTTATCTAAGTAAAAAAACCCAATTTTTCTCTTCCAAAAATGCTATAAAATAAAATGGATTATTTTCCTTTTCCATTTGGGGAGAGGCAGGCTGAGCCAGGAAGGGCCTGAGCAGTGCCTGTGCAAAAAGCCCCGTCCAGTGAAGAAGGAGCGGGGAAGGGAACGGCTTTCATAACGGTACCCAGGGGAGCTGGTGGTGGCCAGTGCTGGCCACTCCAGCAGGGCCTGGATCTCGGGCCTTTGACAGAAAGGAAAGCATATCAGCACATCTAATTCCCAGTCGTCTTCTCTTACTGTGAGCCTGCCCTCCTTTGAAATAGGCTTATAATAAGTGAAGCCAGCAGAGGATTTGTTCAAGCTGCAATATCTGATCTCGGGGTTTTGTGTTTCTTCTCCCTCATGCTTCCCGTGCCCAAACAGACCCGGAGACTTGTAGACGCAGAGGAACAGTGCTCAGGTGCCCTTGCAGCGAGGCACAGGCTGGAGGGACAGACTCTGCTCGCTGTCACAGAATCACAGAATCACAGAATCATATAGGTTGGAAAAGACCTTTAAGATCATCGAGTCCAACCATAAACCTAACACTGCCCAGCCCACCACTGCACCATGTCCCTGAGCACCTCATCCAAACGTCCTTTAAATACCTCCAGGGATGGGGACTCAACCACTGCCCTGGGCAGCCTGGTCCAATGCTGGACAACCCTTTCAGGGAAGTAACATTTCCTAATATCCAGTCTAAACCTCCCCTGGCGCAACTGGAGGCCATTTCCTCTCGTCCTGTCACTTGTGACCTGGGAGAAGAGACCGACCCCACCTCTCTACAGCCTCCTTTCAGGCAGTTGTAGAGAGCGATGAGGTCTCCCCTCAGCCTCCTTTTCTCCAGGCTGAACAACCCCAGGTCCCTCAGCCGCTCCCCATCAGCCTTGTGCTCCAGACCCTTCCCCAGCTCCGTTGCCCTTCTCTGGACACGCTCCAGCCCCTCAATGTCTCTCTTGTAGTGAGGGGCCCAACACTGAACACAGCATTTGAGGTGCGGCCTCACCAGTGCCGAGTACAGGGGCACAATCACTTCCCTAGTCCTGCTGGCCACGCTATTTTTGATACAAGCCAGGATGCCATTGGCTTTGTCCCGGTGGTGATGGATAGGGAACTGTTCGTCCTGTGCAAGCAGGACGCGGTGTTGCCTCACCAGCATCGGTGGGATAGCCAAGTGCTGTCATACGAGTGAGCGGTGCTTGCTTCCCAAAGGCACGGAGTTCCTTGGAGCCTCCATCCTGTTACCCTGAGATCACTGTGGCTGTCCCCAGCGCTTTGATTGTACGCCCAAAATATCCTCAGCTCCTCCTGGAAAGGCCGTGGAGGGATCTGTAAGCTGGAGCCTCCGGTCTCAGCCAGAGAGGGGGAAAAAAAAAAAAATCTAATACAGGATGAGGCAGTTAGCTGATGAAATACTCATGTGGGCCACAAGGGAGAAGGACCCATTATTTTTACTTTAAGGGGAAGAGAAAAGCAGCCGCTGCTGGCTTGCGGGCGTCCCCCACCCGCTACCGCTCGGTGTCACCTTGATACAGCAGGCAGCGACTCTTTGAAGCCGTAGGTAGGAGATGTTTCTCTGCACATCGTTCCTTTAGTCCTCGCTGTGTAGCGACATGAAACGCTTAGCAGCCTGAAGCTGTACACATCCCTGCCCGGTGCCTGAGCCTCGCACGGCCCCAGACGGCCCCGTCCCGACAGTCCCTAGGGAGATGCGATTGCCGGTGCCCCGGCTGTCTCTGGGCAGCTCGGCTGCTGCATGGGCCGGTTATCAGACCAAAGCTCCCTCCTCTGCGCGGCTCCTGGTCCTGAGCTCGTCAGGCTGTCTCCCAGGGAAGGGGAGAAAATGAATCCAACTGAACTTTGCAAGTTAAAGGCGCTTTAATTACCATAGCTTAATCTGCTTTGGAAGCGAAGGAAGCCACGTTGAATGAAGGCCACGTTAAACTTGGAAGAGTGTCCGTGCTGGGCTTGGCGGCTGTGGATACGCTCCCTGCCGCGGCGTGAGGGGGCCCCGGCTCCGAGTCCCCCACTGCGGCACCTGTCTAGCTGAGCTGGGCTGCAGGACCGTGGCTCACAGACGTGGCTGCCCTTGTTCTGAGCTGTGCTTCTCGGGTGCTGTTGCTGCGATGCCTCTTTGTGGCAGTGCTGCACGTGCAGAGCGCTTGGAAGATTTGCCAGCCTTGGGTGGGATGCCCAGTCTTCATGGTGCTACCAGCTTGTGGCTTGCTGGCTGCAGGACCTTTTGCCCGGGTGTGAGGTGTGGTGAACAGCCTCGCACACCACCTGGCCTTTCCAAAATCTGAGCTTGTTCTTCCGTTCCTTGGTGCTGCTTCACACAGTCAGACAGCCCTTTGACTTCTCGCAGTGGAGGATCGTGCTTTGACCCCAGGGCAGGGGGGCGAAGGCCCCTCTTTTAACCTGGGAAGAGTCAAGGAGAGTTGCAGGAAATGTTTGAAGCTCACAGAAATGGGTGTGCAAAGGTGTGATGCAGAGGGCAGCGCTGGCATCGTGAGAACGGGCAGTGTTCAGCCTTCTCCTGGCACTACCCTGCACGGCATGTCAGCAGCGACGCCGGTCGCTCCGCGGTTCCCGTCCTGCCCCTCGGTGCCACGCTGGCCGTGAACGTTTCCAACAGAAGCTATCAACCGCGTGGTGTTTCAGTCCTGGGGTCCCCACGCAGCTCTGGCGGCCCTTGGCTCCCTCTGCTACTCCGGACTTGACTTGTGCACGCCTCCGGGGTGCCCGCTGCTCTGCTGCAGCGCAGCTCTCGGCGCTGCCTGGAGGCCTTCTCCTTGCCCCGTTAGCCGGCCTCCGTCCTTGCTGACCACAAGCACGACGCACCTTTCTCCCTAGCCGGCTGGCTCGGTGGCTCAGAAGTGCTTTCAGCAGTAGCTGTGAGCACTGGTGGCACCCGAGGTTGCCCAGAACAGCACCCTGACCCCTCTGCTCCTTGCGCTGCCTTGAGCCTGCCTCCAAACCCAGCTCCTCCTCACAGCCCTGCTCATTGGTGTCAACGTGCAAGGCTTGGTATGCATGTTGCCATAACCTCCGCTCCTGAATTCCCTTCTGTAGGACCGGCAAAAGAAAATTACTGGATGGTACACCTTTTAAATGACCAAGGCCACCCAGGCACTTCTGTATCCAGAGTGGCACCGGCCTTGCCAGCCGCAGGTGAAAGCGAGCCCCGCCGCGATCGAAGGCTGGCTGGCAGCGAGGAGAGCCTGACCCAGTCGGTGGATTTGAGAGGGGTGGTTTGGTGTGACTGCCTGTGTCGGCGGTCTGAACACATGCTCCAGGGCACGAAGTAGCCGAGTCGCTTTGTCCTGACGTGCTGAGCACCATCGGGAGATGAAAACACGTCCCAGAACACGGGAACGGCCTGCCTCTAGTATTTTCTCTTTTTATTTGTATGTGTAGAGAGACATAGATATATTTAACTGTTGAAAGAGGGGTTATTCTGTTCACAAATATCATGCAAATAAATGCAACATATCCCTGGTTAATTCAGCCCGGTCAACCGGAATTGACAGGTACCCCCGAGGGCTATTTGATTTCTGGATGGTTTTACATTCTGAGGGGAGGGCTGGGGATTAGTTGGTTATTTTTTTCCCGCCTCGCTCTCCTATTTCTAATCGATCTGAATGTCCTGGAATACATATGCAAAAGCTTTCAAACAGGCACCTTTTGGGAGAGTAGAGCAGAGATCAGACTTCAGCCCTACGGCGGGAGGCCGAAGCGATGTAAACCAGCAAGTTTGTTAACGTTTTGCTACAGTTCAGTAAGCCTGCAACGCTACTGTAGTGACGGTGGTATTTCCAGCTTTTGCAAGGTTAAATTCAAGGTTGGTGGAGGCATCCGACATTCATCAGGCAATAGAGATATCCCTGTCTGGCTGCCTTTCCCTCCAGCACATCTGTTCTGTATGCCTGAAAGGATGGGGTTTGTAGCACAGTTTAACAAGTTTGCTTATCTATAGGCAGAAGCATTCATTATCAGAAGGCTTGAAATGGAAACCGCTGCTGTGGCGCGTGTGTGCTGGTGTAACCGATCCGTCTGGCGGCGGAGGGATCGGGTGCATGGCTGCGGGCTCCCGGGCGGTGGGCCGGAGGCGTGGAGCAGATGGGCTGGACTGGTGTGCAGCCAGGGTGGTTGGGCTTTCGGCTGACAGGTCGGTCGGTCTGTCTGACCTCCTTGGATAGCTTTGCTCTAGCACAGGCTTAGTGCAGAAGGCAGCCGGCGTTGCTGGGCTAGGGCTGGCACATTCCTCGCCCTTGGCTTTCTGTCGTATTTTTGTGTGGACACTGGGATTTCTTTGCCGTCAGCTGTGGAAGAAGCCATTAAGGGGCTTTGGGAAGCTACTGGTGGAGCGTCAGCTGACTGTCCCCTGGCTTGGCTTTCACCGTCCTGTTTCGGTCAGTGGTTCTGGGCCAAAATCCAGCTTGCACCAAGCCTGGGTTAGGGGCTATTCCGTGTGGATGAGCGGGAGGTGAATGCTAAGATCTGGGCCAATTATTCAGTGTAGACCTGACCTAACACGAATGATCTCTCTTAAGAAGGCACAAGAAGGGATGCGAGAATTAAAGGGAATGGAGGGTTGAAGGAGGTGCTGGCACTTGTATGCGCTTGCGGTTGTGCAAGTTATTGCAAATCTTTACACTTTCCGTGTCTGTGTTGTCTGTGGCAGGTTGAAGAGATGGCTCTGTTTCCCAAGTTTTGCTATTATTAGTTTCCTGCAGTAAGGGCAGCCTTCCCTCTAGTTGTAATCAGTGGATCCCGTGTTTCATCAGAGCCCCGTGCCCGTCTTCCCCGTAGGTGAAGTAGCCAGTGACGGTGGTCAGTAATAACCGTGAAACGAAGGGCTCGCACTAGTGCAAAGCTCTGGTGAAATGTTCTTGGAGCCACCTACCTCCGGGACAGACGCAGCGGCAGGTCACAGTCCCCCAGCACCGTCCCAGCGGAGGATGTGGCCTGCTTGCTGCAGAGATGGGACCTGCTTCCAGTGGTCACCTTGTGCTTCCGAGCACTTTGGGTTTTGTGATCTGTTCAGGCTTAAGTCCTCTACGTTTTTTCACAACACCAAGGAACATTTGTGCTGTGAGTTGTCACTAATGTACTTCTGGGATCAACAGCTTATTTCATTAAAAGCACTTTGGAAACCATCAGCCAGCAAAAACTGGTAGGTGCTGCTGAGCTGGGAGGAAGATGAACTGTGCAAAATGCTCTGCAAGTGTCGGACTGCTAATTCTCTGAGAAACGCCGTTTCATCAGCTGAATCGTTGCTCTAATGTGCTTATTGCCAGGGGAGCTGCTTATTCCTTTAAGCTTTTGGTGCAGCAGAAGAAAGAAAATATACATAAAGAGACTGCGAACTTGGCTTCAGGCAGTTCTGTATTCAAAAGTAGCTACAATTATTATTAAAAAAAAAAAAAAAAGAAAAAATATCTGTCGTAACATTGCGTGGCTTGAATGTTTGAGACTCTAATGGTGACTACTTGAGCATGAAGGATAAGAGATGCCGGAGAGATAGGAAGGCTTTCTTTCTATTAGACTGTAATGACATTTTCAGTGCGAAGTGATACAGTTCCCCGCGTCTCTCACTGCTTGCTCTGACCTTGCTGGGGTTTGCTTTGCTTCACAGCAAGAAGCCTCTCCGGGCTCCTCGGGGGTATGTGGTCAGCTCCCCGCCTGCCCGCAGGTTTCCTGTGGTGACTGGAGGATGCGATGTGAGCCGCTGGTCCCCCCCTTCTCTGGGATAAAAGGAATCCTTCTGCCTTGGGTGGTCTGTAGCGCCGTCCCAGCAGACTTACCCCAACACGTCCCTTGGGTCAGGCCTCGGCTCGTGCTGGCAGGTAACGGTGCCATCTCTTCATTATTTCAGGCACTTGAAGCAGAAAAAGCACCCAGAAGCGGTAATTGTGCCCCAGAGGTACGGAGCGCTGCGGGAGCGGAGCACTGCCCCGCGGGGAGGCAGCCGTTGGGCTCCAGAGCTGGGCAGCCCTGCTGGGCTGGGCTGGGCTGGGCTGGGCTGGGCTGAGCCTCGGGATCGGGCCCCGGGGCAGAGGACTCGGTTTAGAGACTGCCCTGCGCTGCTTCTGCGTTGCCCGCCTGTCCCTCTGCTCCGAGCGTCACCTCTCAGCCGTGGGAGATGCTCGCTGCCCCGGCGCACCCCTGCTGCAAGAACCGGCTTGCAAATCGGCGCCCACGCGTGCCCGTTGCGTAGCCAGAGGCAGCGCCGTAGCTGCGCCAATATTAAACACGCTGGGAGGTGGCTGCCAGTGTAGGTGTGACAGCAAAGTCCCCAGCATGGCCTTACAAAGCCTGCCCTGGCAGGGGGGTTGGTGTTGAGCCGGCTCTGATGGATCCGGCTCCGCTAGCAGCTCTGACTCGGCTGCTCCCAGTACCTCAGTTAATGGGTCGTGAGCTGGCTCTGCGTTCCTGTGAGCTGTGCTCGCACGTTCGCAGGATGTCTAGACATAAGCCAGTGGGGTTTCCTTGGTAAGTAGGAGGAGGATGAGCCCTGCGAGCCTCCTTCAGTGTTGTTTGTGTTGTTTGGTAGCAGTAATGGCATGGAAATAGCTGTCGGCATGGGTGAAACCTTCTCGGCCACTCACGCAGCTGCGTGCTGAGTTGTGCTGCTGCAGCGTAATTCTTGTCTGAAAGTGCTTTTTCTAATGGTAAAATTGAATCTGTCAACAGGTAATTTCATAAACCCAGAGAAAAGAAATCCCATGCAAGAATCAGCTCAGAGCAGATGCCTTACTCACGATAGCATTTTTTTCCTTCATTTCCTGTTACAGGAGGTGGCAGCTGTTTCAGTGTTAAAATTGAAATTAAAATTGTGACCCTGATCTTCCAAATGCTTCTGCGTTGTACACGCGGGAGTAGCTCGGGGCTGGATGCAGCCTTGGTGCGGCACGGGGAGGAGGTGGGGACCGCGCAGCGCCTGTGCTGCCGTGAGCCTGGGAATAGCTGTTAGTGGTAACTAACGGTCAGCTGAATAGCTGATTCCTGGGAATAGCTGGCCCTTCTCCGCAGGGCGCGGGGGGTTACCTCGCCTGGATGTCCTCGGGTTCCCCCCGCAGAAGAGCTGCACTCCTGCACAGCCGTGCTTGCTGCCTCTGTTTCAGGATGGTGCTAGGACAGCCGTGCGTTCAGCAGCCTGCAGCGATTCCAGCTCTCCCCGGTATTAGCCCCTGAGGTATGTTACAGCTTCTCCCTCTGAGCTTCGGCCTGGCAGCAGAACAGGGGGAGAGCTGAGGAGAGAGGAAACATAAAGTGGAAGCGTAACCAAAATGCTCTCTTCGGGGACGAGACTTGCACAGGAGTGTTAATCATACGTGTACAAGCCTCCTCACTTGAGTGGAAAAGCCCAAGCAGAAGGGCCTGGTCCAGGAAAGGGCGTGTTGGGGGTCTGTTCCCAGCGGGGCCCAGGATCGGCGCTTTCTGTCATGGCAGGATCTAGTCACAGCGGTGGGAACCACCGGGACCCGCAGCCTGGTCACGGCGGACGCGTGTAGCTCCCTCCTTGGACACCAGCTTGGCTCGTGCTTCGCCGTCAGCCCGCAGTCTCCCTCCTACCCCACAGCCGTGCCTGGAGCGTGGGCACGCGGCGTGGGAGAGGTTCCCTCAACGGGGATGGCAGCGGCCGGGGAGAGTGCTGTGCCTGGGGCGGCCGGCAAGACGGTGCCAAGCCCACCTCACGCCATGCGTGCCCCCGACCCTGGAGACAGCCCCTCGGAGACAGGAGGCCCTTGGGAACAGTGTGCAAAACAGTCCCCTCTTATCCCTAAGCCCTTAACGCGGAGTGACTCAGCCTTTGCTTCATCCTGGCAATCAGCTTATCTCTCGGTTTGGCTCCTGAACGCTTTCTCTCCGCTCCTCCTTCCTGCCTCCCTCATGGCTCCCCGCTCTGCTCACCCTGAGCCCCCTGCCTGCGAGCACTCGCTTTATTTCTCAGCTATTCCCTAAATCTGCAGTTTGTCAATAAGCCGAGTGCTCCAAGGGTTATTTCTCTGGCCCCCGCTGCAGCCACGCTTTTCCCCGCAGCCTGAGTTTCTATTGCGATTTGCCCAGGGTTTATTCGGAGAGGCGTAGGTATTAGCTGATTAAGAAATGCAGTTAAGCCCTCAACAACCCAACTTTCTGCGATTGCCAACAGCAACATATTTTTAAGTAGCGCTTAGGTTTTTTCATGCAGCTTGGGTTTGCAGGGAGGTCTTTCAGACCTTTATTGCTCAGGGCTGCGTTCATTGCTTGCTGCTTCTTGAAGACGGGGTTTGCCTGGTACGTGTGTAAGCAACCCAGCTCACCCAGCAGCACGTCGGGTTTATAGGGAGAGGGAGTATCTCTTACTCGATCTGATGATACCGGGGTGTGGAGAGCAGCTTCTCAGCTTACCAGCCCGTCCGGATAGTGTTAAAGGGAAACGGAAATGTCTTGAGACGGAGCTACCCCTCGTGTTGGTAACTCCCGTGGAGTGCTGGCACATCTATTTGTTGTTTAGGGACTCGTAGGGAGGGAGTGTTGCCGTTACCAGTCCAGTTGGGCTCTGATCTGTGCTTGCATGCACTTTGCTGCTTTTCTACTATTCGTATTTTTCCCAAAGTTGGGGAATTTTAGAAAGATATGGCCACGGTGTGGCAAAGAAGTTACAGTAGAAGGGAAACCCTGAATGTCATGAGACAAATGGGGAGAAAAGAGAAGGACTTTGGAAAAGTATAATATTTTTCTGGTTTTAATAAATCCCAGTGAAATGTTCTATAAAGTAATCATTCTATGTCCAGAGCGATGTTTTCACGTAAAGAGAAAGCTAAACCGCCCTTGATTTTGACAAGCAAACGCTCTGCTGGGTGGGTACAATGCCCGCTCTCCTCCCCGGCCTGAAGCGTGACGGTCTCTTCGTGGTCCCGGTACAACGCTCCAGCCCTAGCATTGTTTCCAGCGCTTTGTGCACTTTAAAGCAGAGGAGGGACTAACCCAGGGAACGCCGGGTTTGCGCAGCCCTGGACGAGGATGCTGATACAGGCAGATAATGTCTTCCCGTTCTCCCTCTCCGGCGTTCCGCGGTACAGCCGTTTCTGGAGCGCGGGGAGCCTGCCCGTGCTGGCAGTGCCTTCGTGGGGTCACCCCAGCTTCAGCTCACAGATCCGTAAAACACGCGCAGCTGAGGAGGCATTAACGCAGTTGCCAGCCAGCTGTGATACCAGTATAGAAAAGTAGTAGCTGTTTTGGCATCCGTTTGTTAAAGTAGAAAATTTTGCAGTGTGTAGTCCTTGGGTAGCTTTATGTCCTGCTGCTGATTTCTGCCTTGCTGCTGCGCCACCACCAAGACGGGAGATGGGTTTTCAGTACCGGCCTCTCTAAGGCTGGACTAAATTCCCTGTGTGATGCTGTGTCCTCTGGAGAGGCAGGTTAATTAGCGACTTGAAGCTGGAAATGACTTTTCCATCCAGGTAAATGTGCAGGCTTTTGATTTGACTGTGATGAAGAGTTTTAAATATAAAAGCCGTTCACAAACAGTCTGTTTCTGGTTGTTTGTATCAGCGTGAAACACATTCTGGCTTTTCTCATTAGTTTTTATTCCTGCTGTCTGCTTTTCTCCAGAATTGACTTAAAACCTGGGACAAAAGCAAAAAAAAAACCCCGGAGTTATTCATTTAGAAAACGTCATGCAGCGAGTGAACAAAGGCGATTTTAAATGGAGAGTCCTCAAGGGAGCTAAACGCAGGCTTTCTCGTTCACTCTGAATTCTCACCTGAGCTTCCATATATCACCAGGCCCTCTGAGTCGGAGGGGCTGGAAGCAGGCGGATGGGAAGCTGGCTGATAGCTCTGGCGTGCCTTGCAAAATCAGCCCTGCGGCCAGCGTTTGGTGGGGAAAAGAGCTGTGCAGGTGCTGCGCGGTGCTTCAGCCCCTCCGAGGCTTGTGGGAAACGTTCAACGTCTGTTGCAGTATGTGCTGCCTGCTCTGGGCAGGATAGATGGAAAATCTGTGCTGGCGTTATTCGTTAGAGATAATAAGGCACGCGGCCGTGCGGAGGAGTCCCGGGTGCCTTCTGCGCCTGGGCCAGGCAGGGTGCCCGGGCGGGGCGTGCGGCGAAGCTGCCGTCTGCGGCGACCGGCGGCCGCTGCGGGGTGGCTGGGCTGGTGCAGGGCCGTGAGGCCCAGCCCGGGCCGCGTCGGGGCCCTTCCCCGCTGCCGCCCCTGCCTCTGCGGCTTGTCCCGTTGCTTGTTTTCTGTAGCCTCTCCGGGGGAGAGGGCGCCTGGAGCGGCCCCTCGCAGCCGCTGCTGCGTAAGAGGGGGGCAGAGGAAAGGGGCTGGGCGCCTTCCCGGTCTGGGGCGGCGCGGGCAGTTGCTGTGTGACCGCACGTTTGCGCAGGGCACGGGCAGGCAGAGGGGAACCGCGCGGCCCGCGCTGGCTGGCACTGCTCCGTCAGTGGTGCTTTGGGGATTTCTCTGGGCCGAGTAGTGAGCCCAGAGACGCACCCGTAAGAGGAGAGCACTGAAAACTGCCGCAGATGACCTGTTCCTCTGGTTTACGGTTGTAGTCCTCCCAGGCCACGTGTGCTGCCCCTCACGTAAGCTGAACCTTCTCGGTCCTCCGGAGCTGGCATTTCCTTCTCGTGTTCCCCGCTGCCTCCCCTGTCCCGCAGGAGCTGCCCTCTCCGGCCAAGGGACGCGGCGGAGGTACAGCTGTCCTGTGTTCCAGCTGGCCGTGTGTCCTGCCTCTCCCTTCGCCTGCATGTTTTCCTCCTCGTGTTTCTGAGGACTGCAGAACAGGAACAGAAGGGCTCCCTTGGTGCTGCTTTGTCACCCTGTGCCACCTGGGGCTGGTGGCAGGGGAGGTGCCGTGGGCCCGAGCAGCCTGGCCTTCAGCCAGAGAGCTCACAGCAGCTCCGCCTGGACCCTGAGGGTGACTGCCATAAACCGGAGCGAAGCCCGTAGCTTGCGTTATTAGTTGATGTTTTTAGTCGCTGGTACTGGAGGCTGGGTTTCTGCAGAACAGAGAGGAGAAGGGCGGTATCCAGCAGAGCTCCGGCAGTCCCTTGTCCGGCTGACACCTTAGCGGGACTCCAGCCTGCAGAATGGTCTCTCAGCCCTCGCCTAAGCTGTGTCTCCTTTCCTGAGGCCCAGACCCCTCCTGAAATAACTTTACTTATTCCACTCAAGGCATTAACCTCCTTCCATGCCAGTGCTTTACGTCTGGATTTGTCACCCGAGTCCTGGATGTCATTCCATCATCTTTCTCTCTTCTTCCGAGTTTTCCTTTGGAAGAGCCAGGCTTCCACACCGTCTCGACGTGATCTGCCCTCTCGCTCTGCTTGACCCTCTAAATTATCGAAAAACAGGAAAAGACAAAACATACCCAAATCACGGGTGTTGCATGTTCTCCACACTTCACTGGAAAACGCCGCCCTTGGCAGAATCGCCCTGTCTGTCCGCCGTGTCTGTGGTTAGCCGCGCTGCTCCCTGGGGATGCACCTCTACGCCTCCTGTGGGCCACAGCCAGCCCGGACCGTTTGCCCAGGCGCGGGGAGATGGGCGAGCGTAGGGAGCCCCGGGAGCAGCTCGACCTGCTCTCCCCCCTCCTCTGCATTGCTGCAGGAGCCAGCTGCAGCGGGGGGGGACGGTGCTGGTTTGGAGCTCCCTCTGGGGCTGCGCTTCTCTGGAGGCATCTACAGCAGTGGCTCTGTCCCCGGGCGTGCGCTGCTCACGAGGGACCCGGTGCGACCCGGTGGCAGCAGTGGGGATGTGGCTGTTGGCAGAAGCGTGGAGCTGAGACCGCTTTGGTGCGGCGCTCGGACGCCACGTAAATGACTCTTCCGCCTCCTCTGCAGGTGAATCTGGTCCTGAATGAAGGGAAGTCCCTGGGCCTCATGATCCGAGGAGGGGCGGAATATTCCCTGGGTATCTACATCACCGGTGTGGATAAAGGCTCCGAAGCAGAGAGCACTGGCTTAAAGGTAAGAGTGTCCCCGGAGTGGGCTGGGGCGGGGGGTAGAGCTTCACAGGCTGTGGCTGCAGGGCCGCGTCGGCACGTCACTGCTGCTGTTCCTGCCCCTCTGCCCCCGGCCAAGCAGGGCTCTCAATGGAGAGGTGAGCGTTGCATTTCCGAACGGCTTTTCAGGGCAGGTTCTTTGGACATTTTGGATACTAAGCCTAGAGGCAGAGAAAAATGCAGCCTTACAAGTTCTGGAGTAGCTTGTACTTGCCGTCTGCCTTAGCACACCCCCGCACCTGATTTCTCCCCCTTGAGATAGCCCAGGGATGGTTTTGGTGTAGGTATCTGAGAGTGCAGCCCAGACCTGGCAGGTGAAGAAAGTCCCTCTCACCTCCCCGAGCTGGCAGGGAAGAGTTTTCCGTTAAAGCTCCTGGTCCTGTGCCCTCTTCCTGCATCTCGCATCCAAACCCATTATGTTTGGAGCTAGCGTTTTGCACAAGGTGCTCAGAGCCTGCTTGCAGGGAATGTGTTTAGCTGCCACGATGAGAGGAGGCCAGGCTTGCTGCGGAGGGAGCAAGTGCGTACTGGTTTCCTCCTGCAGCATTGGCACCCGCAAGGATCGTGTCTTAACAAGCAGAAACAGCAGGATCGCCCTTGGGGCTAGAACAGAGCTGATCTATCAGCAGCCTAACTTGGTGTGACCTCCAGCTACGTCAGGATCCCTCCATAGTCAGACGGGTTCCTGAAGGGTGCTCTGTGGGTTGGCTGGGCCCTTCTGAGGCTGGACTGGTCCAGAGTCCTACAGTTTTGCTGCAGACCTCTTGCAAAGCAAGATCCTACATCTCTCTCATCCCACCGTGTACACACGCACACACATCACCTCCATCCTCCATCCTTCCTGCTGTACCAGGTCTCAGAACAGGATGGATGTCCTGGGACCTCAGCTGTTCCTGGAAGGGGCATTTGGGGTTAAAATTTTATGTTCTAGGACGTTCATCAGTAAAATAAGTTGAAAAGGGAGCTATTGGACTTTGAGTGCAGCATCTCTCTGCTGCTGAGGGATGGGGCACGTTTGAGACTCAGACTTCCCGGACTGTAGTGTTTTACTTCGTCACTCAGGGTTTATTTTTTGGTGTTTTTTTTTTTTCCTTTCTAAATGACCCAAGTCCCTGCAATCGCATCGTGCCCTTTTTGCTCCCTCCAGTGCAATCCCATGGGCTCTGAGAGACAGTTCTTTCCCTGCTCCTTGTGTCAGTCAAGGATCGATGGATGTTCAACTCCCTAACCTTCTCTCAATCCCCTGAAGTGGTGCTGGAGTGCCGAGGATCGAGGGGTAATCTGCTCTGATCCCCTCTCTGTATTGCAAAGTGATACGTTTCTCCCTTGATCAACCCCAGAGAGTTTAGGACTAAGCCTTCAGCTTTGCTCCAGTGGCCCCAAAAAGTCACTTAAATCTGCAAAGGCTGGTAGCATGAAGTGGGTGGACAGTCTGGTGGAGAGGGCTGTGATTTGGGCTGGGACGGATACGATCCTGTCCTTGAAGTTGCTGTGGCACGAAATGTTGCATCTAACTGGGCATTGAGGTCGCCAGGGTTCCCTTTATAGACAAGGAGACATTTGTGGGGGCAAGGCAACCACTTCGGAACTTAATTGTCCGCTGCAGGCTCCTGTTTCTCTCTGCTGACTCTTTTTGACACAGAATGAAAATGCTGAACTTGGAGGTCTGGATCAATCCAAGCCTTAATCTCTATCTCGGGTCCTTAGCAGGGAAATGGGGTTTTGGACCCTGCCATGTGAGAGGGTCACTCGGGCACTAGGGACGAGGAGCGGTGGGAGCATCCGAGGGAGATGGCTGAGCGTTTCTCGGGGCAGTAAGAAGCGAGAGCTGCTGCTGGAAGCTCCCTGCAGACCGTCCTTCTCGCCCAGGGTGTACAGTTCTCCTTTGGGCTGGCCACCTCGCAGCCGCTCTGCCTGCACGCCCGGCCAGGGTACACAGCCATCCCCCAGGGACGTCAACGCGTGCTTGTTCATTAGCACCAGGTCACGGTGAGAGGCAGCGGGGACGGCGCTCTGGGACGCGAGGATTTCAAGACAGAGATGATAAGAGGCACAGGACAATTTGTTTCTGCCTAATAGAGCTGGGAGGAGAGGGACTGGCTCGCGCTGCCCCGGGCGTCACGCGGGTGACTTTGCTGAGTCGGCAGACCCGCCATCTGAAGCAAGCCTGTTTGTCCCCAGCGCCTGCTGACCCTGTGCCAGAGTGTCAGACTCCATCTCCTAAACGCCAGAAGCCTGAAAGCCTAAAGGCAGGAAAAGAAAAAGAAGTTGCATTGTTTTCCTAAGGTTCTTTCTGCTTGTTTCGTGTTTAGTGCTTCCGTGCCGCTCCAAATCCCTCTCTTCGCTGCACTGGGAAAATTGCTGCTTTTCTTGGTTGGGTCCAGCTACCGGTGAGCTCAGCACAGCTGCTGTCACACTGCAAACACGCACACGCAGGAAAAGTCACAGCGGCATAGCACACGCCTTTATCCCTCCCCCTCTCACTTCACGCCTGCTAGGAAGGCAAGAAAATGATCACGCGCACGCTGTAGTCGAAGCACATGGAGCGGTGCGTGCTACTCCCCTCCGTCCCTGCCGAGCAAGGTCCCCGCGCTGTGGCAATTGTTTGCACACCAGAGCCTCTGCTTATTGATTCTTTAAATCTCTCTCCTGCTGTTCTGTTTTCTAGTAACTGATTTGCGCGTGCCAGCAGGCCGATACTTTCCCGAATGTCAGGCTTTATGTGATTTCAGATACGCGCAGACGCTTCCCACCCTGATTTGTGTATGCTGCAGGCAGTAAATTTAAAACTACTTGGAGGTTTGGAGATAAAGAAAGGCCTTTTATGTTCTGCCGTTAGACGTGGTCGGGCGTGGACTGCATCCACACGCTCCCTGCGCTGCTCCAGGTGGGGCTGGAAGGGACGTGGTACCACGAGGGGGGAAGAGCTGCTGGGCAAATGTGATTTCCAGATAATTTGTTGCTCTCTAAAATAGAAAAATTGTGGGTTTGTTCAATGTGGGCTCAACCCAACCTTGCTGGGTCGATGGGAAGGTTCCTGCTGACTTCCCAGGCAGGGAATACTTCGGTTTTGCTGCTTTCACTGACTTTGTTACCAGAATTGTTTGAGTTGATTCTGCCAGACTTTTCGTTTTAGGGAAAACCTTCTTGCATCTGTGGCACCAAATCAGAAGGTTTGAATGTTTTAATAACATGTTTTACATTTCCCTTAAATTTTGATTAAAGGGCGAACAATGTGATATTGAAAGCCGGTCAGAACCAAGGAGGTTTCTCTCGGGCTCAAAAGCTAAGCTGGCTTTTGGCTGCTGCGGAAGCAGGGGCCGTGGCCCGGAGAAGCGGGTCCCAGAGGAGACGTAGCCGTGCCGATGCCCGTTTGGGTGCTGCTGCTCTGCTCCCTCCGGCTTCACGGCCACGAGGCCGAGCGCTCTGCAGGGGCCAGCAGAAGGCGGGCTGGGTCGCTGCAGTCAGGCAGTAACCAAATATTCATGCTCTTGGCCTTGGCCGCCCTTACGTTTATTCATTCATGAAACTTCTGACAATGCGCTCTTTGGGCACGTTTTAAAATATGCTGCCTCGGTGCAAGTTCTCAGACTGCAAAAGTGCAGGTTAGCAGAGGACTGCAAAGGAGGAACGCGAGCCGGTCCGGTTTGCTTTCGGCTTCTGTCCTTCCTGCCTCCTCCGTGACGTTCGCAGCGCTGCCGTACAGGAGCGGAGCTTGTTCTGCTGGCGTTCGTGGCTCTGCTCATCCCGATTTCTTCCTCGTTCATTTTTTCTGGTGGTGTATTTTGACAGGATTTTTTTTTTTTTAAGCCAAATTTTTTTTTCCTCTCCTTGACCTTTATATCAGAAATAGCAGATTTCAGGTAGCTTTCTTTGAACAAACTACTCAGTATTGAGTTCCCAGCACAAAGGCTGGGGTAAAAAGAGCCTACCACCATCCACGTATATCCTTATACAAGAGAAGGAGCGAAGAAGAGAAACTGTAAATAGGAAGAGGTGAATGATTTTACATCGTCGGTGGCAGGCATGAAGCTGCCTCTTGAAAACTGGCTTGTATTTTGAGGTCCGCACGTAGACAAAGATACTGAAAAAGAGAAGATAAAAGAAGAGTCTCGTGGCTGCCTCGGAGTTTGGGGAATAAGCTGCATAGTGCGAAATTCAACGAGGAGGTGAGTGGTCGTGGTACGCAGGATGTAACCTTTCCACTGGAGGCAGCGTGTCGTGGTCCCGCAAACAACGTCACCTTTCCAGGGACAGGTATCGTTGCTTAAATTGCTCCGCTTCTGGGAAGTTACCAGAAACCTCCCCGCAGCCGTGCCAAAACCACTGCCTACCCCAAGAGACAATCTTCTTTCCTTGTATCCTTTCATTTCCAGTCCGTATCTGCTTTGTTCCTCCTATTCGTATTGCGAGGTGTTTGGGGAAAAGAACGGGTTTTCAGGCAGCGCTTGGCACCCGCGGTTCCCTTGCCTTGCTCCCAGATCTGTCTCTGATCCTTCCAACAGGCTGCCTTGGCCTCCTTGCACGGGGATCACCTGCCCCGACCTGTTTCCCTCCTGGGGAAGTTGAGTACCTCCTTATTTTTCTGCGAGTCTTAACCTGGCCATTTCCAAATCGATTCATCCTTTTTCCTGCCCATATTGTGAATTTCTTAAGGTCTGCTTTTGGTAATTATTTGTGCTAGAGAGAGACTCCTTCTACTTTAGTGGCATCCACAAGTGTAATTTAACCTCTCTTCTAGCGCGTTAGTGGCATTAAATAAGACTGGTGCTGGTGCCAAACCACTTGGCATCCTATTAGCCCTGGTATTCCCAGCTCAATTTGGTGTCATTTAACATTAACTCACGTTTAAAATCTCTCACCTATTTTTCTGTCTGTGTGACTGAATTTCTCCCAGAGCCAATTTTGATTATTTTTAAGAGACTTTAGGTGCTCAGAACCCTTGTCTTAAGCCCATTAAGTTTCTCTTGACTGCACCTCCCTTTCCCATGTTATTCTCTGTGTCTCCAGAGGGAGAAGGCCAAGGCTGTCATTGAGATGTGCTATTCTGAACTCTGCTGCTTGTCTGTGCTCCGTCACCTCTGGCACGTCATGCTCAGTCCCTGCTTTTCAGGTAGATTTCTCCCGAGGAAATGAGAATAATCCCATTTTTAGAAGTGGTTAGGCACTTAGCACGTCCCGTTGTGTCCACCACCGTTAGCTGAGCACAACTGAAAACTTGTTCCTGAAATACCCAAGGCAATAATTTTTCTGTGTTTTATTATAACTTTTTCTGTCTTATTATTACTTCTTGTATTCTCTGTTGGTTTGGAGCTGTGCGTACAGCAAATCATTTGCCAGGGTCAGCGTTTGTTTTAGAGATGTAAACGAGGCATCTACTGCAGTCTTTTGTTACCTTCCCAGTTGTCCTTGACTTTGTGGAAAAAAAAAAATTATTATTATCTATGTTAATTAGAAAAAAATCCTTTCCAGCTCTAATAGGAGGCTATCATCAAGATAGGCTGATTTGCAGGCATTTGGGCCGTCCAGCGATTCCCTTATCTGCCCTTCACCAGCGATTATTTTTGCAAGGTCTTTTTTTCCCCCTGCACGAGGTGCTTAAACTTCTCCGAGTATTTTGTGGCTAGTTGTTCTCAGCCGGTGTTAATATCCCGTCAGCACCAGCTAGAGGTGGTCTTGTGCTGGGCACGATGCTAACAGAGCACAGGAGACCAGAGAGCCGTGAAGGACTCTGGATAAACATCGAGGCAGCGATGAAGGACAGACGCAGACAGACGAAGTAGCTTGTCCAGGGCCCCTCTGGTCTCCCTGATACGGCGAGGGCTTGCCAGGTTCCTTTTGGTCCACTCTTGAAAGGAGAAACTAAAGAAAGGTTATTAAATCTGTATAACTGTCTTGAACAAAAAATAATGACATTTTAATCCCTGATATGGAAAACTATTAAAGATTCATAATTGCAATAAAGCTATCTAATCGAATTTGAATTTTCATGGTTTTGGTGCTGCAGTAAGCTCGGTGCTCCTTGTTTTAGCAGCAAAATCCACTCCAGTGGATTAGAGAGACCGGAGAGATGATCCTCATTACACCTGAATGCATGTTTCTCTTGGCAGTTTAGGCACTTGCATGATTTTCCCTCCCTGTTATGGTGGTGGTCAGCAATTTTCTGATCGTTGGTTTAAAGCTGACAGAGCTCGAAGGGAACCTGGGATATTCGTGGAGTCTGACAGTTGGAAACGTGGTCATTTGTGTCATTTGCCTTCCCTTGGGCTGGCTCCCTCCCTCCCTTCCCGGTCCTTGGTCTCTCTGGGTCAGCTCAGGCAGAGCTGGCTGCCTCTGGCTCTCTTTCTGCAGCTGGTTCAGAGAGGTGAGGTCGGTTCCAGGCTCTGTCTTTCAAACCAGGGAAGTTTCACATCCGTAGCGTATGATACAGGCAACCAGTCCGTGCTCCGCAGTCTGCGGGGGTAGGTGGGAGTATCCCACCCTGACGCAGCTCTGCTCTCTGCCCTCCGGCCAGCCGGTGCAAAGGGCCGCCGTCCCCCTGGTCGTGACCTGCCAAGTCCGACCTGTGCCCAGAGCTGTCTCTGATCCTTCCACGGGGAAAGTCAGAGGAGGGAAAGGCCAGCCAAGAGCAGGCGGCTTTGTTTGCAGGACCCGCTGCTTTGAGCATCCTACTGGAGCCAAAGCAAAAGATGGCGCAGCGGGACCTGGCCCGTGCCGACGCCAGGGCCTTGCAGTGGCTGTTGAAACGCAGCTGCCGCATGCTCCCTCTTCCCTCTGAGCTGCAGGCGAGCCCAGCTTGAAGGGGTTGGCTCCCCTCTTGGCTGGCCATAGGACTGTGGGTTTATCTCTTGCCTACATCATCTCTTTTGCCTTTAGCTGTGCAGCTGCCCTGTTAACATCGGTTATGAAGACAGCAAGCAGAGGGCTCCGGCTGACCCACGTGAGGACAAAGCTCAGGGGCCCTGCCAATGGTGTTGGCGGGGACTGGGCTCTCCTGTGCTGCCACAGCCCTTGCTGTCCACCAGCCCCTCTGTGTGTCACAGAGGAAGGAACTGTCCCCAGAAGAAAGAGGCAAATCTGCTCAGGGTCACTGGACGGAGCTGAACGCAGAACCAAGCTGAGCTGCGTCCGAGCTGCCTCTGCTGCTTTTGCTCCGGCTCCTTTCCTCCTGTTGACGCCGCGCAGAGCGTTCTTCCAGCCTCACCGAGCATCCTCTGTCCTTTCATCAGAGGGAAGGGCAAACAGGAGCCCTTCTCTGGCTTCTCATTACTGCCAGCATTATTTTGTGTAGCTCCATCAAGCTCCCCACACATTATCTCTTCTCTAAATTTAACAGGCCTTATCTTTTCGATCTGTCCTTTCACAGGCACCTTCATCTGCCACTAATCATTTCTGGTTTCTTCTCTAGAACTTTTCTCTCTGTCTCTCCTTGCTGAGCAGGCAGAGATGTACTCAGGGAATGCACTCACAGCAAGGTCGCACATTCACTTGGATATCGCCATTACACTAGTTTGAGCTATTCTCGATGTGTTTCTTACCACGGTTTCCCATCACGTGTTTTTGTTGCAGGCTTGCTTGATCATTCTCAAATCGCAGCTGCACACTGAGCAAAGTGGTCCATGAGCTGTTGGTCGTAGTCTTTTTGCCTGTCTGCTCTGTTCATTCAAGAGGCATCAGCCACGTCTCGGACAGCTGGAAGGTCCTGCCTGCTTCTTCACAGGACCTTTACCAGCCCCTTCTGACACCTCTAGTCTGAACTAACCCAACTAGTTGAGTGTCGCTGGTAGGTCTTATATAATCATAGAAGCATTTAGGTTGGAAAAGACCTTTAAGATCATCGACTCCAACCGTAAACCTAACACTGCCAAGTCCACCACTACACCATGTCCCTAAGCACCACATCTACACAGCTTTTAAATACCTCCAGCGATGGTGACTCCACCACCTCTCTGGGCAGCCTGTTCCAATGCTTGATCACCCTTTCAGTGAAGAAATTTTTCCTAATATCCAATCTAAACCTTTTCCTAATATCCATATCCAGTCTAAATCTGGACTCTCTCCTGGGCTCAGTCACACTGCTGCTGCAGGCATCTTAAGATTTTCTTCCCCACCTCCTGGATGTTCGATAACCCCCAGGTTCTCCCATTCCTTTGCATCTCTTTGTTGCTTCTCCGGGAGATCCTGTGCCATCCCTCCCTCTGCATCTATTTTTGCAAGGCCAGAGGAGCACAAAGGTCTCCGTATAAGACGCTCCGTGTCCCTGCAGTGGGCAGGGAGGGAAGCTGCCGTGCCTCCTTTGCATGCAGAAACTGCCTCTGTAATCCCTTAATCAGCCTGAGCGATACCTATTTGCACAAGTGCCATGCAGTGGATTCGGGGGATTTCTTCTGCCCTCCCCTGGAAAGCAGGCTGGAGTGAGTGAAGTGCTCCCGGAGCTTTGTGCTGCTCTGAGGCCATGCCACCTCTGCTGGCATGGTGGCCACCCACCAGTCCAGGACGGTCCTGGGGACGGTCCTGGGGCTTCCTGCCACCCCGCAGCAGCCGTCTGGTCCTGTAGCCATGTGGGGAGTCGGATGAGAGAGCCGAACCAGCTGAAAGCCAACCCTGCAAGAAGCAGCCGTGAGTTTCAGTCCGACCCATTAACTGAGGCAGATCACTGCTGCGGGCCGGTGAAGGGGGGGTGCTTCTGGGCGCTGAGCTGGATGGGAAGAGCCAGATTCCCCTTGGCAACAGCCTCGTGTGGATCGGCTAACGCTTTGACGGTCTGCACCTGCATGGAGGGGGTCACCAGTGCTCTGCAGCCTCTCGGTGCGGATCGCGGGGCCAAGAGTTTCCCCAGGGTCCGGCGTCCTGGCTTGGTTTTGCAGTGGGGCCAGCGTGGCTGCTGCCTGGCACCACTTGGGCAAGCAGGCCCAGGGCCCCTGTAAAAGGCACCTGGAATTTTCTTTAAGACTCATTTCAAAACACAACAAAATGTAATAACAATTAAACTGCTGCAGTCTCCCCTCGAGGGCTGCTTGGAGGAGCGTAATTCAAGGTAATGGTGTTTTTCTTTGCTATTGAGCCAACTTTGCTCTACAGCAGTCTGTCTGGGAGCTGCCCTGGTGCCACGGGAATGAAAAAACTGTTAGAAATGAAAGGCTGAGACCACGGCGTCGCAGAGTTACGAGAGGGGCACGTGGGGCTGGACCGTGGCCTCTGCTGTGATGGCAGCTCCCAGACTAAAACCCTCTCTGTGAAATGGTCAGTCACACTCCTGTTGAGACTCTGGCTCGTGCTCCTGGTTGTGCCCTGCACCCTTGGCTGGTTACGCTGCGGCCGGGACAGCCTCCAGCCACGGGGTAACTGTCCCTGAATGCCGGCAGGGTCCGACCCTGCTCACCAAATACCCTCACCCCAGTGGGACTCTGGGGACCGGGATTTGCATCCGTTTCAGACAGCCCGAGGTGGGTCAGTGGCTCACGAGATGAGCACGGAGCCAGGGTCCTGCTGCCCCTATCCCCTGTGACAGAGCCCTGCGAAGGCGTGTTCACTCCTGCCACCCAGGGGCTCTCCACCGGCTCGCTCTTCTCCTTCTCTCTACTTGATTTCTCATAAACACCACCTCCGGGGTGGTCTGAACGGTCACAGCCCTCAAGACAGCCAGGGCTGTGGTCAGGGGTCTCTTCTGGCCCGTGGCCCAAGCAGCAGGATTTCTCTCTGTCTTTTCTTCCCCGTTCTTGTGCTCTCTCTGCCGAGGACGTCCTCATGGGGATGCCTGGAGAAGCCACAGTCTGGTTTTATCCGCACGGTATCTGACACCGTGGCATGGCCGCTCTGCCCTCGGTTCCAGCCCTTTGCTGGATGCACTAGTGGAAGGGAAACGTTGTCCCAGGAAGACAAAGTGAGAGCAGCGGATGCCTTGACAGGAGTCCTGTTAGCCTGGAAGCCTTGGTGGTTGTTGGATCGACCGTCTGGTTGCCACAGGCGCAGCAGCGCAGGCTCGCGGAAGCCGAGCGGGAGCGCGCGCGCGCGCAGGTTGCCCGCGTGTGCGTCAGTCCGGCTGCTGCAGCCCCTGGCCGCCTTCCATCTCAGCTGGCAATGCTGCTCTGGAGAGCAGCCGATGCGGGCCCTGGCCCTCTGCTCTCGTGAGCTTCAGCACGGCTGCAGCACAAGACAGAGGCGACGTCCAAGTGCGGGGGCTGTACCGTGATTTCTGGATCAGCCGCTGCCTGACCAGCAGCTGGCTTCCCCTCCCTGCCGCAGCAGTCGCTGCTCGTGCTTTATGCTGAGCTGAGCTTTGCTGGTGGTAGTCCTGATGTCCGCTGTTTCACCCCAGCGAAGTTCAGGGTACCCCTCCGGTGAAAACTCGGGTGGCAGCAGAGTCCCAGCCCACCACATAGACCGTGCAGTGGTTAACCATGGCTTCTCACTGCAGTAAATCATTTTAAGAATATGAAGAATTAATCCCGGTCCTCTGAGGCTTCCTTGACCCAGCAGTAGAATGAGATGGACTGAGCTGAAAAGATCATATTAATTCTCCATGTTATTTTTTGAGCCTTAGAAATTCTTCCCTCTCCCTCTTTTCTCCTCTTCTCCTCCAAGATGGAGGCAAGTTATTTAAAGGAATGTCTCATTCTTCTTGCATTGCAGCATAAAGAAAATAAGACTGTGTTGTGAGAGAGCTGAACAGAAGCCTATGGTTAAACGAAGATATGAAAGAGCGGTTTCAAAGAGGTGGCTTATCAGAAACAGGGTGAATTGTGATATGGGCGTGAGGAGGAGTGGCGCTGAATGCCCTAGAAGCAAAGAGAAAGAGGCCCTGGGATGAAGGGGGAAATACCAGCTGAGTGCTGTGTCTTGAACATGGCCAGGCTGTCAGGGAAGCTCCTGATTACAGCAAAGGCCCTGGCCACAAAATGAAAGCTCTCAGGAGCAGCTGGGGAGGAAATAGGAGGAGAGGAGAGATGAAATCCAGCTGTCTTAGATCCTGCAGTTTACAGAGCGTTGGAGACTGTGGTGAGACACTCGAGTTGAACCCTCCCTGCTGCACACAGAGATCTGAGGTTTGGGGCTTCCGCAGATGGTTCCTGGCCTCCTGGATCAGCAGGAGGGATTGGGGCTGGAGGTCTTGATATTCTTTGTGGGTTGTTTCTAACCCAGGCGGGTCTGCACATCTAGTTAATGGAGGGGACTGGGCAGATCGGTCTGACTTGGGATCCTAAACAGGCTCCTCCAGGCTTCGCACCCTGGTCCGTTGCTGGCTGTTGTCTTGAGTGCTTGGTCTCCAGCCACCAGCACTTGGCCCCTTTCCCTCATCTTTCTGGGTGCCTCCAGTTGCTGTGGTCCTAGTTTGATGGTGGGGTAGACTGAGTAGCTCCTCCCTGGTGGGAGAAGAAGGCGTATTCCTAACGGGAAACCCCCCAGGGCCTGCCAGGCTCACCCCATCCTGACTCCACAGGTAGGAGACCAGATCCTGGAGGTGAACGGCAGGAGCTTCCTCAGCATCCCCCACGACGAGGCGGTGAAGCTGCTCAAGTCTTCCCGCCACCTCATCATGACAGTGAAAGACATCGGGAGGCTGCCCCATGCCCGCACCACTGTGGACGAGACCAGGTGGATAGCGAGCTCCCAGATCGGAGAGACCCTCGTCAACTCAGCAGGGTACGTGCTTGGTACACCCCGTGCAAGCTTGCCGCGTAGGGCTGCCCACCCAGCGCTCCCGTAGGGTACGTGCCGTCCCCCGGGATGGGCGTGGCGTGGCAGCGCGTGACACGGTGGCCGCCTGATGCGCTGCGATGTGCGTCGGCAGCCTGTCTGTGGGAGAACCCCCGCTGCGTAGCGTGTGTGGCCCCCATACCTGGTGCTTAGAAGACAGCATCTCTGGCCCGTGAGGCGCGTGGGGTCTGGACAGCGCGCTGCTGCCCCTTCCCCGTTCTCTCGGGCCAGGAGCTTTTAGCTTACGGGCACGGAGAGGAGAGTACGTAACAGATCTCGTGCCAGGCCTCGGGTGATGAGCGACGGGCACGCGGCGCTCAGTGCTGACTGGTCTTCTCCCTCCTCGCAGGGCGGTGGGCGATCATGCTGCGGAGGCGACAGCCAGGGTAAGAGATACCAGGGCTTCCTGATGCCTCGTGAAAAAATCGCCATCGTTGTCTCCTGTTTTCCATGGGAGAGGGAGGGCTTTGGGCTCCTGATTATAAAAGGGACGCTAGTTTTATGAGGACTGGTGGGTTTTAACTGGCTCCGGCCTTTCTCCTGCCCATCTCACTTTGCCGGCTGTGTTTCTACAAACAGGGCTCAGTTCTGCAGCACATCCGGTGCCTCCTAGCCTGGGAATGGTCACTTTAATGGGCAAGGGGCAATGATCACACGTGGGCAAGGACTGTGGGGACCCCCTCCACCCTGCAGAGGTGACCGTGATGCCTTCCGTGCGGTGGCTGTCTCTGGGCCCTGACAGCTCCTGGGGTCTTTCCCACCCGAAGCAGAGCTGAGCCAGCCCTCTCCAGCCCAGCAGCCGGTGGCAGGGCTGCGGCGGCGGCAGGGACTTACCCAGTGCCGTGACTGCATCTTCTCCAAACATCTCTTTGCAAAGCACATTTCTTTCAAATGGAAATGCAACGGCAAGGTTTCACAGGTGGCTCTCACTGATAACGGCTTTGTGCTGTTTGCTGGCACAGCACGCTCCCAGCCTCAGCTCCTTTCAGTGTCCCCGGGACAGTCAGGGTCTTGTCTGGCTCCATGTCCCTACGCTGACTGTGCCAACACCGCCAGGGAGGGGAACAGCAAGGACCTCCTCTTAGAAATCCTTCTCAAAGAAAAAAACCTTTCATCTGCAGCCAGACACGTCTCTCCCTGGGACTCCTTTGGTTGCCAGCGGTTCTTTCTTCAGCAGGGTCTGCTTCGAGCTTGCAGTGGGGGCAAACGTGCCTTTTACACAAGATGGGAAGCTTGCCTCTCTCTCGTGGCCCCAATTCCCCCAGCTCTGCCAGGAAGGAATAAAGCCTGCTATTAAATCAGTAGCTGGTCAAGGGACAGCGTCCACGCTTGCTGAACAGAGCTGGGAAGCCGGTTTTTTATTCAACTGGTGCTGCATAAACTCATGGCTCTGGAGTTACCCAGACAAGTCGTGACACTAAGTGAGCGGCCGTGCTGGTGAATCCTTGGGGGTAACTGCCTCCAGTCGTTCTCGGCATCCCGCTTCCAGTCCCGCTTTCCAGCTTCGCCACGGGTAGCTGGGTGCAGGCAGTGGTCTGAAACACAGGCAGCTTGGGCTGCCGGCAGAGCCCAGAGCAAGGGGGCGGTTGCCAGTCCTGCCTGTGCTGCCCAGCTGCCTCAGCAGAGCGAGCTGCCCTCCTTTCAGCAGCTGATTCCTTGGCATCCCAGGTCAAAGCTTGTCTCCTGTCTTCTTCTGCAGCCCGTGTTTTACCGGGGCCTGGCCGGCTCCCAGGTAACGCTGAGCAGCATGGTGAACCAGACCCGAGTCATGCTGGAGGAACAGGCGCGGCACCTGCTGAACGAGCAGGAGCGGGCGACCATGGGGTACTACCTTGATGAGTACAAGGAAGGCAACATCTCCGTGGATGCTCTAGTCATGGCGCTCTTTGAGCTACTCAACACACATGCTAAGGTGAGGCCCACACCAAGGTCCGGGACAGTTTCTTCCACCCCGTGGGCTGAGCAGAGCCGTTGTCACAGTGTGGCTCAGTGCCTCCAAGGTTATCTGCTCAGGATCAAGGGTGAGGGTATGAAAGCAAAATCTAGATGTAGGACATAATGGGGGATACAGGCTGGTGTTCAGTGGCAGAGGAGCTTCTAGTAAAGTTTAGGACCAAACCTCCTCGTGCGTCACCTGCCAGTACATCTCATTACCACTGTTGAACCGTGTGGGAGGATGGGTCTTCACCTACCCAGGAATATGGTCGTGCCCCAACCTCTCTTTGGTTGTCTGTCTGCCTGGCCCAGTTCTCACTGCTTTCAGAGGTGCGGGGTGTGATCTCCCCGCAAGACCTCGACCGCTTTGACAACCTGGTGCTGAAGAGAGAGATTGAGTCCATGAAGGCTCGGCAGCCCTCGGGGCCCAGTATCGGCACCGACTCCTACTCGATGATGTCCTACAGCGACACCGTCTCTTCCTCCAGCAGCCACTTCACTGCCACAACCGTCAGCTCGGCCCGGGTGAGTCCCTCCTGGCTGTTCCTTTTTCTTTCAACACCTCCTCCTGGCAGCCCTACAACAAACTCGCTTCCTCGAGGTGCTAGAAAGGCATTTCACCCTGCAGGAAACCACCTTCAGTCTGCTTCCCCACCTTTGGGTGGATTCCCCCAAAGCTTTTTTTTTTTCCCTTGTGGACTGAGTGCAGTAGCATGATTTGTAGGTGGAATAAGGTGATGCTGTGACACGTGCTTGGTATCTCTGTGCCCCTGAGACTGAGATGCCACTATCCCCTGCACGGGGCTGGGCCTGGTGCTAAGTGTCACTTTGTCCCCAGCAAGGGAGGCAGTCTGCTTCCCTTCCAGGACCTTCACTGCACAACGCGAGCTGCATCCACGCAGAAGTCTCAGCGACTTGTCGCTGCCGCAGCGTGCCTGCCGCTATTCACCAGCTCTGGCTGTTGCTTTTAAATCGCCTCCTTAAAGACGCTGGCTCCCCATCCCAGCGGGGACCGCAGCGGCCAGGCCAGCTGCATCCTGTCCCCTGCCCACTCTCCAGCATTAAGCGGCCGCGCTCCCACGTCTCTCTGCCAGGCATTCATTGCACGCACCGTCTAATTAAGTTATTGTAATCACCTCGGAGTGTGCAGGCACACAGCCCCGAAATTAATTTCCTAGCCATAAAATGCCTTTCATCATAAATGCATTAGCAACCTTGGAAATTAAAACCTTCATGAAAAGAACGGATGACAACGGGGCTTTCTGCTAGTTTGACAGCAAGCAAACCAGCCCACGGCCGGGGTGAGTGGGATTGTGCTGCGGAGGGCCCAGGCGAGACAGCCGGCGGGGGAGAGGGGGGGCTGTCCTGGGGCTCTGCCTGCCTACGCTTTGGTCCTGCCTACGCAGTTTGGTCCAGCCTCCCAAGAGGCCTCGGAGAGTTTCAGAGCATCAGAGCTGTGCTTTTGTCCCGTTGCCTTCACAAATACCCGTAGGAAAGCCATCTGCTCTGTTCAGGATGGATTACAGCGAGATCCGTTCTGGATCAGGATCAACAAAGCGAGTTTTGCGCTGCTCTCCGAAGGCACGCTGGGAAAATCTGTCTGAAGCATCAGAGGGCTAACACAGGTCTGCCGGGACTCGCGCGCGGGCCGCGACACCCTGGTCCCACGCTGTCCCCGGGCCCGGGGCCGTACCGCTTGCTTTGGGTGCGCCGCGCCCTGTGACACCGCGTGCCAGGCGTGGCTGCTGGGCCCGGTGTGCGAGCGATGGCCCAGCGATGGCCCAGAGGTCAGCGAGGGAGACCGGGGTGCTGTTCTGGCGTAGAGAAGAGGGCGGGCACCATCTGGCGGGCCCTGTTTTAAGAGCTTCCCGCAAGAACCTGCGCCCCTGGTCCCACCGCAGCTCCTCCCTGGCAGCGTGGCACCTCTTCCCACGGGCGTGAGAACGTGAACTCTGAGCTCTGCCTCGGGCGGTGGGGACAGGCACTGGAGATGTTTAGCACCACTGCTTGCTAAAACAACTGCCACGCAAAGAGCACGGGCTCGCGGCCATGGGTGCTTATCTCAGCTAGAGGAGAGAGAGAGAGAGAAGAGGGGCAGAGCTCCCAAACTGTTTCCTCTGCCCTGTTCTGCCCTAAGCCCCTGCTGCGTTGCCCTCCCCAGCCCCTCTCGCAGGAGGGGCTCGATTCAGCCTTCGCATTCAGCACTGGATGCGGCTGGATGGGGGGGGGGTGGGGGGAGGAGGGATGCGTTGTGCCGGGATTTGCTCGTCTCGCTCATTTGTTCTGCATCCTCCCTGATGTTATGTTTTCGCTTTTATGCTTGTTTTAATCTGCTTTTCCCCTTGCACGTCCCCAGGAGCGGCTCTTGTGGCTAATAGACCTGATGGAGGTAGGGGCCGTCAGCGAGACGGGGAGCTCGAGTGCTGCGGTTGCCATAGTAGACGGGTTGAGAGTGCGTGCGAATGTGCGTCGGGTGGGAGGCGGGGTACAGGCTGTCCAGGGGCCAGCATGCGACCCGGCCACGTGAACAGCCGCCTCGTTTCACCCATCTCTGCCTTTTCTTCCTGTGGCTCTGCTGAGCCCTTCCAGAGTCCCTGTCCCCAGCACGGCTGCAGGCCTTGGTGCTGCAGTGCGGACAAGACTCAGCCTTGAACCAAACCCGGCCGGTACCGCTGTCCTGCTTGCCCTAAAGCCCTGAGTGCCGCTGACAGCTCGGGGCTGGGGTTTTAGAAGGACCAGCAGCGCTGATGCCTGATGGAGCCCAGACTGCCCTTCCTGCCTTGTTGCCTGCTCTGCCTGTGCTGTGCTGTCCTGCTGTATGGGCACCCTGGCTAAATACCAGTAGGCTGGTCACGTCTCGTCACGCATCCTCGGGGATGGGGGAGAATTTTCCTTACGGGCCTTGGGTCTGCAAAAATCTGTGCTCCAGTGCCGGAGGGGTCAGCGTACTCACGTTGTACATGTTCAGCCTTGGAGAAATCCTCGTGCAGACTTTAGAGAGGCTAGACGTGGATGTGGGGAGAGCCTCAGGAATCCCTCTGTCATAACAGAGCTCTTGGTTGGGAGGAGGCTGAGAAGAACAGCAGGCTTGTGCCCTGCAACACCGCTCCGTGGTGTGGAGTGCGTTCCCTCCTCCTTGTCTGGGAGGAAATCAGAGGGGTCAGCGGGCTCAGCACGCACAGCAAGTGGTGGAGCTGAGAGCCGCTGGTACTGCTTGGGAGAGAGGACCTCTGGTAGCTGTGTTTGGGCCTCAGGAACCTGGCCCAAAAAGCCACATCCCTCCGGGAATGGCACTTACGTAGAAGAGGATAGCTGTAGTGTTCCCAGATTGAGTTTATCGCAGGCACCCTGAACCGTGGGACACAGATTTCTTTGGCTTCGTGACCAAAGGCAGTGACCCTAGACCAAACCCCCTGTCCCGTCAGCTCTCCATGGGCCGGTGGGTGAACTTACGCCAAAAATAACCAGCATGAGGCTGATCAGAACCTGCCACGTAAAAAGTGATTCTGTTACGAGATGCTTGAAGGATACTCAGAAATAAGACAAAGCCGCGTTTGGTGGTGCCACCCACGGGTGATGTGTGTCTGCCTAAGTGTCACCATCACCTCTTGTAAATCTTGGATCTCAAGATGGGTCCTGCAAAGCAGAGGTTAACTGCAGGCTGCGATAATCGGCTGCAACTTGTCTGATCGGAGCGGTATGAATTTCAAAGTGCTTACAAGCAAGGCAGTCTAGCATTTCCTGCCTCCTGCCCCAGCCCCCGTTGTTAGGATTAAGGAATTGAAATCCCTGTTGATTTCATTTTTCTTCTCCACTGCCTCTTAGCAAAGGCGCTGTCATCCAAAGGTGCCTTCTCCTCCCAGGGCCTGATTCCACAGGCACTGACTTGCTCCCAGCTCCCTGAAGCTGCAGGATCGGGCCCAGTGCAGTAACCCAGTTGAGTTGCTAGCCCCTGTCTGTCTTTGGTCTCCGTTTCACAAGAAGTATAAGTAAGGAGAGCATGGCACTGGGCTGTTCGTCTCTCTGGAAAGTGAATCTCAAGCACAAGAGCCCACAGCCTCTTTGGCAGCTGGCGGATGATCTCTGTGTCCCCAGAGGGAGAGCAGAATGAGGGCAGAGAAACAGGGGACACCTTCCTCACCTACGGCCACCGTTACAGAGCTGCTCAGCTCCCAGCTCTCCTCCGACCCCCTCCAGGACAGGCACAGACATCCCACGTGGAGGCTTCCCATGTGCTTGGCACGGTCCTCTCGGGCAAAGAGGATAGAGGCAGAGTGAAGCCACCACACGGGTGTCACTGCGTCACCCGCAGAGCCCCTGAAGTCAGAGAGGTCTGTGCTCAGGCTGGGGCCGGGGGCTCTGGGGCTCCTCCAGCCCCGCGGATGCGTTCTGGGGTGGGAGAGGGAAGGGGAGAGAGGAGGAAAGCTGGCTTATTCTCAGACCGGCGCAGTTGTTCAAAATTTGAACCCTGTGGGAGTCAGGCTGAGTAGCTCTGCAAAGCTCTCGTTAGCAGTAACTGGAAAATAAGGGACTCATTTGGAGCTGTGAGGTTAATTAAAGGTTGGGTTGTATTCCCCAGGGAGGTGGTAGTTTCTCCACCGCTTAATCTGCGAATGGAAACTGGCTGCCTGGCTGAAAGGTGCTCTCCAGCTCCATTGCTCCTGCCGTGGACTCCGTGCAAGATAGGGAAGACAGAAGTTTTCCAGCTGCGCCCCGCAGAGGGGCCGGAAGGTCCTTGCCTGGCCTCCAGTTTCTATAAGTAACTGGAAAATAGATGAGGTAAAGGAGCAGAGAGTCAGGAGAAGGGAGCAGCCTCCTCAATAAATACTCATTTTTCAGAGCAGTGGCACGTGGCTTCGATGGGTCTTTCAAGGGAAATCCAGGAAAGCACAGTCTTAAAATAGCCAATTCCTGAAAGCAAACATGCTCCGCTTAAAAGCCGTTACATTTTATAGCCCAGAGCAATTTCTATGTAATTGCTTTTGCCCCCAAAGTACTAAGCTTGGGGAAAGGCAAATCTCCTGCTTGTACACTTCAGCAGGAAAAAGTGCCCTCAAGGAGGTGAGCGGTTTTAGCGGCCCTGGCTGTTCGGGGCGAGCAGAGCCAGGGCAGCGGGACTGGGGCCGCCCGCGGGGCTGGCGGAGGGCGCTGGGTGCAGCTGGCCGTGCCCGCCCGCCCTTCGCCAGCGGGATCCGAGCCTCGGAGCAGGCTGGCCCTAGCTGCGAGGCCTGGGCTGGGACGCGGCGCGTGGCGTGCTCGGGGATGGGCTTGGTGGCGCGGTGATGGGCACGGGGTTTGGTGGCAGGGCTGGAGGAGATGGCACTGGCAGATTTTAGGGGGGCGTTGGGCAGACTCCTCTTTTTAGTAGCGACGTAACTATGACTGCTTGACGGCAGGCCGCTCCCGGTCATATCGCAGGGGTCTAGTCCTGATGCACTTGCCAAGAGCTCAGTGAACTCTTGGAGGCAGATTGAGGCTGGCAGAGGCAGGGCTGGAGAGGGAAGAGTTAGGGACACAGCTGAGATCCTCCCGAACACGGCCAGGCTGGTGCTGAAATGCCACCGTCTCCGCCTTGGCTCCTTTCCTTGTGCACGCAGCCGTTTGGCTGGGTTAAAGGCTCTGGGCAGCATCTAGAGGTGGGCTGGCGCAGGGGGAGGGTGGTACTTGGGCAGCTTTCTGCAGAACAGCTTTCTCGTTAGAGGAAACAACGGCAAAAGGAGGGAGCTCTGCGGCGAGCGCGCTGGTGCGGTTTGGTGCAGTTTACCCAGCGCTGCGTTTTGTCCGCCGGAGCATCTCTGCTCCTTGGCGTCACGCGGGGACGTGATGGCACCCGGGGATTTTAAACTCAATGGCACTTCAATCAAATCTGAAGTCGTATTGCTAATGCATGCGCAGCCCAGAGCAGTTCATGATCATTTTAATCAATATGAAGGCAGGTCGCTTTTGAAATAGCCCTGCCTGCCTCTTCCTCCAGCCTCAGACGTATGGTGTTGCCCCATCCTTCGTGCCAGCGCTGGGACGTGCAGAGTCCTGTGGCACGTCGGGTCTAGCCGAAGCCTGTTCTCTCTGCTGCTGCTGCCATCTTTTTCGGCCAAATTTGTCTCCTGCCCTGGCTTGGCTGCACGGTCAGTAACCCAAGAAGGGGTAGGGGATGTTTCTCTTTCAAAAGCCACCTGCCTTTACGTTGGATTAAGTGATGATGAAATCAGCCCTCATCAGAGGAAGGAGTGGTTTCCCAAGGGAATACTTCCCCTGTCACTCTCTGAACAAGCCATTTCTTTTAGTTCTCGTTCTCCAGGGTTCCTTCTGAAGCCACAGAGATAAAAGCACTTTCCATCAATGTTTTTGCTGCTTCTCTAATGCTCTTAATTGTCTCCCGTGTCTATTTTGGGACACTAACATCTTACAGGCACAGCAGCAGCCTCCAGCAGATGGAAATGCAGATGCACCAGCGTTTCAACTAATCAGCTGTTTACCCTGCAATAAATAACACACAGTTAAACACAAACCGTACCCTGCCCATTCCAGCACAAGCACACAAACATCCCCGTGAATGTGACAGAAGCGAGGTACGCCCTTTCTGAGCAGCAGCAGCACCTCTCGGACCAGGAGTCCCTGTGGGAGGGGGGTGCCGAGTCTGGGTTTGCTCCTACAGGGCCTTGCCCGGGAACCTGGCAGGGAGCCGGGGCTGCGCGCCGCCGGCAGAGCCCCCGGGCTGTACCTGGGGCAAAGCCAGCAGCAGAGCCCTGGCTCTGGGCTGGACTCTGGACCAGCTGGGTTCAGCCCTGTTCAGGGCCGGGCCAGGCCAGGCATGGCTCGCCAGGGCCGAGCTCCACACCCAGCCCCCGGTTCTGCCAGCCCCCGGTTCTGCCAGCCCTGCTGTTGCTTAGCCAGGGTGCCCGTTTGCTCTGCTTGACTGTATCCAGCGTCCTCCCCCTGGGTCCATCCTGACTGACGGCTGCCCCTGCGCAGACAGACTGACAGATTCCCGAAGCCCTTCTTGATTTCTGGAGCTGTGATGTGTTCAGAGCTGTGTCGTGACTTTTTCTAATGACGTTTTGACTCATGGAAGGAAGGCAGGGGCAGCGGCTTCTATTTGCATCTGAGACCGACCGCTCTGGTTTGCAAGGGAGGGAAGTTTTAAACTTTTTCATTGCCCTTCTCCCGGGAAAATTCCAGGTATTGAACCTGCAGCCCTCAGAGCTGGTTCCTCCCCTCCTTCCAAATTAGAGAGAGGAGCTGAGATTTGGGTTAAGAGGAGCACACCTCCGCGGCAGAGGAAAGTGCCCTGGTGGGTCAGGTTCTCGGCGTGCTTTGAGCGCGCTTCTTAGCCTGGGAGAGTCGTTTTCCCAACCAAGTTGCTTTGCTCGTACGTGTGAGTCCCTAGGGAACCTCCCAGGAAACCAAAACCTTTGGGTGAAAGACTGGCCTTGCGCGGGGGGTTTGGGCAATGCCCTGCCTCACTCTGCATGTTCCCTACCATGCTGGCACTGCGGCGGTTGCTCCTTGCTGCTGTGACCTGGTTTTCTTTTCCTTCTTTGCCCTATCAGAACACGTCAGAATTGGAGGGAGGTGGAGATGGCCACCAAAATAGCATCAACACCCTGCCGGACATCTCCCTGGTAAGACACTGCACCGTGCTGCTGTGCTTCGGATGGGAGCGGGAGGCAAATTGACGATGCCGAGTTTTGCTTCAGGTTCTGTAGCTCTTTGCTACATCACCTGCCCGTGGTGTCACTGCAGTCACTGAAGCAAATTAATCAGACCAGTTAGGAAGAAGGTTTCTGGCCGTCGGAATAAGAGTAGCATCTGTGCGAACCAGAGCAAAAGTTGGGTAGTTTGTCCTCTAATCGTCCTCATTTGTGAGTCGTATTCTTGTTGCCAATAAGGTCAGAAAGGCGTTTCTATGAAAATCGGCTCATTTTGCCATGGTCACTGTGAGAAGGCAGACGCGGGTGACTGTGGGCCTGGGGAAGTTCTCGCAGCTGAGCGTGGTGTCCTAAAGGCTTCTGTTCTTGGTTTGGCAGGATGATCTCTCCTCCTTCCCAGATGAACCACCCAACTTCAAGCCCCCACCTCCTCCTTCAGCCCCTCAGATGCTGGACCCCTCTGCTGCCCAGCACAGGAACCCGGGGAAAGACAAGCCCAAGCGCCCTTCCTCCGAGTCCTCTCAGTCAGGCCTCTTCTTCGTGGCCCCCCGCAACCCCACGCCCCCTCCTAGCCACCCCGAGAAGGACACAGTCAGCATGACCTCCACTGCTACCACATCCACCGAGGAGTCTGCCCCAAGCGCTATCTATGCTACCATTTCCCCGGCCCTGCACAGCTCCAGGAGGCAAATGGATGCCCAGCTCTCCTTGGTCAGCCAGCACCCCATCGGTCCCTTCCCCAGGGTCCAGTCCCCAACGAGGCTGAAGAGCCCACCCCCGGAGGGGCCCGCAGCCGGTGGGCTTCGGAGCCCCCCGTCCCCGTCCCCTCCTCCTCCCCCGCCCCACCCGGCACCCCCTCCGCCGGACAAGGGCAGCCCGCAGGCCGTGGCCAACCAGCATTTCATCATGGTGGAGGTGCACCAACCCAACAGCGAGCCCGACGTCAATGAAGTGAGGCCCTTGCCCCAGGCCAGAGGTGGGTGTCACGTCGTCAGCCGCGGGGTGAAAAAAACCCTCTCTGGGGTGTTCCTCGAGAGAGAAACGGGAGAAGAGACGGACCTCAAGGGCAGGAACTGGGGAAGGGGGTCGGAAGAGTAAGACCTGCGTCGGGCTGCCGGTCCCTGCCTGGTGCGAGGCTTGGTTGCGGGGTTTCCCCGTGCCAGCGGGGATGCGGGCTGGCAGCGCGTGCCGCGGGGAGTCGCAGGGGAAAACGTTGCCGTTTTGGTTCAAACTCCGGGTCAGTAGAGGTAAAAGGCACAGAGCCCGGATGGGTGCAGCAGTGTGCTGCTGTTTGGTAGCTGTGGGTTGGTTTGCTTTTTTTCATAGAAAAGTTTTCAATTCAGAAAACAGCTTGACAGCATCATGGCAAAAAAAGCGAAAATCCAGGAAACACATGAAGCCCTCCTCGGTATTATCAGCAGTAGCGGTGTTAATCTCGGAGACAAAGCCCTCAGCCCTGGGTTTTGGCAACGCTGGAAAACCTGC
The DNA here is from genome assembly GCF_035582795.1 of Mycteria americana. Lineage (NCBI taxonomy): Eukaryota > Metazoa > Chordata > Aves > Ciconiiformes > Ciconiidae > Mycteria > Mycteria americana. The sequence continues at coordinate 3,998,530 of NC_134381.1, read as the reverse complement.
GAGGCCCCGGGCCAGGGCGGCCGGCTCCCCGTCGCATTCCGCACGCTCTTCGAAGCCTCCCTGGGTTCCCCGTGCAATTCAGGCTGACCTTTACTTAAAGACCGAGCTCTGTTAGGCGGTTGATTGCGACTTCTGTCTTGTGTGGGCTTGGTGGCGTTAGTTCATAAAATCTGCTTCCAGTGGAGTTTTAAAAGAAAAAAAAGAAGCAATTCTGGGATTTTTCCCATTAACTCCAGATTTCGGGGAAAAAAAAAAAAAGTCTTAATTGTGCCCACACTGAGCTTGGGAGTCAGATTTATTCTCGGCATATCCCGGGAAAAGGAAGGGAGGAGCGTGGGCTCCCTCGGCAGGTCCCGCGGCGAGCGGCTCGGGATGGGAGGGGTGGCCCTGGAGCCCGAGGGTGCCCAGCCCCGAGGGGGGGGCTCTGCTTTCGGCTGGGCCCCGTTGGGGCTGGGGGTGCCCCCAGCATCCCCCCGCCCCCGTGAGCCCCTCGAAGCGCCCTGGCCGCGGCCGGGCTCCCGGGCACCCGCGCGGGTGGCGTTGTCGCCCTCCCGTGGCCCCCTCCTCCCACTGCAGCGGGGTCACTGGGGGGCGATGGCGCTGGGGGGGCCGGGTCCTGCCGCGGGGTCAGCACTGTGACCCCAGCTCCGCCGAGCCCCGGAGCCGGCTTCCCGAGCTTCACCCCCCTCCGCAGGCGCCGTCACTCCCTTGTTCCCGGCGCTCAACTCCAGCGCAGCGTCTCGGTCTGCACTTGGGGTCGTCATCCTCCGAATGACAGCATCACGGCCTCGTAGAGGTTGGAAAAGACCTTTAAGATCGTGGAGTCCAACCGTAAACCTAACACTGCCCAGCCCACCACTGCACCATGTCCCTGAGCACCTCATCCAAACGGCTTTTAAATACCTCCAGGGATGGGGACTCCACCACTGCCCTGGGCAGCCTGGTCCAGTGCTGGACAACCCTTTCAGTGAAGTAACATTTCCTCATATCCAGTCTAAACCTCCCTGGCACAACTGGAGGCCATTTCCTCTCGTCCTGTCACTTGTTACCTGGGAGAAGAGACCGACCCCACCTCTCTACCCCCTCCTTTCAGGCAGTTGTAGAGAGCGATGAGGTCTCCCCTCAGCCTCCTTTTCTCCAGGCTGAACAACCCCAGCTCCCTCAGCCGCTCCCCATCAGCCTTGTGCTCCAGACCCTTCCCCAGCTCCGTTGCCCTTCTCTGGACACGCTCCAGCCCCTCAATGTCTCTCTTGGAGTGAGGGGCCCAGCACTGAACACAGTAGGATGTCTCTCCTCGAAGCGGAGAAAGCTCCTGCCTGGCAGCTCCTCTGCGCTCAGGTCTGTCCTCATCTCCTCCCAGGCCTGGTGTGGAGCACGGGCTGGCTCCAGCTGGCCTCCAGCAGGATCCCTGAACTCGTCGCCCTCTCCCTCCATCCCAGTTCGGGATCTGGGTTGGATCCTGGACCTGGGTTTGGGGCCACTTCTTCCTTGATGCTCCCTGTGCACAGCTCTGCTCTTCAGCAGGGGTCCGCTTGGGAACCCCGCTCTGAAGTCCAGGTCGAAATCCCAGGGGACCTGCCCAGCCCTGGGAGCGGGTGAGATGTCCTCCCTCTGGTAGGTGGCCCTGTGGGTGCTCGGCTGGCCGCAGAGCCGGGCCGCCCGGCCTCTAACAGCCCTCGTCTCTCCCCAGCCTCCACGCTCTCCCAGCTGTCAGACAGCGGGCAGACCCTCAGCGAGGACAGCGGGGTGGACATCGGGGAGGTCGAGATGAGCGGCAAGGACAAGAGCCGGCAGCCGGTCCCTGGGAAAAGCCGAAGCCTCAAGGAGGCCGCGAGGAGCGAGGGAGCGGCAGAAGGGGCCTCCAAGCCGGTGAGGCTGGGTGCCCGGGGGCCTCGGGGCGCTCCGTGCGGGGGGGGGGGGCAGCCGGGGCCGCCAAGGGGCAGTGCTGCTCCCCGCTGCCTCGGCTCTGCTCCCGCTGCCTGCGGGCAGCAGCCCCTCTTGTGCTTCGCCGGGTGATTTTTGCTCTTGTGTCAGAGCTGAGTCAGCTCGCTGGCGGGCTGAGCTGCGGGGAAGGGAGCCGGGAGCGGCTGAGGGGGCACTGTCGGCCGAGTCACTCCATCCTGGGTAAATCCGGTCCCTCCCGGCTCCGGCAAGCAGCTACCTGGGACATGGCTCCGAGGGGACGTCCGCGGGGCACAGTGTCCCATGAGTGAGGTCACCTGTCACCCGGAAGGGAAGGTGGCAGCAGGTATCAGAAGGAAACTGGAGGGTTTCTGATGGTGGCGAGGTTGAGGGGCGCAGGCAGGCAGCCGGAGAGCTGCTCCGCTCCTCCCCAAGCCCTCCCAGACCTGCGCACGGTCGGGATCTTGGATGTCAGGAGTCAGAGAGCAGCTGCAGGCAGCGTGTCTGTCCCTCTCCCGTGGAAGCCAGCCGTGGGTGAACCTGCCTGCCGCGGGGCCCCGGCCGAGGGAGCGCGGCAGGCAAACGGTGCCTGGCCTCCCTCGGCAGTGCTGCCGTCTCTCCCCGCAGCCGGGGCTCCTGGAGCCCACGTCGTGTCTGATCCGAGTGTCCAAGAGCGCGCCGACCTTGGGGATCGCCATCGAGGGTGGAGCGAACACGCGGCAGCCGCTGCCCCGCATCGTCACCATCCAGGTAGGGCAGGCTGAGAATGGGAAGAACTCGATGCGCTGGAGTATCCCATCCCTCTCCTCCCTGGACAGGCGCAGGAAAGCCCTTCAGCCACGGCCAGAGTGCAGCGGCAGCCCTGCCCCAGGGGGGATTTTGGAGGTGTGCTTTCCCCTCCTATAGCCCTGCCCCTCCCCAGACATGCGAGGCAGTGTTCTGCTCGGTTGGTGGCTGAGGATTGCATTCGTGTCCCGTGGGTGATCCCATACCATAAAGCACGTCCTGGGAGCCAAGGATTTGCTGCAGACATTTCAGAGGGGCTCTGGGCAGCCCCGAAAGCTTGGCTGGTGTCTCCAGATGTCTGGAAACTCCCTTTTTCTGCGAAGACAGAGGACCGGGGAGGGGGAATGGCGGATGATAGCTGGGGAACTGAGCCCTTGGGAGCTGTCTCCCCGCACCATTTCCTCTGCTCTTTACTTGGGGCAAAATTCAAGCTGTTTACAGCAAAAGAAAAGCAGAGCTCACTGCGCCTTGGTTATTCTTGGCCATCCCAGCTGGTGCTGTGCTCCAGGAGCAAGCAGGAGGGAAGCCAAATTCATCCCCTTTTTCTAAAATGTGAAATGTTTCATTTCCATCATGTTCACCCTGAGCCGGCGACCGCCGGGTCAGGGTGAACATGATGGAAATGAAATATTTCCCATTTTCCCAAAGCCGCCTGTATTTCATTCCTGGAACGAGCCGGGGGGGTGGTGGGACCGTGAGCTCACCACCCCTCTCCCGCAGCGCGGAGGCTCGGCACACAACTGCGGGAAGCTGAAGGTGGGCCACGTCATTTTGGAGGTGAACGGCACGGGGCTACGGGGCAAAGAGCATCGGGAAGCCGCCCGTATCATCGCTGAAGCCTTTAAGCTGAAGGAGAAGGACTACATTGATTTCTTGGTCACAGAATTCAACGTCGCCCTTTAGGAACCCAGATGGGTTTTGGGAGAGTGGCTTGGGACGGGGAGCACCCGAACGGGGATGAAAGGCAGCGCTGAGGTGTGAAAGCAGCATCCCACCACGCAGAGCCCTCGCCCGCTGTGCCACCCGCACGTACAGACACCCCCAGCTCGTCCCCAAATGTCCCCCCACCCACCGCAGACTCTCGCTGCCTGAGCAGGGCAGGCTGAGAACGGGCAGAAATCAGTACACATCCCTTAAAGTCTTCATCCCTGTCCTCTCTGGGGTGGGGGGCTGCCCTTTGGGGACACCCTCTCCCCCTCGGCCAGGCTGGGGAGTGGGGTGGGAGGACGGCGGAGGTCTGGGTGTCCCCACTGTCATTTGAGTGCCACACGCAGAGCAAGGTGGGCCCGTGGCTCAGGCTGGAGGGGTTTTTGGGTGGACGCTGCTCCCTCGGGTGCTCAGGTGCCCGGGCAGGTGGCACAGGCCACGGGTGGGGATGCAGAGAGAGCAACCGGAGGCCTTGTAAATTGCTGGCAATGTCGTCGTATTTATATATACAGAGCTTGTGCTTTTAATTTTTCAATAAATCTATCGGGTTAGAAAAAGGCTGTTTGTGGGGGTTTCTTCGGGGCTGGGACGGGGGCATAGGGAGGTAAGGGGCAGGGATGGCCTCGGGGCACCCCAGCACCGGCAGGGCAGGTGGGGGTGCAGTGGCGATGGGCGTCATGGCTGGGCAAAACTCCCCGTTCCCGGGGAGGGGATGCCGATGCCCCATCGCTACCCCCATCCCATCCCATCCCATCCCATCCCATCCCATCCCATCCCATCCCATCCCGTCCCCTCCCATCCCATCCCACCCCATCCCATCCCCTCCCATCCCACCCAATCCCATCCTACCCCATCCCATCCCATCCCATCCCATCCCATCCCCATCCCATCCCCATCCCATCCCATCCCACCCCATCCCCTCCCCTCCCCTCCCCTCCCCTCCCCTCCCCTCCCCTCCCCTCCCCTCCCCTCCCCACGTTGGGCCCCCCCCGCCCCGCTCCGGCCCGGGCTCCGCCCCACCAGGGGGTGCCCGCGCCGCATAAATTATGACAATGAGCGCCATCCGTCGCGGCTCCGATTGGCCGCCCGCCGCGGGCTATGCAAATACGGGGAGGGCGGGGTTTATGCTAACGGCCTCCCGTTCCCCGCGCGGCGGCGCGCGCGGATTGGCGGGAAGTGGCGGGTATGCTAATGACGCAGGCCCCGCCCCCCGCCGCCGGCGGGCCGCGCTATTGTCCGGCGGGGCCGGGCCGGGAGGCGGCGGCGGCCGGGGCTGGGCCGGGGCCGGGCCGGGGCCGCCGAGCGGAGCCGCCCAGCGCCGGGCGAGGGGGGCCCGGCCGGGCCCTCCCTGCAGGTGGGCAGCCGCGGGGCGCTCGCGGGGCAGCTGTTGCATGCGCGGGGCGGGGGGTGCCCCTCCAGCGGTGCCCCCGGGCCAGATGCGCCCCCCGGCTGTGCCCCGGCGGGGGCCGGGCCAGGGCGCGGGGCCGGCGCTGCGCGGCGCGGCTGCTCCCTGCGAGCCGCCCGCTGCAGCTGGAGGGAAGGAGAGGGCCCGGGGGCAGCGCTGGGGGCACAGCTGGATGCGCAGCTGGATGCGCAGCTGGGGGCCCGCGGGGCTGGCCCCGTCCCGGGGGCCGCCTCCGGCACCCCCGGCTCTGCTGAGCCCGGCTCTGGCGGGGCTGGCTCGCAGCTGAGAGCCGGCCGGGGGCCCTGGGCGGAGCGGGGGAACCCCCAGCCCCGCCGGGGTCCCCGCGGGCGAGGACGCGGGCCGGGAGGATGCGGGACGCGCCGCTGCGCTGCTTCTCGCCAGCACGTGTCCTGCCCACGCCGCCCCACGCCGCCCCACGCCGCCCCACGCCACCAGCGCCTTCGTGGCCCCAAGGCAACTTGTCAGAACTTTTCATATTCCGGCGCTTCCTCACCCTCCGGGGCCGAATCTGCCGCCGCGCCTGGGTGCGGGAGGTGCGGCCGGAGGGTTTCGGGAGGTTTCGTCAGGCTGGCGTGGCCGCGGCCGCGAAGGGCGGCACGAAGCCAAGCCCGGGGCTCGCGCGGAGGTGGCGGGACACGAGGCCGTGCCGCTGCCTGCGGCTCCTCCGAGGAAGTTGCGAGGGCTGCCTTCAACTTCAGTTCCTCCTTTTATTTAAAGGGCAGCTTTGAGCGCACTCGGTTCCTTAAAGTCGGGCTGTGGGTGCCAGCCGGGTGCCGTGGGTTTCCCGTGCTCTGCAGCACCCTTTGGAAATGATCCAGGCAGGGCTGTTTTAAGGACTGAGCGGAGGGCGTAGCAGTCGATGCGCAGTTTACCCAAATGCAGCCCGTTGCTGGTTAACCCCGTCACAGGTTCCCCTTGCTGGCGGCTGCTCGGGGCCGGCTGCCCTCCCGCGTCCCCCGCCGCCTCCCCCTGTCCTCTGCTAATAAGGGATCTTGGTGCCGCCGGCTCTGCCGCGGTGGCAGCTCTCTGCAGACGGGGATTAAGGCCGCCCTTGGCCGGCATTACGGCCATCGGCAGCCCCGGCTCACCCCAGCTCCCACAGGTACGTCGGTGTACACCCACAGCTTTCCAGGGCAGGCCTTGGGGACAGCGCTGTCCCCAGGGAGGACAGGGCCCTGCATCGGGGACAGGAGGGTCCGTGTGCCGGAGAGGAGGCAGGAAAGCGGCCACGGGAGCAGCTCCCTGTCCCGCCGCGGGGCTTCGCTTCCGTGCTTGTGATGGAGGGATGCTGCCGCCACAGGGTTTCGGTACCTCTCCGTGGGGATGTGCCGGCGCGGGGGAGCTGGGGGGGGACGTGACCCCTCCAGGCAGAGGAACCGGGGGGACGCGTGGGCTTTTGAGCGATGGCGTAGTAACAGGCGTGCGTGCTTTCAGAGGACGAGGAGGCTTTGTCAGGCTCTTCCTCACTATGACTGTTTCTCCCTTGTTTTAATGGGAAATAAGGCAAACTAAGAAAGCAACGTTTCCGCTTCTCTGCCCTCTTTCATGCTCATAAAACGGGACTCTGTGGGCTTAAAAAAAAGGATTTCTAACCCAGGAATTCCTCCCTCCTGGAGTGCAGATGCCCCTTGCCAAGATTCAGCCCGAGGCCATTCTTCTCGCCTCCTTCAAACCCCCCCAAAAGAGATGCTTTGGATGGCAGGGCTGACGTGCGGCTCCTGCTAGGGGCTCGGACAAAAAGGCGAGCTGAGGCAGGGAAGGGGAGCAGGGGGAAGCTGCGAAAGACCCACGCTCCCAAAAACCAGCCCTCCCCTGATGCAGGTCACCGGGACCAGGCATCAGCCCCCGCTTGCTTTTTTAACCTCTCTTTTTAGACGCTCAAGCAGAAAAATGGATATTTTTATGCAGTGCGTGCGCGAGCAGTACCCCCCTGCAGAGCCCTGAGCTGCACGGGGATTCAGGCTCCGAGCTTTTTAGGCAAAATACCCGCGGTCGGAGGTCCCTGGCTGCAGGCGGGGCTGCTGGCGCTGGGGTGCAGACCCCTGCGGGGATGCGGGTGCCTGGCGCCTCTGGGAGATGGGCCGCTCTCTGGAGCTGGGTTCGGGTTTGGAACTGGAGTTTAGGAAAATAAAATATCCGTCCGTTGCCCGGGGGGGGGGGGGGTTAAAGCCCCCCCCCGCGTCCCAGCCGGGCACAGATGTGCCCGGCTGGGACGCGGGGGGGGGCTTTAACCCCCCCCCCCCCCCGGGCAACGGACGGATATTTTATTTCGGGGCACAGTGACGGTTATTCCCCATCACTTGGGGGACGTCGCCTTCGCGCCACGGGGATGGAGGTGGGGGGTTGGAGCCCCCCCCAACCCGCCTGCTCTGCCCAGGGTTGATGAGGCAGCGAAGGCAGAGTGACAGCGGCCCTGTCCCCCCCCCCGCCATGTCACCGAGCGAGCCCTGGGGCGGGGGATGCGGCATCTCCTTCGCTGTCACCACCGATAAACCCAAGTGCGGCGACGGGGCCTCGGCCTCGATTGCGCTGCTGTTCCTCTGCCTCACGCGTGCAATGAGTTGCGCGGTCTCAGTCCCGCACCTCCGTCTGTCCCATGCGGGTTTGCGGGGCAGGGAGCGGGACGGGGGACAGGATCGCCGTGGCAGAGGGTGAAGCTGCCTGCAAAGGGGATCAGAGATTAGGAGCAGAGGGCAGGGAACGGCAGAGGCAACCCCTCCTGCTTGCTGGCCGGGCAGAGACCTGGCAGCACTCATCACTGCCCTGAGCAACCCCTCCCTCGTCTGAGCACCTCACCCCTGAGGCACGATTCGGGACAGCCCAGGCCAAGGAGCAGAGGGAGGAGAGGGGCTGAGGGTCTCAGGCAGGGCAGAGTACAAGGGTAAAAGACGTTTTCTAGCTGAGGCTTTTAAATTTCTGTTTAGCTCTTTGTCTGATTGCCCTGCTGCAAAATCCTGGCTTTCAAAGAGCAAGATTAAAAAAAATATATATATATATACACACACACACATACACACGGATTGTTTGCATTTGCATTGTGGTTCCTGAGTACGTAGCCACATCATTTTTCAAGCTTTTCTGTGCTACCATAACAGCAAGCAACTCAAAGGGGAAAAAAATTCCAAGATTTTTCTCTCTTACCACCATGACCATCGGTGGAGGGACTTTCTGGGAAAGCGATAAATGTGGCTGGATTTGCAAGCAGATCCTGGAGTCTGCGGCTGCTGCGGGCAGCGCAGCCCAGGGGGATGCTGCTCAGAAATGGGGTGACAGCCGATGCGGTGCGGGTTAGGCATGATCCGGGCACCGGCCTGCCCAAACCGGGTAGGAAACGTTTTAACCCTCTTTGCCCTGAGACAACAGGACCCACGGGCTCCTCTCACCCACCGCCCGCCCGCTGGGACCCCCCCGGGGCTGTGTTTGGGGCTTCTCGTCTCTCGGAGGTGCTGCAGGGCTCGAGGTGGGTCGGGGGGGCACTTTGGTGTGCTGCTTCTCCAGGCTGGGTTGAGAGCAAGGTCTCAGGGCTGGAAACATCCCAGCTCAGAGAAGGGCTAAAGCCAAAATCATTCTTTAGCTGCATTGAGCAGCCGCAGAGCCTGAAGCATCCCCCGGGCAGCCGTATCCTCCCCGGCGGCAGGAGGAGCCGTGGAGCATCTCCAGGTGGGGAGAATGGAGTTGCCCAGCCAGCGTATGGGGAAATAAATCCTCGTGCAAACACGCCAGCAGGTTTGCAAGACCCTAAGGGATGCTTCGGGGTTTGCTCCCTGCCTGGAAAGCCCCAAGGACGCAGGCAGGCCTGGGAACGCGCTGCTGCTGGTGCAGGGGCGATGCCCGAGGACTTTGATGCTGGATGGCACCAGAAAATAACCCCCAAAACCCCACTAACAGTAGGATTTAAGCCAGGGAATTTGCGGATCTGAGACTTCAGAGTGGGTTAGAGGACTTTTCCTGAAGCACGTAGTTACCATAGGTTTCCTCCTCATCACCGCCATCCCCAAGCCAGCAGCACCCCAAAATCACCGCAGCACCCTCCGGCTAAATGCAGCCACCCCAGGGACCGTGCCGTGGTTTCATTAGCAGCCAGGAGCTCCTGCAAGCTCTCTTCTGCGTGCCACTAATTACACAGTAACGAGCTGGATTAATTGCCTGCCTGCAAATGTGCCAGGATGCACCGGGGTGCCTGGTTACGGCCGTGGCGTCCCTGGGGCTGCGAGGGCATCTCGGGCTGGGGGCCAGGCGGACCCCCCCCCACCTTGGAAATCCGGGATATGGGCTTCGCCCATATCCCGGATTTCCAAGGGGGGGGGGGGGCCGCCTGGCTGAATTTTGGGGCTGTATGGCTGAATTTTGGGGCTGCTTGGCTTCCTGGAAGACCATCATCCTGATGTCTTTTGGAGGCTGCAGCTGCTGATGGTCCCAGTGATCCCCCCCCCCCGTTTTCCTTTGGCGTTTTGCTCCAAATTGGATTAAAAAATAAAGGTTTCGATGAAAAGGGGCGCAGGAGGAGGGTTCGGTCCCCGCCACGCAGGGCCCGATGGGGTTAAAAAATTTGCGGCCGTCTGCAAACTTGCAGGAAGCACCCGAGCATCATTTCCTACTTCTGCAAAAGCCCGGCTGCCCCGCAGGTGCAGGAAGGTTTTGGGGTGCTCAGAGGGATGCCGTTTCGGGGACCCCCAATGGGGTCACGGTGATGGGGATGTCCTGGGGATGCTGGTACGGGGTGAGTGTACCCTGCATGGGGCCGGTTGCTCCTCCATGCTCCAGCATGGGGTTGGGGGTGCTGCGGGGTGGCCGGTGGTGCTCGGTACCAGCCATCAGCACGTGGGCAGCTGCCGCCGCCAGCACCCCATGGCCAGAATTGGGTTGTGGGGGGCTCAAATCCAGCTGAGGGGAAATTGCCGGGAGAACCCCGTGGCCTTTCTCGCTACCCACCCCGCAGTTAGGTTTTTGGCATCTGATGTCTCTCGAGCTGCCGCTGCGGCTCTGGGAACCCCGGCACACCGAGAAGCGGGGCGTGGGCGAGCTCCTGCTTTTACATCATCGGTGGAGTGAGTGTGCTGGGCCTCTGCTGCGATCCCTCTCGCTGCCAGACCCCCGGAGCCGGAGGGGCCTCGGGGCGCTCCTGCCTCCCCCAGCACCGTCCTGTGCCGTGACGGCACCGGTGACAGTCCCCAGGCTGTGGCTGCCCGGCTGGGGTGACGTCCGGAGGGTGCCAGCATGGGCTAGATGTCCCACAGTGCCCGCCCTGGGAGGGGAAAAGCCTTTTGGGGTGGCCCTGGGGGGCTCCGTCCTCACAGGGACCTCTGGGGACCATCGTGGCCGTGGGAGATGTGGCAGCTCTGGCTTCATGGTGGGATGTGGGGGGGGGGGGTGAGGTTGTCACCCCCTGTCATAGGGAGTTGCTTTGTCCCCAGGGTCTGGGGGACAGGGAAAGCCCCTGCAGCAGGGGGGGGACACCTCGAACAGAGCCCACGGTGTCCCACTGAGCGTCCCTCCCTCTCCCTCGGTCCCCGCCAGGACGCGGCAGCGATGATGTGACCTACATTTGTGGCAAGGAGGTCCCCAGCCTGCTGCCACCGCTGCTGGGCCATGAAGCGGCACAAGTGACGGGGACGCCGTGCCCGCGGGCCATGGCCAGCTCGGCACCATGGCTGCGCTGGACACAAACAGAGCTGACGCGTTGGGAGGGAGAGGAGGAGGAGGAGGAGGAGGAAGAGGAGGAGGAAGACAACTTTGAAAGGCAGATGGACAAGGATGGGGTCATCGGCCTGGGGGAGGATGCCAGGAGCCCACCGTGGGGTGAGTCCTCCCCTCCCTGCTGCCCAAAGACCCTCGTGGGGGGGTCCCGAGTGTCCCAGGAGCTGCTGGAGCCGAGGGCGGCTGCGAGGGGGCCGGGGTCCCCGGCTGGCCAGTAGCAGCCCTGCGGCACTGGTGTTTTGCAGGCGACGGCGAGGACCTGGAGGAGGGGTCCCTGGTGGAGGAGGGGTCCCCGGTGGAGGAGGGTCGCTGGCACCCGCGGCGGGACCTGGTGCAGGAGGACGAGGAGCGAGGCAGCTCCGGGGGGGACGAGGGGCTCTTTGGGGCAGAGAGCGATGGGGAGCCCTACCCCGAGCTCTCCTACGAGGGCCGGTGGGGCTCGGGGTCCAGCGGCAGCCCCGAGGCATTGCGGGACGGCCAGGCTCTCTGCCAGCCCCGCGGCTGCAGCACGGATGGCAGTGACACCTCAGGGCTGTCCGACACCAGCCCTGGCCCCGCCACCCCATCCCGCCGGCACCGGGGCTGGGACACGGCCGGGGATGCCGGTGGGGGGCACGGGCAGGGCTGGACCCCGAGCCAGAGCCTCTTGCTGTGCCTCTCCACTGATGACCTCCACGATGCCACCAGCATCGAGCCTGTCCCCAGGCCCCAGCCAGCTGGGACGGGGCTGCTGGCCCCTGGCGCCGCTGGCTTGGCACCCACCGGGGAGCCCTGGGGTGCTGGGACCCCCCCTGCACCCCAGCTGCACGACAGGTCCCGGGTGCCCAAGAAAGCGGGGCCCACGGTGCTGCCCCCCAAGCCTGGCCGGCAGGCGCGGTCCCTGAGCCCCCGGCGGCGGCACATGGGCGGCAAGGAGGCGAGGGATCCCTCGGGAACGGGCGCCGGCACGGCCGACGGCACCCGGTACGGCCGAGGGCGGCTCAACCACCCCCTGCCCGACCTCTCCAAGGTGGAGGCACGGGTGAAGTTCGACCAGAGCTACCGGCCACCGCGGGGCCGAGCCCTGCCCGCTCGCCCCAGGGCCCCGGGTGACCCCATCGGCTTCAAGTCCCCGGCCGAAATCGTCCGGGAGGTGCTGCTGAGCAGCGGGGAGGGGGCCCCCCTGCAGCCCCCCACCACCGCTGGGCTGCCGCAGGAGTTCAGGTCCCCCAGGCAAGCCACCGAGCTGGTGCAGCAGCTCCAGGTAGGGGCTCCAGGTAGAGGCCTTACTGGGAGGGGCTCCAGGGTGGGGGGACCAGGGGGTACAGGTGAAATGGAGGTGTCACCAGCCCCGTGAGCTGGCCCTGTCACCAGTGGGGGGTTTGGAGCTGGGCACCCCTTCCCGATCCTGCATGGGGGCTGGCGAGGGGGGAAGACCGGGCAGGGATGTGGGCAGTGCTCAGGGCGGGAGGCAGGGATGCTCGTGTCCCCCCCCGGGATGCTCGTGTCCCCCCCGGGATGCTTGTCCCCTGGGATGCCCTCCTGTCCACTGGGAGGAGAGGGAGGCTGTCCCTCTCCTGGGTGCTTTGGGGGGTGGGTTTCTGCACCCCAGGGTGTCCCCCACCCGTGGGAGCTCCCCCCTGGCCCCTCGTCCCCACCCAGGGATGCGTCCCTCCGTGCCACATCCCCCTTTGCCACCCACCCACCCCTCGGGCATCCTCCGAGCCCCCGTCCCCACGCCGGGTGCCATCACCCGCTGCGCGTCCCCTCCCCGCAGGACGACTACCACAAGCTGCTGACGAAGTACGCCGAGGCCGAAAACACCATCGACCAGCTCCGCCTGGGTGCCAGGGTGGGTGCTGGGGCGGGGTCCCTGCTCTGCCCCCCCCCCCCCGTCCCCGGGGCTACTCGGGGCGTCTTCCTCCCCTGGCCCCACTCTTCCTCCTCCCGGGGAGCAGCGGTTGAGCAAGCCCGGGGCGGGGGGGGGGGGGGGGGGGGGGGGGCTGCTGCAGCGGCTGCAGCACAGGCGGGGCCGCCGTGCCCTGCCCCCCGCCCGGGGCTCCCCTCCGCCGCGGCCCCGCGGAGACGGCCCCGAAATGGCGGGGGCGGCGGCAGGGCACGTCCCCGAAATGGCAGGAGAGCGAACCGGCGGGACGGCCGGCGGAAGCGCGGCCCCGCCGCGCGGGTGGGGAAACTGAGGCAGGGCCGGTGCCCGGCTGTGCCCCCCCCCCCCCCGCCTGCCGCCCCCGCGGGGCTGGGCGCTTCGGGGTGGGCAGCGCCGGGGCGAGGCGCGGGGCGGGCGCCCTGAGCCCCTCTCCCTGCCCCAGGTGAGCCTGCACGCCGACCCGCCGCGGCCCAGCCGCAACCTCGCCGCGGGCACCGTGGGCACCGGCTGCCGGGCGGTGGCCTTCAGCATCCCGCAGGCCCGGACGGCGGCATTCGGCCCGGCCCCGGCCCCGGCCCCGGCGGGTGGAGGTGGGTTGAAGCGTGTTTTCCGGCCCGGCTCTTCGCCCTCCTGCTCGGGCTTTGGGGGGGGATGTTCAGCCGAGACCCCGCACCCACGGCTGGGACATCCCCCTGTCCCTGTCTTTTCTTGCAGCTCCAGCCCCGGGACCGCCAGCCCGGGGGGGATCGCCCCGGCCTCCTTCCCCCGCTCCGCCCGGGGGGGGCTGTCCCGCCTGCCCGGGGCCGTGCTGCTGCTGCCCGGGGACGCGGCTGACGCGGGCGCTGGCGGGACAGACCCACAAGCTGCAGGCGCAGGCAAGGCCGGGGCTGCGGTGAGGGGCTCGGGGGGGGGGGGTGCAGCAGGGCTGGGCTCAGCCCTTTCCCTCCCGGCCAGGTGGAGTCCTTCGAAGGCTGGATCCGGGCGGGGAGCCCCGCGCCCCGGGAGCAGCTCCAGGTGCGTCCGCCCCTTCCCGGCCCCCCAGCCCGGGGACGCGCGGCGGGGCCGGGGGGGCGGCGGGGCCCGGGGCCCGAGCGGGCAGGCCCGGACGCCGCCCTTGTGCCGCAGAGGTTTGGGAAGCTGAAGGATGCGCAGGATGCGCTGGAGCAGGCGTACCTGCGAGCCCGGCAGCAGCACCCGGGGGCCTCGGGGGGCTTCGATCCCGAGCGGTAGGTGCTCGGCCCCCACCGCCCCCTCCCCGCCAGCGAAGCCCCGGGCCCCGGTGCCGCGGGGTTCGGGGTCTCCGCGGCACTGACGGGCCCTGTCTTGCAGCGCGGTGGAAGGGGAGATTTTCCGCCTGGGGCTGCGCCTGGAGGAGCTGAAGGAGCGGCTGGAGCCCGGGGCCGGGCGGCATCTCCCCCCGCAGCGCCCGGCCCGGCCCCGCTCCCCGCCGGCGCCTTCCCCGCCGCCCGCCGCCCGCTCCCCGCGCCCCGAGGTGAGCCGGGCAGGGCTGCGGGGAGCGGACGGAGCGGGGGGTGCAGAGGTGCTGGGGCGGGGGCCGTGCTTCTCTGACCCCCCCTGTCACTGCGCCCTGCAGAGCCCCGCGCTGGCGGAGGGACCCCGGGGGACGGCGGGGGACGGCGGGGCGGGGCGGGGGGGGCTGCCCCGGCCCCTCTGGCAGAAGCAGCTCCGGGCGGAGGAGGATTTCGGTGGCCTGCTGGCGCAGTGAGTGCCCTCGCGGCGCGGGGGGGGCGGGGGCGGGGAGCGGCTCCCCGAAACCACCCGCTCCTGCCTGCGGATCCCCCCCCAGGTACAAGCACTTCAAGTCCTTGCCGGAGTCGCTGAGCTTGGAGCAGCTGAGCCTGGCAGGGAGCGGGTCCCCGGAGGAGGCGGATGGCCCTGCGGCAGGGGACGGTGGCCCCAGCAAGGTCCCCTGCAGGACACCGTCACTAGAGGAGGGGATCGACCTCGAGACCTCCCCCTTGTAAGTGTTGTGGGAGCAAGCGGGAGGTTTTACATCACTGGCATTGATAGGCTTCAGAGTTAACAGCCTCCATGGGAGAGCTGGCTGCACCAGGGCATTTCCCCCCGTTTGGGGTTGCTCTGCCCCATCGCTCATGCTCCATTCTCTCCCCGCAGGCATCCCCCAGAGAGGAGAGTGGCACCACTGCCCCCCGAGGAGCCTCCATGGCCAGGGGGGACACGGGGCCACCTGTCCCTGGCCACCACTGAGGAGCCACCGGCCGCAGCCAAGCCCCCCCTGGAGCTCCCCGAGCCACCGCGGGCGCCCCTGTCCCGCCGCAGCAGTGGGGCAGGCAGCGCTCCCGCCCAGCACTGGCCCCACAAGGTGAGTCCTCCGGGACCGTGGGTCCCCATCAACTGGCACCCTCGGACCCTGCCGAGGAGTCCTAGGGGTGCTCAGCACCAATCCTGCCCCCCCAAGCATCTGCAGAAGCAGCGCATCGTGTCACCGGAGACAGACAGCGGCTTCGTGGGCTCGGAGGCCAGCAGGGTGTCACCCCCCGTGCACACCCCCGAGCACCAGCCCCCCGGCACCGGGTATGGCTCAGGGTCCCTGCCCTCGCCCCGGGGGGGGATTCAGGGACATGGGCTGTTGGCTCTGTCTGGGGGGATTGGGGTATCGAAGGGCAGCAGAGATGGGGTGAGAGGCAGCGAGGACGTGGGGAGCAGGGAGGGGATGCTGGGGAGGGGGTTGGAGATGTGCAGGGTGGCCCATGGCCGGGGGACGAGCCATGGGGGCTGCCCGCATGACCTGTCCCGTCCCCAGGACCCCCGGCTCACTGGGACCCTCCATCCCTGTCCCCGCAACCCTCCGTCCTCCACGGAAGAGAGAGGTGACCCCGCTTCCCTCCAAGACGGCGCTGATGAGCATCTACCCCGCGAGCGGGCAGGGCGGCATGGGGGGGCCCCGCCTGCCCCTCAGCACCCCCTCGCAGAGCAGCTCCCCCCCTCGCTGGGCCGAGAGCGCGGGCAGCGAGGCAGGACCCGACGGTGATGGCAGTGAGTAGGCAGCGTTTCGGGGAGGGAGGGACGTGTCCCCAGGGAGAGAGATTAGGGGGGGCCCTGGCTCTGCAGGTGCAGAAGGCTCTGGTTTATGGTGTTCCCCCAACCCTTGGGGTGCTGGCCCGGGGGTGCCTCCCGCCTGCTGACTCTGCTCTCCCAGGTCTCTCCTCGGGGGGGGACACCCCCGCGTCCCACGCTGCCGACCTCGGCTCACCGTGCCCTGCCTCCTGCCCGGCTCACACGGACTCGGAGGTGGAAGGCAGGAGTTGCGCCAGCGCCGGCGGCCACCCCCCCACCATGGCCAGGGGCCCGGCCAGCCCCCCGCCGTCCCCCAAAACATCGTCCCCCACCCCGCTGTCCCCCGACCCGCCGTCCCTCGACCCGGCTCGCTGCGACCTGCTGGGCTCCCGCCTGGAACGCGAGTGAGTGTCTATGTACCCCACCCCAACCCCGGGCCGAACCCTCCCCGGGTGACACAGGGACCCCACCAAGCAAAGTCCCCAAAGGCACCAGCACCTTCTGCTGGGCAGCAGCAGGTTTTCCCTTCTCGGAGAGCCAGGGCCTAGCTGGGACTGAGTCCTCCAGACTCGTGACACGTGTGGGCTGGCTGAGAATGGACCCCAGCCCAGACGAGCCCCAGGCTCGGTTTTGAGCTACTGGGTCCTGGCCGGTGGGGATGGGGACAGGCACGGGGTCCGGGGAGGACGGGGCTGCTCCCCCGCCCGGGACACCCAGCGGCAGCCAGCGCTGTTGGGAGCCTTGGCTGGCTGCGGGCACCCCTCACTGTGGCATCTGTCCTGCGGCAGCCAGGCCATCCGGGCACTGCAGGACGAGGTGTGGCGGCTGCGGCGGAGGCTGGAGGAGAGCCTGCACCGCTCCCGCAGCTATCCCGAGGGAAAAGCCGCCCCGCGTGCCACCCCAGCCAGGAGACAGTCGATGGCCAGCGGACCATCATCCCCCAAGGACGCAGCACGCTCGGGGTAGGTGGCAGGAGGGACCTGGGGAGGGGCGGTGGCGGCAGCCACCCCTGGTTGGGGGCAGCACTGTGTCCCATGGGCGTGGGGACACCCCCAGCCCCAGCCCGTCCCATTTGTGCTGTGTCCAGGGAGAGGCTGGGACCGGCAGCCTGGCCGTGCCGGGGTGGTGGGTCGGGGGGATGCTTGAGGGGACACCGAGAGGTCTGGGTGGTGACAGCGGCTCTGTCCCCTCCACAGGGAGCCGAGCCCCCCGGTGCAGCGCAGGGCAGCCCCCGGGGTCGCACCCACGAGGAGGGGGAGGTCGGCATCGCTGCCCCGGGACAGGCCGGAGCTGGACCTCAGTAAGTGGCACCCCGCTGCGGTGGGGACAGAGGGGACAGCGGGGACATGTTCCTCCCTGCACTCTGCATCCCCTTCCCCAAACGGAGCGGGGTGCTGGTGGGGCTGTGGGACCACGGGGACAGGGCAAGTCCTGGTGGCCCCGTGGGACCCAGCCGCGCTCAGCCCAGGGCCAGATCCTGCAGATCTGGGACCTGGACCCACCGGACCCCACCCCGCTTCCCTCTCCTCCGCCACAGCCTCCGAGTCGGACCCCTCGCCTGCCGGGCCCCGGGCCACCCCCTCCCCGCGGAAGAGCCCTGGGAGCCTGCCGGGTGCGGTGACATTTCGGGGACAGTACACAGGTGGGTGCCAGCGGCGGTCGGTGCTGGGGGCTGAGGGCGCTCACCCCTGCGTTGGGGTCCCCGGCCGCGCTCACGCTGGGTTTTGACAGGGACACGGTACCAGGGGGAGACACCGCGCACCGCCCCGGCACCCCGTAAAGAGCCGGGCACCCTGGGGTGCCCCCGGTGCCACGGGAGCCGGACGCCGTCAGGTGAGTGGCCCCGGGAGCAGCCCCCAGCCCCTCCTGGCCTTCCCTAACGCCTGCTAACGGAGCTGCTAATGACTTTAATTCATTGACTACAGAGGCTCGGGGAAGGGGGAGTTATGAGCCCACTCCCCGTGGCCGGGGGCTCTCCCCGCTGCCCCTCGGCCGGACCCCCCTGCCCTGGGGTGCCCGCCCCCCTCTTTGCGATGGCTGCAGCCGCTGGTGTCACCGGGAGCAGTGGGAACCTGTCCCCAGCCCTGTCCTTTAGCTAAGGGCTAACCCAGCGCAGGGCCGGGCTCTGCCTGGAACTGAGCTGAACGCATGCAGAGTGCTCTGCAGACCCCCCATTTTGCAGACCCCACCCCATTTTGAAGAGCCCCCCTTTGCAGACTCCCCCCCCCTTTTTTGCAGACCCCCCCTTTTTGCAGACCCTCCTTTTCAGACCCCCCCTTTGCAGCCGCCCTTGCAGGGAAAGGCCCCCGCGTCGTGTCCCAGCCGCTCCCCCAAACCGCTCTGCTCTTTCCAATCCGCCCTTGCTCGGTCTGCGCGGGGACGCTCCCGGACACGCTCGCTCCTCTCTCCGTAGCCGGCGCCGGGGCGGGCGATGCTGCGAGGCAGCCCCAGCACAGCACCCCGAGGAGGACGCGCTGCCCCGCTTGCCGGGCGCCCACGGGTCCCCCCGCGCCTGGCGGCAGGGATGGAGCCACACGCGGTGGGTGACGGGGGTGGCACGTGCTTGGCACGGCTCGTCCCTGCGTGGGGGCTGGGGTGGGGGGGACAGGGAACAACCCTCGGACCCCTTGGCGCAGCGCTGGCACGCTGCTTGGGGACAGAAGTGACAGCCAGCAGTGCCACCACCCGCTCCCCGTGGGCACGTGTGTTCCACCCAGCAGTGGCAGCCCAACGTGGCACGGGGGGGACCCGCCTGGGGCTGCTGCTCGATGCACCCCCCTGGGGACATCTGACACCCCTGGGGACATCTGACACCCCCGGGACATCTAACTGCCTTCCTCCCCACAGCAGAGCATGGCCCCGGTGGCACGTCCCCCCCAGGCTCCCGTGTTGGTCCCCGAGCCGAGAAGCCGGAGCAGCCCGGACTTTGGTACTTGGCGGCCAGCCCTGGTGCCACCGCCGCCATCGGCTGCCTTGCGCCCGTCCCCCTCGTGCCTTACGCGCCCTCCGTGCTGTAAGGATGCTGTGCGGCGGGGGGGCTGCGGGGGTCAGCGTCTCCTGGGGCAGGAGGGTGAACCCGGGAGGGGCTGTGCCCACCCCAGGGACCCGCTGGTTTGCCCGCGGAGCCCGGGCACCCGGGCGGCAGCCGGCTGGGAGCAGGGTCACGCAGCCCTCGGCTCCTTTGCGGGGGGGTCTGCGTGGGGGGGGGCGTGGGGAGATGGGTGCTGGGGCTTGGAGATGGATGAGGTGGGGGAGAGGCAGAGTGGAGGCACAGAGCCCCGGGGGGCACAGCCCACGGAGCAAAGCTGAGCCCATGTCCCCTTCTTCTTCCCAGCTACTGCTCCCCAGCGGTACCTACCTCAGCCCCAGCCGTGGCCGGGGTCCCCCTCCCGCATGCCACGGGGCACTGGCGGGCAGAACGTCCCCCCCGGCCGCCCGCCGCTGGCCGTCACCACGGCCTGACCCTGGACCTGGATGAGCTGGAGGAGCTGAACCGGTCGCTGAGCTGGGCCGTGGAGGCTGCCCAGAACGTGAGGCTCACCACCACCCGCATGAGCCGGGCGCTGGCCACCGAGCTGAGCCGAGCGCGGGACCTGCGGGGCTCCTGCCTCTTCTGAGGGTCCTGCCGGCACCTGCCAAACCCCCCCTGCCCTCGGAGGGGGCAGGAGGAGGAGGATGGTCCCCCCGTCAGCATCCCCGCGCTGGATGCTCCCTGCCAGATCTGGGGGCACCGGGGCTGGCGGCATCTCCGTGGGGTCCTGCACCGGCTCCCATCCCCATCCCGCTCGCCCCGCACCTCCTGCGTCGCTTGTTCATCTGTCTGTCCGTCTTCAGGACGACCCAAGGTGCGGGAGGGGGGGCAAGACGTGGGCAGAGGTCTCCCGAGACCTGCACCGTCCCGCGGCACCCCGGGGTGCGAGCACAGCCCCGGCAGGAGGGCACCGTGCCCTGGGACCAGCGGGGCGGCCCCGTGTCACCCAAGGCAGGTGCCACCCTGAGCCGAGCACTTCTGGGGATGCTCTGACTTTGTGTAGGTCCTACTGCAACACGGGCCGAGCCCCCCTTGGCAGCTGTGTTTACCTGTGTTTCGGCCGTGGGCAGAAATACCCGCGATTCCCTCTGCAGCCCCTTTCCCAGCCTTTAGGCATCCCCCGGGGGCTGGATGCGGCTCAACCCCCCGTCCCCCTCCACCCTCCGCCCTGCCCTTCCTGAACCGAGCCAGCTCCTCCCTGGGAAAGCTCCTCTTTTTGTGCTTTTATGGGAATTTTTCTTCTCCAAGGTAGCTAGCGAGCAGCTGAATCACTCTCTTAGGGCTGATGGGTGATATATAATGTGTGTGTGTATGTGTATCTACACATGTATCTATATAGATACATATAGATATCTGTATATCTATATAGATACATATATATGTTCTGGTTTTAATTTCCAGCATAATCCTTAGGGCATTTGTGGTTTTTTTTTTTTTTTTGTCCATCCCTGGATGTGCCTGCAGCATCCAGGGCAGAAAAAAAGAAGGATTTGGGGTTTTCCTTGGGCTTCCCAAGGGATCCGGGCTGGTAGAGGAAATTCGGCCCCGTGAGACCGAGGCAGGGGCGACGGAGGGGTCTGCACAGCCCCTGTACCTCCAGGCTGGTTGGGGGAGGAGTTAATGCCTATTTTTTAGCGCAATGGATGTGGAGCGGGCACAGCGCCTCGGGGGTGGGTGCTCTGCACCCCACAAACCCCGGGGGGACCCTCCAGCTGCACCCACATGGGACCTGCACCCCGTGCCGCCGGGATGGGTCCGGCCAAAGCCCCCCCCACTCCATCCCCAAGCATCTCTGCCCGCAGTGCCCCGGCTGTGTTTGTTTATGTGTAGGACCTACCTAAAGTGCCCGTGTCAAATGTATTTATTTTTGAAATTTTTTTGGTTGTACAAAGACCCACGTTTGGGGGGGGGGAATCGCTAATGCCCCCGGCGAGTTACTCAGGTCTAGAGCCTCCCCAAGCGCTCGCAAAGCCACTGAGCCCGGATCCTGCACCCAGCCCCGGGGGGACGGTGAGGGGCTGGGAACGGGGCTGCCCCTGCCCCTGCCCTTTGGGGGGCGGCGGGGGGGTTGGGGGCACCCGGGGGGGATTTTAAAGAGGATTTATGTGTCTGTGGTTGAACCCGCTTGTACCTGTGTCCCAAGCGAGCCGATGGGCCAGGTCAGGGCCGTGCTGGAAGCTGCGACCCCCAGCCCAGCCGGAGCACACAGGGAGCGTGCGGCTGTATTTATCCAAAACGCAATAGCCAGGAGAAAAGATGATGGGTTTTTTTCCGTATCTCCTATTTTGTAATGACCAGCAGAGCCATTCGGATGGTATTTTGTACTAAGATAATCGCCTATTTTTGAACGAAATAAACGCGGTTGGTTGGCTTGTGGGTTTTTCTTCCTTTCCGAAGCCATTTCTCAGGTGAGTTTTGGCATCGCCACAGCGGGATCCCTCCCACGCCAGGATCTCTCCCTGGGAGGCACTGGGGGTTTGGTGAGAACGTTTCCCCGGGCCTTTCCCTCACCCGCCGGGCTCCGAGCAAGCGGCACAGCACAGCCCCGGTTGCACTAGGGATGGAGATCGCTTTTATTTAGTCACTCGAGTGCTTTAGTACAGAAGAACAGATATACAGAGATGATACATGTTTGTGCTTCAACACTTTCAAACATTTAGATTCCAGTAATTTCAAGGTAAACAAGTTCCAAGACAGACTAGATTATTTTTTTTTTTAAGTTTTCCTTTTTGATAAATTATTTTTTATATAAATAACTGTAACAGAAAAAAAAAAAATAATGTCCAACATACAAGATCCTGAAGCATTTGCATTGCTAAACCGAGAAGGAACTCAAAAGGGGGTGGGAGGACCAAGGAGGAACCAACAAATATCAGTGCAATGATACAGCCTTTGCCCTAAAAATATACATTTAACTTTATGGGCAAGGAACAGACGGGGAGGGGAGGGGGGCTAACCACCAACGAGGCAAGAAAGAGCGATTCTGGGGAAGGAAAAGGGGGTCACAGCCTTTAAAGGGAGAGAACAAAACGATGGACCCCAAAATATTGCAGTGCATCTAACGGCAGGGGCGGGCGGGGGCAATCCTTGGGTGTAAAAAAAAAAAAAAACAACTAAAATCAGAGGTTTGGTTAAATCACTATACACCAAGCTTGTAAGAACGTCACGAGACACAGTCATTCATATACACAGAGTCCGGAGGGGGGGCCCGGAGCGGGGGGGCCTCGGGGTGACGGCACGCTCAGAAACGCTTCACCACGGGACGACACGAGCGGAGCTGGGCACGGGGCACCGAGCTTCCACGGGGATGGATGGAGAGAGAAAGAGATATATATATATAAATTAAATTTTTATTTTTTATATATATATATGCATTTTAAGGAATACCTGGAGAAGGGGAGGCCGGGCTGCAGCAGGGCAGGGGAGCGGCCGAGCGAGCCAGCGGGCCCCGGCTCCAGGTTTTGACCATTTTGGTCCCTCGTCACATGGGAATTGCCGCAGCGTGAAGCATCCCGGGCGCACCCTCCCCACCGCCATGCACATCTGGCGGCATGCACATCTGGCGGGAGCACCCACCACCCCGAAAAGACACGGGACAGGAGATGGTGGCGGGGACCCCCCGGCCGAGAGCGAGCAGCGACGTGAGAGCTGAGCCCAGCCCGCGGCTCCTGCCTGAGCAGAGGCTGGAGTGATGGTGGTGCGTCCGTCCGTCCGTCCGTCCGTCCATCCACACAGGACCCCAATGAGGAGCAAAACGTTTGGAAAAAGGGTTTTTTTCTTTCTGTTGTTTTTTTTGTTGTCATCATTCGCTAGCAATGGGCAGATGGGTTACTCAGCAATGAGCTCCTGGGTGCTTCGGATAGCTGCAGCTACAAATATATAGATTTTTTTTCTTTTCCTCTTTTAAACACAATGCATCGATTTTCTTAATATATTTTTTTCGGCTGTTGTCCCCTCCCTGTGGATAAAATGAGATGGGGAAGGCAGCGGGAGGGGAGGGGGATCAACACAAGAACAAGAGAGAAGCTGGGCCGGGGCTGGGTGCGGGATCGCACCCCGGGCCGGGCGCCCGGCGGGGAAGGTGAATTCGGCATCGAGTCGGTGGCGGCGTTTCCTTTTAACTGCTGCTTTCTTCCTCTGTTTTATTGAGTTTCTTCAGCGTGTCCAGCAGTTTCTGTGGGGTGAGGATGTGCGTGGACCCTGCAGGGGCAGAAGAAGGGGAAGGGCATCAGCGATGGCTTCGGGACCCCCCGTCCTGCCCCGGCCGCCGGCCCCGCTGTCCCCGGTCCCCCCCGGCGAGGCCTTACCTGGCGGCGACGGCCCCGCGCACCGGTGGAAATGCTTGCAAGAAAATGTACATCTATGGGAGGGGGTCGTGGGGTGAGGATAACGGGAAAGGAACGGAAAAGGAGAAATGAAGGAGATGTATGGAGCTGGGCGGGATGAGGCGGGGGCCGGGAGGTGCCCGTGCAGCGGGGTCGTGGCCGGTGGGGTGGCTCCTGGCCAAAGAGCCAGCGGGGTGCCCAGGGCGGGTGGTGCGGGCAGGCAGCAGCCGGGCAGGGAGGGACCCGCCGCAGGCGCCCAGGCTCTTCCCCTGCCTGCGCAGAGCATCGCTGGGTCGAAGGGGTGGTGGGGAGGGAACGGGTGTGAGGGGAGGCGGAAAAGGGCTCTCGCCTTCTGCCGCCCCTCGCTCCGAGAGCCGGGCTCGGCCGCGGCGGTTCCCCGGTGCCGGCGGCAGCTCCCGGCCACGCTGCCCGCAGCCCGGCCCCTCGCCGTGCCGCCCCTGCAGCCTCCCTGGCTCTGCACGGACCGACGCAGGGCAGCGGCTCGGGGGATGCCACCGTGGGACTCACCGGCAAAACGGCCGGCAGCTAAACCCCGGCGCAGGGTTTGGGGGTCTGCAACGTCGGGGGGCTCCTGCCTGTCCAAGGGCACCGAGCGCCACAAGAGCAAACCTGAGCTTTCCCATCGACTCGGGGATTTCAGCCCCATCGCAGCCCGGAGCTGGGGGTCACGGCAGCGCCCAGCCTTTGTCACGGGGGACGAGGGGAGCCGGCGCCGGGACGAGCGCTGGGGTCCACCCCGCGTGCCCGCTGCTGCCCGCTCTCCCCCGGGCACCGAACCCCCGGCCCCGCTCCAGCCGCCCGCCGCGGGCAGCATCCCGGGGAGCTGCGTCCCCCTGCCCAGCCCCGGGACGCCTCTGCCCCGCAGGCAGGACCCCGACCCGCCGCCCCCGGCCCCTCTGGCCCCGGCGAGGGGGAACTCATGGCATGAAGGAGCCGGGCAGGTCCGGCCGAGAGACATGGCAGAAGGATGATGGAGCGGCGCTGGATGCTTTTCCACCTGGTAGGAGGAACTGCAAGCATTTTCTTATTGGAGAACCAAACGGAAACGAAACCCAAAAATAATAATTAAAGAAAGGTGGAACGGAAGAATCAAAGAAAACCCTTCGGGGAGGAAGAGTTTCTTTTTCATTAGTAAGCTGCCTTTACTTGGTTTCTTTGGCTCACTCCATTGCTGGAGCCTGATCCTCAAATGATACCCTAGTGGAGTCCCTGAAGTCGGGGTGCCTCAGGTCCATGAGAAATTTGGTGGGAGTGAGAATGTGAGTAGAACCTGCGGGAGAACAGAGCGGGGCTGACGGCTGTGCCAAGACCCCCCCACACCATTTTTCAGGGTGAGGAAGGACGCGGTTGCCACCCGGAGCATCGTAGGCGCATGCAGGGGACGGTCCCCGGAGAGACGCGGGATGAGATGGGCGAGAGGCAGGATGGAGCTGGGCGGCAGTGGTGGGGCCGGTGGCGGGGGGACACAGCCGGGGGCTGCGGGAGCTGATGGAGAGGGGGCTGCTGCTCCCAGGGCAATACAAGGAGCAGCTGAGATGCCGGCAAGAGGCTCTACCAGGCGCCCCAGGCGAGAATCCAGGGACCAGATGAGACGGTGAGGGGCTCCTGCCCCTGCCCTACAAGGTGTGTATCCAGCTGTGCTTCCCTGGGGGGAATTTTAGGGGACCTGAAAGCTCCTTGCTAACGTCTGGCAGGGCTTCCACCACATCCCCCACGCCTGACCCATGGCTCCTTCGGGAGCAGGGCTGGGGTGCCGAGACTGAGCACGCAACGCGTGTCCTGTTGCACACACGCTGCGCATCCCGTTCCACACACGCAGCGCGTGCGCAACAGGAAAATGCATCTCCTGCTGCATTGCAGGTGCAACAGGACACGCAGCGCGTGCGCAACAGGAAAATGCATCTCCTGCTGCATTGCAGGTGCAACAGCACACGCAGCGCGTGCGCAACAGGAAAATGCATCTCCTGCTGCACGCACAGTGCACATCGTGGTTGGCGTGCCGCATTGCACGCCTCTATTTTGTTTTTTTTCCCTGTAACGACCCCGAGGACAGGCGTGCGACAGGGGTGCGACAGGAGCAATTCCAGCTGCAAAACCCCCTTCCTTTTCACCCAGCTCTGCTTGAACAAAACCAGCCAGGGAGAGGAAAAATAGGAGCAAAACCGGGGATGGGTGGAGGGACGTATCCCGTCCCTGGGGAGGGGGGACACAGGGGTGACACCGGGCGGCAGGAGAAGACCTTTCCGCAGAGTTCCAGCTCCCACGATCATCTGGAGCCGGGAATTTGCGGGATGGCAGAGGGAGCGTGGGATGAGCAGCCAGCGCGACGGGGCGCAGGGTCCGGCCCCGGATCCCACTCACCTATTAGCACTTCCCACTTGCCGCTGGCTTGCGTCACCTCGTAGGCGCAGCGCATCTCGTTCATGCTGACGCCACCCAGGATGAAGATGATGAGGCGGGGGCCGCTGCGGTATTCACCGGGGGCCTTGTTCTTGTGCCAGTGGCCATAGCGGGCACTAGAGAGAGGGAGAGGGGAGGGATGAAGGATGGGCGGGAGGCAACAAACTATGTATTGAGTTCACATCTTAACTAAATCACAGATTAATTAGCTTCCGAATTGCTGCTAGAGCAAGTAAAGTCCAGCTGCCCAGCCACGAGCGCTGCTCGCCGTTACAGGTAGGGAAACTGAGGCACGGCATGCCTAGGTGAGGGCAGAGCAGCTCACAGACCTGCTGACGGATACGGCCCCTCCGGGCAGGCGAGGGACGGATGCGACTGGTGATATACGTGCCCGCGTATAGGGGGAGGGCGGGGGGCCGGGGACCCACCTGACGGCAGTGGTGCTGAAGGAGGCGGAGGAGCGGGTGGAGATGTACGGGTAGTGCTTGGTGTCCAGCTTGTCATCGATGGCGTCCTGCGGGCAGAGAGCCCCGGGCCGGGGGTCAGCGAGGAGCTGGGCACGGCCCCTGGCCCGAGAGCCCCTCTGTAGGGCTGTGCCCAGGAGGACTGGCCCAACCGGGTCGGGGTTCATTTGCATATATTTGCACAGCCTTACCTTTTGGAACAATTTGGCTGTGTTTCTGTAATTTACTTAGGGGGAGGAGGGTGGTATTTTGCTGCGGCGGGGCAGGGGCAGCGAGGGGGGCTGCAGCATGGGGCACAGGGGAGGCTCGCCCTGAGCTCGGGGGTGTCTGTGGAGGTAGGGTAAGGGGGGGAAAGGCAAGATTCCTTCTTAGGAAGCTCAGGGGCATGAGGCTTCCTCCCTGTGATCCACCCCCTGCTCTTCCCTTCATCAGCAGTGGGGGGTTAACGCTATCTGAGAGGTTTTAGCCCTGCGCAGTCCCCTCTGGTCCCGGGGATGAGGTTTAGGGGTGCCCCGTAGCCCTGCGCAGTCCCCTCTGGTCCTGGGGATGAGGTTTAGGGGTGCCCTGTAGCCCTGCGCAGTCCCCTCTGGTCCCGGGGATGAGGTTTAGGGGTGCCCCGTAGCCCTGCGCAGTCCCCTCTGGTCCCGGGGACGAGGTTTAGGGGTGCCCCGTAGCCCCGTGCAGTCCCCTCTGGTCCCGGGGACGAGGTTTAGGGGTGCCCTGGGCGCGACGCTGCCCCGGGAGGGTTTGTACAGGCTGTGCTAGAGGAAGGCGAGAGCTGCGGAAATCAAGGGAGCTGCGGCTCTGCTTGTCATCGGTGCCTGGGAGCAGAGGTGGCACTGAACTGCAGCGATAGCCCCCTCCACAAAATGTGGCTCCAGGGTCTGTCTGTCTGTCTGAGCAGGTGGGAAATGTCTGTGTTGGGGAGCAGTTTTGGTGCCTGGGATCCCCCGGCTCTGGGCAAACCCCGGGAGGTTGCTCCAATTCAAGGGGTGGTCGGGAGGGAGCGGCTCAGGAGGAAGGCAGTGCCTGGAAAAAAATCACTTTTTGGCTCTGCCCAATGCTACCCGAGCGCAGAGCTCGTGGGGTAGTTCCCGTGGGTACAGGCACGGCTGTGCCTGTGGGCAGGGCTGAACGGGGCCGTGCCTGTCCCCTGGCTCGGCTGGGACACGGGTGACGCTGTGACGAGGCCACCCAGCCGTGCCCGTCGTGGCACACAGTGCGGCACAAGGAGCAACCAGTTTGTTGTTGCATTTTGTCTCGCAGGGATGCCGTGCAAGCCTGGCCGGGGCTGCGCACCCCACCAGCGTGCACACGGGGGCCAGGAAAGCCTCCCAAAACATCCTAAGGTGAGGTCCCTGCTCCGTCCCCTGTCCCTGTCCTTGCTGGCTCACCTCCATGATGTCCTTAATTACGGGGGTCCATCGGGAGAGCTGGTAGGTCTGCTCGCTGATCCGCTCCTTCCGCTCCGGCTTGCTCCGGCGACGCAGGGTGGACTGGGCAGAAAGAGCGCAGAGACACCCTGAGACGCGGGATCGGGGCCGCCCCAGAGGGGTGCTGGGGGCGTCCCGGGGGGTACGCGGTTCCCACAGCAGAGCAGGTGCCATGGTCTCCCCGCGGGGCGAGGAGGGCTGCAGGGAGTGGGAGGTGGGCACTCACGTCTGTGATGATGGGCACCCCGAGGTGGGCCATGTTGGTGATGATCTCGCTGTCCTCTGCCGGGATCTGAGCGTGCTGGATCAGCTTGTTCAGGTTCTCCTCGGTGATACCTGGAAATGCAACGGGGAGACGGCGTCCTCCTGAGAAATGCCTCCCGGTGGGGACACAGCCCCTCCATTGTCACCTTCGGACACCTGGCCTGGTGGTGGTCGGGGAGACAGAGCCGAGCTTTTCTATCCGGCTTATCTTGGCCGAACCCTGAGCTGTTTGCCACCGGAGCTGCCTGCACGTTTTGCCCACCCCTGCCCAGGCGTCTTCCTCACCGTTCTTCAGGAAGATGTAGAGCAAGATGATGCGGATCTTGTCATAGGTGCTGACGTTCCCATCCAGCAGGATGGGGACGATGGCCCTCATGGGGTCCTTGATCTTCTCACCTTCAGCATCAGTGCCCATGGCCAAGTCCTGCAGAGAGCACACGTACTCATCACCCCACGGCTCAGCGCTGAGCTGTGGGACAGGAGCTGCCGGCCCCAGTTGTCCCCGTGGGGATGTGGGGAGGGGATGTGGGGCTGGGGGAGCTGATACCTGTTCGACTCTGCAGAGCTTGTCCACCGTGCCCTGGTAGTGCTTCATGCAGTCCTCAGCCAGGTGCAGGTGGGTCGAGTACTGGGGAGACACAAGTGGTGCCGTCACCCCTGTGGTGCCGGCAGCAGCTGAAGGTCCCCGTGCCACCACCGCAACCTCAGCCCGTGCCCACAGCCGGGGACCCTCTGGGGAGAGCTGCCATCACCCGCTCCCTGGGTGGGCTCAGCGCCAGCCGCTCTGCACAGACATCTCCCCCTCCTCGTACCTTGCTGAGCTCCTTCTGGTACTGCGGCATCTTCTTCAGCATCTGGGACAGGTCTCTCATGGTGGTCTGTGAGGGAAGGGGACATGGTCACTCACCCTCGGGGACTTAGGGACCGTGAGCAGAGAGGGGATGACCCTGCCAAGGACTTCTGTCCCCATGCGAGCCCCTTGCAGGGGTCTGCTGACGCCTGCCGTGGCATTGCTGGGTCTCCTCCGCTGTGGCTGAGGGGCAGGGAGGGGGTCTGCAGCTCTGCAAACTGGAGTGCTGGGGGGAGAAATCCCCCCAGGACCTTCCTCCGGGACCCCCACGCGCTTGGCTGAGGCTGAGATGGTGCTTTCAGCTTCTGGCCTATTTCCACTGGTGTCCCCTCACTGCCACCAACTCGGGGTCTCTGCAAGGGAACTGTCCGAGGACAGAGGCAGCTGCTGCGGGATGGGCAGGGACCCCGTGCCGGGGGCAAACCGACCCCCGCGGTGCGGTGCTCTCCCAAGGCACCCTGCTTCCCCAGCCCCAGGTGTAGGGCTGGCACCCCACAGCCGTCTCCCCGTCAGGAACCCGAGCACCCTTGGCCCTTCGCAGAGGTCCCCATCAAGTGTCCCCCAGGAGACTCTGCCATGTGCCAGCCCGTGGCCGAGCCCCCTGGGTGCCCGTCCCCAGCTCAGCAGGCACAGTCAGGTCACCTTATCGCCCGTGTTCATCCTCTTGCTTGAAGAAAACTCCTTCAGGGACCGGGTCACCTCCCTGGGGAGAGGAGGAGGGCACAGTCGTCAGCGGAGAGGGGACCCGAACAGCGGGGTGGGTGGCAATGCTGAGCTGATGTCCCACCCAGCTGGCAAACGGCCCGCAGGGACACTCACTGGGACACCTCGGCGATGTGTTTGTGGCGCAAGGTGACCCACAGGTCGTCATCCTCGTCCAGGAGAACCTCCTTAATCCGGGCTTCCCCGATGCCGCTCGTCTCGTACCTGGGAAGAGGACAGGGGGTGTCACGGCAGGGCCGGGGGGCACGCGGTCCCCTTGCTGCCTGGGCTCTAGGGAGATGGGGGGACGTGGGGCCTCTTCTTGGCTCTGCCAGCAGCAGGGTGAAGTTATTTCAACTCGGTTTCACGTCTTGCCTCCTTGTACCCCTTCAACTGCTAAATCTTGGGAAGGGGCCAAGGGCTGGAGGCTAGAAAAGCCCCTTTTGCATCAACCCTGCCCACCACGCCTGCCAGGCTGCAGGCAGGAACGGTCTCTCCCAGCCGATGACTTGTGACGGAGGGAGGGATGCTGAGGCTCAGGCTTCAAGGCTGAGCTTCCAACTCCCGCTCGAGGGCTGGACTCACGGGGGCCGTGGGGGTCGCGGGGATGGCAGCGCCGCACTCACTTGTAGACGTCATTCTCGATGGGCAGCAGGTCGTAGCTCATCGCCTGGAAAGTCAGCTCGTGGAGCACCGGGGAGGCAGGGTCAAAGCCGCGGTCCAGGATGAGGAGCTGGGAGCGAGCCTTGTCTGGACCCTGCGGGGCCAGGGGAGCCATCAGCAGCGGGGCCGGGGGCTCCTCCAGCCCCACAAGCGGTTGGGGGAAGCCGGGGCCGTTTCGGGGTCCCCGCTCGAGGTCTGCGACTGCCGTGTGGCAGAGCTCGAGCGGGACTTGAGGAGTGAAGCATCGCCCAAGCGTCCTCCCCCCGGGCTGCCAGCACCGCCCCTGCTCACCTCGCCCATGGTGGGGTCATCAGCCTTGTAGGCGTCCAGCTTGTCCTGGATGAGCTGCGCCAGCATGGCGTTGTCCTTGTAGTCCCTGGAGGAGGCAGGAGGAGAGGTCAGCTCCCCGGGGCGGCAGGCTCTCGCCAGCATGGGATGGGGAGGAGCTGCTGGTTTCCCTGTGCAACGTCCTTGGCTCACGGGAGAGGAGGTTTTGTTGCCCGTTTCCACCTTCCCTCGGGGTGCTCTGCTTTGCCTTCGTGCCACTTGGATTTTAGGGTCCCAACAACCCCCCTCTCCAGAGCACCTTCCAGTCTGAGCCCGTTTTTACACTGAGCACGGGTGTCTGTCCATCCCACCATCTCCTCCATCCCCACGCCCTCACCAGTGCCGGACACAGCACGGCCTCATCCCTGCCCCATGCTCGGCACGGCCCCAGCTCCGCCGCGCTGCCGGGGGAGGGGGCAGGCCCGGGGGGTGCAGACGGCGCTGCCCTTACCCCCTGTACCGCACGGCCGGGTACTCCTTCAGCGTGGCACACAGCGTGGCGATCTGCTCCGCCAGGCGCTCCAGGATGGGGTTCTTCATCTGGGCCTTGTGGGGGCTGTAAAAGCTTTGGAAGGAGTCGGCCGAATCCAGGGAGTAAACCTGGGAGGTGCAGCGGGAGGGAGGTCAGAGGGGAGCTGCTGCAGGAGACGTCCGGAGCAGAGCGGCCCCGCAGGACACCCCGGTGGGTTTGCAAACCAGATCCACCCCCAGACGAAGGTCCCCGGCTGAGCCTGGACCGGGCAGCCGGAGCTCAGCGACACCGGCGGCACCCCTTGGGCTTTCGGCTGCCAGCTCCGGACCCTGAAGCCTTCCCCAGCTCCGGCCGCACGGCACGGTCCCTGCCCACGCGTAGCCCCAGGGTGAGCAGAAGAGGCAGGAGACCCCTTGCCCACAGCAGTCACCTGCTCC